>NW_026606173.1:1901799-2535733 GCF_029834395.1 Sorex fumeus
TCAGAAATCATTGGGATCTCCACTACAGACTGTTCCATTCATTCACTGCGATTCTGCAATTCATCTGACTCTCCGCTCCAGGCAGGTTTTCATTACAGCACTGGTGAATGACCAAGTAATCCAATGCTGGTTTTCAGCCGCCCTTTCACACTCGCAGTGTGCTGTTCAATTGTCTATCCACTCAAACCTGGTCAGCCTTTCATTTTCTTTTCCACAATATCAGACTTCAGAAATCATTGGAATCGCCAGTACAGAATCTTCCATTCATTCACTGCCAATCTGGAATTCATCTGAATCTGCACTCCAGGTAGGCTTTCATTACACCACTTATGAATGTCCAAGTAACACAATGCTGGTTTTCAGCGGTCTGTTCACACTCTAAGCCCTGCTTTTTACTGGGTATCCACACAACTGTGGTCAGCTCTTCATTTTCATGTCCAAACAATCCAGACTTGAGAAATCATTGCAATCTCCAGTACAGAATGTTCCATTCATTCACTGCGAATCTGGAATTCAACTGAATCTCCACTACCTGCAGATTTATCTTACACCACTTGTGAATGTCCAAGTAAAACAATGCTGGTTTTCAGAGGCCTGTTCATGTTCGCAGTCGTGCTGTTCAATTGGCTATCCACTCAACCTCTTTTGCTCCTCATTTTCCTGTGCACACAACCCAGCCTTCAGAAATCATTGTAATCTCCACTACAGGATGTTCCATTCATTCACTGGGAATCTGGAATTCATCTGAATCTGCACTCCACGCAGGCTTTCGTTACACCACTGCTGAAAGTCGAAGTAATGCAATACTGGTTTTCAGTGGTCTGTTCACATTCGAAGCCGAGGCTTTTTACAGGCTATCCACTCAACACTGGTCAGCTCTTCATTTTCGTGTCCCCACAATCCAGATTTCAGAAATCATTGCAATCTCCACTACAGAATGTTCCATTCATTCACTGCGAGTCTGGAGTTTATCTGATTCTCCACTCCCGCCTGGTTAACATTACACCACTTGTGAATGTCCAAGTAAGCCAATGCTGGTTTTCAGAGGCCTGTTCATACTCGCAGCCGTGCTGTTTAATTGACAATTCACTCCACCCTGTTCAGCTCTTCATTGTCCCACCACACTACCAGCCTTCAGAAATCTTTGTTATCTCCACTACAGAATGTTCCATTCATTCACTGCGAATCTGGAATTCATCTGACTCTCAACTCCACGCAGGTTTTCATTACACCACTGTTGAATGTCCAAGTAACCCAATGCTGGTTTTCAGCGGCCTGTTCATATTCGCAGCCCTGCTGTTTACTTGGCTATCGATTCAAGCCTGGTCAGCTCTTCATTTTCCTGTCCACACAACACAGGCTTCAGAAATCATTGGAATCTCCTCTACAGAATGTTCCATTCATTCACTGCGAATGTGGAATTCAACTGACTCTCCACTCCATGCAGGTTTTCCTTACACCACTGATGAATGTCCAAGTAACCCAATGCTGGTTTTCAGCTGCATGTTCACACTCGCAGCCATGCTATACAATTGGCTTTCCACTAAATCCTGATTAGTTCTTGATTTTCCTTCCACACGACCCAGCCTTCAGAAATCATTGGAATCTCCACTAGAGAATGTTCCATTCATTCACTGCGAATCTGGAATTCCTCTGAACCTCCACTCCCGGCAGGTTTTCGTTACACCACTGTTGAATGTCCAAGTAACCCAATGTTTTAAGTGTTTTCTTCACAAGCGCAGTGGTGCTGTTCAATTGGCTATCCACTCAACCCTGGCCAGCTCTACATTTTCCTGTCCACACCACAGAGACTGGAGAAATCATTGTTATCTCCACTACAGAATGTTCCATTCATTCACAGCGAATCTGGAATTCATCTGAATCTCCACTCCCGGCAGGTTTTCGTGACACCACTGGTAAATATCCAAGTAAGCCAATGCTGGTTTTAAGTGGCCTGCTCATACTCTCAGCCGTGCTGTTCAATTTGCTATCCACTCAACCCTCTTCAGCTCCATTTTCCTGTCCACATAACCCAAACTTCAGAAACAATTGGTATCTCCTCCACAGAATGTTCCATTCATTGACTGCAAATCTGAAATTCATCTAATTCTCAACTCCCGTCAGGTTTTCGTTACACCACTTGTGAATGTCCAATTAAGCCAAAGCTGGTTTTCAGTGGCCTGTTCTTACTACGAGACGTGCTGTTCATTTGGCTATCCATTCCACCCTGTTCAGCTCTACATTTTCGTGTCCACAAAACCCAGCCTTCAGAAATCATTGGAATCACCACTAGAGAATGTTCCATGCATTCACTGCGAATCTGGAATTCATCTGAATCTCCACTCCCGGCAGGTTTTCATTGCACCACTGCTGAATGTTCAAGTAACGCAATGATGGTTTTCAGCGGTCTATTCACACTCGAACCCGTGCTGTTCACGGTCTAGCGACTCAACACTGGTGAGTTCTTCTTTTTCCAGTTCAGACAATACAAACCTCAGAAACCATTGCAATCTACACTACAGAATGTTTCATTCATTCACGCGAATCTTGAATTCATCTTGTTCTCCACTCCCAGCAGGTTTTCGTTTCACCACTGGTGAATGTCCAAGCAACCCAAGGCTGGTTTCAGCTGCGTGTTAACACTCGCAGCCGTGCTGTTCAATTGGCTATCCAGTGAACGCTGGTTAGCTCTTGATTTTCCTTCCACACACCGAGCCTTCAGAAATCATTCTTATCTCCACTTCAGAATGTTCCATTCGTTCCCTGCGAATCTGGAATTCCTCTGACTCTCCACACCAGGCAGATTTTCCTAACAACACTGGTGAATGACCAGGTAATCCAATGCTGGTTTTCAGCGGCTGTTCACACTCACAGCCTTGCTGTTCAATTGGCAATCCAGTCAAACCTAGTCAGCTCTTCATTTTCCTGTCCACACAACCCAGCGTTCAGAAATCATTGGAATCTCAACTACAGAAATTTCCATTCATTCACTGTGAATCTGGAAATAATCTGAATCTGCATTCCAGGAAGGCTTTCGTTACACCACTGATGAATGTCCAAGTAATGCAATGCTGCTTCTTATTGGTCTGTTCACACTCGAAACCGTGCTGTTCATTGGCTATCCACTCAATATCGGTCAGCTCTTCAATATCCTGTCCAGACTATCCAGATTTCTAAATGTTGGCAATCACCACTACAGAATGTTCCAATCAATCACGCGAATCTGGAATTCATCAGAGTCTCCACTCCTGGAAGGTTTTCGTGACACCACTGGTAAATGTCCAAGGAAGACAATGCTGGTTTTAAGCCGCCTGCTAACACACTCAGCCGTGCTGTTCAATTTGCTATCCACCCAACCCTATTCAGCTCTACATTTTCCTGTCCTCATAACCCAACCTTCAGAAATAATTGGTATCTCCTCCACAGAATGTTCCGTTCATTCACTGCGAATCTTAAATTCATCTGACTCTCAACTCCCGGCGGGTTATCGTTACACCACTTGTGAATGTCCAAGTTAGCCAATGCTGGTTTTCAGTGGCCTGTTCATACTAAGAGACGTGCTGTTCATTTGGCTATCCACTCCACCCTGTTCAGCTCTACATTTTCGTGTCCACAAAACCCAGCCTTCAGAAATCATTGGAATCACCACTAGAGAATGTTCCATTCATTCACTGCGAATCTGGAATTCATCTGAACCTCCACTCCCGGCAGGTTTTCGTTACGCCACTGGTGAATGTCCAAGTAACTCAATACTGGTTTTCAGAGGCATGTTCAACTCGCAGAAGTGCTGTTCTATGGGCTATCCACTCAATATTGGTCAGCTCTTCATTTTCCTCTCCACACAAACCAGCCTTCAGAAATCATTGGGATCTCCACTACAGACTGTTCCATTCATTCACTGCGATTCTGCAATTCATCTGACTCTCCGCTCCAGGCAGGTTTTCATTACAGCACTGGTGAATGACCAAGTAATCCAATGCTGGTTTTCAGCCGCCTTTTCACACTCGCAGTGTGCTGTTCAATTGTCTATCCACTCAAACCTGGTCAGCCTTTCATTTTCTTTTCCACAATATCAGACTTCAGAAATCATTGGAATCGCCAGTACAGAATGTTCCATTCATTCACTGCCAATCTGGAATTCATCTGAATCTGCACTCCAGGTAGGCTTTCATTACACCACTTATGAATGTCCAAGTAACACAATGCTGGTTTTCAGCGGTCTGTTCACACTCTAAGCCCTGCTTTTTACTGGGTATCCACACAACTGTGGTCAGCTCTTCATTTTCATGTCCAAACAATCCAGACTTGAGAAATCATTGCAATCTCCAGTACAGAATGTTCCATTCATTCACTGCGAATCTGGAATTCAACTGAATCTCCACTACCTGCAGATTTATCTTACACCACTTGTGAATGTCCAAGTAAAACAATGCTGGTTTTCAGAGGCCTGTTCATGTTCGCAGTCGTGCTGTTCAATTGGCTATCCACTCAACCTGTTTTGCTCCTCATTTTCCTGTGCACACAACCCAGCCTTCAGAAATCATTGTAATCTCCACTACAGGATGTTCCATTCATTCACTGGGAATCTGGAATTCATCTGAATCTGCACTCCACGCAGGCTTTCGTTACACCACTGCTGAAAGTCGAAGTAATGCAATACTGGTTTTCAGTGGTCTGTTCACATTCGAAGCCGAGGCTTTTTACAGGCTATCCACTCAACACTGGTCAGCTCTTCATTTTCGTGTCCCCACAATCCAGATTTCAGAAATCATTGCAATCTCCACTACAGAATGTTCCATTCATTCACTGCGAGTCTGGAGTTTATCTGATTCTCCACTCCCGCCTGGTTAACATTACACCACTTGTGAATGTCCAAGTAAGCCAATGCTGGTTTTCAGAGGCCTGTTCATACTCGCAGCCGTGCTGTTTAATTGACAATTCACTCCACCCTGTTCAGCTCTTCATTGTCCCACCACACTACCAGCCTTCAGAAATCTTTGTTATCTCCACTACAGAATGTTCCATTCATTCACTGCGAATCTGGAATTCATCTGACTCTCAACTCCACGCAGGTTTTCATTACACCACTGTTGAATGTCCAAGTAACCCAATGCTGGTTTTCAGCGGCCTGTTCATATTCGCAGCCCTGCTGTTTACTTGGCTATCGATTCAAGCCTGGTCAGCTCTTCATTTTCCTGTCCACACAACACAGGCTTCAGAAATCATTGGAATCTCCTCTACAGAATGTTCCATTCATTCACTGCGAATGTGGAATTCAACTGACTCTCCACTCCATGCAGGTTTTCCTTACACCACTGATGAATGTCCAAGTAACCCAATGCTGGTTTTCAGCTGCATGTTCACACTCGCAGCCATGCTATACAATTGGCTTTCCACTAAATCCTGATTAGTTCTTGATTTTCCTTCCACACGACCCAGCCTTCAGAAATCATTGGAATCTCCACTAGAGAATGTTCCATTCATTCACTGCGAATCTGGAATTCCTCTGAACCTCCACTCCCGGCAGGTTTTCGTTACACCACTGTTGAATGTCCAAGTAACCCAATGTTTTAAGTGTTTTCTTCACAAGCGCAGTGGTGCTGTTCAATTGGCTATCCACTCAACCCTGGCCAGCTCTACATTTTCCTGTCCACACCACAGAGACTGGAGAAATCATTGTTATCTCCACTACAGAATGTTCCATTCATTCACAGCGAATCTGGAATTCATCTGAATCTCCACTCCCGGCAGGTTTTCGTGACACCACTGGTAAATATCCAAGTAAGCCAATGCTGGTTTTAAGTGGCCTGCTCATACTCTCAGCCGTGCTGTTCAATTTGGTATCCACTCAACCCTCTTCAGCTCCATTTTCCTGTCCACATAACCCAAACTTCAGAAACAATTGGTATCTCCTCCACAGAATGTTCGATTCATTGACTGCAAATCTGAAATTCATCTAATTCTCAACTCCCGTCAGGTTTTCGTTACACCACTTGTGAATGTCCAATTAAGCCAAAGCTGGTTTTCAGTGGCCTGTTCTTACTACGAGACGTGCTGTTCATTTGGCTATCCATTCCACCCTGTTCAGCTCTACATTTTCGTGTCCACAAAACCCAGCCTTCAGAAATCATTGGAATCACCACTAGAGAATGTTCCATGCATTCACTGCGAATCTGGAATTCATCTGAATCTCCACTCCCGGCAGGTTTTCATTGCACCACTGCTGAATGTTCAAGTAACGCAATGATGGTTTTCAGCGGTCTATTCACACTCGAACCCGTGCTGTTCACGGTCTAGCGACTCAACACTGGTGAGTTCTTCTTTTTCCAGTTCAGACAATACAAACCTCAGAAACCATTGCAATCTACACTACAGAATGTTTCATTCATTCACGCGAATCTTGAATTCATCTTGTTCTCCACTCCCAGCAGGTTTTCGTTTCACCACTGGTGAATGTCCAAGCAACCCAAGGCTGGTTTCAGCTGCGTGTTAACACTCGCAGCCGTGCTGTTCAATTGGCTATCCAGTGAACGCTGGTTAGCTCTTGATTTTCCTTCCACACACCGAGCCTTCAGAAATCATTCTTATCTCCACTTCAGAATGTTCCATTCGTTCCCTGCGAATCTGGAATTCCTCTGACTCTCCACACCAGGCAGATTTTCCTAACAACACTGGTGAATGACCAGGTAATCCAATGCTGGTTTTCAGCGGCTGTTCACACTCACAGCCTTGCTGTTCAATTGGCAATCCAGTCAAACCTAGTCAGCTCTTCATTTTCCTGTCCACACAACCCAGCGTTCAGAAATCATTGGAATCTCTACTACAGAAATTTCCATTCATTCACTGTGAATCTGGAAATAATCTGAATCTGCATTCCAGGAAGGCTTTCGTTACACCACTGATGAATGTCCAAGTAATGCAATGCTGCTTCTTAGTGGTCTGTTCACACTCGAAACCGTGCTGTTCATTGGCTATCCACTCAATATCGGTCAGCTCTTCAATATCCTGTCCAGACTATCCAGATTTCTAAATGTTGGCAATCACCACTACAGAATGTTCCATTCAATCACGCGAATCTGGAATTCATCAGAGTCTCCACTCCTGGAAGGTTTTCGTGACACCACTGGTAAATGTCCAAGGAAGACAATGCTGGTTTTAAGCCGCCTGCTAACACACTCAGCCGTGCTGTTCATTTGGCTATCCACCCAACCCTATTCAGCTCTACATTTTCCTGTCCACAAAACCCAGCCTTCAGAAATCATTGGAATCACCACTAGAGAATGTTCCATTCATTCACTGCGAATCTGGAATTCATCTGAACCTCCACTCCTGGCAGGTTTTCGTTACGCCACTGGTGAATGTCCAAGTAAGCCAATGCTGGTTTTCAGTGGCCTGTTCAACTCGCAGAAGTGCTGTTCAATGGGCTATCCACTCAATATTGGTCAGCTCTTCATTTTCCTCTCCACACAAACCAGCCTTCAGAAATCATTGGGATCTCCACTACAGACTGTTCCATTCATTCACTGCGATTCTGCAATTCATCTGACTCTCCGCTCCAGGCAGGTTTTCATTACAGCACTGGTGAATGACCAAGTAATCCAATGCTGGTTTTCAGCCGCCTTTTCACACTCGCAGTGTGCTGTTCAATTGTCTATCCACTCAAACCTGGTCAGCCTTTCATTTTCTTTTCCACAATATCAGACTTCAGAAATCATTGGAATCGCCAGTACAGAATGTTCCATTCATTCACTGCCAATCTGGAATTCATCTGAATCTGCACTCCAGGTAGGCTTTCATTACACCACTTATGAATGTCCAAGTAACACAATGCTGGTTTTCAGCGGTCTGTTCACACTCTAAGCCCTGCTTTTTACTGGGTATCCACACAACTGTGGTCAGCTCTTCATTTTCATGTCCAAACAATCCAGACTTGAGAAATCATTGCAATCTCCAGTACAGAATGTTCCATTCATTCACTGCGAATCTGGAATTCAACTGAATCTCCACTACCTGCAGATTTATCTTACACCACTTGTGAATGTCCAAGTAAAACAATGCTGGTTTTCAGAGGCCTGTTCATGTTCGCAGTCGTGCTGTTCAATTGGCTATCCACTCAACCTGTTTTGCTCCTCATTTTCCTGTGCACACAACCCAGCCTTCAGAAATCATTGTAATCTCCACTACAGGATGTTCCATTCATTCACTGGGAATCTGGAATTCATCTGAATCTGCACTCCACGCAGGCTTTCGTTACACCACTGCTGAAAGTCGAAGTAATGCAATACTGGTTTTCAGTGGTCTGTTCACATTCGAAGCCGAGGCTTTTTACAGGCTATCCACTCAACACTGGTCAGCTCTTCATTTTCGTGTCCCCACAATCCAGATTTCAGAAATCATTGCAATCTCCACTACAGAATGTTCCATTCATTCACTGCGAGTCTGGAGTTTATCTGATTCTCCACTCCCGCCTGGTTAACATTACACCACTTGTGAATGTCCAAGTAAGCCAATGCTGGTTTTCAGAGGCCTGTTCATACTCGCAGCCGTGCTGTTTAATTGACAATTCACTCCACCCTGTTCAGCTCTTCATTGTCCCACCACACTACCAGCCTTCAGAAATCTTTGTTATCTCCACTACAGAATGTTCCATTCATTCACTGCGAATCTGGAATTCATCTGACTCTCAACTCCACGCAGGTTTTCATTACACCACTGTTGAATGTCCAAGTAACCCAATGCTGGTTTTCAGCGGCCTGTTCATATTCGCAGCCCTGCTGTTTACTTGGCTATCGATTCAAGCCTGGTCAGCTCTTCATTTTCCTGTCCACACAACACAGGCTTCAGAAATCATTGGAATCTCCTCTACAGAATGTTCCATTCATTCACTGCGAATGTGGAATTCAACTGACTCTCCACTCCATGCAGGTTTTCCTTACACCACTGATGAATGTCCAAGTAACCCAATGCTGGTTTTCAGCTGCATGTTCACACTCGCAGCCATGCTATACAATTGGCTTTCCACTAAATCCTGATTAGTTCTTGATTTTCCTTCCACACGACCCAGCCTTCAGAAATCATTGGAATCTCCACTAGAGAATGTTCCATTCATTCACTGCGAATCTGGAATTCCTCTGAACCTCCACTCCCGGCAGGTTTTCGTTACACCACTGTTGAATGTCCAAGTAACCCAATGTTTTAAGTGTTTTCTTCACAAGCGCAGTGGTGCTGTTCAATTGGCTATCCACTCAACCCTGGCCAGCTCTACATTTTCCTGTCCACACCACAGAGACTGGAGAAATCATTGTTATCTCCACTACAGAATGTTCCATTCATTCACAGCGAATCTGGAATTCATCTGAATCTCCACTCCCGGCAGGTTTTCGTGACACCACTGGTAAATATCCAAGTAAACCAATGCTGGTTTTAAGTGGCCTGCTCATACTCTCAGCCGTGCTGTTCAATTTGCTATCCACTCAACCCTCTTCAGCTCCATTTTCCTGTCCACATAACCCAAACTTCAGAAACAATTGGTATCTCCTCCACAGAATGTTCCATTCATTGACTGCAAATCTGAAATTCATCTAATTCTCAACTCCCGTCAGGTTTTCGTTACACCACTTGTGAATGTCCAATTAAGCCAAAGCTGGTTTTCAGTGGCCTGTTCTTACTACGAGACGTGCTGTTCATTTGGCTATCCATTCCACCCTGTTCAGCTCTACATTTTCGTGTCCACAAAACCCAGCCTTCAGAAATCATTGGAATCACCACTAGAGAATGTTCCATGCATTCACTGCGAATCTGGAATTCATCTGAATCTCCACTCCCGGCAGGTTTTCATTGCACCACTGCTGAATGTTCAAGTAACGCAATGATGGTTTTCAGCGGTCTATTCACACTCGAACCCGTGCTGTTCACGGTCTAGCGACTCAACACTGGTGAGTTCTTCTTTTTCCAGTTCAGACAATACAAACCTCAGAAACCATTGCAATCTACACTACAGAATGTTTCATTCATTCACGCGAATCTTGAATTCATCTTGTTCTCCACTCCCAGCAGGTTTTCGTTTCACCACTGGTGAATGTCCAAGCAACCCAAGGCTGGTTTCAGCTGCGTGTTAACACTCGCAGCCGTGCTGTTCAATTGGCTATCCAGTGAACGCTGGTTAGCTCTTGATTTTCCTTCCACACACCGAGCCTTCAGAAATCATTCTTATCTCCACTTCAGAATGTTCCATTCGTTCCCTGCGAATCTGGAATTCCTCTGACTCTCCACACCAGGCAGATTTTCCTAACAACACTGGTGAATGACCAGGTAATCCAATGCTGGTTTTCAGCGGCTGTTCACACTCACAGCCTTGCTGTTCAATTGGCAATCCAGTCAAACCTAGTCAGCTCTTCATTTTCCTGTCCACACAACCCAGCGTTCAGAAATCATTGGAATCTCTACTACAGAAATTTCCATTCATTCACTGTGAATCTGGAAATAATCTGAATCTGCATTCCAGGAAGGCTTTCGTTACACCACTGATGAATGTCCAAGTAAGCCAATGCTGGTTTTCAGTGGCCTGTTCATACTAAGAGACGTGCTGTTCATTTGGCTATCCACTCCACCCTGTTCAGCTCTACATTTTCGTGTCCACAAAACCCAGCCTTCAGAAATCATTGGAATCACCACTAGAGAATGCTCCATTCATTCACTGCGAATCTGGAATTCATCTGAACCTCCACTCCCGGCAGGTTTTCGTTACGCCACTGGTGAATGTCCAAGTAACTCAATACTGGTTTTCAGAGGCATGTTCAACTCGCAGAAGTGCTGTTCAATGGGCTATCCACTCAATATTGGTCAGCTCTTCATTTTCCTCTCCACACAAACCAGCCTTCAGAAATCATTGGGATCTCCACTACAGACTGTTCCATTCATTCACTGCGATTCTGCAATTCATCTCACTCTCCGCTCCAGGCAGGTTTTCATTACAGCACTGGTGAATGACCAAGTAATCCAATGCTGGTTTTCAGCCGCCTTTTCACACTCGCAGTGTGCTGTTCAATTGTCTATCCACTCAAACCTGGTCAGCCTTTCATTTTCTTTTCCACAATATAAGACTTCAGAAATCATTGGAATCGCCAGTACAGAATGTTCCATTCATTCACTGTCAATCTGGAATTCATCTGAATCTGCACTCCAGGTAGGCTTTCATTACACCACTTATGAATGTCCAAGTAACACAATGCTGGTTTTCAGCGGTCTGTTCACACTCTAAGCCCTGCTTTTTACTGGGTATCCACACAACTGTGGTCAGCTCTTCATTTTCATGTCCAAACAATCCAGACTTGAGAAATCATTGCAATCTCCAGTACAGAATGTTCCATTCATTCACTGCGAATCTGGAATTCAACTGAATCTCCACTACCTGCAGATTTATCTTACACCACTTGTGAATGTCCAAGTAAAACAATGCTGGTTTTCAGAGGCCTCTTCATGTTCGCAGTCGTGCTGTTCAATTGGCTATCCACTCAACCTGTTTTGCTCCTCATTTTCCTGTGCACACAACCCAGCCTTCAGAAATCATTGTAATCTCCACTACAGGATGTTCCATTCATTCACTGGGAATCTGGAATTCATCTGAATCTGCACTCCACGCAGGCTTTCGTTACACCACTGCTGAAAGTCGAAGTAATGCAATACTGGTTTTCAGTGGTCTGTTCACATTCGAAGCCGAGGCTTTTTACAGGCTATCCACTCAACACTGGTCAGCTCTTCATTTTCGTGTCCCCACAATCCAGATTTCAGAAATCATTGCAATCTCCACTACAGAATGTTCCATTCATTCACTGCGAGTCTGGAGTTTATCTGATTCTCCACTCCCGCCTGGTTAACATTACACCACTTGTGAATGTCCAAGTAAGCCAATGCTGGTTTTCAGAGGCCTGTTCATACTCGCAGCCGTGCTGTTTAATTGACAATTCACTCCACCCTGTTCAGCTCTTCATTGTCCCACCACACTACCAGCCTTCAGAAATCTTTGTTATCTCCACTACAGAATGTTCCATTCATTCACTGCGAATCTGGAATTCATCTGACTCTCAACTCCACGCAGGTTTTCATTACACCACTGTTGAATGTCCAAGAAACCCAATGCTGGTTTTCAGCGGCCTGTTCATATTCGCAGCCCTGCTGTTTACTTGGCTATCGATTCAAGCCTGGTCAGCTCTTCATTTTCCTGTCCACACAACACAGGCTTCAGAAATCATTGGAATCTCCTCTACAGAATGTTCCATTCATTCACTGCGAATGTGGAATTCAACTGACTCTCCACTCCATGCAGGTTTTCCTTACACCACTGATGAATGTCCAAGTAACCCAATGCTGGTTTTCAGCTGCATGTTCACACTCGCAGCCATGCTATACAATTGGCTTTCCACTAAATCCTGATTAGTTCTTGATTTTCCTTCCACACGACCCAGCCTTCAGAAATCATTGGAATCTCCACTAGAGAATGTTCCATTCATTCACTGCGAATCTGGAATTCCTCTGAACCTCCACTCCCGGCAGGTTTTCGTTACACCACTGTTGAATGTCCAAGTAACCCAATGTTTTAAGTGTTTTCTTCACAAGCGCAGTGGTGCTGTTCAATTGGCTATCCACTCAACCCTGGCCAGCTCTACATTTTCCTGTCCACACCACAGAGACTGGAGAAATCATTGTTATCTCCACTACAGAATGTTCCATTCATTCACAGCGAATCTGGAATTCATCTGAATCTCCACTCCCGGCAGGTTTTCGTGACACCACTGGTAAATATCCAAGTAAGCCAATGCTGGTTTTAAGTGGCCTGCTCATACTCTCAGCCGTGCTGTTCAATTTGCTATCCACTCAACGCTCTTCAGCTCCATTTTCCTGTCCACATAACCCAAACTTCAGAAACAATTGGTATCTCCTCCACAGAATGTTCCATTCATTGACTGCAAATCTGAAATTCATCTAATTCTCAACTCCCGTCAGGTTTTCGTTACACCACTTGTGAATGTCCAATTAAGCCAAAGCTGGTTTTCAGTGGCCTGTTCTTACTACGAGACGTGCTGTTCATTTGGCTATCCATTCCACCCTGTTCAGCTCTACATTTTCGTGTCCACAAAACCCAGCCTTCAGAAATCATTGGAATCACCACTAGAGAATGTTCCATGCATTCACTGCGAATCTGGAATTCATCTGAATCTCCACTCCCGGCAGGTTTTCATTGCACCACTGCTGAATGTTCAAGTAACGCAATGATGGTTTTCAGCGGTCTATTCACACTCGAACCCGTGCTGTTCACGGTCTAGCGACTCAACACTGGTGAGTTCTTCTTTTTCCAGTTCAGACAATACAAACCTCAGAAACCATTGCAATCTACACTACAGAATGTTTCATTCATTCACGCGAATCTTGAATTCATCTTGTTCTCCACTCCCAGCAGGTTTTCGTTTCACCACTGGTGAATGTCCAAGCAACCCAAGGCTGGTTTCAGCTGCGTGTTAACACTCGCAGCCGTGCTGTTCAATTGGCTATCCAGTGAACGCTGGTTAGCTCTTGATTTTCCTTCCACACACCGAGCCTTCAGAAATCATTCTTATCTCCACTTCAGAATGTTCCATTCGTTCCCTGCGAATCTGGAATTCCTCTGACTCTCCACACCAGGCAGATTTTCCTAACAACACTGGTGAATGACCAGGTAATCCAATGCTGGTTTTCAGCGGCTGTTCACACTCACAGCCTTGCTGTTCAATTGGCAATCCAGTCAAACCTAGTCAGTTCTTCATTTTCCTGTCCACACAACCCAGCGTTCAGAAATCATTGGAATCTCTTCTACAGAAATTTCCATTCATTCACTGTGAATCTGGAAATAATCTGAATCTGCATTCCAGGAAGGCTTTCGTTACACCACTGATGAATGTCCAAGTAAGCCAATGCTGGTTTTCAGTGGCCTGTTCATACTAAGAGAAGTGCTGTTCATTTGGCTATCCACTCCACCCTGTTCAGCTCTACATTTTCGTGTCCACAAAACCCAGCCTTCAGAAATCATTGGAATCACCACTAGAGAATGTTCCATTCATTCACTGCGAATCTGGAATTCATCTGAACCTCCACTCCTGGCAGGTTTTCGTTACGCCACTGGTGAATGTCCAAGTAACTCAATACTGGTTTTCAGAGGCATGTTCAACTCGCAGAAGTGCTGTTCAATGGGCTATCCACTCAATATTGGTCAGCTCTTCATTTTCCTCTCCACACAAACCAGCCTTCAGAAATCATTGGGATCTCCACTACAGACTGTTCCATTCATTCACTGCGATTCTGCAATTCATCTCACTCTCCGCTCCAGGCAGGTTTTCATTACAGCACTGGTGAATGACCAAGTAATCCAATGCTGGTTTTCAGCCGCCTTTTCACACTCGCAGTGTGCTGTTCAATTGTCTATCCACTCAAACCTGGTCAGCCTTTCATTTTCTTTTCCACAATATCAGACTTCAGAAATCATTGAAATCGCCAGTACAGAATGTTCCATTCATTCACTGTCAATCTGGAATTCATCTGAATCTGCACTCCAGGTAGGCTTTCATTACACCACTTATGAATGTCCAAGTAACACAATGCTGGTTTTCAGCGGTCTGTTCACACTCTAAGCCCTGCTTTTTACTGGGTATCCACACAACTGTGGTCAGCTCTTCATTTTCATGTCCAAACAATCCAGACTTGAGAAATCATTGCAATCTCCAGTACAGAATGTTCCATTCATTCACTGCGAATCTGGAATTCAACTGAATCTCCACTACCTGCAGATTTATCTTACACCACTTGTGAATGTCCAAGTAAAACAATGCTGGTTTTCAGAGGCCTGTTCATGTTCGCAGTCGTGCTGTTCAATTGGCTATCCACTCAACCTGTTTTGCTCCTCATTTTCCTGTGCACACAACCCAGCCTTCAGAAATCATTGTAATCTCCACTACAGGATGTTCCATTCATTCACTGGGAATCTGGAATTCATCTGAATCTGCACTCCACGCAGGCTTTCGTTACACCTCTGCTGAAAGTCGAAGTAATGCAATACTGGTTTTCAGTGGTCTGTTCACATTCGAAGCCGAGGCTTTTTACAGGCTATCCACTCAACACTGGTCAGCTCTTCATTTTCGTGTCCCCACAATCCAGATTTCAGAAATCATTGCAATCTCCACTACAGAATGTTCCATTCATTCACTGCGAGTCTGGAGTTTATCTGATTCTCCACTCCCGCCTGGTTAACATTACACCACTTGTGAATGTCCAAGTAAGCCAATGCTGGTTTTCAGAGGCCTGTTCATACTCGCAGCCGTGCTGTTTAATTGACAATTCACTCCACCCTGTTCAGCTCTTCATTGTCCCACCACACTACCAGCCTTCAGAAATCTTTGTTATCTCCACTACAGAATGTTCCATTCATTCACTGCGAATCTGGAATTCATCTGACTCTCAACTCCACGCAGGTTTTCATTACACCACTGTTGAATGTCCAAGAAACCCAATGCTGGTTTTCAGCGGCCTGTTCATATTCGCAGCCCTGCTGTTTACTTGGCTATCGATTCAAGCCTGGTCAGCTCTTCATTTTCCTGTCCACACAACACAGGCTTCAGAAATCATTGGAATCTCCTCTACAGAATGTTCCATTCATTCACTGCGAATGTGGAATTCAACTGACTCTCCACTCCATGCAGGTTTTCCTTACACCACTGATGAATGTCCAAGTAACCCAATGCTGGTTTTCAGCTGCATGTTCACACTCGCAGCCATGCTATACAATTGGCTTTCCACTAAATCCTGATTAGTTCTTGATTTTCCTTCCACACGACCCAGCCTTCAGAAATCATTGGAATCTCCACTAGAGAATGTTCCATTCATTCACTGCGAATCTGGAATTCCTCTGAACCTCCACTCCCGGCAGGTTTTCGTTACACCACTGTTGAATGTCCAAGTAACCCAATGTTTTAAGTGTTTTCTTCACAAGCGCAGTGGTGCTGTTCAATTGGCTATCCACTCAACCCTGGCCAGCTCTACATTTTCCTGTCCACACCACAGAGACTGGAGAAATCATTGTTATCTCCACTACAGAATGTTCCATTCATTCACAGCGAATCTGGAATTCATCTGAATCTCCACTCCCGGCAGGTTTTCGTGACACCACTGGTAAATATCCAAGTAAGCCAATGCTGGTTTTAAGTGGCCTGCTCATACTCTCAGCCGTGCTGTTCAATTTGCTATCCACTCAACCCTCTTCAGCTCCATTTTCCTGTCCACATAACCCAAACTTCAGAAACAATTGGTATCTCCTCCACAGAATGTTCCAGTCATTGACTGCAAATCTGAAATTCATCTAATTCTCAACTCCCGTCAGGTTTTCGTTACACCACTTGTGAATGTCCAATTAAGCCAAAGCTGGTTTTCAGTGGCCTGTTCTTACTACGAGACGTGCTGTTCATTTGGCTATCCATTCCACCCTGTTCAGCTCTACATTTTCGTGTCCACAAAACCCAGCCTTCAGAAATCATTGGAATCACCACTAGAGAATGTTCCATGCATTCACTGCGAATCTGGAATTCATCTGAATCTCCACTCCCGGCAGGTTTTCATTGCACCACTGCTGAATGTTCAAGTAACGCAATGATGGTTTTCAGCGGTCTATTCACACTCGAACCCGTGCTGTTCACGGTCTAGCGACTCAACACTGGTGAGTTCTTCTTTTTCCAGTTCAGACAATACAAACCTCAGAAACCATTGCAATCTACACTACAGAATGTTTCATTCATTCACGCGAATCTTGAATTCATCTTGTTCTCCACTCCCAGCAGGTTTTCGTTTCACCACTGGTGAATGTCCAAGCAACCCAAGGCTGGTTTCAGCTGCGTGTTAACACTCGCAGCCGTGCTGTTCAATTGGCTATCCAGTGAACGCTGGTTAGCTCTTGATTTTCCTTCCACACACCGAGCCTTCAGAAATCATTCTTATCTCCACTTCAGAATGTTCCATTCGTTCCCTGCGAATCTGGAATTCCTCTGACTCTCCACACCAGGCAGATTTTCCTAACAACACTGGTGAATGACCAGGTAATCCAATGCTGGTTTTCAGCGGCTGTTCACACTCACAGCCTTGCTGTTCAATTGGCAATCCAGTCAAACCTAGTCAGTTCTTCATTTTCCTGTCCACACAACCCAGCGTTCAGAAATCATTGGAATCTCTACTACAGAAATTTCCATTCATTCACTGTGAATCTGGAAATAATCTGAATCTGCATTCCAGGAAGGCTTTCGTTACACCACTGATGAATGTCCAAGTAAGCCAATGCTGGTTTTCAGTGGCCTGTTCATACTAAGAGAAGTGCTGTTCATTTGGCTATCCACTCCACCCTTTTCAGCTCTACATTTTCGTGTCCACAAAACCCAGCCTTCAGAAATCATTGGAATCACCACTAGAGAATGTTCCATTCATTCACTGCGAATCTGGAATTCATCTGAACCTCCACTCCCCTCCCGGCAGGTTTTCGTTACGCCACTGGTGAATGTCCAAGTAACTCAATACTGGTTTTCAGAGGCATGTTCAACTCGCAGAAGTGCTGTTCAATGGGCTATCCACTCAATATTGGTCAGCTCTTCATTTTCCTCTCCACACAAACCAGCCTTCAGAAATCATTGGGATCTCCACTACAGACTGTTCCATTCATTCACTGCGATTCTGCAATTCATCTGACTCTCCGCTCCAGGCAGGTTTTCATTACAGCACTGGTGAATGACCAAGTAATCCAATGTTGGTTTTCAGCTGCCTTTTCACACTCGCAGTGTGCTGTTCAATTGTCTATCCACTCAAACCTGGTCAGCCTTTCATTTTCTTTTCCACAATATCAGACTTCAGAAATCATTGGAATCGCCAGTACAGAATGTTCCATTCATTCACTGCCAATCTGGAATTCATCTGAATCTGCACTCCAGGTAGGCTTTCATTACACCACTTATGAATGTCCAAGTAACACAATGCTGGTTTTCAGCGGTCTGTTCACACTCTAAGCCCTGCTTTTTACTGGGTATCCACACAACTGTGGTCAGCTCTTCATTTTCATGTCCAAACAATCCAGACTTGAGAAATCATTGCAATCTCCAGTACAGAATGTTCCATTCATTCACTGCGAATCTGGAATTCAACTGAATCTCCACTACCTGCAGATTTATCTTACACCACTTGTGAATGTCCAAGTAAAACAATGCTGGTTTTCAGAGGCCTGTTCATGTTCGCAGTCGTGCTGTTCAATTGGCTATCCACTCAACCTGTTTTGCTCCTCATTTTCCTGTGCACACAACCCAGCCTTCAGAAATCATTGTAATCTCCACTACAGGATGTTCCATTCATTCACTGGGAATCTGGAATTCATCTGAATCTGCACTCCACGCAGGCTTTCGTTACACCACTGCTGAAAGTCGAAGTAATGCAATACTGGTTTTCAGTGGTCTGTTCACATTCGAAGCCGAGGCTTTTTACAGGCTATCCACTCAACACTGGTCAGCTCTTCATTTTCGTGTCCCCACAATCCAGATTTCAGAAATCATTGCAATCTCCACTACAGAATGTTCCATTCATTCACTGCGAGTCTGGAGTTTATCTGATTCTCCACTCCCGCCTGGTTAACATTACACCACTTGTGAATGTCCAAGTAAGCCAATGCTGGTTTTCAGAGGCCTGTTCATACTCGCAGCCGTGCTGTTTAATTGACAATTCACTCCACCCTGTTCAGCTCTTCATTGTCCCACCACACTACCAGCCTTCAGAAATCTTTGTTATCTCCACTACAGAATGTTCCATTCATTCACTGCGAATCTGGAATTCATCTGACTCTCAACTCCACGCAGGTTTTCATTACACCACTGTTGAATGTCCAAGTAACCCAATGCTGGTTTTCAGCGGCCTGTTCATATTCGCAGCCCTGCTGTTTACTTGGCTATCGATTCAAGCCTGGTCAGCTCTTCATTTTCCTGTCCACACAACACAGGCTTCAGAAATCATTGGAATCTCCTCTACAGAATGTTCCATTCATTCACTGCGAATGTGGAATTCAACTGACTCTCCACTCCATGCAGGTTTTCCTTACACCACTGATGAATGTCCAAGTAACCCAATGCTGGTTTTCAGCTGCATGTTCACACTCGCAGCCATGCTATACAATTGGCTTTCCACTAAATCCTGATTAGTTCTTGATTTTCCTTCCACACGACCCAGCCTTCAGAAATCATTGGAATCTCCACTAGAGAATGTTCCATTCATTCACTGCGAATCTGGAATTCCTCTGAACCTCCACTCCCGGCAGGTTTTCGTTACACCACTGTTGAATGTCCAAGTAACCCAATGTTTTAAGTGTTTTCTTCACAAGCGCAGTGGTGCTGTTCAATTGGCTATCCACTCAACCCTGGCCAGCTCTACATTTTCCTGTCCACACCACAGAGACTGGAGAAATCATTGTTATCTCCACTACAGAATGTTCCATTCATTCACAGCGAATCTGGAATTCATCTGAATCTCCACTCCCGGCAGGTTTTCGTGACACCACTGGTAAATATCCAAGTAAGCCAATGCTGGTTTTAAGTGGCCTGCTCATACTCTCAGCCGTGCTGTTCAATTTGCTATCCACTCAACCCTCTTCAGCTCCATTTTCCTGTCCACATAACCCAAACTTCAGAAACAATTGGTATCTCCTCCACAGAATGTTCCATTCATTGACTGCAAATCTGAAATTCATCTAATTCTCAACTCCCGTCAGGTTTTCGTTACACCACTTGTGAATGTCCAATTAAGCCAAAGCTGGTTTTCAGTGGCCTGTTCTTACTACGAGACGTGCTGTTCATTTGGCTATCCATTCCACCCTGTTCAGCTCTACATTTTCGTGTCCACAAAACCCAGCCTTCAGAAATCATTGGAATCACCACTAGAGAATGTTCCATTCATTCACTGCGAATCTGGAATTCATCTGAATCTCCACTCCCGGCAGGTTTTCATTGCACCACTGCTGAATGTTCAAGTAACGCAATGATGGTTTTCAGCGGTCTATTCACACTCGAACCCGTGCTGTTCACGGTCTAGCGACTCAACACTGGTGAGTTCTTCTTTTTCCAGTTCAGACAATACAAACCTCAGAAACCATTGCAATCTACACTACAGAATGTTTCATTCATTCACGCGAATCTTGAATTCATCTTGTTCTCCACTCCCAGCAGGTTTTCGTTTCACCACTGGTGAATGTCCAAGCAACCCAAGGCTGGTTTCAGCTGCGTGTTAACACTCGCAGCCGTGCTGTTCAATTGGCTATCCAGTGAACGCTGGTTAGCTCTTGATTTTCCTTCCACACACCGAGCCTTCAGAAATCATTCTTATCTCCACTTCAGAATGTTCCATTCGTTCCCTGCGAATCTGGAATTCCTCTGACTCTCCACACCAGGCAGATTTTCCTAACAACACTGGTGAATGACCAGGTAATCCAATGCTGGTTATCAGCGGCTGTTCACACTCACAGCCTTGCTGTTCAATTGGCAATCCAGTCAAACCTAGTCAGCTCTTCATTTTCCTGTCCACACAACCCAGCGTTCAGAAATCATTGGAATCTCTACTACAGAAATTTCCATTCATTCACTGTGAATCTGGAAATAATCTGAATCTGCATTCCAGGAAGGCTTTCGTTACACCACTGATGAATGTCCAAGTAAGCCAATGCTGGTTTTCAGTGGCCTGTTCATACTAAGAGACGTGCTGTTCATTTGGCTATCCACTCCACCCTGTTCAGCTCTACATTTTCGTGTCCACAAAACCCAGCCTTCAGAAATCATTGGAATCACCACTAGAGAATGCTCCATTCATTCACTGCGAATCTGGAATTCATCTGAACCTCCACTCCCGGCAGGTTTTCGTTACGCCACTGGTGAATGTCCAAGTAACTCAATACTGGTTTTCAGAGGCATGTTCAACTCGCAGAAGTGCTGTTCAATGGGCTATCCACTCAATATTGGTCAGCTCTTCATTTTCCTCTCCACACAAACCAGCCTTCAGAAATCATTGGGATCTCCACTACAGACTGTTCCATTCATTCACTGCGATTCTGCAATTCATCTGACTCTCCGCTCCAGGCAGGTTTTCATTACAGCACTGGTGAATGACCAAGTAATCCAATGCTGGTTTTCAGCCGCCTTTTCACACTCGCAGTGTGCTGTTCAATTGTCTATCCACTCAAACCTGGTCAGCCTTTCATTTTCTTTTCCACAATATAAGACTTCAGAAATCATTGGAATCGCCAGTACAGAATGTTCCATTCATTCACTGTCAATCTGGAATACATCTGAATCTGCACTCCAGGTAGGCTTTCATTACACCACTTATGAATGTCCAAGTAACACAATGCTGGTTTTCAGCGGTCTGTTCACACTCTAAGCCCTGCTTTTTACTGGGTATCCACACAACTGTGGTCAGCTCTTCATTTTCATGTCCAAACAATCCAGACTTGAGAAATCATTGCAATCTCCAGTACAGAATGTTCCATTCATTCACTGCGAATCTGGAATTCAACTGAATCTCCACTACCTGCAGATTTATCTTACACCACTTGTGAATGTCCAAGTAAAACAATGCTGGTTTTCAGAGGCCTGTTCATGTTCGCAGTCGTGCTGTTCAATTGGCTATCCACTCAACCTGTTTTGCTCCTCATTTTCCTGTGCACACAACCCAGCCTTCAGAAATCATTGTAATCTCCACTACAGGATGTTCCATTCATTCACTGGGAATCTGGAATTCATCTGAATCTGCACTCCACGCAGGCTTTCGTTACACCACTGCTGAAAGTCGAAGTAATGCAATACTGGTTTTCAGTGGTCTGTTCACATTCGAAGCCGAGGCTTTTTACAGGCTATCCACTCAACACTGGTCAGCTCTTCATTTTCGTGTCCCCACAATCCAGATTTCAGAAATCATTGCAATCTCCACTACAGAATGTTCCATTCATTCACTGCGAGTCTGGAGTTTATCTGATTCTCCACTCCCGCCTGGTTAACATTACACCACTTGTGAATGTCCAAGTAAGCCAATGCTGGTTTTCAGAGGCCTGTTCATACTCGCAGCCGTGCTGTTTAATTGACAATTCACTCCACCCTGTTCAGCTCTTCATTGTCCCACCACACTACCAGCCTTCAGAAATCTTTGTTATCTCCACTACAGAATGTTCCATTCATTCACTGCGAATCTGGAATTCATCTGACTCTCAACTCCACGCAGGTTTTCATTACACCACTGTTGAATGTCCAAGTAACCCAATGCTGGTTTTCAGCGGCCTGTTCATATTCGCAGCCCTGCTGTTTACTTGGCTATCGATTCAAGCCTGGTCAGCTCTTCATTTTCCTGTCCACACAACACAGGCTTCAGAAATCATTGGAATCTCCTCTACAGAATGTTCCATTCATTCACTGCGAATGTGGAATTCAACTGACTCTCCACTCCATGCAGGTTTTCCTTACACCACTGATGAATGTCCAAGTAACCCAATGCTGGTTTTCAGCTGCATGTTCACACTCGCAGCCATGCTATACAATTGGCTTTCCACTAAATCCTGATTAGTTCTTGATTTTCCTTCCACACGACCCAGCCTTCAGAAATCATTGGAATCTCCACTAGAGAATGTTCCATTCATTCACTGCGAATCTGGAATTCCTCTGAACCTCCACTCCCGGCAGGTTTTCGTTACACCACTGTTGAATGTCCAAGTAACCCAATGTTTTAAGTGTTTTCTTCACAAGCGCAGTGGTGCTGTTCAATTGGCTATCCACTCAACCCTGGCCAGCTCTACATTTTCCTGTCCACACCACAGAGACTGGAGAAATCATTGTTATCTCCACTACAGAATGTTCCATTCATTCACAGCGAATCTGGAATTCATCTGAATCTCCACTCCCGGCAGGTTTTCGTGACACCACTGGTAAATATCCAAGTAAGCCAATGCTGGTTTTAAGTGGCCTGCTCATACTCTCAGCCGTGCTGTTCAATTTGCTATCCACTCAACCCTCTTCAGCTCCATTTTCCTGTCCACATAACCCAAACTTCAGAAACAATTGGTATCTCCTCCACAGAATGTTCCATTCATTGACTGCAAATCTGAAATTCATCTAATTCTCAACTCCCGTCAGGTTTTCGTTACACCACTTGTGAATGTCCAATTAAGCCAAAGCTGGTTTTCAGTGGCCTGTTCTTACTACGAGACGTGCTGTTCATTTGGCTATCCATTCCACCCTGTTCAGCTCTACATTTTCGTGTCCACAAAACCCAGCCTTCAGAAATCATTGGAATCACCACTAGAGAATGTTCCATGCATTCACTGCGAATCTGGAATTCATCTGAATCTCCACTCCCGGCAGGTTTTCATTGCACCACTGCTGAATGTTCAAGTAACGCAATGATGGTTTTCAGCGGTCTATTCACACTCGAACCCGTGCTGTTCACGGTCTAGCGACTCAACACTGGTGAGTTCTTCTTTTTCCAGTTCAGACAATACAAACCTCAGAAACCATTGCAATCTACACTACAGAATGTTTCATTCATTCACGCGAATCTTGAATTCATCTTGTTCTCCACTGCCAGCAGGTTTTCGTTTCACCACTGGTGAATGTCCAAGCAACCCAAGGCTGGTTTCAGCTGCGTGTTAACACTCGCAGCCGTGCTGTTCAATTGGCTATCCAGTGAACGCTGGTTAGCTCTTGATTTTCCTTCCACACACCGAGCCTTCAGAAATCATTCTTATCTCCACTTCAGAATGTTCCATTCGTTCCCTGCGAATCTGGAATTCCTCTGACTCTCCACACCAGGCAGATTTTCCTAACAACACTGGTGAATGACCAGGTAATCCAATGCTGGTTTTCAGCGGCTGTTCACACTCACAGCCTTGCTGTTCAATTGGCAATCCAGTCAAACCTAGTCAGCTCTTCATTTTCCTGTCCACACAACCCAGCGTTCAGAAATCATTGGAATCTCTACTACAGAAATTTCCATTCATTCACTGTGAATCTGGAAATAATCTGAATCTGCATTCCAGGAAGGCTTTCGTTACACCACTGATGAATGTCCAAGTAATGCAATGCTGCTTCTTAGTGGTCTGTTCACACTCGAAACCGTGCTGTTCACTGGCTATCCACTCAACATTGGTCAGCTCTTCAATATCCTGTCCAGACTATCCAGATTTCTAAATCTTGGCAATCTCCACTACAGAATGTTCCATTCAATCACGCGAATCTGGAATTCATCAGAGTCTCCACTCCCGGCAGGTTTTCGTGACACCACTGGTATATGTCCAAGGAAGACAATGCTGGTTTTAAGCCGCCTGCTTATACTCTCAGCCGTGCTGTTCAATTTGCTATCCACCCAACCCTATTCAGCTCTACATTTTCCTGTCCTCATAACCCAACCTTCAGAAATAATTGGTATCTCCTCCACAGAATGTTCCGTTCATTCACTGCGAATCTTAAATTCATCTGACTCTCAACTCCCGGCGGGTTATCGTTACACCACTTGTGAATGTCCAAGTAAGCCAATGCTGGTTTTCAGTGGCCTGTTCATACTAAGAGACGTGCTGTTCATTTGGCTATCCACTCCACCCGGTTCAGCTCTACATTTTCGTGTCCACAAAACCCAGCCTTCAGAAATCATTGGAATCACCACTAGAGAATGTTCCATTCATTCACTGCGAATCTGGAATTCATCTGAACCTCCACTCCCGGCAGGTTTTCGTTACGCCACTGGTGAATGTCCAAGTAACTCAATACTGGTTTTCAGAGGCATGTTCAACTCGCAGAAGTGCTGTTCAATGGGCTATCCACTCAATATTGGTCAGCTCTTCATTTTCCTCTCCACACAAACCAGCCTTCAGAAATCATTGGGATCTCCACTACAGACTGTTCCATTCATTCACTGCGATTCTGCAATTCATCTGACTCTCCGCTCCAGGCAGGTTTTCATTACAGCACTGGTGAATGACCAAGTAATCCAATGCTGGTTTTCAGCCGCCTTTTCACACTCGCAGTGTGTTGTTCAATTGTCTATCCACTCAAACCTGGTCAGCCTTTCATTTTCTTTTCCACAATATCAGACTTCAGAAATCATTGGAATCGCCAGTACAGAATCTTCCATTCATTCACTGCCAATCTGGAATTCATCTGAATCTGCACTCCAGGTAGGCTTTCATTACACCACTTATGAATGTCCAAGTAACACAATGCTGGTTTTCAGCGGTCTGTTCACACTCTAAGCCCTGCTTTTTACTGGGTATCCACACAACTGTGGTCAGCTCTTCATTTTCATGTCCAAACAATCCAGACTTGAGAAATCATTGCAATCTCCAGTACAGAATGTTCCATTCATTCACTGCGAATCTGGAATTCAACTGAATCTCCACTACCTGCAGATTTATCTTACACCACTTGTGAATGTCCAAGTAAAACAATGCTGGTTTTCAGAGGCCTGTTCATGTTCGCAGTCGTGCTGTTCAATTGGCTATCCACTCAACCTGTTTTGCTCCTCATTTTCCTGTGCACACAACCCAGCCTTCAGAAATCATTGTAATCTCCACTACAGGATGTTCCATTCATTCACTGGGAATCTGGAATTCATCTGAATCTGCACTCCACGCAGGCTTTCGTTACACCACTGCTGAAAGTCGAAGTAATGCAATACTGGTTTTCAGTGGTCTGTTCACATTCGAAGCCGAGGCTTTTTACAGGCTATCCACTCAACACTGGTCAGCTCTTCATTTTCGTGTCCCCACAATCCAGATTTCAGAAATCATTGCAATCTCCACTACAGAATGTTCCATTCATTCACTGCGAGTCTGGAGTTTATCTGATTCTCCACTCCCGCCTGGTTAACATTACACCACTTGTGAATGTCCAAGTAAGCCAATGCTGGTTTTCAGAGGCCTGTTCATACTCGCAGCCGTGCTGTTTAATTGACAATTCACTCCACCCTGTTCAGCTCTTCATTGTCCCACCACACTACCAGCCTTCAGAAATCTTTGTTATCTCCACTACAGAATGTTCCATTCATTCACTGCGAATCTGGAATTCATCTGACTCTCAACTCCACGCAGGTTTTCATTACACCACTGTTGAATGTCCAAGAAACCCAATGCTGGTTTTCAGCGGCCTGTTCATATTCGCAGCCCTGCTGTTTACTTGGCTATCGATTCAAGCCTGGTCAGCTCTTCATTTTCCTGTCCACACAACACAGGCTTCAGAAATCATTGGAATCTCCTCTACAGAATGTTCCATTCATTCACTGCGAATGTGGAATTCAACTGACTCTCCACTCCATGCAGGTTTTCCTTACACCACTGATGAATGTCCAAGTAACCCAATGCTGGTTTTCAGCTGCATGTTCACACTCGCAGCCATGCTATACAATTGGCTTTCCACTAAATCCTGATTAGTTCTTGATTTTCCTTCCACACGACCCAGCCTTCAGAAATCATTGGAATCTCCACTAGAGAATGTTCCATTCATTCACTGCGAATCTGGAATTCCTCTGAACCTCCACTCCCGGCAGGTTTTCGTTACACCACTGTTGAATGTCCAAGTAACCCAATGTTTTAAGTGTTTTCTTCACAAGCGCAG
The DNA here is from genome assembly GCF_029834395.1 of Sorex fumeus. Lineage (NCBI taxonomy): Eukaryota > Metazoa > Chordata > Mammalia > Eulipotyphla > Soricidae > Sorex > Sorex fumeus. Next base: position 1,928,478 of record NW_026606173.1, read on the forward strand.
TGGTGCTGTTCAATTGGCTATCCACTCAACCCTGGCCAGCTCTACATTTTCCTGTCCACACCACAGAGACTGGAGAAATCATTGTTATCTCCACTACAGAATGTTCCATTCATTCACAGCGAATCTGGAATTCATCTGAATCTCCACTCCCGGCAGGTTTTCGTGACACCACTGGTAAATATCCAAGTAAGCCAATGCTGGTTTTAAGTGGCCTGCTCATACTCTCAGCCGTGCTGTTCAATTTGCTATCCACTCAACCCTCTTCAGCTCCATTTTCCTGTCCACATAACCCAAACTTCAGAAACAATTGGTATCTCCTCCACAGAATGTTCCATTCATTGACTGCAAATCTGAAATTCATCTAATTCTCAACTCCCGTCAGGTTTTCGTTACACCACTTGTGAATGTCCAATTAAGCCAAAGCTGGTTTTCAGTGGCCTGTTCTTACTACGAGACGTGCTGTTCATTTGGCTATCCATTCCACCCTGTTCAGCTCTACATTTTCGTGTCCACAAAACCCAGCCTTCAGAAATCATTGGAATCACCACTAGAGAATGTTCCATGCATTCACTGCGAATCTGGAATTCATCTGAATCTCCACTCCCGGCAGGTTTTCATTGCACCACTGCTGAATGTTCAAGTAACGCAATGATGGTTTTCAGCGGTCTATTCACACTCGAACCCGTGCTGTTCACGGTCTAGCGACTCAACACTGGTGAGTTCTTCTTTTTCCAGTTCAGACAATACAAACCTCAGAAACCATTGCAATCTACACTACAGAATGTTTCATTCATTCACGCGAATCTTGAATTCATCTTGTTCTCCACTCCCAGCAGGTTTTCGTTTCACCACTGGTGAATGTCCAAGCAACCCAAGGCTGGTTTCAGCTGCGTGTTAACACTCGCAGCCGTGCTGTTCAATTGGCTATCCAGTGAACGCTGGTTAGCTCTTGATTTTCCTTCCACACACCGAGCCTTCAGAAATCATTCTTATCTCCACTTCAGAATGTTCCATTCGTTCCCTGCGAATCTGGAATTCCTCTGACTCTCCACACCAGGCAGATTTTCCTAACAACACTGGTGAATGACCAGGTAATCCAATGCTGGTTTTCAGCGGCTGTTCACACTCACAGCCTTGCTGTTCAATTGGCAATCCAGTCAAACCTAGTCAGTTCTTCATTTTCCTGTCCACACAACCCAGCGTTCAGAAATCATTGGAATCTCTACTACAGAAATTTCCATTCATTCACTGTGAATCTGGAAATAATCTGAATCTGCATTCCAGGAAGGCTTTCGTTACACCACTGATGAATGTCCAAGTAAGCCAATGCTGGTTTTCAGTGGCCTGTTCATACTAAGAGAAGTGCTGTTCATTTGGCTATCCACTCCACCCTGTTCAGCTCTACATTTTCGTGTCCACAAAACCCAGCCTTCAGAAATCATTGGAATCTCCACTAGAGAATGTTCCATTCATTCACTGCGAATCTGGAATTCATCTGAACCTCCACTCCCCTCCCGGCAGGTTTTCGTTACGCCACTGGTGAATGTCCAAGTAACTCAATACTGGTTTTCAGAGGCATGTTCAACTCGCAGAAGTGCTGTTCAATGGGCTATCCACTCAATATTGGTCAGCTCTTCATTTTCCTCTCCACACAAACCAGCCTTCAGAAATCATTGGGATCTCCACTACAGACTGTTCCATTCATTCACTGCGATTCTGCAATTCATCTGACTCTCCGCTCCAGGCAGGTTTTCATTACAGCACTGGTGAATGACCAAGTAATCCAATGCTGGTTTTCAGCTGCCTTTTCACACTCGCAGTGTGCTGTTCAATTGTCTATCCACTCAAACCTGGTCAGCCTTTCATTTTCTTTTCCACAATATCAGACTTCAGAAATCATTGGAATCGCCAGTACAGAATGTTCCATTCATTCACTGCCAATCTGGAATTCATCTGAATCTGCACTCCAGGTAGGCTTTCATTACACCACTTATGAATGTCCAAGTAACACAATGCTGGTTTTCAGCGGTCTGTTCACACTCTAAGCCCTGCTTTTTACTGGGTATCCACACAACTGTGGTCAGCTCTTCATTTTCATGTCCAAACAATCCAGACTTGAGAAATCATTGCAATCTCCAGTACAGAATGTTCCATTCATTCACTGCGAATCTGGAATTCAACTGAATCTCCACTACCTGCAGATTTATCTTACACCACTTGTGAATGTCCAAGTAAAACAATGCTGGTTTTCAGAGGCCTGTTCATGTTCGCAGTCGTGCTGTTCAATTGGCTATCCACTCAACCTGTTTTGCTCCTCATTTTCCTGTGCACACAACCCAGCCTTCAGAAATCATTGTAATCTCCACTACAGGATGTTCCATTCATTCACTGGGAATCTGGAATTCATCTGAATCTGCACTCCACGCAGGCTTTCGTTACACCACTGCTGAAAGTCGAAGTAATGCAATACTGGTTTTCAGTGGTCTGTTCACATTCGAAGCCGAGGCTTTTTACAGGCTATCCACTCAACACTGGTCAGCTCTTCATTTTCGTGTCCCCACAATCCAGATTTCAGAAATCATTGCAATCTCCACTACAGAATGTTCCATTCATTCACTGCGAGTCTGGAGTTTATCTGATTCTCCACTCCCGCCTGGTTAACATTACACCACTTGTGAATGTCCAAGTAAGCCAATGCTGGTTTTCAGAGGCCTGTTCATACTCGCAGCCGTGCTGTTTAATTGACAATTCACTCCACCCTGTTCAGCTCTTCATTGTCCCACCACACTACCAGCCTTCAGAAATCTTTGTTATCTCCACTACAGAATGTTCCATTCATTCACTGCGAATCTGGAATTCATCTGACTCTCAACTCCACGCAGGTTTTCATTACACCACTGTTGAATGTCCAAGTAACCCAATGCTGGTTTTCAGCGGCCTGTTCATATTCGCAGCCCTGCTGTTTACTTGGCTATCGATTCAAGCCTGGTCAGCTCTTCATTTTCCTGTCCACACAACACAGGCTTCAGAAATCATTGGAATCTCCTCTACAGAATGTTCCATTCATTCACTGCGAATGTGGAATTCAACTGACTCTCCACTCCATGCAGGTTTTCCTTACACCACTGATGAATGTCCAAGTAACCCAATGCTGGTTTTCAGCTGCATGTTCACACTCGCAGCCATGCTATACAATTGGCTTTCCACTAAATCCTGATTAGTTCTTGATTTTCCTTCCACACGACCCAGCCTTCAGAAATCATTGGAATCTCCACTAGAGAATGTTCCATTCATTCACTGCGAATCTGGAATTCCTCTGAACCTCCACTCCCGGCAGGTTTTCGTTACACCACTGTTGAATGTCCAAGTAACCCAATGTTTTAAGTGTTTTCTTCACAAGCGCAGTGGTGCTGTTCAATTGGCTATCCACTCAACCCTGGCCAGCTCTACATTTTCCTGTCCACACCACAGAGACTGGAGAAATCATTGTTATCTCCACTACAGAATGTTCCATTCATTCACAGCGAATCTGGAATTCATCTGAATCTCCACTCCCGGCAGGTTTTCGTGACACCACTGGTAAATATCCAAGTAAGCCAATGCTGGTTTTAAGTGGCCTGCTCATACTCTCAGCCGTGCTGTTCAATTTGCTATCCACTCAACCCTCTTCAGCTCCATTTTCCTGTCCACATAACCCAAACTTCAGAAACAATTGGTATCTCCTCCACAGAATGTTCCATTCATTGACTGCAAATCTGAAATTCATCTAATTCTCAACTCCCGTCAGGTTTTCGTTACACCACTTGTGAATGTCCAATTAAGCCAAAGCTGGTTTTCAGTGGCCTGTTCTTACTACGAGACGTGCTGTTCATTTGGCTATCCATTCCACCCTGTTCAGCTCTACATTTTCGTGTCCACAAAACCCAGCCTTCAGAAATCATTGGAATCACCACTAGAGAATGTTCCATGCATTCACTGCGAATCTGGAATTCATCTGAATCTCCACTCCCGGCAGGTTTTCATTGCACCACTGCTGAATGTTCAAGTAACGCAATGATGGTTTTCAGCGGTCTATTCACACTCGAACCCGTGCTGTTCACGGTCTAGCGACTCAACACTGGTGAGTTCTTCTTTTTCCAGTTCAGACAATACAAACCTCAGAAACCATTGCAATCTACACTACAGAATGTTTCATTCATTCACGCGAATCTTGAATTCATCTTGTTCTCCACTCCCAGCAGGTTTTCGTTTCACCACTGGTGAATGTCCAAGCAACCCAAGGCTGGTTTCAGCTGCGTGTTAACACTCGCAGCCGTGCTGTTCAATTGGCTATCCAGTGAACGCTGGTTAGCTCTTGATTTTCCTTCCACACACCGAGCCTTCAGAAATCATTCTTATCTCCACTTCAGAATGTTCCATTCGTTCCCTGCGAATCTGGAATTCCTCTGACTCTCCACACCAGGCAGATTTTCCTAACAACACTGGTGAATGACCAGGTAATCCAATGCTGGTTTTCAGCGGCTGTTCACACTCACAGCCTTGCTGTTCAATTGGCAATCCAGTCAAACCTAGTCAGCTCTTCATTTTCCTGTCCACACAACCCAGCGTTCAGAAATCATTGGAATCTCTACTACAGAAATTTCCATTCATTCACTGTGAATCTGGAAATAATCTGAATCTGCATTCCAGGAAGGCTTTCGTTACACCACTGATGAATGTCCAAGTAATGCAATGCTGCTTCTTAGTGGTCTGTTCACACTCGAAACCGTGCTGTTCACTGGCTATCCACTCAACATTGGTCAGCTCTTCAATATCCTGTCCAGACTATCCAGATTTCTAAATCTTGGCAATCTCCACTACAGAATGTTCCATTCAATCACGCGAATCTGGAATTCATCAGAGTCTCCACTCCCGGCAGGTTTTCGTGACACCACTGGTATATGTCCAAGGAAGCCAATGCTGGTTTTAAACCGCCTGCTTATACTCTCAGCCGTGCTGTTCAATTTGCTATCCACCCAACCCTATTCAGCTCTACATTTTCCTGTCCTCATAACCCAACCTTCAGAAATAATTGGTATCTCCTCCACAGAATGTTCCGTTCATTCACTGCGAATCTTAAATTCATCTGACTCTCAACTCCCGGCGGGTTATCGTTACACCACTTGTGAATGTCCAAGTAAGCCAATGCTGGTTTTCAGTGGCCTGTTCATACTAAGAGACGTGCTGTTCATTTGGCTATCCACTCCACCCTGTTCAGCTCTACATTTTCGTGTCCACAAAACCCAGCCTTCAGAAATCATTGGAATCACCACTAGAGAATGTTCCATTCATTCACTGCGAATCTGGAATTCATCTGAACCTCCACTCCCGGCAGGTTTTCGTTACGCCACTGGTGAATGTCCAAGTAACTCAATACTGGTTTTCAGAGGCATGTTCAACTCGCAGAAGTGCTGTTCAATGGGCTATCCACTCAATATTGGTCAGCTCTTCATTTTCCTCTCCACACAAACCAGCCTTCAGAAATCATTGGGATCTCCACTACAGACTGTTCCATTCATTCACTGCGATTCTGCAATTCATCTGACTCTCCGCTCCAGGCAGGTTTTCATTACAGCACTGGTGAATGACCAAGTAATCCAATGCTGGTTTTCAGCCGCCTTTTCACACTCGCAGTGTGTTGTTCAATTGTCTATCCACTCAAACCTGGTCAGCCTTTCATTTTCTTTTCCACAATATCAGACTTCAGAAATCATTGGAATCGCCAGTACAGAATCTTCCATTCATTCACTGCCAATCTGGAATTCATCTGAATCTGCACTCCAGGTAGGCTTTCATTACACCACTTATGAATGTCCAAGTAACACAATGCTGGTTTTCAGCGGTCTGTTCACACTCTAAGCCCTGCTTTTTACTGGGTATCCACACAACTGTGGTCAGCTCTTCATTTTCATGTCCAAACAATCCAGACTTGAGAAATCATTGCAATCTCCAGTACAGAATGTTCCATTCATTCACTGCGAATCTGGAATTCAACTGAATCTCCACTACCTGCAGATTTATCTTACACCACTTGTGAATGTCCAAGTAAAACAATGCTGGTTTTCAGAGGCCTGTTCATGTTCGCAGTCGTGCTGTTCAATTGGCTATCCACTCAACCTGTTTTGCTCCTCATTTTCCTGTGCACACAACCCAGCCTTCAGAAATCATTGTAATCTCCACTACAGGATGTTCCATTCATTCACTGGGAATCTGGAATTCATCTGAATCTGCACTCCACGCAGGCTTTCGTTACACCACTGCTGAAAGTCGAAGTAATGCAATACTGGTTTTCAGTGGTCTGTTCACATTCGAAGCCGAGGCTTTTTACAGGCTATCCACTCAACACTGGTCAGCTCTTCATTTTCGTGTCCCCACAATCCAGATTTCAGAAATCATTGCAATCTCCACTACAGAATGTTCCATTCATTCACTGCGAGTCTGGAGTTTATCTGATTCTCCACTCCCGCCTGGTTAACATTACACCACTTGTGAATGTCCAAGTAAGCCAATGCTGGTTTTCAGAGGCCTGTTCATACTCGCAGCCGTGCTGTTTAATTGACAATTCACTCCACCCTGTTCAGCTCTTCATTGTCCCACCACACTACCAGCCTTCAGAAATCTTTGTTATCTCCACTACAGAATGTTCCATTCATTCACTGCGAATCTGGAATTCATCTGACTCTCAACTCCACGCAGGTTTTCATTACACCACTGTTGAATGTCCAAGAAACCCAATGCTGGTTTTCAGCGGCCTGTTCATATTCGCAGCCCTGCTGTTTACTTGGCTATCGATTCAAGCCTGGTCAGCTCTTCATTTTCCTGTCCACACAACACAGGCTTCAGAAATCATTGGAATCTCCTCTACAGAATGTTCCATTCATTCACTGCGAATGTGGAATTCAACTGACTCTCCACTCCATGCAGGTTTTCCTTACACCACTGATGAATGTCCAAGTAACCCAATGCTGGTTTTCAGCTGCATGTTCACACTCGCAGCCATGCTATACAATTGGCTTTCCACTAAATCCTGATTAGTTCTTGATTTTCCTTCCACACGACCCAGCCTTCAGAAATCATTGGAATCTCCACTAGAGAATGTTCCATTCATTCACTGCGAATCTGGAATTCCTCTGAACCTCCACTCCCGGCAGGTTTTCGTTACACCACTGTTGAATGTCCAAGTAACCCAATGTTTTAAGTGTTTTCTTCACAAGCGCAGTGGTGCTGTTCAATTGGCTATCCACTCAACCCTGGCCAGCTCTACATTTTCCTGTCCACACCACAGAGACTGGAGAAATCATTGTTATCTCCACTACAGAATGTTCCATTCATTCACAGCGAATCTGGAATTCATCTGAATCTCCACTCCCGGCAGGTTTTCGTGACACCACTGGTAAATATCCAAGTAAGCCAATGCTGGTTTTAAGTGGCCTGCTCATACTCTCAGCCGTGCTGTTCAATTTGCTATCCACTCAACCCTCTTCAGCTCCATTTTCCTGTCCACATAACCCAAACTTCAGAAACAATTGGTATCTCCTCCACAGAATGTTCCAGTCATTGACTGCAAATCTGAAATTCATCTAATTCTCAACTCCCGTCAGGTTTTCGTTACACCACTTGTGAATGTCCAATTAAGCCAAAGCTGGTTTTCAGTGGCCTGTTCTTACTACGAGACGTGCTGTTCATTTGGCTATCCATTCCACCCTGTTCAGCTCTACATTTTCGTGTCCACAAAACCCAGCCTTCAGAAATCATTGGAATCACCACTAGAGAATGTTCCATGCATTCACTGCGAATCTGGAATTCATCTGAATCTCCACTCCCGGCAGGTTTTCATTGCACCACTGCTGAATGTTCAAGTAACGCAATGATGGTTTTCAGCGGTCTATTCACACTCGAACCCGTGCTGTTCACGGTCTAGCGACTCAACACTGGTGAGTTCTTCTTTTTCCAGTTCAGACAATACAAACCTCAGAAACCATTGCAATCTACACTACAGAATGTTTCATTCATTCACGCGAATCTTGAATTCATCTTGTTCTCCACTGCCAGCAGGTTTTCGTTTCACCACTGGTGAATGTCCAAGCAACCCAAGGCTGGTTTCAGCTGCGTGTTAACACTCGCAGCCGTGCTGTTCAATTGGCTATCCAGTGAACGCTGGTTAGCTCTTGATTTTCCTTCCACACACCGAGCCTTCAGAAATCATTCTTATCTCCACTTCAGAATGTTCCATTCGTTCCCTGCGAATCTGGAATTCCTCTGACTCTCCACACCAGGCAGATTTTCCTAACAACACTGGTGAATGACCAGGTAATCCAATGCTGGTTTTCAGCGGCTGTTCACACTCACAGCCTTGCTGTTCAATTGGCAATCCAGTCAAACCTAGTCAGTTCTTCATTTTCCTGTCCACACAACCCAGCGTTCAGAAATCATTGGAATCTCTACTACAGAAATTTCCATTCATTCACTGTGAATCTGGAAATAATCTGAATCTGCATTCCAGGAAGGCTTTCGTTACACCACTGATGAATGTCCAAGTAAGCCAATGCTGGTTTTCAGTGGCCTGTTCATACTAAGAGAAGTGCTGTTCATTTGGCTATCCACTCCACCCTGTTCAGCTCTACATTTTCGTGTCCACAAAACCCAGCCTTCAGAAATCATTGGAATCACCACTAGAGAATGTTCCATTCATTCACTGCGAATCTGGAATTCATCTGAACCTCCACTCCCCTCCCGGCAGGTTTTCGTTACGCCACTGGTGAATGTCCAAGTAACTCAATACTGGTTTTCAGAGGCATGTTCAACTCGCAGAAGTGCTGTTCAATGGGCTATCCACTCAATATTGGTCAGCTCTTCATTTTCCTCTCCACACAAACCAGCCTTCAGAAATCATTGGGATCTCCACTACAGACTGTTCCATTCATTCACTGCGATTCTGCAATTCATCTGACTCTCCGCTCCAGGCAGGTTTTCATTACAGCACTGGTGAATGACCAAGTAATCCAATGCTGGTTTTCAGCTGCCTTTTCACACTCGCAGTGTGCTGTTCAATTGTCTATCCACTCAAACCTGGTCAGCCTTTCATTTTCTTTTCCACAATATCAGACTTCAGAAATCATTGGAATCGCCAGTACAGAATGTTCCATTCATTCACTGCCAATCTGGAATTCATCTGAATCTGCACTCCAGGTAGGCTTTCATTACACCACTTATGAATGTCCAAGTAACACAATGCTGGTTTTCAGCGGTCTGTTCACACTCTAAGCCCTGCTTTTTACTGGGTATCCACACAACTGTGGTCAGCTCTTCATTTTCATGTCCAAACAATCCAGACTTGAGAAATCATTGCAATCTCCAGTACAGAATGTTCCATTCATTCACTGCGAATCTGGAATTCAACTGAATCTCCACTACCTGCAGATTTATCTTACACCACTTGTGAATGTCCAAGTAAAACAATGCTGGTTTTCAGAGGCCTGTTCATGTTCGCAGTCGTGCTGTTCAATTGGCTATCCACTCAACCTGTTTTGCTCCTCATTTTCCTGTGCACACAACCCAGCCTTCAGAAATCATTGTAATCTCCACTACAGGATGTTCCATTCATTCACTGGGAATCTGGAATTCATCTGAATCTGCACTCCACGCAGGCTTTCGTTACACCACTGCTGAAAGTCGAAGTAATGCAATACTGGTTTTCAGTGGTCTGTTCACATTCGAAGCCGAGGCTTTTTACAGGCTATCCACTCAACACTGGTCAGCTCTTCATTTTCGTGTCCCCACAATCCAGATTTCAGAAATCATTGCAATCTCCACTACAGAATGTTCCATTCATTCACTGCGAGTCTGGAGTTTATCTGATTCTCCACTCCCGCCTGGTTAACATTACACCACTTGTGAATGTCCAAGTAAGCCAATGCTGGTTTTCAGAGGCCTGTTCATACTCGCAGCCGTGCTGTTTAATTGACAATTCACTCCACCCTGTTCAGCTCTTCATTGTCCCACCACACTACCAGCCTTCAGAAATCTTTGTTATCTCCACTACAGAATGTTCCATTCATTCACTGCGAATCTGGAATTCATCTGACTCTCAACTCCACGCAGGTTTTCATTACACCACTGTTGAATGTCCAAGTAACCCAATGCTGGTTTTCAGCGGCCTGTTCATATTCGCAGCCCTGCTGTTTACTTGGCTATCGATTCAAGCCTGGTCAGCTCTTCATTTTCCTGTCCACACAACACAGGCTTCAGAAATCATTGGAATCTCCTCTACAGAATGTTCCATTCATTCACTGCGAATGTGGAATTCAACTGACTCTCCACTCCATGCAGGTTTTCCTTACACCACTGATGAATGTCCAAGTAACCCAATGCTGGTTTTCAGCTGCATGTTCACACTCGCAGCCATGCTATACAATTGGCTTTCCACTAAATCCTGATTAGTTCTTGATTTTCCTTCCACACGACCCAGCCTTCAGAAATCATTGGAATCTCCACTAGAGAATGTTCCATTCATTCACTGCGAATCTGGAATTCCTCTGAACCTCCACTCCCGGCAGGTTTTCGTTACACCACTGTTGAATGTCCAAGTAACCCAATGTTTTAAGTGTTTTCTTCACAAGCGCAGTGGTGCTGTTCAATTGGCTATCCACTCAACCCTGGCCAGCTCTACATTTTCCTGTCCACACCACAGAGACTGGAGAAATCATTGTTATCTCCACTACAGAATGTTCCATTCATTCACAGCGAATCTGGAATTCATCTGAATCTCCACTCCCGGCAGGTTTTCGTGACACCACTGGTAAATATCCAAGTAAGCCAATGCTGGTTTTAAGTGGCCTGCTCATACTCTCAGCCGTGCTGTTCAATTTGCTATCCACTCAACCCTCTTCAGCTCCATTTTCCTGTCCACATAACCCAAACTTCAGAAACAATTGGTATCTCCTCCACAGAATGTTCCATTCATTGACTGCAAATCTGAAATTCATCTAATTCTCAACTCCCGTCAGGTTTTCGTTACACCACTTGTGAATGTCCAATTAAGCCAAAGCTGGTTTTCAGTGGCCTGTTCTTACTACGAGACGTGCTGTTCATTTGGCTATCCATTCCACCCTGTTCAGCTCTACATTTTCGTGTCCACAAAACCCAGCCTTCAGAAATCATTGGAATCACCACTAGAGAATGTTCCATTCATTCACTGCGAATCTGGAATTCATCTGAATCTCCACTCCCGGCAGGTTTTCATTGCACCACTGCTGAATGTTCAAGTAACGCAATGATGGTTTTCAGCGGTCTATTCACACTCGAACCCGTGCTGTTCACGGTCTAGCGACTCAACACTGGTGAGTTCTTCTTTTTCCAGTTCAGACAATACAAACCTCAGAAACCATTGCAATCTACACTACAGAATGTTTCATTCATTCACGCGAATCTTGAATTCATCTTGTTCTCCACTCCCAGCAGGTTTTCGTTTCACCACTGGTGAATGTCCAAGCAACCCAAGGCTGGTTTCAGCTGCGTGTTAACACTCGCAGCCGTGCTGTTCAATTGGCTATCCAGTGAACGCTGGTTAGCTCTTGATTTTCCTTCCACACACCGAGCCTTCAGAAATCATTCTTATCTCCACTTCAGAATGTTCCATTCGTTCCCTGCGAATCTGGAATTCCTCTGACTCTCCACACCAGGCAGATTTTCCTAACAACACTGGTGAATGACCAGGTAATCCAATGCTGGTTATCAGCGGCTGTTCACACTCACAGCCTTGCTGTTCAATTGGCAATCCAGTCAAACCTAGTCAGCTCTTCATTTTCCTGTCCACACAACCCAGCGTTCAGAAATCATTGGAATCTCTACTACAGAAATTTCCATTCATTCACTGTGAATCTGGAAATAATCTGAATCTGCATTCCAGGAAGGCTTTCGTTACACCACTGATGAATGTCCAAGTAAGCCAATGCTGGTTTTCAGTGGCCTGTTCATACTAAGAGACGTGCTGTTCATTTGGCTATCCACTCCACCCTGTTCAGCTCTACATTTTCGTGTCCACAAAACCCAGCCTTCAGAAATCATTGGAATCACCACTAGAGAATGCTCCATTCATTCACTGCGAATCTGGAATTCATCTGAACCTCCACTCCCGGCAGGTTTTCGTTACGCCACTGGTGAATGTCCAAGTAACTCAATACTGGTTTTCAGAGGCATGTTCAACTCGCAGAAGTGCTGTTCAATGGGCTATCCACTCAATATTGGTCAGCTCTTCATTTTCCTCTCCACACAAACCAGCCTTCAGAAATCATTGGGATCTCCACTACAGACTGTTCCATTCATTCACTGCGATTCTGCAATTCATCTGACTCTCCGCTCCAGGCAGGTTTTCATTACAGCACTGGTGAATGACCAAGTAATCCAATGCTGGTTTTCAGCCGCCTTTTCACACTCGCAGTGTGCTGTTCAATTGTCTATCCACTCAAACCTGGTCAGCCTTTCATTTTCTTTTCCACAATATCAGACTTCAGAAATCATTGGAATCGCCAGTACAGAATGTTCCATTCATTCACTGTCAATCTGGAATACATCTGAATCTGCACTCCAGGTAGGCTTTCATTACACCACTTATGAATGTCCAAGTAACACAATGCTGGTTTTCAGCGGTCTGTTCACACTCTAAGCCCTGCTTTTTACTGGGTATCCACACAACTGTGGTCAGCTCTTCATTTTCATGTCCAAACAATCCAGACTTGAGAAATCATTGCAATCTCCAGTACAGAATGTTCCATTCATTCACTGCGAATCTGGAATTCAACTGAATCTCCACTACCTGCAGATTTATATTACACCACTTGTGAATGTCCAAGTAAAACAATGCTGGTTTTCAGAGGCCTGTTCATGTTCGCAGTCGTGCTGTTCAATTGGCTATCCACTCAACCTGTTTTGCTCCTCATTTTCCTGTGCACACAACCCAGCCTTCAGAAATCATTGTAATCTCCACTACAGGATGTTCCATTCATTCACTGGGAATCTGGAATTCATCTGAATCTGCACTCCACGCAGGCTTTCGTTACACCACTGCTGAAAGTCGAAGTAATGCAATACTGGTTTTCAGTGGTCTGTTCACATTCGAAGCCGAGGCTTTTTACAGGCTATCCACTCAACACTGGTCAGCTCTTCATTTTCGTGTCCCCACAATCCAGATTTCAGAAATCATTGCAATCTCCACTACAGAATGTTCCATTCATTCACTGCGAGTCTGGAGTTTATCTGATTCTCCACTCCCGCCTGGTTAACATTACACCACTTGTGAATGTCCAAGTAAGCCAATGCTGGTTTTCAGAGGCCTGTTCATACTCGCAGCCGTGCTGTTTAATTGACAATTCACTCCACCCTGTTCAGCTCTTCATTGTCCCACCACACTACCAGCCTTCAGAAATCTTTGTTATCTCCTCTACAGAATGTTCCATTCATTCACTGCGAATCTGGAATTCATCTGACTCTCAACTCCACGCAGGTTTTCATTACACCACTGTTGAATGTCCAAGTAACCCAATGCTGGTTTTCAGCGGCCTGTTCATATTCGCAGCCCTGCTGTTTACTTGGCTATCGATTCAAGCCTGGTCAGCTCTTCATTTTCCTGTCCACACAACACAGGCTTCAGAAATCATTGGAATCTCCTCTACAGAATGTTCCATTCATTCACTGCGAATGTGGAATTCAACTGACTCTCCACTCCATGCAGGTTTTCCTTACACCACTGATGAATGTCCAAGTAACCCAATGCTGGTTTTCAGCTGCATGTTCACACTCGCAGCCATGCTATACAATTGGCTTTCCACTAAATCCTGATTAGTTCTTGATTTTCCTTCCACACGACCCAGCCTTCAGAAATCATTGGAATCTCCACTAGAGAATGTTCCATTCATTCACTGCGAATCTGGAATTCCTCTGAACCTCCACTCCCGGCAGGTTTTCGTTACACCACTGTTGAATGTCCAAGTAACCCAATGTTTTAAGTGTTTTCTTCACAAGCGCAGTGGTGCTGTTCAATTGGCTATCCACTCAACCCTGGCCAGCTCTACATTTTCCTGTCCACACCACAGAGACTGGAGAAATCATTGTTATCTCCACTACAGAATGTTCCATTCATTCACAGCGAATCTGGAATTCATCTGAATCTCCACTCCCGGCAGGTTTTCGTGACACCACTGGTAAATATCCAAGTAAGCCAATGCTGGTTTTAAGTGGCCTGCTCATACTCTCAGCCGTGCTGTTCAATTTGCTATCCACTCAACCCTCTTCAGCTCCATTTGCCTGTCCACATAACCCAAACTTCAGAAACAATTGGTATCTCCTCCACAGAATGTTCCATTCATTGACTGCAAATCTGAAATTCATCTAATTCTCAACTCCCGTCAGGTTTTCGTTACACCACTTGTGAATGTCCAATTAAGCCAAAGCTGGTTTTCAGTGGCCTGTTCTTACTACGAGACGTGCTGTTCATTTGGCTATCCATTCCACCCTGTTCAGCTCTACATTTTCGTGTCCACAAAACCCAGCCTTCAGAAATCATTGGAATCACCACTAGAGAATGTTCCATGCATTCACTGCGAATCTGGAATTCATCTGAATCTCCACTCCCGGCAGGTTTTCATTGCACCACTGCTGAATGTTCAAGTAACGCAATGATGGTTTTCAGCGGTCTATTCACACTCGAACCCGTGCTGTTCACGGTCTAGCGACTCAACACTGGTGAGTTCTTCTTTTTCCAGTTCAGACAATACAAACCTCAGAAACCATTGCAATCTACACTACAGAATGTTTCATTCATTCACGCGAATCTTGAATTCATCTTGTTCTCCACTGCCAGCAGGTTTTCGTTTCACCACTGGTGAATGTCCAAGCAACCCAAGGCTGGTTTCAGCTGCGTGTTAACACTCGCAGCCGTGCTGTTCAATTGGCTATCCAGTGAACGCTGGTTAGCTCTTGATTTTCCTTCCACACACCGAGCCTTCAGAAATCATTCTTATCTCCACTTCAGAATGTTCCATTCGTTCCCTGCGAATCTGGAATTCCTCTGACTCTCCACACCAGGCAGATTTTCCTAACAACACTGGTGAATGACCAGGTAATCCAATGCTGGTTTTCAGCGGCTGTTCACACTCACAGCCTTGCTGTTCAATTGGCAATCCAGTCAAACCTAGTCAGCTCTTCATTTTCCTGTCCACACAACCCAGCGTTCAGAAATCATTGGAATCTCTACTACAGAAATTTCCATTCATTCACTGTGAATCTGGAAATAATCTGAATCTGCATTCCAGGAAGTCTTTCGTTACACCACTGATGAATGTCCAAGTAATGCAATGCTGCTTCTTAGTGGTCTGTTCACACTCGAAACCGTGCTGTTCACTGGCTATCCACTCAACATTGGTCAGCTCTTCAATATCCTGTCCAGACTATCCAGATTTCTAAATCTTGGCAATCTCCACTACAGAATGTTCCATTCAATCACGCGAATCTGGAATTCATCAGAGTCTCCACTCCTGGCAGGTTTTCGTGACACCACTGGTATATGTCCAAGGAAGCCAATGCTGGTTTTAAGCCGCCTGCTTATACTCTCAGCCGTGCTGTTCAATTTGCTATCCACCCAACCCTATTCAGCTCTACATTTTCCTGTCCTCATAACCCAACCTTCAGAAATAATTGGTATCTCCTCCACAGAATGTTCCGTTCATTCACTGCGAATCTTAAATTCATCTGACTCTCAACTCCCGGCGGGTTATCGTTACACCACTTGTGAATGTCCAAGTAAGCCAATGCTGGTTTTCAGTGGCCTGTTCATACTAAGAGACGTGCTGTTCATTTGGCTATCCACTCCACCCTGTTCAGCTCTACATTTTCGTGTCCACAAAACCCAGCCTTCAGAAATCATTGGAATCACCACTAGAGAATGTTCCATTCATTCACTGCGAATCTGGAATTCATCTGAACCTCCACTCCCGGCAGGTTTTCGTTACGCCACTGGTGAATGTCCAAGTAACTCAATACTGGTTTTCAGAGGCATGTTCAACTCGCAGAAGTGCTGTTCAATGGGCTATCCACTCAATATTGGTCAGCTCTTCATTTTCCTCTCCACACAAACCAGCCTTCAGAAATCATTGGGATCTCCACTACAGACTGTTCCATTCATTCACTGCGATTCTGCAATTCATCTGACTCTCCGCTCCAGGCAGGTTTTCATTACAGCACTGGTGAATGACCAAGTAATCCAATGCTGGTTTTCAGCCGCCTTTTCACACTCGCAGTGTGCTGTTCAATTGTCTATCCACTCAAACCTGGTCAGCCTTTCATTTTCTTTTCCACAATATCAGACTTCAGAAATCATTGGAATCGCCAGTACAGAATGTTCCATTCATTCACTGCCAATCTGGAATTCATCTGAATCTGCACTCCAGGTAGGCTTTCATTACACCACTTATGAATGTCCAAGTAACACAATGCTGGTTTTCAGCGGTCTGTTCACACTCTAAGCCCTGCTTTTTACTGGGTATCCACACAACTGTGGTCAGCTCTTCATTTTCATGTCCAAACAATCCAGACTTGAGAAATCATTGCAATCTCCAGTACAGAATGTTCCATTCATTCACTGCGAATCTGGAATTCAACTGAATCTCCACTACCTGCAGATTTATCTTACACCACTTGTGAATGTCCAAGTAAAACAATGCTGGTTTTCAGAGGCCTGTTCATGTTCGCAGTCGTGCTGTTCAATTGGCTATCCACTCAACCTGTTTTGCTCCTCATTTTCCTGTGCACACAACCCAGCCTTCAGAAATCATTGTAATCTCCACTACAGGATGTTCCATTCATTCACTGGGAATCTGGAATTCATCTGAATCTGCACTCCACGCAGGCTTTCGTTACACCACTGCTGAAAGTCGAAGTAATGCAATACTGGTTTTCAGTGGTCTGTTCACATTCGAAGCCGAGGCTTTTTACAGGCTATCCACTCAACACTGGTCAGCTCTTCATTTTCGTGTCCCCACAATCCAGATTTCAGAAATCATTGCAATCTCCACTACAGAATGTTCCATTCATTCACTGCGAGTCTGGAGTTTATCTGATTCTCCACTCCCGCCTGGTTAACATTACACCACTTGTGAATGTCCAAGTAAGCCAATGCTGGTTTTCAGAGGCCTGTTCATACTCGCAGCCGTGCTGTTTAATTGACAATTCACTCCACCCTGTTCAGCTCTTCATTGTCCCACCACACTACCAGCCTTCAGAAATCTTTGTTATCTCCACTACAGAATGTTCCATTCATTCACTGCGAATCTGGAATTCATCTGACTCTCAACTCCACGCAGGTTTTCATTACACCACTGTTGAATGTCCAAGTAACCCAATGCTGGTTTTCAGCGGCCTGTTCATATTCGCAGCCCTGCTGTTTACTTGGCTATCGATTCAAGCCTGGTCAGCTCTTCATTTTCCTGTCCACACAACACAGGCTTCAGAAATCATTGGAATCTCCTCTACAGAATGTTCCATTCATTCACTGCGAATGTGGAATTCAACTGACTCTCCACTCCATGCAGGTTTTCCTTACACCACTGATGAATGTCCAAGTAACCCAATGCTGGTTTTCAGCTGCATGTTCACACTCGCAGCCATGCTATACAATTGGCTTTCCACTAAATCCTGATTAGTTCTTGATTTTCCTTCCACACGACCCAGCCTTCAGAAATCATTGGAATCTCCACTAGAGAATGTTCCATTCATTCACTGCGAATCTGGAATTCCTCTGAACCTCCACTCCCGGCAGGTTTTCGTTACACCACTGTTGAATGTCCAAGTAACCCAATGTTTTAAGTGTTTTCTTCACAAGCGCAGTGGTGCTGTTCAATTGGCTATCCACTCAACCCTGGCCAGCTCTACATTTTCCTGTCCACACCACAGAGACTGGAGAAATCATTGTTATCTCCACTACAGAATGTTCCATTCATTCACAGCGAATCTGGAATTCATCTGAATCTCCACTCCCGGCAGGTTTTCGTGACACCACTGGTAAATATCCAAGTAAGCCAATGCTGGTTTTAAGTGGCCTGCTCATACTCTCAGCCGTGCTGTTCAATTTGCTATCCACTCAACCCTCTTCAGCTCCATTTGCCTGTCCACATAACCCAAACTTCAGAAACAATTGGTATCTCCTCCACAGAATGTTCCATTCATTGACTGCAAATCTGAAATTCATCTAATTCTCAACTCCCGTCAGGTTTTCGTTACACCACTTGTGAATGTCCAATTAAGCCAAAGCTGGTTTTCAGTGGCCTGTTCTTACTACGAGACGTGCTGTTCATTTGGCTATCCATTCCACCCTGTTCAGCTCTACATTTTCGTGTCCACAAAACCCAGCCTTCAGAAATCATTGGAATCACCACTAGAGAATGTTCCATGCATTCACTGCGAATCTGGAATTCATCTGAATCTCCACTCCCGGCAGGTTTTCATTGCACCACTGCTGAATGTTCAAGTAACGCAATGATGGTTTTCAGCGGTCTATTCACACTCGAACCCGTGCTGTTCACGGTCTAGCGACTCAACACTGGTGAGTTCTTCTTTTTCCAGTTCAGACAATACAAACCTCAGAAACCATTGCAATCTACACTACAGAATGTTTCATTCATTCACGCGAATCTTGAATTCATCTTGTTCTCCACTGCCAGCAGGTTTTCGTTTCACCACTGGTGAATGTCCAAGCAACCCAAGGCTGGTTTCAGCTGCGTGTTAACACTCGCAGCCGTGCTGTTCAATTGGCTATCCAGTGAACGCTGGTTAGCTCTTGATTTTCCTTCCACACACCGAGCCTTCAGAAATCATTCTTATCTCCACTTCAGAATGTTCCATTCGTTCCCTGCGAATCTGGAATTCCTCTGACTCTCCACACCAGGCAGATTTTCCTAACAACACTGGTGAATGACCAGGTAATCCAATGCTGGTTTTCAGCGGCTGTTCACACTCACAGCCTTGCTGTTCAATTGGCAATCCAGTCAAACCTAGTCAGCTCTTCATTTTCCTGTCCACACAACCCAGCGTTCAGAAATCATTGGAATCTCTACTACAGAAATTTCCATTCATTCACTGTGAATCTGGAAATAATCTGAATCTGCATTCCAGGAAGGCTTTCGTTACACCACTGATGAATGTCCAAGTAATGCAATGCTGCTTCTTAGTGGTCTGTTCACACTCGAAACCGTGCTGTTCACTGGCTATCCACTCAACATTGGTCAGCTCTTCAATATCCTGTCCAGACTATCCAGATTTCTAAATCTTGGCAATCTCCACTACAGAATGTTCCATTCAATCACGCGAATCTGGAATTCATCAGAGTCTCCACTCCTGGCAGGTTTTCGTGACACCACTGGTATATGTCCAAGGAAGCCAATGCTGGTTTTAAGCCGCCTGCTTATACTCTCAGCCGTGCTGTTCAATTTGCTATCCACCCAACCCTATTCAGCTCTACATTTTCCTGTCCTCATAACCCAACCTTCAGAAATAATTGGTATCTCCTCCACAGAATGTTCCGTTCATTCACTGCGAATCTTAAATTCATCTGACTCTCAACTCCCGGCGGGTTATCGTTACACCACTTGTGAATGTCCAAGTAAGCCAATGCTGGTTTTCAGTGGCCTGTTCATACTAAGAGACGTGCTGTTCATTTGGCTATCCACTCCACCCTGTTCAGCTCTACATTTTCGTGTCCACAAAACCCAGCCTTCAGAAATCATTGGAATCACCACTAGAGAATGTTCCATTCATTCACTGCGAATCTGGAATTCATCTGAACCTCCACTCCCGGCAGGTTTTCGTTACGCCACTGGTGAATGTCCAAGTAACTCAATACTGGTTTTCAGAGGCATGTTCAACTCGCAGAAGTGCTGTTCAATGGGCTATCCACTCAATATTGGTCAGCTCTTCATTTTCCTCTCCACACAAACCAGCCTTCAGAAATCATTGGGATCTCCACTACAGACTGTTCCATTCATTCACTGCGATTCTGCAATTCATCTGACTCTCCGCTCCAGGCAGGTTTTCATTACAGCACTGGTGAATGACCAAGTAATCCAATGCTGGTTTTCAGCCGCCTTTTCACACTCGCAGTGTGCTGTTCAATTGTCTATCCACTCAAACCTGGTCAGCCTTTCATTTTCTTTTCCACAATATCAGACTTCAGAAATCATTGGAATCGCCAGTACAGAATGTTCCATTCATTCACTGCCAATCTGGAATTCATCTGAATCTGCACTCCAGGTAGGCTTTCATTACACCACTTATGAATGTCCAAGTAACACAATGCTGGTTTTCAGCGGTCTGTTCACACTCTAAGCCCTGCTTTTTACTGGGTATCCACACAACTGTGGTCAGCTCTTCATTTTCATGTCCAAACAATCCAGACTTGAGAAATCATTGCAATCTCCAGTACAGAATGTTCCATTCATTCACTGCGAATCTGGAATTCAACTGAATCTCCACTACCTGCAGATTTATCTTACACCACTTGTGAATGTCCAAGTAAAACAATGCTGGTTTTCAGAGGCCTGTTCATGTTCGCAGTCGTGCTGTTCAATTGGCTATCCACTCAACCTGTTTTGCTCCTCATTTTCCTGTGCACACAACCCAGCCTTCAGAAATCATTGTAATCTCCACTACAGGATGTTCCATTCATTCACTGGGAATCTGGAATTCATCTGAATCTGCACTCCACGCAGGCTTTCGTTACACCACTGCTGAAAGTCGAAGTAATGCAATACTGGTTTTCAGTGGTCTGTTCACATTCGAAGCCGAGGCTTTTTACAGGCTATCCACTCAACACTGGTCAGCTCTTCATTTTCGTGTCCCCACAATCCAGATTTCAGAAATCATTGCAATCTCCACTACAGAATGTTCCATTCATTCACTGCGAGTCTGGAGTTTATCTGATTCTCCACTCCCGCCTGGTTAACATTACACCACTTGTGAATGTCCAAGTAAGCCAATGCTGGTTTTCAGAGGCCTGTTCATACTCGCAGCCGTGCTGTTTAATTGACAATTCACTCCACCCTGTTCAGCTCTTCATTGTCCCACCACACTACCAGCCTTCAGAAATCTTTGTTATCTCCACTACAGAATGTTCCATTCATTCACTGCGAATCTGGAATTCATCTGACTCTCAACTCCACGCAGGTTTTCATTACACCACTGTTGAATGTCCAAGTAACCCAATGCTGGTTTTCAGCGGCCTGTTCATATTCGCAGCCCTGCTGTTTACTTGGCTATCGATTCAAGCCTGGTCAGCTCTTCATTTTCCTGTCCACACAACACAGGCTTCAGAAATCATTGGAATCTCCTCTACAGAATGTTCCATTCATTCACTGCGAATGTGGAATTCAACTGACTCTCCACTCCATGCAGGTTTTCCTTACACCACTGATGAATGTCCAAGTAACCCAATGCTGGTTTTCAGCTGCATGTTCACACTCGCAGCCATACTATACAATTGGCTTTCCACTAAATCCTGATTAGTTCTTGATTTTCCTTCCACACGACCCAGCCTTCAGAAATCATTGGAATCTCCACTAGAGAATGTTCCATTCATTCACTGCGAATCTGGAATTCCTCTGAACCTCCACTCCCGGCAGGTTTTCGTTACACCACTGTTGAATGTCCAAGTAACCCAATGTTTTAAGTGTTTTCTTCACAAGCGCAGTGGTGCTGTTCAATTGGCTATCCACTCAACCCTGGCCAGCTCTACATTTTCCTGTCCACACCACAGAGACTGGAGAAATCATTGTTATCTCCACTACAGAATGTTCCATTCATTCACAGCGAATCTGGAATTCATCTGAATCTCCACTCCCGGCAGGTTTTCGTGACACCACTGGTAAATATCCAAGTAAGCCAATGCTGGTTTTAAGTGGCCTGCTCATACTCTCAGCCGTGCTGTTCAATTTGCTATCCACTCAACCCTCTTCAGCTCCATTTTCCTGTCCACATAACCCAAACTTCAGAAACAATTGGTATCTCCTCCACAGAATGTTCCAGTCATTGACTGCAAATCTGAAATTCATCTAATTCTCAACTCCCGTCAGGTTTTCGTTACACCACTTGTGAATGTCCAATTAAGCCAAAGCTGGTTTTCAGTGGCCTGTTCTTACTACGAGACGTGCTGTTCATTTGGCTATCCATTCCACCCTGTTCAGCTCTACATTTTCGTGTCCACAAAACCCAGCCTTCAGAAATCATTGGAATCACCACTAGAGAATGTTCCATTCATTCACTGCGAATCTGGAATTCATCTGAATCTCCACTCCCGGCAGGTTTTCATTGCACCACTGCTGAATGTTCAAGTAACGCAATGATGGTTTTCAGCGGTCTATTCACACTCGAACCCGTGCTGTTCACGGTCTAGCGACTCAACACTGGTGAGTTCTTCTTTTTCCAGTTCAGACAATACAAACCTCAGAAACCATTGCAATCTACACTACAGAATGTTTCATTCATTCACGCGAATCTTGAATTCATCTTGTTCTCCACTGCCAGCAGGTTTTCGTTTCACCACTGGTGAATGTCCAAGCAACCCAAGGCTGGTTTCAGCTGCGTGTTAACACTCGCAGCCGTGCTGTTCAATTGGCTATCCAGTGAACGCTGGTTAGCTCTTGATTTTCCTTCCACACACCGAGCCTTCAGAAATCATTCTTATCTCCACTTCAGAATGTTCCATTCGTTCCCTGCGAATCTGGAATTCCTCTGACTCTCCACACCAGGCAGATTTTCCTAACAACACTGGTGAATGACCAGGTAATCCAATGCTGGTTTTCAGCGGCTGTTCACACTCACAGCCTTGCTGTTCAATTGGCAATCCAGTCAAACCTAGTCAGCTCTTCATTTTCCTGTCCACACAACCCAGCGTTCAGAAATCATTGGAATCTCTACTACAGAAATTTCCATTCATTCACTGTGAATCTGGAAATAATCTGAATCTGCATTCCAGGAAGGCTTTCGTTACACCACTGATGAATGTCCAAGTAATGCAATGCTGCTTCTTAGTGGTCTGTTCACACTCGAAACCGTGCTGTTCACTGGCTATCCACTCAACATTGGTCAGCTCTTCAATATCCTGTCCAGACTATCCAGATTTCTAAATCTTGGCAATCTCCACTACAGAATGTTCCATTCAATCACGCGAATCTGGAATTCATCAGAGTCTCCACTCCCGGCAGGTTTTCGTGACACCACTGGTATATGTCCAAGGAAGCCAATGCTGGTTTTAAGCCGCCTGCTTATACTCTCAGCCGTGCTGTTCAATTTGCTATCCACCCAACCCTATTCAGCTCTACATTTTCCTGTCCTCATAACCCAACCTTCAGAAATAATTGGTATCTCCTCCACAGAATGTTCCGTTCATTCACTGCGAATCTTAAATTCATCTGACTCTCAACTCCCGGCGGGTTATCGTTACACCACTTGTGAATGTCCAAGTAAGCCAATGCTGGTTTTCAGTGGCCTGTTCATACTAAGAGACGTGCTGTTCATTTGGCTATCCACTCCACCCTGTTCAGCTCTACATTTTCGTGTCCACAAAACCCAGCCTTCAGAAATCATTGGAATCACCACTAGAGAATGTTCCATTCATTCACTGCGAATCTGGAATTCATCTGAACCTCCACTCCCGGCAGGTTTTCGTTACACCACTGGTGAATGTCCAAGTAACTCAATACTGGTTTTCAGAGGCATGTTCAACTCGCAGAAGTGCTGTTCAATGGGCTATCCACTCAATATTGGTCAGCTCTTCATTTTCCTCTCCACACAAACCAGCCTTCAGAAATCATTGGGATCTCCACTACAGACTGTTCCATTCATTCACTGCGATTCTGCAATTCATCTGACTCTCCGCTCCAGGCAGGTTTTCATTACAGCACTGGTGAATGACCAAGTAATCCAATGCTGGTTTTCAGCCGCCTTTTCACACTCGCAGTGTGCTGTTCAATTGTCTATCCACTCAAACCTGGTCAGCCTTTCATTTTCTTTTCCACAATATCAGACTTCAGAAATCATTGGAATCGCCAGTACAGAATGTTCCATTCATTCACTGCCAATCTGGAATTCATCTGAATCTGCACTCCAGGTAGGCTTTCATTACACCACTTATGAATGTCCAAGTAACACAATGCTGGTTTTCAGCGGTCTGTTCACACTCTAAGCCCTGCTTTTTACTGGGTATCCACACAACTGTGGTCAGCTCTTCATTTTCATGTCCAAACAATCCAGACTTGAGAAATCATTGCAATCTCCAGTACAGAATGTTCCATTCATTCACTGCGAATCTGGAATTCAACTGAATCTCCACTACCTGCAGATTTATCTTACACCACTTGTGAATGTCCAAGTAAAACAATGCTGGTTTTCAGAGGCCTGTTCATGTTCGCAGTCGTGCTGTTCAATTGGCTATCCACTCAACCTGTTTTGCTCCTCATTTTCCTGTGCACACAACCCAGCCTTCAGAAATCATTGTAATCTCCACTACAGGATGTTCCATTCATTCACTGGGAATCTGGAATTCATCTGAATCTGCACTCCACGCAGGCTTTCGTTACACCACTGCTGAAAGTCGAAGTAATGCAATACTGGTTTTCAGTGGTCTGTTCACATTCGAAGCCGAGGCTTTTTACAGGCTATCCACTCAACACTGGTCAGCTCTTCATTTTCGTGTCCCCACAATCCAGATTTCAGAAATCATTGCAATCTCCACTACAGAATGTTCCATTCATTCACTGCGAGTCTGGAGTTTATCTGATTCTCCACTCCCGCCTGGTTAACATTACACCACTTGTGAATGTCCAAGTAAGCCAATGCTGGTTTTCAGAGGCCTGTTCATACTCGCAGCCGTGCTGTTTAATTGACAATTCACTCCACCCTGTTCAGCTCTTCATTGTCCCACCACACTACCAGCCTTCAGAAATCTTTGTTATCTCCACTACAGAATGTTCCATTCATTCACTGCGAATCTGGAATTCATCTGACTCTCAACTCCACGCAGGTTTTCATTACACCACTGTTGAATGTCCAAGTAACCCAATGCTGGTTTTCAGCGGCCTGTTCATATTCGCAGCCCTGCTGTTTACTTGGCTATCGATTCAAGCCTGGTCAGCTCTTCATTTTCCTGTCCACACAACACAGGCTTCAGAAATCATTGGAATCTCCTCTACAGAATGTTCCATTCATTCACTGCGAATGTGGAATTCAACTGACTCTCCACTCCATGCAGGTTTTCCTTACACCACTGATGAATGTCCAAGTAACCCAATGCTGGTTTTCAGCTGCATGTTCACACTCGCAGCCATGCTATACAATTGGCTTTCCACTAAATCCTGATTAGTTCTTGATTTTCCTTCCACACGACCCAGCCTTCAGAAATCATTGGAATCTCCACTAGAGAATGTTCCATTCATTCACTGCGAATCTGGAATTCCTCTGAACCTCCACTCCCGGCAGGTTTTCGTTACACCACTGTTGAATGTCCAAGTAACCCAATGTTTTAAGTGTTTTCTTCACAAGCGCAGTGGTGCTGTTCAATTGGCTATCCACTCAACCCTGGCCAGCTCTACATTTTCCTGTCCACACCACAGAGACTGGAGAAATCATTGTTATCTCCACTACAGAATGTTCCATTCATTCACAGCGAATCTGGAATTCATCTGAATCTCCACTCCCGGCAGGTTTTCGTGACACCACTGGTAAATATCCAAGTAAGCCAATGCTGGTTTTAAGTGGCCTGCTCATACTCTCAGCCGTGCTGTTCAATTTGCTATCCACTCAACCCTCTTCAGCTCCATTTTCCTGTCCACATAACCCAAACTTCAGAAACAATTGGTATCTCCTCCACAGAATGTTCCATTCATTGACTGCAAATCTGAAATTCATCTAATTCTCAACTCCCGTCAGGTTTTCGTTACACCACTTGTGAATGTCCAATTAAGCCAAAGCTGGTTTTCAGTGGCCTGTTCTTACTACGAGACGTGCTGTTCATTTGGCTATCCATTCCACCCTGTTCAGCTCTACATTTTCGTGTCCACAAAACCCAGCCTTCAGAAATCATTGGAATCACCACTAGAGAATGTTCCATGCATTCACTGCGAATCTGGAATTCATCTGAATCTCCACTCCCGGCAGGTTTTCATTGCACCACTGCTGAATGTTCAAGTAACGCAATGATGGTTTTCAGCGGTCTATTCACACTCGAACCCGTGCTGTTCACGGTCTAGCGACTCAACACTGGTGAGTTCTTCTTTTTCCAGTTCAGACAATACAAACCTCAGAAACCATTGCAATCTACACTACAGAATGTTTCATTCATTCACGCGAATCTTGAATTCATCTTGTTCTCCACTGCCAGCAGGTTTTCGTTTCACCACTGGTGAATGTCCAAGCAACCCAAGGCTGGTTTCAGCTGCGTGTTAACACTCGCAGCCGTGCTGTTCAATTGGCTATCCAGTGAACGCTGGTTAGCTCTTGATTTTCCTTCCACACACCGAGCCTTCAGAAATCATTCTTATCTCCACTTCAGAATGTTCCATTCGTTCCCTGCGAATCTGGAATTCCTCTGACTCTCCACACCAGGCAGATTTTCCTAACAACACTGGTGAATGACCAGATAATCCAATGCTGGTTTTCAGCGGCTGTTCACACTCACAGCCTTGCTGTTCAATTGGCAATCCAGGCAAACCTAGTCAGCTCTTCATTTTCCTGTCCACACAACCCAGCGTTCAGAAATCATTGGAATCTCTACTACAGAAATTTCCATTCATTCACTGTGAATCTGGAAATAATCTGAATCTGCATTCCAGGAAGGCTTTCGTTACACCACTGATGAATGTCCAAGTAATGCAATGCTGCTTCTTAGTGGTCTGTTCACACTCGAAACCGTGCTGTTCACTGGCTATCCACTCAACATTGGTCAGCTCTTCAATATCCTGTCCAGACTATCCAGATTTCTAAATCTTGGCAATCTCCACTACAGAATGTTCCATTCAATCACGCGAATCTGGAATTCATCAGAGTCTCCACTCCCGGCAGGTTTTCGTGACACCACTGGTATATGTCCAAGGAAGCCAATGCTGGTTTTAAGCCGCCTGCTTATACTCTCAGCCGTGCTGTTCAATTTGCTATTCACCCAACCCTATTCAGCTCTACATTTTCCTGTCCTCATAACCCAACCTTCAGAAATAATTGGTATCTCCTCCACAGAATGTTCCGTTCATTCACTGCGAATCTTAAATTCATCTGACTCTCAACTCCCGGCGGGTTATCGTTACACCACTTGTGAATGTCCAAGTAAGCCAATGCTGGTTTTCAGTGGCCTGTTCATACTAAGAGACGTGCTGTTCATTTGGCTATCCACTCCACCCTGTTCAGCTCTACATTTTCGTGTCCACAAAACCCAGCCTTCAGAAATCATTGGAATCACCACTAGAGAATGTTCCATTCATTCACTGCGAATCTGGAATTCATCTGAACCTCCACTCCCGGCAGGTTTTCGTTACGCCACTGGTGAATGTCCAAGTAACTCAATACTGGTTTTCAGAGGCATGTTCAACTCGCAGAAGTGCTGTTCAATGGGCTATCCACTCAATATTGGTCAGCTCTTCATTTTCCTCTCCACACAAACCAGCCTTCAGAAATCATTGGGATCTCCACTACAGACTGTTCCATTCATTCACTGCGATTCTGCAATTCATCTGACTCTCCGCTCCAGGCAGGTTTTCATTACAGCACTGGTGAATGACCAAGTAATCCAATGCTGGTTTTCAGCCGCCTTTTCACACTCGCAGTGTGCTGTTCAATTGTCTATCCACTCAAACCTGGTCAGCCTTTCATTTTCTTTTCCACAATATCAGACTTCAGAAATCATTGGAATCGCCAGTACAGAATCTTCCATTCATTCACTGCCAATCTGGAATTCATCTGAATCTGCACTCCAGGTAGGCTTTCATTACACCACTTATGAATGTCCAAGTAACACAATGCTGGTTTTCAGCGGTCTGTTCACACTCTAAGCCCTGCTTTTTACTGGGTATCCACACAACTGTGGTCAGCTCTTCATTTTCATGTCCAAACAATCCAGACTTGAGAAATCATTGCAATCTCCAGTACAGAATGTTCCATTCATTCACTGCGAATCTGGAATTCAACTGAATCTCCACTACCTGCAGATTTATCTTACACCACTTGTGAATGTCCAAGTAAAACAATGCTGGTTTTCAGAGGCCTGTTCATGTTCGCAGTCGTGCTGTTCAATTGGCTATCCACTCAACCTGTTTTGCTCCTCATTTTCCTGTGCACACAACCCAGCCTTCAGAAATCATTGTAATCTCCACTACAGGATGTTCCATTCATTCACTGGGAATCTGGAATTCATCTGAATCTGCACTCCACGCAGGCTTTCGTTACACCACTGCTGAAAGTCGAAGTAATGCAATACTGGTTTTCAGTGGTCTGTTCACATTCGAAGCCGAGGCTTTTTACAGGCTATCCACTCAACACTGGTCAGCTCTTCATTTTCGTGTCCCCACAATCCAGATTTCAGAAATCATTGCAATCTCCACTACAGAATGTTCCATTCATTCACTGCGAGTCTGGAGTTTATCTGATTCTCCACTCCCGCCTGGTTAACATTACACCACTTGTGAATGTCCAAGTAAGCCAATGCTGGTTTTCAGAGGCCTGTTCATACTCGCAGCCGTGCTGTTTAATTGACAATTCACTCCACCCTGTTCAGCTCTTCATTGTCCCACCACACTACCAGCCTTCAGAAATCTTTGTTATCTCCACTACAGAATGTTCCATTCATTCACTGCGAATCTGGAATTCATCTGACTCTCAACTCCACGCAGGTTTTCATTACACCACTGTTGAATGTCCAAGTAACCCAATGCTGGTTTTCAGCGGCCTGTTCATATTCGCAGCCCTGCTGTTTACTTGGCTATCGATTCAAGCCTGGTCAGCTCTTCATTTTCCTGTCCACACAACACAGGCTTCAGAAATCATTGGAATCTCCTCTACAGAATGTTCCATTCATTCACTGCGAATGTGGAATTCAACTGACTCTCCACTCCATGCAGGTTTTCCTTACACCACTGATGAATGTCCAAGTAACCCAATGCTGGTTTTCAGCTGCATGTTCACACTCGCAGCCA
The DNA here is from genome assembly GCF_029834395.1 of Sorex fumeus. NCBI lineage: Eukaryota > Metazoa > Chordata > Mammalia > Eulipotyphla > Soricidae > Sorex > Sorex fumeus. Next base: position 1,957,733 of record NW_026606173.1, read on the forward strand.
TGCTATACAATTGGCTTTCCACTAAATCCTGATTAGTTCTTGATTTTCCTTCCACACGACCCAGCCTTCAGAAATCATTGGAATCTCCACTAGAGAATGTTCCATTCATTCACTGCGAATCTGGAATTCCTCTGAACCTCCACTCCCGGCAGGTTTTCGTTACACCACTGTTGAATGTCCAAGTAACCCAATGTTTTAAGTGTTTTCTTCACAAGCGCAGTGGTGCTGTTCAATTGGCTATCCACTCAACCCTGGCCAGCTCTATATTTTCCTGTCCACACCACAGAGACTGGAGAAATCATTGTTATCTCCACTACAGAATGTTCCATTCATTCACAGCGAATCTGGAATTCATCTGAATCTCCACTCCCGGCAGGTTTTCGTGACACCACTGGTAAATATCCAAGTAAGCCAATGCTGGTTTTAAGTGGCCTGCTCATACTCTCAGCCGTGCTGTTCAATTTGCTATCCACTCAACCCTCTTCAGCTCCATTTTCCTGTCCACATAACCTAAACTTCAGAAACAATTGGTATCTCCTCCACAGAATGTTCCATTCATTGACTGCAAATCTGAAATTCATCTAATTCTCAACTCCCGTCAGGTTTTCGTTACACCACTTGTGAATGTCCAATTAAGCCAAAGCTGGTTTTCAGTGGCCTGTTCTTACTACGAGACGTGCTGTTCATTTGGCTATCCATTCCACCCTGTTCAGCTCTACATTTTCGTGTCCACAAAACCCAGCCTTCAGAAATCATTGGAATCACCACTAGAGAATGTTCCATGCATTCACTGCGAATCTGGAATTCATCTGAATCTCCACTCCCAGCAGGTTTTCATTGCACCACTGCTGAATGTTCAAGTAACGCAATGATGGTTTTCAGCGGTCTATTCACACTCGAACCCGTGCTGTTCACGGTCTAGCGACTCAACACTGGTGAGTTCTTCTTTTTCCAGTTCAGACAATACAAACCCCAGAAACCATTGCAATCTACACTACAGAATGTTTCATTCATTCACGCGAATCTTGAATTCATCTTGTTCTCCACTCCCAGCAGGTTTTCGTTTCACCACTGGTGAATGTCCAAGCAACCCAAGGCTGGTTTCAGCTGCGTGTTAACACTCGCAGCTGTGCTGTTCAATTGGCTATCCAGTGAACGCTGGTTAGCTCTTGATTTTCCTTCCACACACCGAGCCTTCAGAAATCATTCTTATCTCCACTTCAGAATGTTCCATTCGTTAACTGCGAATCTGGAATTCCTCTGACTCTCCACACCAGGCAGATTTTCCTAACAACACTGGTGAATGACCAGGTAATCCAATGCTGGTTTTCAGTGGCTGTTCACACTCACAGCCTTGCTGTTCAATTGGCAATCCAGTCAAACCTAGTCAGCTCTTCATTTTCCTGTCCACACAACCCAGCGTTCAGAAATCATTGGAATCTCTACTACAGAAATTTCCATTCATTCACTGTGAATCTGGAAATAATCTGAATCTGCATTCCAGGAAGGCTTTCGTTACACCACTGATGAATGTCCAAGTAATGCAATGCTGCTTCTTAGTGGTCTGTTCACACTCGAAACCGTGCTGTTCACTGGCTATCCACTCAACATTGGTCAGCTCTTCAATATCCTGTCCAGACTATCCAGATTTCTAAATCTTGGCAATCTCCACTACAGAATGTTCCATTCAATCACGCGAATCTGGAATTCATCAGAGTCTCCACTCCCGGCAGGTTTTCCTGACACCACTGGTATATGTCCAAGGAAACCAATGCTGGTTTTAAGCCGCCTGCTTATACTCTCAGCCGTGCTGTTCAATTTGCTATCCACCCAACCCTATTCAGCTCTACATTTTCCTGTCCTCATAACCCAACCTTCAGAAATAATTGGTATCTCCTCCACAGAATGTTCCGTTCATTCACTGCGAATCTTAAATTCATCTGACTCTCAACTCCCGGCGGGTTATCGTTACACCACTTGTGAATGTCCAAGTAAGCCAATGCTGGTTTTCAGTGGCCTGTTCATACTAAGAGACGTGCTGTTCATTTGGCTATCCACTCCACCCTGTTCAGCTCTACATTTTCGTGTCCACAAAACCCAGCCTTCAGAAATCATTGGAATCACCACTAGAGAATGTTCCATTCATTCACTGCGAATCTGGAATTCATCTGAACCTCCACTCCCGGCCGGTTTTCGTTACACCACTGGTGAATGTCCAAGTAACTCAATACTGGTTTTCAGAGGCATGTTCAACTCGCAGAAGTGCTGTTCAATGGGCTATCCACTCAATATTGGTCAGCTCTTCATTTTCCTCTCCACACAAACCAGCCTTCAGAAAACATTGGGATCTCCACTACAGACTGTTCCATTCATTCACTGCGATTCTGCAATTCATCTGACTCTCCGCTCCAGGCAGGTTTTCATTACAGCACTGGTGAATGACCAAGTAATCCAATGCTGGTTTTCAGCCGCCTTTTCACACTCGCAGTGTGCTGTTCAATTGTCTATCCACTCAAACCTGGTCAGCCTTTCATTTTCTTTTCCACAATATCAGACTTCAGAAATCATTGGAATCGCCAGTACAGAATGTTCCATTCATTCACTGCCAATCTGGAATTCATCTGAATCTGCACTCCAGGTAGGCTTTCATTACACCACTTATGAATGTCCAAGTAACACAATGCTGGTTTTCAGCGGTCTGTTCACACTCTAAGCCCTGCTTTTTACTGGGTATCCACACAACTGTGGTCAGCTCTTCATTTTCATGTCCAAACAATCCAGACTTGAGAAATCATTGCAATCTCCAGTACAGAATGTTCCATTCATTCACTGCGAATCTGGAATTCAACTGAATCTACACTACCTGCAGATTTATCTTACACCACTTGTGAATGTCCAAGTAAAACAATGCTGGTTTTCAGAGGCCTGTTCATGTTCGCAGTCGTGCTGTTCAATTGGCTATCCACTCAACCTGTTTTGCTCCTCATTTTCCTGTGCACACAACCCAGCCTTCAGAAATCATTGTAATCTCCACTACAGGATGTTCCATTCATTCACTGGGAATCTGGAATTCATCTGAATCTGCACTCCACGCAGGCTTTCGTTACACCACTGCTGAAAGTCGAAGTAATGCAATACTGGTTTTCAGTGGTCTGTTCACATTCGAAGCCGAGGCTTTTTACAGGCTATCCACTCAACACTGGTCAGCTCTTCATTTTCGTGTCCCCACAATCCAGATTTCAGAAATCATTGCAATCTCCACTACAGAATGTTCCATTCATTCACTACGAGTCTGGAGTTTATCTGATTCTCCACTCCCGCCTGGTTAACATTACACCACTTGTGAATGTCCAAGTAAGCCAATGCTGGTTTTCAGAGGCCTGTTCATACTCGCAGCCGTGCTGTTTAATTGACAATTCACTCCACCCTGTTCAGCTCTTCATTGTCCCACCACACTACCAGCCTTCAGAAATCTTTGTTATCTCCACTACAGAATGTTCCATTCATTCACTGCGAATCTGGAATTCATCTGACTCTCAACTCCACGCAGGTTTTCATTACACCACTGTTGAATGTCCAAGTAACACAATGCTGGTTTTCAGCGGCCTGTTCATATTCGCAGCCCTGCTGTTTACTTGGCTATCGATTCAAGCCTGGTCAGCTCTTCATTTTCCTGTCCACACAACACAGGCTTCAGAAATCATTGGAATCTCCTCTACAGAATGTTCCATTCATTCACTGCGAATGTGGAATTCAACTGACTCTCCACTCCATGCAGGTTTTCCTTACACCACTGATGAATGTCCAAGTAACCCAATGCTGGTTTTCAGCTGCATGTTCACACTCGCAGCCATGCTATACAATTGGCTTTCCACTAAATCCTGATTAGTTCTTGATTTTCCTTCCACACGACCCAGCCTTCAGAAATCATTGGAATCTCCACTAGAGAATGTTCCATTCATTCACTGCGAATCTCGAATTCCTCTGAACCTCCACTCCCGGCAGGTTTTCGTTACACCACTGTTGAATGTCCAAGTAACCCAATGTTTTAAGTGTTTTCTTCACAAGCGCAGTGGTGCTGTTCAATTGGCTATCCACTCAACCCTGGCCAGCTCTACATTTTCCTGTCCACACCACAGAGACTGGAGAAATCATTGTTATCTCCACTACAGAATGTTCCATTCATTCACAGCGAATCTGGAATTCATCTGAATCTCCACTCCCGGCAGGTTTTCGTGACACCACTGGTAAATATCCAAGTAAGCCAATGCTGGTTTTAAGTGGCCTGCTCATACTCTCAGCCGTGCTGTTCAATTTGCTATCCACTCAACCCTCTTCAGCTCCATTTTCCTGTCCACATAACCCAAACTTCAGAAACAATTGGTATCTCCTCCACAGAATGTTCCATTCATTGACTGCAAATCTGAAATTCATCTAATTCTCAACTCCCGTCAGGTTTTCGTTACACCACTTGTGAATGTCCAATTAAGCCAAAGCTGGTTTTCAGTGGCCTGTTCTTACTACGAGACGTGCTGTTCATTTGGCTATCCATTCCACCCTGTTCAGCTCTACATTTTCGTGTCCACAAAACCCAGCCTTCAGAAATCATTGGAATCACCACTAGAGAATGTTCCATTCATTCACTGCGAATCTGGAATTCATCTGAATCTCCACTCCCGGCAGGTTTTCATTGCACCACTGCTGAATGTTCAAGTAACGCAATGATGGTTTTCAGCGGTCTATTCACACTCGAACCCGTGCTGTTCACGGTCTAGCGACTCAACACTGGTGAGTTCTTCTTTTTCCAGTTCAGACAATACAAACCCCAGAAACCATTGCAATCTACACTACAGAATGTTTCATTCATTCACGCGAATCTTGAATTCATCTTGTTCTCCACTCCCAGCAGGTTTTCGTTTCACCACTGGTGAATGTCCAAGCAACCCAAGGCTGGTTTCAGCTGCGTGTTAACACTCGCAGCCGTGCTGTTCAATTGGCTATCCAGTGAACGCTGGTTAGCTCTTGATTTTCCTTCCACACACCGAGCCTTCAGAAATCATTCTTATCTCCACTTCAGAATGTTCCATTCGTTCCCTGCGAATCTGGAATTCCTCTGACTCTCCACACCAGGCAGATTTTCCTAACAACACTGGTGAATGACCAGGTAATCCAATGCTGGTTTTCAGCGGCTGTTCACACTCACAGCCTTGCTGTTCAATTGGCAATCCAGTCAAACCTAGTCAGCTCTTCATTTTCCTGTCCACACAACCCAGCGTTCAGAAATCATTGGAATCTCTACTACAGAAATTTCCATTCATTCACTGTGAATCTGGAAATAATCTGAATCTGCATTCCAGGAAGCCTTTCGTTACACCACTGATGAATGTCCAAGTAATGCAATGCTGCTTCTTAGTGGTCTGTTCACACTCGAAACCGTGCTGTTCATTGGCTATCCACTCAATATCGGTCAGCTCTTCAATATCCTGTCCAGACTATCCAGATTTCTAAATGTTGGCAATCACCACTACAGAATGTTCCATTCAATCACGCGAATCTGGAATTCATCAGAGTCTCCACTCCTGGAAGGTTTTCGTGACACCACTGGTAAATGTCCAAGGAAGACAATGCTGGTTTTAAGCCGCCTGCTAACACACTCAGGCGTGCTGTTCAATTTGCTATCCACCCAACCCTATTCAGCTCTACATTTTCCTGTCCTCATAACCCAACCTTCAGAAATAATTGGTATCTCCTCCACAGAATGTTCCGTTCATTCACTGCGAATCTTAAATTCATCTGACTCTCAACTCCTGGCGGGTTATCGTTACACCACTTGTGAATGTCCAAGTAAGCCAATGCTGGTTTTCAGTGGCCTGTTCATACTAAGAGACGTGCTGTTCATTTGGCTATCCACTCCACCCTGTTCAGCTCTACATTTTCGTGTCCACAAAACCCAGCCTTCAGAAATCATTGGAATCACCACTAGAGAATGTTCCATTCATTCACTGCGAATCTGGAATTCATCTGAACCTCCACTCCCGGCAGGTTTTCGTTACGCCACTGGTGAATGTCCAAGTAACTCAATACTGGTTTTCAGAGGCATGTTCAACTCGCAGAAGTGCTGTTCAATGGGCTATCCACTCAATATTGGTCAGCTCTTCATTTTCCTCTCCACACAAACCAGCCTTCAGAAATCATTGGGATCTCCACTACAGACTGTTCCATTCATTCACAGCGATTCTGCAATTCATCTGACTCTCCGCTCCAGGCAGGTTTTCATTACAGCATTGGTGAATGACCAAGTAATCCAATGCTGGTTTTCAGCTGCCTTTTCACACTCGCAGTGTGCTGTTCAATTGTCTATCCACTCAAACCTGGTCAGCCTTTCATTTTCTTTTCCACAATATCAGACTTCAGAAATCATTGGAATCGCCAGTACAGAATGTTCCATTCATTCACTGCCAATCTGGAATTCATCTGAATCTGCACTCCAGGTAGGCTTTCATTACACCACTTATGAATGTCCAAGTAACACAATGCTGGTTTTCAGCGGTCTGTTCACACTCTAAGCCCTGCTTTTTACTGGGTATCCACACAACTGTGGTCAGCTCTTCATTTTCATGTCCAAACAATCCAGACTTGAGAAATCATTGTAATCTCCAGTACAGAATGTTCCATTCATTCACTGCGAATCTGGAATTCAACTGAATCTCCACTACCTGCAGATTTATCTTACACCACTTGTGAATGTCCAAGTAAAACAATGCTGGTTTTCAGAGGCCTGTTCATGTTCGCAGTCGTGCTGTTCAATTGGCTATCCACTCAACCTGTTTTGCTCCTCATTTTCCTGTGCACACAACCCAGCCTTCAGAAATCATTGTAATCTCCACTACAGGATGTTCCATTCATTCACTGGGAATCTGGAATTCATCTGAATCTGCACTCCACGCAGGCTTTCGTTACACCACTGCTGAAAGTCGAAGTAATGCAATACTGGTTTTCAGTGGTCTGTTCACATTCGAAGCCGAGGCTTTTTACAGGCTATCCACTCAACACTGGTCAGCTCTTCATTTTCGTGTCCCCACAATCCAGATTTCAGAAATCATTGCAATCTCCACTATAGAATGTTCCATTCATTCACTGCGAGTCTGGAGTTTATCTGATTCTCCACTCCCGCCTGGTTAACATTACACCACTTGTGAATGTCCAAGTAAGCCAATGCTGGTTTTCAGAGGCCTGTTCATACTCGCAGCCGTGCTGTTTAATTGACAATTCACTCCACCCTGTTCAGCTCTTCATTGTCCCACCACACTACCAGCCTTCAGAAATCTTTGTTATCTCCACTACAGAATGTTCCATTCATTCACTGCGAATCTGGAATTCATCTGACTCTCAACTCCACGCAGGTTTTCATTACACCACTGTTGAATGTCCAAGTAACCCAATGCTGGTTTTCAGCGGCCTGTTCAAATTCGCAGCCCTGCTGTTTACTTGGCTATCGATTCAAGCCTGGTCAGCTCTTCATTTTCCTGTCCACACAACACAGGCTTCAGAAATCATTGGAATCTCCTCTACAGAATGTTCCATTCATTCACTGCGAATGTGGAATTCAACTGACTCTCCACTCCATGCAGGTTTTCCTTACACCACTGATGAATGTCCAAGTAACCCAATGCTGGTTTTCAGCCGCATGTTCACACTCGCAGCCATGCTATACAATTGGCTTTCCACTAAATCCTGATTAGTTCTTGATTTTCCTTCCACACGACCCAGCCTTCAGAAATCATTGGAATCTCCACTAGAGAATGTTCCATTCATTCACTGCGAATCTGGAATTCCTCTGAACCTCCACTCCCGGCAGGTTTTCGTTACACCACTGTTGAATGTCCAAGTAACCCAATGTTTTAAGTGTTTTCTTCACAAGCGCAGTGGTGCTGTTCAATTGGCTATCCACTCAACCCTGGCCAGCTCTACATTTTCCTGTCCACACCACAGAGACTGGAGAAATCATTGTTATCTCCACTACAGAATGTTCCATTCATTCACAGCGAATCTGGAATTCATCTGAATCTCCACTCCCGGCAGGTTTTCGTGACACCACTGGTAAATATCCAAGTAAGCCAATGCTGGTTTTAAGTGGCCTGCTCATACTCTCAGCCGTGCTGTTCAATTTGCTATCCACTCAACCCTCTTCAGCTCCATTTTCCTGTCCACATAACCCAAACTTCAGAAACAATTGGTATCTCCTCCACAGAATGTTCCATTCATTGACTGCAAATCTGAAATTCATCTAATTCTCAACTCCCGTCAGGTTTTCGTTACACCACTTGTGAATGTCCAATTAAGCCAAAGCTGGTTTTCAGTGGCCTGTTCTTACTACGAGACGTGCTGTTCATTTGGCTATCCATTCCACCCTGTTCAGCTCTACATTTTCGTGTCCACAAAACCCAGCCTTCAGAAATCATTGGAATCACCACTAGAGAATGTTCCATGCATTCACTGCGAATCTGGAATTCATCTGAATCTCCACTCCCGGCAGGTTTTCATTGCACCACTGCTGAATGTTCAAGTAACGCAATGATGGTTTTCAGCGGTCTATTCACACTCGAACCCGTGCTGTTCACGGTCTAGCGACTCAACACTGGTGAGTTCTTCTTTTTCCAGTTCAGACAATACAAACCCCAGAAACCATTGCAATCTACACTACAGAATGTTTCATTCATTCACGCGAATCTTGAATTCATCTTGTTCTCCACTCCCAGCAGGTTTTCGTTTCACCACTGGTGAATGTCCAAGCAACCCAAGGCTGGTTTCAGCTGCGTGTTAACACTCGCAGCCGTGCTGTTCAATTGGCTATCCAGTGAACGCTGGTTAGCTCTTGATTTTCCTTCCACACACCGAGCCTTCAGAAATCATTCTTATCTCCACTTCAGAATGTTCCATTCGTTCCCTGCGAATCTGGAATTCCTCTGACTCTCCACACCAGGCAGATTTTCCTAACAACACTGGTGAATGACCAGGTAATCCAATGCTGGTTTTCAGCGGCTGTTCACACTCACAGCCTTGCTGTTCAATTGGCAATCCAGTCAAACCTAGTCAGCTCTTCATTTTCCTGTCCACACAACCCAGCGTTCAGAAATCATTGGAATCTCTACTACAGAAATTTCCATTCATTCACTGTGAATCTGGAAATAATCTGAATCTGCATTCCAGGAAGGCTTTCGTTACACCACTGATGAATGTCCAAGTAATGCAATGCTGCTTCTTAGTGGTCTGTTCACACTCGAAACCGTGCTGTTCACTGGCTATCCACTCAACATTGGTCAGCTCTTCAATATCCTGTCCAGACTATCCAGATTTCTAAATCTTGGCAATCTCCACTACAGAATGTTCCATTCAATCACGCGAATCTGGAATTCATCAGAGTCTCCACTCCCGGCAGGTTTTCGTGACACCACTGGTATATGTCCAAGGAAGCCAATGCTGGTTTTAAGCCGCCTGCTTATACTCTCAGCCGTGCTGTTCAATTTGCTATCCACCCAACCCTATTCAGCTCTACATTTTCCTGTCCTCATAACCCAACCTTCAGAAATAATTGGTATCTCCTCCACAGAATGTTCCGTTCATTCACTGCGAATCTTAAATTCATCTGACTCTCAACTCCCAGCGGGTTATCGTTACACCACTTGTGAATGTCCAAGTAAGCCAATGCTGGTTTTCAGTGGCCTGTTCATACTAAGAGACGTGCTGTTCATTTGGCTATCCACTCCACCCTGTTCAGCTCTACATTTTCGTGTCCACAAAACCCAGCCTTCAGAAATCATTGGAATCACCACTAGAGAATGTTCCATTCATTCACTGCGAATCTGGAATTCATCTGAACCTCCACTCCCGGCAGGTTTTCGTTACACCACTGGTGAATGTCCAAGTAACTCAATACTGGTTTTCAGAGGCATGTTCAACTCGCAGAAGTGCTGTTCAATGGGCTATCCACTCAATATTGGTCAGCTCTTCATTTTCCTCTCCACACAAACCAGCCTTCAGAAATCATTGGGATCTCCACTACAGACTGTTCCATTCATTCACTGCGATTCTGCAATTCATCTGACTCTCCGCTCCAGGCAGGTTTTCATTACAGCACTGGTGAATGACCAAGTAATCCAATGCTGGTTTTCAGCTGCCTTTTCACACTCGCAGTGTGCTGTTCAATTGTCTATCCACTCAAACCTGGTCAGCCTTTCATTTTCTTTTCCACAATATCAGACTTCAGAAATCATTGGAATCGCCAGTACAGAATGTTCCATTCATTCACTGCCAATCTGGAATTCATCTGAATCTGCACTCCAGGTAGGCTTTCATTACACCACTTATGAATGTCCAAGTAACACAATGCTGGTTTTCAGCGGTCTGTTCACACTCTAAGCCCTGCTTTTTACTGGGTATCCACACAACTGTGGTCAGCTCTTCATTTTCATGTCCAAACAATCCAGACTTGAGAAATCATTGCAATCTCCAGTACAGAATGTTCCATTCATTCACTGCGAATCTGGAATTCAACTGAATCTCCACTACCTGCAGATTTATCTTACACCACTTGTGAATGTCCAAGTAAAACAATGCTGGTTTTCAGAGGCCTGTTCATGTTCGCAGTCGTGCTGTTCAATTGGCTATCCACTCAACCTGTTTTGCTCCTCATTTTCCTGTGCACACAACCCAGCCTTCAGAAATCATTGTAATCTCCACTACAGGATGTTCCATTCATTCACTGGGAATCTGGAATTCATCTGAATCTGCACTCCACGCAGGCTTTCGTTACACCACTGCTGAAAGTCGAAGTAATGCAATACTGGTTTTCAGTGGTCTGTTCACATTCGAAGCCGAGGCTTTTTACAGGCTATCCACTCAACACTGGTCAGCTCTTCATTTTCGTGTCCCCACAATCCAGATTTCAGAAATCATTGCAATCTCCACTACAGAATGTTCCATTCATTCACTGCGAGTCTGGAGTTTATCTGATTCTCCACTCCCGCCTGGTTAACATTACACCACTTGTGAATGTCCAAGTAAGCCAATGCTGGTTTTCAGAGGCCTGTTCATACTCGCAGCCGTGCTGTTTAATTGACAATTCACTCCACCCTGTTCAGCTCTTCATTGTCCCACCACACTACCAGCCTTCAGAAATCTTTGTTATCTCCACTACAGAATGTTCCATTCATTCACTGCGAATCTGGAATTCATCTGACTCTCAACTCCACGCAGGTTTTCATTACACCACTGTTGAATGTCCAAGTAACCCAATGCTGGTTTTCAGCGGCCTGTTCATATTCGCAGCCCTGCTGTTTACTTGGCTATCGATTCAAGCCTGGTCAGCTCTTCATTTTCCTGTCCACACAACACAGGCTTCAGAAATCATTGGAATCTCCTCTACAGAATGTTCCATTCATTCACTGCGAATGTGGAATTCAACTGACTCTCCACTCCATGCAGGTTTTCCTTACACCACTGATGAATGTCCAAGTAACCCAATGCTGGTTTTCAGCTGCATGTTCACACTCGCAGCCATGCTATACAATTGGCTTTCCACTAAATCCTGATTAGTTCTTGATGTTCCTTCCACACGACCCAGCCTTCAGAAATCATTGGAATCTCCACTAGAGAATGTTCCATTCATTCACTGCGAATCTGGAATTCCTCTGAACCTCCACTCCCGGCAGGTTTTCGTTACACCACTGTTGAATGTCCAAGTAACCCAATGTTTTAAGTGTTTTCTTCACAAGCGCAGTGGTGCTGTTCAATTGGCTATCCACTCAACCCTGGCCAGCTCTACATTTTCCTGTCCACACCACAGAGACTGGAGAAATCATTGTTATCTCCACTACAGAATGTTCCATTCATTCACAGCGAATCTGGAATTCATCTGAATCTCCACTCCCGGCAGGTTTTCGTGACACCACTGGTAAATATCCAAGTAAGCCAATGCTGGTTTTAAGTGGCCTGCTCATACTCTCAGACGTGCTGTTCAATTTGCTATCCACTCAACCCTCTTCAGCTCCATTTTCCTGTCCACATAACCCAAACCTCAGAAACAATTGGTATCTCCTCCACAGAATGTTCCATTCATTGACTGCAAATCTGAAATTCATCTAATTCTCAACTCCCGTCAGGTTTTCGTTACACCACTTGTGAATGTCCAATTAAGCCAAAGCTGGTTTTCAGTGGCCTGTTCTTACTACGAGACGTGCTGTTCATTTGGCTATCCATTCCACCCTGTTCAGCTCTACATTTTCGTGTCCACAAAACCCAGCCTTCAGAAATCATTGGAATCACCACTAGAGAATGTTCCATTCATTCACTGCGAATCTGGAATTCATCTGAATCTCCACTCCCGGCAGGTTTTCATTGCACCACTGCTGAATGTTCAAGTAACGCAATGATGGTTTTCAGCGGTCTATTCACACTCGAACCCGTGCTGTTAGCGGTCTAGCGACTCAACACTGGTGAGTTCTTCTTTTTCCAGTTCAGACAATACAAACCCCAGAAACCATTGCAATCTACACTACAGAATGTTTCATTCATTCACGCGAATCTTGAATTCATCTTGTTCTCCACTCCCAGCAGGTTTTCGTTTCACCACTGGTGAATGTCCAAGCAACCCAAGGCTGGTTTCAGCTGCGTGTTAACACTCGCAGCCGTGCTGTTCAATTGGCTATCCAGTGAACGCTGGTTAGCTCTTGATTTTCCTTCCACACACCGAGCCTTCAGAAATCATTCTTATCTCCACTTCAGAATGTTCCATTCGTTCCCTGCGAATCTGGAATTCCTCTGACTCTCCACACCAGGCAGATTTTCCTAACAACACTGGTGAATGACCAGGTAATCCAATGCTGGTTTTCAGCGGCTGTTCACACTCACAGCCTTGCTGTTCAATTGGCAATCCAGTCAAACCTAGTCAGCTCTTCATTTTCCTGTCCACACAACCCAGCGTTCAGAAATCATTGGAATCTCTACTACAGAAATTTCCATTCATTCACTGTGAATCTGGAAATAATCTGAATCTGCATTCCAGGAAGGCTTTCGTTACACCACTGATGAATGTCCAAGTAATGCAATGCTGCTTCTTAGTGGTCTGTTCACACTCGAAACCGTGCTGTTCACTGGCTATCCACTCAACATTGGTCAGCTCTTCAATATCCTGTCCAGACTATCCAGATTTCTAAATCTTGGCAATCTCCACTATAGAATGTTCCATTCAATCACCGGAATCTGGAATTCATCAGAGTCTCCACTCCCGGCAGGTTTTCGTGACACCACTGGTATATGTCCAAGGAAGCCAATGCTGGTTTTAAGCCGCCTGCTTATACTCTCAGCCGTGCTGTTCAATTTGCTATCCACCCAACCCTATTCAGCTCTACATTTTCCTGTCCTCATAACCCAACCTTCAGAAATAATTGGTATCTCCTCCACAGAATGTTCCGTTCATTCACTGCGAATCTTAAATTCATCTGACTCTCAACTCCCAGCGGGTTATCGTTACACCACTTGTGAATGTCCAAGTAAGCCAATGCTGGTTTTCAGTGGCCTGTTCATACTAAGAGACGTGCTGTTCATTTGGCTTTCCACTCCACCCTGTTCAGCTCTACATTTTCGTGTCCACAAAACCCAGCCTTCAGAAATCATTGGAATCACCACTAGAGAATGTTCCATTCATTCACTGCGAATCTGGAATTCATCTGAACCTCCACTCCCGGCAGGTTTTCGTTACGCCACTGGTGAATGTCCAAGTAACTCAATACTGGTTTTCAGAGGCATGTTCAACTCGCAGAAGTGCTGTTCAATGGGCTATCCACTCTATATTGGTCAGCTCTTCATTTTCCTCTCCACACAAACCAGCCTTCAGAAATCATTGGGATCTCCACTACAGACTGTTCCATTCATTCACTGCGATTCTGCAATTCATCTGACTCTCCGCTCCAGGCAGGTTTTCATTACAGCACTGGTGAATGACCAAGTAATCCAATGCTGGTTTTCAGCCGCCTTTTCACACTCGCAGTGTGCTGTTCAATTGTCTATCCACTCAAACCTGGTCAGCCTTTCATTTTCTTTTCCACAATATCAGACTTCAGAAATCATTGGAATCGCCAGTACAGAATGTTCCATTCATTCACTGCCAATCTGGAATTCATCTGAATCTGCACTCCAGGTAGGCTTTCATTACACCACTTATGAATGTCCAAGTAACACAATGCTGGTTTTCAGCGGTCTGTTCACACTCTAAGCCCTGCTTTTTACTGGGTATCCACACAACTGTGGTCAGCTCTTCATTTTCATGTCCAAACAATCCAGACTTGAGAAATCATTGCAATCTCCAGTACAGAATGTTCCATTCATTCACTGCGAATCTGGAATTCAACTGAATCTCCACTACCTGCAGATTTATCTTACACCACTTGTGAATGTCCAAGTAAAACAATGCTGGTTTTCAGAGGCCTGTTCATATTCGCAGTCGTGCTGTTCAATTGGCTATCCACTCAACCTGTTTTGCTCCTCATTTTCCTGTGCACACAACCCAGCCTTCAGAAATCATTGTAATCTCCACTACAGGATGTTCCATTCATTCACTGGGAATCTGGAATTCATCTGAATCTGCACTCCACGCAGGCTTTCGTTACACCACTGCTGAAAGTCGAAGTAATGCAATACTGGTTTTCAGTGGTCTGTTCACATTCGAAGCCGAGGCTTTTTACAGGCTATCCACTCAACACTGGTCAGCTCTTCATTTTCGTGTCCCCACAATCCAGATTTCAGAAATCATTGCAATCTCCACTACAGAATGTTCCATTCATTCACTGCGAGTCTGGAGTTTATCTGATTCTCCACTCCCGCCTGGTTAACATTACACCACTTGTGAATGTCCAAGTAAGCCAATGCTGGTTTTCAGAGGCCTGTTCATACTCGCAGCCGTGCTGTTTAATTGACAATTCACTCCACCCTGTTCAGCTCTTCATTGTCCCACCACACTACCAGCCTTCAGAAATCTTTGTTATCTCCACTACAGAATGTTCCATTCATTCACTGCGAATCTGGAATTCATCTGACTCTCAACTCCACGCAGGTTTTCATTACACCACTGTTGAATGTCCAAGTAACCCAATGCTGGTTTTCAGCGGCCTGTTCATATTCGCAGCCCTGCTGTTTACTTGGCTATCGATTCAAGCCTGGTCAGCTCTTCATTTTCCTGTCCACACAACACAGGCTTCAGAAATCATTGGAATCTCCTCTACAGAATGTTCCATTCATTCACTGCGAATGTGGAATTCAACTGACTCTCCACTCCATGCAGGTTTTCCTTACACCACTGATGAATGTCCAAGTAACCCAATGCTGGTTTTCAGCTGCATGTTCACACTCGCAGCCATGCTATACAATTGGCTTTCCACTAAATCCTGATAAGTTCTTGATTTTCCTTCCACACGACCCAGCCTTCAGAAATCATTGGAATCTCCACTAGAGAATGTTCCATTCATTCACTGCGAATCTGGAATTCCTCTGAACCTCCACTCCCGGCAGGTTTTCGTTACACCACTGTTGAATGTCCAAGTAACCCAATGTTTTAAGTGTTTTCTTCACAAGCGCAGTGGTGCTGTTCAATTGGCTATCCACTCAACCCTGGCCAGCTCTACATTTTCCTGTCCACACCACAGAGACTGGAGAAATCATTGTTATCTCCACTACAGAATGTTCCATTCATTCACAGCGAATCTGGAATTCATCTGAATCTCCACTCCCGGCAGGTTTTCGTGACACCACTGGTAAATATCCAAGTAAGCCAATGCTGGTTTTAAGTGGCCTGCTCATACTCTCAGCCGTGCTGTTCAATTTGCTATCCACTCAACCCTCTTCAGCTCCATTTTCCTGTCCACATAACCCAAACTTCAGAAACAATTGGTATCTCCTCCACAGAATGTTCCATTCATTGACTGGAAATCTGAAATTCATCTAATTCTCAACTCCCGTCAGGTTTTCGTTACACCACTTGTGAATGTCCAATTAAGCCAAAGCTGGTTTTCAGTGGCCTGTTCTTACTACGAGACGTGCTGTTCATTTGGCTATCCATTCCACCCTGTTCAGCTCTACATTTTCGTGTCCACAAAACCCAGCCTTCAGAAATCATTGGAATCACCACTAGAGAATGTTCCATTCATTCACTGCGAATCTGGAATTCATCTGAATCTCCACTCCCGGCAGGTTTTCATTGCACCACTGCTGAATGTTCAAGTAACGCAATGATGGTTTTCAGCGGTCTATTCACACTCGAACCCGTGCTGTTCACGGTCTAGCGACTCAACACTGGTGAGTTCTTCTTTTTCCAGCTCAGACAATACAAACCCCAGAAACCATTGCAATCTACACTACAGAATGTTTCATTCATTCACGCGAATCTTGAATTCATCTTGTTCTCCACTCCCAGCAGGTGTTCGTTTCACCACTGGTGAATGTCCAAGCAACCCAAGGCTGGTTTCAGCTGCGTGTTAACACTCGCAGCCGTGCTGTTCAATTGGCTATCCAGTGAACGCTGGTTAGCTCTTGATTTTCCTTCCACACACCGAGCCTTCAGAAATCATTCTTATCTCCACTTCAGAATGTTCCATTCGTTCCCTGCGAATCTGGAATTCCTCTGACTCTCCACACCAGGCAGATTTTCCTAACAACACTGGTGAATGACCAGGTAATCCAATGCTGGTTTTCAGCGGCTGTTCACACTCACAGCCTTGCTGTTCAATTGGCAATCCAGTCAAACCTAGTCAGCTCTTCATTTTCCTGTCCACACAACCCAGCGTTCAGAAATCATTGGAATCTCTACTACAGAAATTTCCATTCATTCACTGTGAATCTGGAAATAATCTGAATCTGCATTCCAGGAAGGCTTTCGTTACAACACTGATGAATGTCCAAGTAATGCAATGCTGCTTCTTAGTGGTCTGTTCACACTCGAAACCGTGCTGTTCACTGGCTATCCACTCAACATTGGTCAGCTCTTCAATATCCTGTCCAGACTATCCAGATTTCTAAATCTTGGCAATCTCCACTACAGAATGTTCCATTCAATCACGCGAATCTGGAATTCATCAGAGTCTCCACTCCTGGCAGGTTTTCGTGACACCACTGGTATATGTCCAAGGAAGCCAATGCTGGTTTTTAAGCCTCCTGCTTATACTCTCAGCCGTGCTGTTAAATTTGCTATCCACCCAACCCTATTCAGCTCTACATTTTCCTGTCCTCATAACCCAACCTTCAGAAATAATTGGTATCTCCTCCACAGAATGTTCCGTTCATTCACTGCGAATCTTAAATTCATCTGACTCTCAACTCCCGGCGGGTTATCGTTACACCACTTGTGAATGTCCAAGTAAGCCAATGCTGGTTTTCAGTGGCCTGTTCATACTAAGAGACGTGCTGTTCATTTGGCTATCCACTCCACCCTGTTCAGCTCTACATTTTCGTGTCCACAAAACCCAGCCTTCAGAAATCATTGGAATCACCACTAGAGAATGTTCCATTCATTCACTGCGAATCTGGAATTCATCTGAACCTCCACTCCCGGCAGGTTTTCGTTACGCCACTGGTGAATGTCCAAGTAACTCAATACTGGTTTTCAGAGGCATGTTCAACTCGCAGAAGTGCTGTTCAATGGGCTATCCACTCAATATTGGTCAGCTCTTCATTTTCCTCTCCACACAAACCAGCCTTCAGAAATCATTGGGATCTCCACTACAGACTGTTCCATTCATTCACTGCGATTCTGCAATTCATCTGACTCTCCACTCCAGGCAGGTTTTCATTACAGCACTGGTGAATGACCAAGTAATCCAATGCTGGTTTTCAGCCGCCTTTTCACACTCGCAGTGTGCTGTTCAATTGTCTATCCACTCAAACCTGGTCAGCCTTTCATTTTCTTTTCCACAATATCAGACTTCAGAAATCATTGGAATCGCCAGTACAGAATGTTCCATTCATTCACTGCCAATCTGGAATTCATCTGAATCTGCACTCCAGGTAGGCTTTCATTACACCACTTATGAATGTCCAAGTAACACAATGCTGGTTTTCAGCGGTCTGTTCACACTCTAAGCCCTGCTTTTTACTGGGTATCCACACAACTGTGGTCAGCTCTTCATTTTCATGTCCAAACAATCCAGACTTGAGAAATCATTGCAATCTCCAGTACAGAATGTTCCATTCATTCACTGCGAATCTGGAATTCAACTGAATCTCCACTACCTGCAGATTTATCTTACACCACTTGTGAATGTCCAAGTAAAACAATGCTGGTTTTCAGAGGCCTGTTCATATTCGCAGTCGTGCTGTTCAATTGGCTATCCACTCAACCTGTTTTGCTCCTCATTTTCCTGTGCACACAACCCAGCCTTCAGAAATCATTGTAATCTCCACTACAGGATGTTCCATTCATTCACTGGGAATCTGGAATTCATCTGAATCTGCACTCCACGCAGGCTTTCGTTACACCACTGCTGAAAGTCGAAGTAATGCAATACTGGTTTTCAGTGGTCTGTTCACATTCGAAGCCGAGGCTTTTTACAGGCTATCCACTCAACACTGGTCAGCTCTTCATTTTCGTGTCCCCACAATCCAGATTTCAGAAATCATTGCAATCTCCACTACAGAATGTTCCATTCATTCACTGCGAGTCTGGAGTTTATCTGATTCTCCACTCCCGCCTGGTTAACATTACACCACTTGTGAATGTCCAAGTAAGCCAATGCTGGTTTTCAGAGGCCTGTTCATACTCGCAGCCGTGCTGTTTAATTGACAATTCACTCCACCCTGTTCAGCTCTTCATTGTCCCACCACACTACCAGCCTTCAGAAATCTTTGTTATCTCCACTACAGAATGTTCCATTCATTCACTGCGAATCTGGAATTCATCTGACTCTCAACTCCACGCAGGTTTTCATTACACCACTGTTGAATGTCCAAGTAACCCAATGCTGGTTTTCAGCGGCCTGTTCATATTCGCAGCCCTGCTGTTTACTTGGCTATCGATTCAAGCCTGGTCAGCTCTTCATTTTCCTGTCCACACAACACAGGCTTCAGAAATCATTGGAATCTCCTCTACAGAATGTTCCATTCATTCACTGCGAATGTGGAATTCAACTGACTCTCCACTCCATGCAGGTTTTCCTTACACCACTGATGAATGTCCAAGTAACCCAATGCTGGTTTTCAGCTGCATGTTCACACTCGCAGCCATGCTATACAATTGGCTTTCCACTAAATCCTGATTAGTTCTTGATGTTCCTTCCACACGACCCAGCCTTCAGAAATCATTGGAATCTCCACTAGAGAATGTTCCATTCATTCACTGCGAATCTGGAATTCCTCTGAACCTCCACTCCCGGCAGGTTTTCGTTACACCACTGTTGAATGTCCAAGTAACCCAATGTTTTAAGTGTTTTCTTCACAAGCGCAGTGGTGCTGTTCAATTGGCTATCCACTCAACCCTGGCCAGCTCTACATTTTCCTGTCCACACCACAGAGACTGGAGAAATCATTGTTATCTCCACTACAGAATGTTCCATTCATTCACAGCGAATCTGGAATTCATCTGAATCTCCACTCCCGGCAGGTTTTCGTGACACCACTGGTAAATATCCAAGTAAGCCAATGCTGGTTTTAAGTGGCCTGCTCATACTCTCAGACGTGCTGTTCAATTTGCTATCCACTCAACCCTCTTCAGCTCCATTTTCCTGTCCACATAACCCAAACCTCAGAAACAATTGGTATCTCCTCCACAGAATGTTCCATTCATTGACTGCAAATCTGAAATTCATCTAATTCTCAACTCCCGTCAGGTTTTCGTTACACCACTTGTGAATGTCCAATTAAGCCAAAGCTGGTTTTCAGTGGCCTGTTCTTACTACGAGACGTGCTGTTCATTTGGCTATCCATTCCACCCTGTTCAGCTCTACATTTTCGTGTCCACAAAACCCAGCCTTCAGAAATCATTGGAATCACCACTAGAGAATGTTCCATTCATTCACTGCGAATCTGGAATTCATCTGAATCTCCACTCCCGGCAGGTTTTCATTGCACCACTGCTGAATGTTCAAGTAACGCAATGATGGTTTTCAGCGGTCTATTCACACTCGAACCCGTGCTGTTCACGGTCTAGCGACTCAACACTGGTGAGTTCTTCTTTTTCCAGTTCAGACAATACAAACCTCAGAAACCATTGCAATCTACACTACAGAATGTTTCATTCATTCACGCGAATCTTGAATTCATCTTGTTCTCCACTCCCAGCAGGTTTTCGTTTCACCACTGGTGAATGTCCAAGCAACCCAAGGCTGGTTTCAGCTGCGTGTTAACACTCGCAGCCGTGCTGTTCAATTGGCTATCCAGTGAACGCTGGTTAGCTCTTGATTTTCCTTCCACACACCGAGCCTTCAGAAATCATTCTTATCTCCACTTCAGAATGTTCCATTCGTTCCCTGCGAATCTGGAATTCCTCTGACTCTCCACACCAGGCAGATTTTCCTAACAACACTGGTGAATGACCAGGTAATCCAATGCTGGTTTTCAGCGGCTGTTCACACTCACAGCCTTGCTGTTCAATTGGCAATCCAGTCAAACCTAGTCAGCTCTTCATTTTCCTGTCCACACAACCCAGCGTTCAGAAATCATTGGAATCTCTACTACAGAAATTTCCATTCATTCACTGTGAATCTGGAAATAATCTGAATCTGCATTCCAGGAAGGCTTTCGTTACACCACTGATGAATGTCCAAGTAATGCAATGCTGCTTCTTAGTGGTCTGTTCACACTCGAAACCGTGCTGTTCACTGGCTATCCACTCAACATTGGTCAGCTCTTCAATATCCTGTCCAGACTATCCAGATTTCTAAATCTTGGCAATCTCCACTACAGAATGTTCCATTCAATCACGCGAATCTGGAATTCATCAGAGTCTCCACTCCCGGCAGGTTTTCGTGACACCACTGGTATATGTCCAAGGAAGCCAATGCTGGTTTTAAGCCGCCTGCTTATACTCTCAGCCGTGCTGTTCAATTTGCTATCCACCCAACCCTATTCAGCTCTACATTTTCCTGTCCTCATAACCCAACCTTCAGAAATAATTGGTATCTCCTCCACAGAATGTTCCGTTCATTCACTGCGAATCTTAAATTCATCTGACTCTCAACTCCCGGCGGGTTATCGTTACACCACTTGTGAATGTCCAAGTAAGCCAATGCTGGTTTTCAGTGGCCTGTTCATACTAAGAGACGTGCTGTTCATTTGGCTATCCACTCCACCCTGTTCAGCTCTACATTTTCGTGTCCACAAAACCCAGCCTTCAGAAATCATTGGAATCACCACTAGAGAATGTTCCATTCATTCACTGCGAATCTGGAATTCATCTGAACCTCCACTCCCGGCAGGTTTTCGTTACGCCACTGGTGAATGTCCAAGTAACTCAATACTGGTTTTCAGAGGCATGTTCAACTCGCAGAAGTGCTGTTCAATGGGCTATCCACTCAATATTGGTCAGCTCTTCATTTTCCTCTCCACACAAACCAGCCTTCAGAAATCATTGGGATCTCCACTACAGACTGTTCCATTCATTCACTGCGATTCTGCAATTCATCTGACTCTCCACTCCAGGCAGGTTTTCATTACAGCACTGGTGAATGACCAAGTAATCCAATGCTGGTTTTCAGCCGCCTTTTCACACTCGCAGTGTGCTGTTCAATTGTCTATCCACTCAAACCTGGTCAGCCTTTCATTTTCTTTTCCACAATATCAGACTTCAGAAATCATTGGAATCGCCAGTACAGAATGTTCCATTCATTCACTGCCAATCTGGAATTCATCTGAATCTGCACTCCAGGTAGGCTTTCATTACACCACTTATGAATGTCCAAGTAACACAATGCTGGTTTTCAGCGGTCTGTTCACACTCTAAGCCCTGCTTTTTACTGGGTATCCACACAACTGTGGTCAGCTCTTCATTTTCATGTCCAAACAATCCAGACTTGAGAAATCATTGCAATCTCCAGTACAGAATGTTCCATTCATTCACTGCGAATCTGGAATTCAACTGAATCTCCACTACCTGCAGATTTATCTTACACCACTTGTGAATGTCCAAGTAAAACAATGCTGGTTTTCAGAGGCCTGTTCATATTCGCAGTCGTGCTGTTCAATTGGCTATCCACTCAACCTGTTTTGCTCCTCATTTTCCTGTGCACACAACCCAGCCTTCAGAAATCATTGTAATCTCCACTACAGGATGTTCCATTCATTCACTGGGAATCTGGAATTCATCTGAATCTGCACTCCACGCAGGCTTTCGTTACACCACTGCTGAAAGTCGAAGTAATGCAATACTGGTTTTCAGTGGTCTGTTCACATTCGAAGCCGAGGCTTTTTACAGGCTATCCACTCAACACTGGTCAGCTCTTCATTTTCGTGTCCCCACAATCCAGATTTCAGAAATCATTGCAATCTCCACTACAGAATGTTCCATTCATTCACTGCGAGTCTGGAGTTTATCTGATTCTCCACTCCCGCCTGGTTAACATTACACCACTTGTGAATGTCCAAGTAAGCCAATGCTGGTTTTCAGAGGCCTGTTCATACTCGCAGCCGTGCTGTTTAATTGACAATTCACTCCACCCTGTTCAGCTCTTCATTGTCCCACCACACTACCAGCCTTCAGAAATCTTTGTTATCTCCACTACAGAATGTTCCATTCATTCACTGCGAATCTGGAATTCATCTGACTCTCAACTCCACGCAGGTTTTCATTACACCACTGTTGAATGTCCAAGTAACCCAATGCTGGTTTTCAGCGGCCTGTTCATATTCGCAGCCCTGCTGTTTACTTGGCTATCGATTCAAGCCTGGTCAGCTCTTCATTTTCCTGTCCACACAACACAGGCTTCAGAAATCATTGGAATCTCCTCTACAGAATGTTCCATTCATTCACTGCGAATGTGGAATTCAACTGACTCTCCACTCCATGCAGGTTTTCCTTACACCACTGATGAATGTCCAAGTAACCCAATGCTGGTTTTCAGCTGCATGTTCACACTCGCAGCCATGCTATACAATTGGCTTTCCACTAAATCCTGATTAGTTCTTGATTTTCCTTCCACACGACCCAGCCTTCAGAAATCATTGGAATCTCCACTAGAGAATGTTCCATTCATTCACTGCGAATCTGGAATTCCTCTGAACCTCCACTCCCGGCAGGTTTTCGTTACACCACTGTTGAATGTCCAAGTAACCCAATGTTTTAAGTGTTTTCTTCACAAGCGCAGTGGTGCTGTTCAATTGGCTATCCACTCAACCCTGGCCAGCTCTACATTTTCCTGTCCACACCACAGAGACTGGAGAAATCATTGTTATCTCCACTACAGAATGTTCCATTCATTCACAGCGAATCTGGAATTCATCTGAATCTCCACTCCCGGCAGGTATTCGTGACACCACTGGTAAATATCCAAGTAAGCCAATGCTGGTTTTAAGTGGCCTGCTCATACTCTCAGCCGTGCTGTTCAATTTGCTATCCACTCAACCCTCTTCAGCTCCATTTTCCTGTCCACATAACCCAAACTTCAGAAACAATTGGTATCTCCTCCACAGAATGTTCCATTCATTGACTGCAAATCTGAAATTCATCTAATTCTCAATTCCCGTCAGGTTTTCGTTACACCACTTGTGAATGTCCAATTAAGCCAAAGCTGGTTTTCAGTGGCCTGTTCTTACTACGAGACGTGCTGTTCATTTGGCTATCCATTCCACCCTGTTCAGCTCTACATTTTCGTGTCCACAAAACCCAGCCTTCAGAAATCATTGGAATCACCACTAGAGAATGTTACATTCATTCACTGCGAATCTGGAATTCATCTGAATCTCCACTCCCGGCAGGTTTTCATTGCACCACTGCTGAATGTTCAAGTAACGCAATGATGGTTTTCAGCGGTCTATTCACACTCGAACCAGTGCTGTTCACGGTCTAGCGACTCAACACTGGTGAGTTCTTCTTTTTCCAGTTCAGACAATACAAACCTCAGAAACCATTGCAATCTACACTACAGAATGTTTCATTCATTCACGCGAATCTTGAATTCATCTTGTTCTCCACTCCCAGCAGGTTTTCGTTTCACCACTGGTGAATGTCCAAGCAACCCAAGGCTGGTTTCAGCTGCGTGTTAACACTCGCAGCCGTGCTGTTCAATTGGCTATCCAGTGAACGCTGGTTAGCTCTTGATTTTCCTTCCACACACCGAGCCTTCAGAAATCATTCTTATCTCCACTTCAGAATGTTCCATTCGTTCCCTGCGAATCTGGAATTCCTCTGACTCTCCACACCAGGCAGATTTTCCTAACAACACTGGTGAATGACCAGGTAATCCAATGCTGGTTTTCAGCGGCTGTTCACACTCACAGCCTTGCTGTTCAATTGGCAATCCAGTCAAACCTAGTCAGCTCTTCATTTTCCTGTCCACACAACCCAGCGTTCAGAAATCATTGGAATCTCTACTACAGAAATTTCCATTCATTCACTGTGAATCTGGAAATAATCTGAATCTGCATTCCAGGAAGGCTTTCGTTACACCACTGATGAATGTCCAAGTAATGCAATGCTGCTTCTTAGTGGTCTGTTCACACTCGAAACCGTGCTGTTCACTGGCTATCCACTCAACATTGGTCAGCTCTTCAATATCCTGTCCAGACTATCCAGATTTCTAAATCTTGGCAATCTCCACTACAGAATGTTCCATTCAATCACGCGAATCTGGAATTCATCAGAGTCTCCACTCCCGGCAGGTTTTCGTGACACCACTGGTATATGTCCAAGGAAGCCAATGCTGGTTTTAAGCCGCCTGCTTATACTCTCAGCCGTGCTGTTCAATTTGCTATCCACCCAACCCTATTCAGCTCTACATTTTCCTGTCCTCATAACCCAACCTTCAGAAATAATTGGTATCTCCTCCACAGAATGTTCCATTCATTCACTGCGAATCTTAAATTCATCTGACTCTCAACTCCCGGCGGGTTATCGTTACACCACTTGTGAATGTCCAAGTAAGCCAATGCTGGTTTTCAGTGGCCTGTTCATACTAAGAGACGTGCTGTTCATTTGGCTATCCACTCCACCCTGTTCAGCTCTACATTTTCGTGTCCACAAAACCCAGCCTTCAGAAATCATTGGAATCACCACTAGAGAATGTTCCATTCATTCACTGCGAATCTGGAATTCATCTGAACCTCCACTCCCGGCAGGTATTCGTTACACCACTGGTGAATGTCCAAGTAACTCAATACTGGTTTTCAGAGGCATGTTCAACTCGCAGAAGTGCTGTTCAATGGGCTATCCACTCAATATTGGTCAGCTCTTCATTTTCCTCTCCACACAAACCAGCCTTCAGAAATCATTGGGATCTCCACTACAGACTGTTCCATTCATTCTCTGCGATTCTGCAATTCATCTGACTCTCCGCTCCAGGCAGGTTTTCATTACAGCACTGGTGAATGACCAAGTAATCCAATGCTGGTTTTCAGCCGCCTTTTCACACTCGCAGTGTGCTGTTCAATTGTCTATCCACTCAAACCTGGTCAGCCTTTCATTTTCTTTTCCACAATATCAGACTTCAGAAATCATTGGAATCGCCAGTACAGAATGTTCCATTCATTCACTGCCAATCTGGAATTCATCTGAATCTGCACTCCAGGTAGGCTTTCATTACACCACTTATGAATGTCCAAGTAACACAATGCTGGTTTTCAGCGGTCTGTTCACACTCTAAGCCCTGCTTTTTACTGGGTATCCACACAACTGTGGTCAGCTCTTCATTTTCATGTCCAAACAATCCAGACTTGAGAAATCATTGCAATCTCCAGTACAGAATGTTCCATTCATTCACTGCGAATCTGGAATTCAACTGAATCTCCACTACCTGCAGATTTATCTTACACCACTTGTGAATGTCCAAGTAAAACAATGCTGGTTTTCAGAGGCCTGTTCATGTTCGCAGTCGTGCTGTCCAATTGGCTATCCACTCAACCTGTTTTGCTCCTCATTTTCCTGTGCACACAACCCAGCCTTCAGAAATCATTGTAATCTCCACTACAGGATGTTCCATTCATTCACTGGGAATCTGGAATTCATCTGAATCTGCACTCCACGCAGGCTTTCGTTACACCACTGCTGAAAGTCGAAGTAATGCAATACTGGTTTTCAGTGGTCTGTTCACATTCGAAGCCGAGGCTTTTTACAGGCTATCCACTCAACACTGGTCAGCTCTTCATTTTCGTGTCCCCACAATCCAGATTTCAGAAATCATTGCAATCTCCACTACAGAATGTTCCATTCATTCACTGCGAGTCTGGAGTTTATCTGATTCTCCACTCCCGCCTGGTTAACATTACACCACTTGTGAATGTCCAAGTAAGCCAATGCTGGTTTTCAGAGGCCTGTTCATACTCGCAGCCGTGCTGTTTAATTGACAATTCACTCCACCCTGTTCAGCTCTTCATTGTCCCACCACACTACCAGCCTTCAGAAATCTTTGTTATCTCCACTACAGAATGTTCCATTCATTCACTGCGAATCTGGAATTCATCTGACTCTCAACTCCACGCAGGTTTTCATTACACCACTGTTGAATGTCCAAGTAACCCAATGCTGGTTTTCAGCGGCCTGTTCATATTCGCAGCCCTGCTGTTTACTTGGCTATCGATTCAAGCCTGGTCAGCTCTTCATTTTCCTGTCCACACAACACAGGCTTCAGAAATCATTGGAATCTCCTCTACAGAATGTTCCATTCATTCACTGCGAATATGGAATTCAACTGACTCTCCACTCCATGCAGGTTTTCCTTACACCACTGATGAATGTCCAAGTAACCCAATGCTGGTTTTCAGCTGCATGTTCACACTCGCAGCCATGCTATACAATTGGCTTTCCACTAAATCCTGATTAGTTCTTGATTTTCCTTCCACACGACCCAGCCTTCAGAAATCATTGGAATCTCCACTAGAGAATGTTCCATTCATTCACTGCGAATCTGGAATTCCTCTGAACCTCCACTCCCGGCAGGTTTTCGTTACACCACTGTTGAATGTCCAAGTAACCCAATGTTTTAAGTGTTTTCTTCACAAGCGCAGTGGTGCTGTTCAATTGGCTATCCACTCAACCCTGGCCAGCTCTACATTTTCCTGTCCACACCACAGAGACTGGAGAAATCATTGTTATCTCCACTACAGAATGTTCCATTCATTCACAGCGAATCTGGAATTCATCTGAATCTCCACTCCCGGCAGGTTTTCGTGACACCACTGGTAAATATCCAAGTAAGCCAATGCTGGTTTTAAGTGGCCTGCTCATACTCTCAGCTGTGCTGTTCAATTTGCTATCCACTCAACCCTCTTCAGCTCCATTTTCCTGTCCACATAACCCAAACTTCAGAAACAATTGGTATCTCCTCCACAGAATGTTCCATTCATTGACTGCAAATCTGAAATTCATCTAATTCTCAACTCCCGTCAGGTTTTCGTTACACCACTTGTGAATGTCCAATTAAGCCAAAGCTGGTTTTCAGTGGCCTGTTCTTACTACGAGACGTGCTGTTCATTTGGCTATCCATTCCACCCTGTTCAGCTCTACATTTTCGTGTCCACAAAACCCAGCCTTCAGAAATCATTGGAATCACCACTATAGAATGTTCCATTCATTCACTGCGAATCTGGAATTCATCTGAATCTCCACTCCCGGCAGGTTTTCATTGCACCACTGCTGAATGTTCAAGTAACGCAATGATGGTTTTCAGCGGTCTATTCACACTCGAACCCGTGCTGTTCACGGTCTAGCGACTCAACACTGGTGAGTTCTTCTTTTTCCAGTTCAGACAATACAAACCTCAGAAACCATTGCAATCTACACTACAGAATGTTTCATTCATTCACGCGAATCTTGAATTCATCTTGTTCTCCACTCCCAGCAGGTGTTCGTTTCACCACTGGTGAATGTCCAAGCAACCCAAGGCTGGTTTCAGCTGCGTGTTAACACTCGCAGCCGTGCTGTTCAATTGGCTATCCAGTGAACGCTGGTTAGCTCTTGATTTTCCTTCCACACACCGAGCCTTCAGAAATCATTCTTATCTCCACTTCAGAATGTTCCATTCGTTCCCTGCGAATCTGGAATTCCTCTGACTCTCCACACCAGGCAGATTTTCCTAACAACACTGGTGAATGACCAGGTAATCCAATGCTGGTTTTCAGCGGCTGTTCACACTCACAGCCTTGCTGTTCAATTGGCAATCCAGTCAAACCTAGTCAGCTCTTCATTTTCCTGTCCACACAACCCAGCGTTCAGAAATCATTGGAATCTCTACTACAGAAATTTCCATTCATTCACTGTGAATCTGGAAATAATCTGAATCTGCATTCCAGGAAGGCTTTCGTTACACCACTGATGAATGTCCAAGTAATGCAATGCTGCTTCTTAGTGGTCTGTTCACACTCGAAACCGTGCTGTTCACTGGCTATCCACTCAACATTGGTCAGCTCTTCAATATCCTGTCCAGACTATCCAGATTTCTAAATCTTGGCAATCTCCACTACAGAATGTTCCATTCAATCACGCGAATCTGGAATTCATCAGAGTCTCCACTCCCGGCAGGTTTTCGTGACACCACTGGTATATGTCCAAGGAAGCCAATGCTGGTTTTAAGCCGCCTGCTTATACTCTCAGCCGTGCTGTTCAATTTGCTATCCACCCAACCCTATTCAGCTCTACATTTTCCTGTCCTCATAACCCAACCTTCAGAAATAATTGGTATCTCCTCCACAGAATGTTCCGTTCATTCACTGCGAATCTTAAATTCATCTGACTCTCAACTCCCGGCGGGTTATCGTTACACCACTTGTGAATGTCCAAGTAAGCCAATGCTGGTTTTCAGTGGCCTGTTCATACTAAGAGACGTGCTGTTCATTTGGCTATCCACTCCACCCTGTTCAGCTCTACATTTTCGTGTCCACAAAACCCAGCCTTCAGAAATCATTGGAATCACCACTAGAGAATGTTCCATTCATTCACTGCGAATCTGGAATTCATCTGAACCTCCACTCCCGGCAGGTTTTCGTTACACCACTGGTGAATGTCCAAGTAACTCAATACTGGTTTTCAGAGGCATGTTCAACTCGCAGAAGTGCTGTTCAATGGGCTATCCACTCAATATTGGTCAGCTCTTCATTTTCCTCTCCACACAAACCAGCCTTCAGAAATCATTGGGATCTCCACTACAGACTGTTCCATTCATTCACTGCGATTCTGCAATTCATCTGACTCTCCGCTCCAGGCAGGTTTTCATTACAGCACTGGTGAATGACCAAGTAATCCAATGCTGGTTTTCAGCCGCCTTTTCACACTCGCAGTGTGCTGTTCAATTGTCTATCCACTCAAACCTGGTCAGCCTTTCATTTTCTTTTCCACAATATCAGACTTCAGAAATCATTGGAATCGCCAGTACAGAATGTTCCATTCATTCACTGCCAATCTGGAATTCATCTGAATCTGCACTCCAGGTAGGCTTTCATTACACCACTTATGAATGTCCAAGTAACACAATGCTGGTTTTCAGCGGTCTGTTCACACTCTAAGCCCTGCTTTTTACTGGGTATCCACACAACTGTGGTCAGCTCTTCATTTTCATGTCCAAACAATCCAGACTTGAGAAATCATTGCAATCTCCAGTACAGAATGTTCCATTCATTCACTGCGAATCTGGAATTCAACTGAATCTCCACTACCTGCAGATTTATCTTACACCACTTGTGAATGTCCAAGTAAAACAATGCTGGTTTTCAGAGGCCTGTTCATGTTCGCAATCGTGCTGTTCAATTGGCTATCCACTCAACCTCTTTTGCTCCTCATTTTCCTGTGCACACAACCCAGCCTTCAGAAATCATTGTAATCTCCACTACAGGATGTTCCATTCATTCACTGGGAATCTGGAATTCATCTGAATCTGCACTCCACGCAGGCTTTCGTTACACCACTGCTGAAAGTCGAAGTAATGCAATACTGGTTTTCAGTGGTCTGTTCACATTCGAAGCCGAGGCTTTTTACAGGCTATCCACTCAACACTGGTCAGCTCTTCATTTTCGTGTCCCCACAATCCAGATTTCAGAAATCATTGCAATCTCCACTACAGAATGTTCCATTCATTCACTGCGAGTCTGGAGTTTATCTGATTCTCCACTCCCGCCTGGTTAACATTACACCACTTGTGAATGTCCAAGTAAGCCAATGCTGGTTTTCAGAGGCCTGTTCATACTCGCAGCCGTGCTGTTTAATTGACAATTCACTCCACCCTGTTCAGCTCTTCATTGTCCCACCACACTACCAGCCTTCAGAAATCTTTGTTATCTCCACTACAGAATGTTCCATTCATTCACTGCGAATCTGGAATTCATCTGACTCTCAACTCCACGCAGGTTTTCATTACACCACTGTTGAATGTCCAAGTAACCCAATGCTGGTTTTCAGCGGCCTGTTCATATTTGCAGCCCTGCTGTTTACTTGGCTATCGATTCAAGCCTGGTCAGCTCTTCATTTTCCTGTCCACACAACACAGGCTTCAGAAATCATTGGAATCTCCTCTACAGAATGTTCCATTCATTCACTGCGAATGTGGAATTCAACTGACTCTCCACTCCATGCAGGTTTTCCTTACACCACTGATGAATGTCCAAGTAACCCAATGCTGGTTTTCAGCTGCATGTTCACACTCGCAGCCATGCTATACAATTGGCTTTCCACTAAATCCTGATTAGTTCTTGATTTTCCTTCCACACGACCCAGCCTTCAGAAATCATTGGAATCTCCACTAGAGAATGTTCCATTCATTCACTGCGAATCTGGAATTCCTCTGAACCTCCACTCCCGGCAGGTTTTCGTTACACCACTGTTGAATGTCCAAGTAACCCAATGTTTTAAGTGTTTTCTTCACAAGCGCAGTGGTGCTGTTCAATTGGCTATCCACTCAACCCTGGCCAGCTCTACATTTTCCTGTCCACACCACAGAGACTGGAGAAATCATTGTTATCTCCACTACAGAATGTTCCATTCATTCACAGCGAATCTGGAATTCATCTGAATCTCCACTCCCGGCAGGTTTTCGTGACACCACTGGTAAATATCCAAGTAAGCCAATGCTGGTTTTAAGTGGCCTGCTCATACTCTCAGCCGTGCTGTTCAATTTGCTATCCACTCAACCCTCTTCAGCTCCATTTTCCTGTCCACATAACCCAAACTTCAGAAACAATTGGTATCTCCTCCACAGAATGTTCCATTCATTGACTGCAAATCTGAAATTCATCTAATTCTCAACTCCCGTCAGGTTTTCGTTACACCACTTGTGAATGTCCAATTAAGCCAAAGCTGGTTTTCAGTGGCCTGTTCTTACTACGAGACGTGCTGTTCATTTGGCTATCCATTCCACCCTGTTCAGCTCTACATTTTCGTGTCCACAAAACCCAGCCTTCAGAAATCATTGGAATCACCACTATAGAATGTTCCATTCATTCACTGCGAATCTGGAATTCATCTGAATCTCCACTCCCGGCAGGTTTTCATTGCACCACTGCTGAATGTTCAAGTAACGCAATGATGGTTTTCAGCGGTCTATTCACACTCGAACCCGTGCTGTTCACGGTCTAGCGACTCAACACTGGTGAGTTCTTCTTTTTCCAGTTCAGACAATACAAACCTCAGAAACCATTGCAATCTACACTACAGAATGTTTCATTCATTCACGCGAATCTTGAATTCATCTTGTTCTCCACTCCCAGCAGGTGTTCGTTTCACCACTGGTGAATGTCCAAGCAACCCAAGGCTGGTTTCAGCTGCGTGTTAACACTCGCAGCCGTGCTGTTCAATTGGCTATCCAGTGAACGCTGGTTAGCTCTTGATTTTCCTTCCACACACCGAGCCTTCAGAAATCATTCTTATCTCCACTTCAGAATGTTCCATTCGTTCCCTGCGAATCTGGAATTCCTCTGACTCTCCACACCAGGCAGATTTTCCTAACAACACTGGTGAATGACCAGGTAATCCAATGCTGGTTTTCAGCGGCTGTTCACACTCACAGCCTTGCTGTTCAATTGGCAATCCAGTCAAACCTAGTCAGCTCTTCATTTTCCTGTCCACACAACCCAGCGTTCAGAAATCATTGGAATCTCTACTACAGAAATTTCCATTCATTCACTGTGAATCTGGAAATAATCTGAATCTGCATTCCAGGAAGGCTTTCGTTACACCACTGATGAATGTCCAAGTAATGCAATGCTGCTTCTTAGTGGTCTGTTCACACTCGAAACCGTGCTGTTCACTGGCTATCCACTCAACATTGGTCAGCTCTTCAATATCCTGTCCAGACTATCCAGATTTCTAAATCTTGGCAATCTCCACTACAGAATGTTCCATTCAATCACGCGAATCTGGAATTCATCAGAGTCTCCACTCCCGGCAGGTTTTCGTGACACCACTGGTATATGTCCAAGGAAGCCAATGCTGGTTTTAAGCCGCCTGCTTATACTCTCAGCCGTGCTGTTCAATTTGCTATCCACCCAACCCTATTCAGCTCTACATTTTCCTGTCCTCATAACCCAACCTTCAGAAATAATTGGTATCTCCTCCACAGAATGTTCCGTTCATTCACTGCGAATCTTAAATTCATCTGACTCTCAACTCCCGGCGGGTTATCCTTACACCACTTGTGAATGTCCAAGTAAGCCAATGCTGGTTTTCAGTGGCCTGTTCATACTAAGAGACGTGCTGTTCATTTGGCTATCCACTCCACCCTGTTCAGCTCTACATTTTCGTGTCCACAAAACCCAGCCTTCAGAAATCATTGGAATCACCACTAGAGAATGTTCCATTCATTCACTGCGAATCTGGAATTCATCTGAACCTCCACTCCCGGCAGGTTTTCGTTACACCACTGGTGAATGTCCAAGTAACTCAATACTGGTTTTCAGAGGCATGTTCAACTCGCAGAAGTGCTGTTCAATGGGCTATCCACTCAATATTCGTCAGCTCTTCATTTTCCTCTCCACACAAACCAGCCTTCAGAAATCATTGGGATCTCCACTACAGACTGTTCCATTCATTCACTGCGATTCTGCAATTCATCTGACTCTCCGCTCCAGGCAGGTTTTCATTACAGCACTGGTGAATGACCAAGTAATCCAATGCTGGTTTTCAGCCGCCTTTTCACACTCGCAGTGTGCTGTTCAATTGTCTATCCACTCAAACCTGGTCAGCCTTTCATTTTCTTTTCCACAATATCAGACTTCAGAAATCATTGGAATCGCCAGTACAGAATGTTCCATTCATTCACTGCCAATCTGGAATTCATCTGAATCTGCACTCCAGGTAGGCTTTCATTACACCACTTATGAATGTCCAAGTAACACAATGCTGGTTTTCAGCGGTCTGTTCACACTCTAAGCCCTGCTTTTTACTGGGTATCCACACAACTGTGGTCAGCTCTTCATTTTCATGTCCAAACAATCCAGACTTGAGAAATCATTGCAATCTCCAGTACAGAATGTTCCATTCATTCACTGCGAATCTGGAATTCAACTGAATCTCCACTACCTGCAGATTTATCTTACACCACTTGTGAATATCCAAGTAAAACAATGCTGGTTTTCAGAGGCCTGTTCATGTTCGCAGTCGTGCTGTTCAATTGGCTATCCACTCAACCTGTTTTGCTCCTCATTTTCCTGTGCACACAACCCAGCCTTCAGAAATCATTGTAATCTCCACTACAGGATGTTCCATTCATTCACTGGGAATCTGGAATTCATCTGAATCTGCACTCCACGCAGGCTTTCGTTACACCACTGCTGAAAGTCGAAGTAATGCAATACTGGTTTTCAGTGGTCTGTTCACATTCGAAGCCGAGGCTTTTTACAGGCTATCCACTCAACACTGGTCAGCTCTTCATTTTCGTGTCCCCACAATCCAGATTTCAGAAATCATTGCAATCTCCACTACAGAATGTTCCATTCATTCACTGCGAGTCTGGAGTTTATCTGATTCTCCACTCCCGCCTGGTTAACATTACACCACTTGTGAATGTCCAAGTAAGCCAATGCTGGTTTTCAGAGGCCTGTTCATACTCGCAGCCGTGCTGTTTAATTGACAATTCACTCCACCCTGTTCAGCTCTTCATTGTCCCACCACACTACCAGCCTTCAGAAATCTTTGTTATCTCCACTACAGAATGTTCCATTCATTCACTGCGAATCTGGAATTCATCTGACTCTCAACTCCACGCAGGTTTTCATTACACCACTGTTGAATGTCCAAGTAACCCAATGCTGGTTTTCAGCGGCCTGTTCATATTCGCAGCCCTGCTGTTTACTTGGCTATCGATTCAAGCCTGGTCAGCTCTTCATTTTCCTGTCCACACAACACAGGCTTCAGAAATCATTGGAATCTCCTCTACAGAATGTTCCATTCATTCACTGCGAATGTGGAATTCAACTGACTCTCCACTCCATGCAGGTTTTCCTTACACCACTGATGAATGTCCAAGTAACCCAATGCTGGTTTTCAGCTGCATGTTCACACTCGCAGCCATGCTATACAATTGGCTTTCCACTAAATCCTGATTAGTTCTTGATTTTCCTTCCACACGACCCAGCCTTCAGAAATCATTGGAATCTCCACTAGAGAATGTTCCATTCATTCACTGCGAATCTGGAATTCCTCTGAACCTCCACTCCCGGCATGTTTTCGTTACACCACTGTTGAATGTCCAAGTAACCCAATGTTTTAAGTGTTTTCTTCACAAGCGCAGTGGTGCTGTTCAATTGGCTATCCACTCAACCCTGGCCAGCTCTACATTTTCCTGTCCACACCACAGAGACTGGAGAAATCATTGTTATCTCCACTACAGAATGTTCCATTCATTCACAGCGAATCTGGAATTCATCTGAATCTCCACTCCCGGCAGGTTTTCGTGACACCACTGGTAAATATCCAAGTAAGCCAATGCTGGTTTTAAGTGGCCTGCTCATACTCTCAGCCGTGCTGTTCAATTTGCTATCCACTCAACCCTCTTCAGCTCCATTTTCCTGTCCACATAACCCAAACTTCAGAAACAATTGGTATCTCCTCCACAGAATGTTCCATTCATTGACTGCAAATCTGAAATTCATCTAATTCTCAACTCCCGTCAGGTTTTCGTTACACCACTTGTGAATGTCCAATTAAGCCAAAGCTGGTTTTCAGTGGCCTGTTCTTACTACGAGACGTGCTGTTCATTTGGCTATCCATTCCACCCTGTTCAGCTCTACATTTTCGTGTCCACAAAACCCAGCCTTCAGAAATCATTGGAATCACCACTAGAGAATGTTCCATGCATTCACTGCGAATCTGGAATTCATCTGAATCTCCACTCCCGGCAGGTTTTCATTGCACCACTGCTGAATGTTCAAGTAACGCAATGATGGTTTTCCGCGGTCTATTCACACTCGAACCCGTGCTGTTCACGGTCTAGCGACTCAACACTGGTGAGTTCTTCTTTTTCCAGTTCAGACAATACAAACCTCAGAAACCATTGCAATCTACACTACAGAATGTTTCATTCATTCACGCGAATCTTGAATTCATCTTGTTCTCCACTCCCAGCAGGTTTTCGTTTCACCACTGGTGAATGTCCAAGCAACCCAAGGCTGGTTTCAGCTGCGTGTTAACACTCGCAGCCGTGCTGTTCAATTGGCTATCCAGTGAACGCTGGTTAGCTCTTGATTTTCCTTCCACACACCGAGCCTTCAGAAATCATTCTTATCTCCACTTCAGAATGTTCCATTCGTTCCCTGCGAATCTGGAATTCCTCTGACTCTCCACACCAGGCAGATTTTCCTAACAACACTGGTGAATGACCAGGTAATCCAATGCTGGTTTTCAGCGGCTGTTCACACTCACAGCCTTGCTGTTCAATTGGCAATCCAGTCAAACCTAGTCAGCTCTTCATTTTCCTGTCCACACAACCCAGCGTTCAGAAATCATTGGAATCTCTACTACAGAAATTTCCATTCATTCACTGTGAATCTGGAAATAATCTGAATCTGCATTCCAGGAAGGCTTTCGTTACACCACTGATGAATGTCCAAGTAATGCAATGCTGCTTCTTAGTGGTCTGTTCACACTCGAAACCGTGCTGTTCACTGGCTATCCACTCAACATTGGTCAGCTCTTCAATATCCTGTCCAGACTATCCAGATTTCTAAATCTTGGCAATCTCCACTACAGAATGTTCCATTCAATCACGCGAATCTGGAATTCATCAGAGTCTCCACTCCCGGCAGGTTTTCGTGACACCACTGGTATATGTCCAAGGAAGCCAATGCTGGTTTTAAGCCGCCTGCTTATACTCTCAGCCGTGCTGTTCAATTTGCTATCCACCCAACCCTATTCAGCTCTACATTTTCCTGTCCTCATAACCCAACCTTCAGAAATAATTGGTATCTCCTCCACAGAATGTTCCGTTCATTCACTGCGAATCTTAAATTCATCTGACTCTCAACTCCCGGCGGGTTATCGTTACACCACTTGTGAATGTCCAAGTAAGCCAATGCTGGTTTTCAGTGGCCTGTTCATACTAAGAGACGTGCTGTTCATTTGGCTATCCACTCCACCCTGTTCAGCTCTACATTTTCGTGTCCACAAAACCCAGCCTTCAGAAATCATTGGAATCACCACTAGAGAATGTTCCATTCATTCACTGCGAATCTGGAATTCATCTGAAACTCCACTCCCGGCAGGTTTTCGTTACACCACTGGTGAATGTCCAAGTAACTCAATACTGGTTTTCAGAGGCATGTTCAACTCGCAGAAGTGCTGTTCAATGGGCTATCCACTCAATATTGGTCAGCTCTTCATTTTCCTCTCCACACAAACCAGCCTTCAGAAATCATTGGGATCTCCACTACAGACTGTTCCATTCATTCACTGCGATTCTGCAATTCATCTGACTCTCCGCTCCAGGCAGGTTTTCATTACAGCACTGGTGAATGACCAAGTAATCCAATGCTGGTTTTCAGCCGCCTTTTCACACTCGCAGTGTGCTGTTCAATTGTCTATCCACTCAAACCTGGTCAGCCTTTCATTTTCTTTTCCACAATATCAGACTTCAGAAATCATTGGAATCGCCAGTACAGAATGTTCCATTCATTCACTGCCAATCTGGAATTCATCTGAATCTGCACTCCAGGTAGGCTTTCATTACACCACTTATGAATGTCCAAGTAACACAATGCTGGTTTTCAGCGGTCTGTTCACACTCTAAGCCCTGCTTTTTACTGGGTATCCACACAACTGTGGTCAGCTCTTCATTTTCATGTCCAAACAATCCAGACTTGAGAAATCATTGCAATCTCCAGTACAGAATGTTCCATTCATTCACTGCGAATCTGGAATTCAACTGAATCTCCACTACCTGCAGATTTATCTTACACCACTTGTGAATGTCCAAGTAAAACAATGCTGGTTTTCAGAGGCCTGTTCATGTTCTCAGTCGTGCTGTTCAATTGGCTATCCACTCAACCTCTTTTGCTCCTCATTTTCCTGTGCACACAACCCAGCCTTCAGAAATCATTGTAATCTCCACTACAGGATGTTCCATTCATTCACTGGGAATCTGGAATTCATCTGAATCTGCACTCCACGCAGGCTTTCGTTACACCACTGCTGAAAGTCGAAGTAATGCAATACTGGTTTTCAGTGGTCTGTTCACATTCGAAGCCGAGGCTTTTTACAGGCTATCCACTCAACACTGGTCAGCTCTTCATTTTCGTGTCCCCACAATCCAGATTTCAGAAATCATTGCAATCTCCACTACAGAATGTTCCATTCATTCACTGCGAGTCTGGAGTTTATCTGATTCTCCACTCCCGCCTGGTTAACATTACACCACTTGTGAATGTCCAAGTAAGCCAATGCTGGTTTTCAGAGGCCTGTTCATACTCGCAGCCGTGCTGTTTAATTGACAATTCACTCCACCCTGTTCAGCTCTTCATTGTCCCACCACACTACCAGCCTTCAGAAATCTTTGTTATCTCCACTACAGAATGTTCCATTCATTCACTGCGAATCTGGAATTCATCTGACTCTCAACTCCACGCAGGTTTTCATTACACCACTGTTGAATGTCCAAGTAACCCAATGCTGGTTTTCAGCGGCCTGTTCATATTCGCAGCCCTGCTGTTTACTTGGCTATCGATTCAAGCCTGGTCAGCTCTTCATTTTCCTGTCCACACAACACAGGCTTCAGAAATCATTGGAATCTCCTCTACAGAATGTTCCATTCATTCACTGCGAATGTGGAATTCAACTGACTCTCCACTCCATGCAGGTTTTCCTTACACCACTGATGAATGTCCAAGTAACCCAATGCTGGTTTTCAGCTGCATGTTCACACTCGCAGCCATGCTATACAATTGGCTTTCCACTAAATCCTGATTAGTTCTTGATTTTCCTTCCACACGACCCAGCCTTCAGAAATCATTGGAATCTCCACTAGAGAATGTTCCATTCATTCACTGCGAATCTGGAATTCCTCTGAACCTCCACTCCCGGCAGGTTTTCGTTACACCACTGTTGAATGTCCAAGTAACCCAATGTTTTAAGTGTTTTCTTCACAAGCGCAGTGGTGCTGTTCAATTGGCTATCCACTCAACCCTGGCCAGCTCTACATTTTCCTGTCCACACCACAGAGACTGGAGAAATCATTGTTATCTCCACTACAGAATGTTCCATTCATTCACAGCGAATCTGGAATTCATCTGAATCTCCACTCCCGGCAGGTTTTCGTGACACCACTGGTAAATATCCAAGTAAGCCAATGCTGGTTTTAAGTGGCCTGCTCATACTCTCAGCCGTGCTGTTCAATTTGCTATCCACTCAACCCTCTTCAGCTCCATTTTCCTGTCCACATAACCCAAACTTCAGAAACAATTGGTATCTCCTCCACAGAATGTTCCATTCATTGACTGCAAATCTGAAATTCATCTAATTCTCAACTCCCGTCAGGTTTTCGTTACACCACTTGTGAATGTCCAATTAAGCCAAAGCTGGTTTTCAGTGGCCTGTTCTTACTACGAGACGTGCTGTTCATTTGGCTATCCATTCCACCCTGTTCAGCTCTACATTTTCGTGTCCACAAAACCCAGCCTTCAGAAATCATTGGAATCACCACTAGAGAATGTTCCATTCATTCACTGCGAATCTGGAATTCATCTGAATCTCCACTCCCGGCAGGTTTTCATTGCACCACTGCTGAATGTTCAAGTAACGCAATGATGGTTTTCAGCGGTCTACTCACACTCGAACCCGTGCTGTTCACGGTCTAGCGACTCAACACTGGTGAGTTCTTCTTTTTCCAGTTCAGACAATACAAACCTCAGAAACCATTGCAATCTACACTACAGAATGTTTCATTCATTCACGCGAATCTTGAATTCATCTTGTTCTCCACTCCCAGCAGGTTTTCGTTTCACCACTGGTGAATGTCCAAGCAACCCAAGGCTGGTTTCAGCTGCGTGTTAACACTCGCAGCCGTGCTGTTCAATTGGCTATCCAGTGAACGCTGGTTAGCTCTTGATTTTCCTTCCACACACCGAGCCTTCAGAAATCATTCTTATCTCCACTTCAGAATGTTCCATTCGTTCCCTGCGAATCTGGAATTCCTCTGACTCTCCACACCAGGCAGATTTTCCTAACAACACTGGTGAATGACCAGGTAATCCAATGCTGGTTTTCAGCGGCTGTTCACACTCACAGCCTTGCTGTTCAATTGGCAATCCAGTCAAACCTAGTCAGCTCTTCATTTTCCTGTCCACACAACCCAGCGTTCAGAAATCATTGGAATCTCTACTACAGAAATTTCCATTCATTCACTGTGAATCTGGAAATAATCTGAATCTGCATTCCAGGAAGGCTTTCGTTACACCACTGATGAATGTCCAAGTAATGCAATGCTGCTTCTTAGTGGTCTGTTCACACTCGAAACCGTGCTGTTCACTGGCTATCCACTCAACATTGGTCAGCTCTTCAATATCCTGTCCAGACTATCCAGATTTCTAAATCTTGGCAATCTCCACTACAGAATGTTCCATTCAATCACGCGAATCTGGAATTCATCAGAGTCTCCACTCCCGGCAGGTTTTCGTGACACCACTGGTATATGTCCAAGGAAGCCAATGCTGGTTTTAAGCCGCCTGCTTATACTCTCAGCCGTGCTGTTCAATTTGCTATCCACCCAACCCTATTCAGCTCTACATTTTCCTGTCCTCATAACCCAACCTTCAGAAATAATTGGTATCTCCTCCACAGAATGTTCCGTTCATTCACTGCGAATCTTAAATTCATCTGACTCTCAACTCCCGGCGGGTTATCGTTACACCACTTGTGAATGTCCAAGTAAGCCAATGCTGGTTTTCAGTGGCCTGTTCATACTAAGAGACGTGCTGTTCATTTGGCTATCCACTCCACCCTGTTCAGCTCTACATTTTCGTGTCCACAAAACCCAGCCTTCAGAAATCATTGGAATCACCACTAGAGAATGTTCCATTCATTCACTGCGAATCTGGAATTCATCTGAAACTCCACTCCCGGCAGGTTTTCGTTACACCACTGGTGAATGTCCAAGTAACTCAATACTGGTTTTCAGAGGCAAGTTCAACTCGCAGAAGTGCTGTTCAATGGGCTATCCACTCAATATTGGTCAGCTCTTCATTTTCCTCTCCACACAAACCAGCCTTCAGAAATCATTGGGATCTCCACTACAGACTGTTCCATTCATTCACTGCGATTCTGCAATTCATCTGACTCTCCGCTCCAGGCAGGTTTTCATTACAGCACTGGTGAATGACCAAGTAATCCAATGCTGGTTTTCAGCCGCCTTTTCACACTCGCAGTGTGCTGTTCAATTGTCTATCCACTCAAACCTGGTCAGCCTTTCATTTTCTTTTCCACAATATCAGACTTCAGAAATCATTGGAATCGCCAGTACAGAATGTTCCATTCATTCACTGCCAATCTGGAATTCATCTGAATCTGCACTCCAGGTAGGCTTTCATTACACCACTTATGAATGTCCAAGTAACACAATGCTGGTTTTCAGCGGTCTGTTCACACTCTAAGCCCTGCTTTTTACTGGGTATCCACACAACTGTGGTCAGCTCTTCATTTTCATGTCCAAACAATCCAGACTTGAGAAATCATTGCAATCTCCAGTACAGAATGTTCCATTCATTCACTGCGAATCTGGAATTCAACTGAATCTCCACTACCTGCAGATTTATCTTACACCACTTGTGAATGTCCAAGTAAAACAATGCTGGTTTTCAGAGGCCTGTTCATGTTCGCAGTCGTGCTGTTCAATTGGCTATCCACTCAACCTGTTTTGCTCCTCATTTTCCTGTGCACACAACCCAGCCTTCAGAAATCATTGTAATCTCCACTACAGGATGTTCCATTCATTCACTGGGAATCTGGAATTCATCTGAATCTGCACTCCACGCAGGCTTTCGTTACACCACTGCTGAAAGTCGAAGTAATGCAATACTGGTTTTCAGTGGTCTGTTCACATTCGAAGCCGAGGCTTTTTACAGGCTATCCACTCAACACTGGTCAGCTCTTCATTTTCGTGTCCCCACAATCCAGATTTCAGAAATCATTGCAATCTCCACTACAGAATGTTCCATTCATTCACTGCGAGTCTGGAGTTTATCTGATTCTCCACTCCCGCCTGGTTAACATTACACCACTTGTGAATGTCCAAGTAAGCCAATGCTGGTTTTCAGAGGCCTGTTCATACTCGCAGCCGTGCTGTTTAATTGACAATTCACTCCACCCTGTTCAGCTCTTCATTGTCCCACCACACTACCAGCCTTCAGAAATCTTTGTTATCTCCACTACAGAATGTTCCATTCATTCACTGCGAATCTGGAATTCATCTGACTCTCAACTCCACGCAGGTTTTCATTACACCACTGTTGAATGTCCAAGTAACCCAATGCTGGTTTTCAGCGGCCTGTTCATATTCGCAGCCCTGCTGTTTACTTGGCTATCGATTCAAGCCTGGTCAGCTCTTCATTTTCCTGTCCACACAACACAGGCTTCAGAAATCATTGGAATCTCCTCTACAGAATGTTCCATTCATTCACTGCGAATGTGGAATTCAACTGACTCTCCACTCCATGCAGGTTTTCCTTACACCACTGATGAATGTCCAAGTAACCCAATGCTGGTTTTCAGCTGCATGTTCACACTCGCAGCCATGCTGTACAATTGGCTTTCCACTAAATCCTGATTAGTTCTTGATTTTCCTTCCACACGACCCAGCCTTCAGAAATCATTGGAATCTCCACTAGAGAATGTTCCATTCATTCACTGCGAATCTGGAATTCCTCTGAACCTCCACTCCCGGCAGGTTTTCGTTACACCACTGTTGAATGTCCAAGTAACCCAATGTTTTAAGTGTTTTCTTCACAAGCGCAGTGGTGCTGTTCAATTGGCTATCCACTCAACCCTGGCCAGCTCTACATTTTCCTGTCCACACCACAGAGACTGGAGAAATCATTGTTATCTCCACTACAGAATGTTCCATTCATTCACAGCGAATCTGGAATTCATCTGAATCTCCACTCCCGGCAGGTTTTCGTGACACCACTGGTAAATATCCAAGTAAGCCAATGCTGGTTTTAAGTGGCCTGCTCATACTCTCAGCCGTGCTGTTCAATTTGCTATCCACTCAACCCTCTTCAGCTCCATTTTCCTGTCCACATAACCCAAACTTCAGAAACAATTGGTATCTCCTCCACAGAATGTTCCATTCATTGACTGCAAATCTGAAATTCATCTAATTCTCAACTCCCGTCAGGTTTTCGTTACACCACTTGTGAATGTCCAATTAAGCCAAAGCTGGTTTTCAGTGGCCTGTTCTTACTACGAGACGTGCTGTTCATTTGGCTATCCATTCCACCCTGTTCAGCTCTACATTTTCGTGTCCACAAAACCCAGCCTTCAGAAATCATTGGAATCACCACTAGAGAATGTTCCATGCATTCACTGCGAATCTGGAATTCATCTGAATCTCCACTCCCGGCAGGTTTTCATTGCACCACTGCTGAATGTTCAAGTAACGCAATGATGGTTTTCAGCGGTCTATTCACACTCGAACCCGTGCTGTTCACGGTCTAGCGACTCAACACTGGTGAGTTCTTCTTTTTCCAGTTCAGACAATACAAACCTCAGAAACCATTGCAATCTACACTACAGAATGTTTCATTCATTCACGCGAATCTTGAATTCATCTTGTTCTCCACTCCCAGCAGGTGTTCGTTTCACCACTGGTGAATGTCCAAGCAACCCAAGGCTGGTTTCAGCTGCGTGTTAACACTCGCAGCCGTGCTGTTCAATTGGCTATCCAGTGAACGCTGGTTAGCTCTTGATTTTCCTTCCACACACCGAGCCTTCAGAAATCATTCTTATCTCCACTTCAGAATGTTCCATTCGTTCCCTGCGAATCTGGAATTCCTCTGACTCTCCACACCAGGCAGATTTTCCTAACAACACTGGTGAATGACCAGGTAATCCAATGCTGGTTTTCAGCGGCTGTTCACACTCACAGCCTTGCTGTTCAATTGGCAATCCAGTCAAACCTAGTCAGCTCTTCATTTTCCTGTCCACACAACCCAGCATTCAGAAATCATTGGAATCTCTACTACAGAAATTTCCATTCATTCACTGTGAATCTGGAAATAATCTGAATCTGCATTCCAGGAAGGCTTTCGTTACACCACTGATGAATGTCCAAGTAATGCAATGCTGCTTCTTAGTGGTCTGTTCACACTCGAAACCGTGCTGTTCACTGGCTATCCACTCAACATTGGTCAGCTCTTCAATATCCTGTCCAGACTATCCAGATTTCTAAATCTTGGCAATCTCCACTACAGAATGTTCCATTCAATCACGCGAATCTGGAATTCATCAGAGTCTCCACTCCCGGCAGGTTTTCGTGACACCACTGGTATATGTCCAAGGAAGCCAATGCTGGTTTTAAGCCGCCTGCTTATACTCTCAGCCGTGCTGTTCAATTTGCTATCCACCCAACCCTATTCAGCTCTACATTTTCCTGTCCTCATAACCCAACCTTCAGAAATAATTGGTATCTCCTCCACAGAATGTTCCGTTCATTCACTGCGAATCTTAAATTCATCTGACTCTCAACTCCCGGCGGGTTATCCTTACACCACTTGTGAATGTCCAAGTAAGCCAATGCTGGTTTTCAGTGGCCTGTTCATACTAAGAGACGTGCTGTTCATTTGGCTATCCACTCCACCCTGTTCAGCTCTACATTTTCGTGTCCACAAAACCCAGCCTTCAGAAATCATTGGAATCACCACTAGAGAATGTTCCATTCATTCACTGCGAATCTGGAATTCATCTGAACCTCCACTCCCGGCAGGTTTTCGTTACACCACTGGTGAATGTCCAAGTAACTCAATACTGGTTTTCAGAGGCATGTTCAACTCGCAGAAGTGCTGTTCAATGGGCTATCCACTCAAT
This sequence comes from Sorex fumeus, assembly GCF_029834395.1. Classification (NCBI taxonomy): domain Eukaryota; kingdom Metazoa; phylum Chordata; class Mammalia; order Eulipotyphla; family Soricidae; genus Sorex; species Sorex fumeus. The sequence continues at coordinate 2,002,407 of NW_026606173.1, forward strand.
ATTGGTCAGCTCTTCATTTTCCTCTCCACACAAACCAGCCTTCAGAAATCATTGGGATCTCCACTACAGACTGTTCCATTCATTCACTGCGATTCTGCAATTCATCTGACTCTCCGCTCCAGGCAGGTTTTCATTACAGCACTGGTGAATGACCAAGTAATCCAATGCTGGTTTTCAGCCGCCTTTTCACACTCGCAGTGTGCTGTTCAATTGTCTATCCACTCAAACCTGGTCAGCCTTTCATTTTCTTTTCCACAATATCAGACTTCAGAAATCATTGGAATCGCCAGTACAGAATGTTCCATTCATTCACTGCCAATCTGGAATTCATCTGAATCTGCACTCCAGGTAGGCTTTCATTACACCACTTATGAATGTCCAAGTAACACAATGCTGGTTTTCAGCGGTCTGTTCACACTCTAAGCCCTGCTTTTTCCTGGGTATCCACACAACTGTGGTCAGCTCTTCATTTTCATGTCCAAACAATCCAGACTTGAGAAATCATTGCAATCTCCAGTACAGAATGTTCCATTCATTCACTGCGAATCTGGAATTCAACTGAATCTCCACTACCTGCAGATTTATCTTACACCACTTGTGAATGTCCAAGTAAAACAATGCTGGTTTTCAGAGGCCTGTTCATGTTCGCAGTCGTGCTGTTCAATTGGCTATCCACTCAACCTGTTTTGCTCCTCATTTTCCTGTGCACACAACCCAGCCTTCAGAAATCATTGTAATCTCCACTACAGGATGTTCCATTCATTCACTGGGAATCTGGAATTCATCTGAATCTGCACTCCACGCAGGCTTTCGTTACACCACTGCTGAAAGTCGAAGTAATGCAATACTGGTTTTCAGTGGTCTGTTCACATTCGAAGCCGAGGCTTTTTACAGGCTATCCACTCAACACTGGTCAGCTCTTCATTTTCGTGTCCCCACAATCCAGATTTCAGAAATCATTGCAATCTCCACTACAGAATGTTCCATTCATTCACTGCGAGTCTGGAGTTTATCTGATTCTCCACTCCCGCCTGGTTAACATTACACCACTTGTGAATGTCCAAGTAAGCCAATGCTGGTTTTCAGAGGCCTGTTCATACTCGCAGCCGTGCTGTTTAATTGACAATTCACTCCACCCTGTTCAGCTCTTCATTGTCCCACCACACTAGCAGCCTTCAGAAATCTTTGTTATCTCCACTACAGAATGTTCCATTCATTCACTGCGAATCTGGAATTCATCTGACTCTCAACTCCACGCAGGTTTTCATTACACCACTGTTGAATGTCCAAGTAACCCAATGCTGGTTTTCAGCGGCCTGTTCATATTCGCAGCCCTGCTGTTTACTTGGCTATCGATTCAAGCCTGGTCAGCTCTTCATTTTCCTGTCCACACAACACAGGCTTCAGAAATCATTGGAATCTCCTCTACAGAATGTTCCATTCATTCACTGCGAATGTGGAATTCAACTGACTCTCCACTCCATGCAGGTTTTCCTTACACCACTGATGAATGTCCAAGTAACCCAATGCTGGTTTTCAGCTGCATGTTCACACTCGCAGCCATGCTATACAATTGGCTTTCCACTAAATCCTGATTAGTTCTTGATTTTCCTTCCACACGACCCAGCCTTCAGAAATCATTGGAATCTCCACTAGAGAATGTTCCATTCATTCACTGCGAATCTGGAATTCCTCTGAACCTCCACTCCCGGCAGGTTTTCGTTACACCACTGTTGAATGTCCAAGTAACCCAATGTTTTAAGTGTTTTCTTCACAAGCGCAGTGGTGCTGTTCAATTGGCTATCCACTCAACCCTGGCCAGCTCTACATTTTCCTGTCCACACCACAGAGACTGGAGAAATCATTGTTATCTCCACTACAGAATGTTCCATTCATTCACAGCGAATCTGGAATTCATCTGAATCTCCACTCCCGGCAGGTTTTCGTGACACCACTGGTAAATATCCAAGTAAGCCAATGCTGGTTTTAAGTGGCCTGCTCATACTCTCAGCCGTGCTGTTCAATTTGCTATCCACTCAACCCTCTTCAGCTCCATTTTCCTGTCCACATAACCCAAACTTCAGAAACAATTGGTATCTCCTCCACAGAATGTTCCATTCATTGACTGCAAATCTGAAATTCATCTAATTCTCAACTCCCGTCAGGTTTTCGTTACACCACTTGTGAATGTCCAATTAAGCCAAAGCTGGTTTTCAGTGGCCTGTTCTTACTACGAGACGTGCTGTTCATTTGGCTATCCATTCCACCCTGTTCAGCTCTACATTTTCGTGTCCACAAAACCCAGCCTTCAGAAATCATTGGAATCACCACTAGAGAATGTTCCATTCATTCACTGCGAATCTGGAATTCATCTGAATCTCCACTCCCGGCAGGTTTTCATTGCACCACTGCTGAATGTTCAAGTAACGCAATGATGGTTTTCAGCGGTCTATTCACACTCGAACCCGTGCTGTTCACGGTCTAGCGGCTCAACACTGGTGAGTTCTTCTTTTTCCAGTTCAGACAATACAAACCTCAGAAACCATTGCAATCTACACTACAGAATGTTTCATTCATTCACGCGAATCTTGAATTCATCTTGTTCTCCACTCCCAGCAGGTGTTCGTTTCACCACTGGTGAATGTCCAAGCAACCCAAGGCTGGTTTCAGCTGCGTGTTAACACTCGCAGCCGTGCTGTTCAATTGGCTATCCAGTGAACGCTGGTTAGCTCTTGATTTTCCTTCCACACACCGAGCCTTCAGAAATCATTCTTATCTCCACTTCAGAATGTTCCATTCGTTCCCTGCGAATCTGGAATTCCTCTGACTCTCCACACCAGGCAGATTTTCCTAACAACACTGGTGAATGACCAGGTAATCCAATGCTGGTTTTCAGCGGCTGTTCACACTCACAGCCTTGCTGTTCAATTGGCAATCCAGTCAAACCTAGTCAGCTCTTCATTTTCCTGTCCACACAACCCAGCGTTCAGAAATCATTGGAATCTCTACTACAGAAATTTCCATTCATTCACTGTGAATCTGGAAATAATCTGAATCTGCATTCCAGGAAGGCTTTCGTTACACCACTGATGAATGTCCAAGTAATGCAATGCTGCTTCTTAGTGGTCTGTTCACACTCGAAACCGTGCTGTTCACTGGCTATCCACTCAACATTGGTCAGCTCTTCAATATCCTGTCCAGACTATCCAGATTTCTAAATCTTGGCAATCTCCACTACAGAATGTTCCATTCAATCACGAGAATCTGGAATTCATCAGAGTCTCCACTCCCGGCAGGTTTTCGTGACACCACTGGTATATGTCCAAGGAAGCCAATGCTGGTTTTAAGCCGCCTGCTTATACTCTCAGCCGTGCTGTTCAATTTGCTATCCACCCAACCCTATTCAGCTCTACATTTTCCTGTCCTCATAACCCAACCTTCAGAAATAATTGGTATCTCCTCCACAGAATGTTCCGTTCATTCACTGCGAATCTTAAATTCATCTGACTCTCAACTCCCGGCGGGTTATCGTTACACCACTTGTGAATGTCCAAGTAAGCCAATGCTGGTTTTCAGTGGCCTGTTCATACTAAGAGACGTGCTGTTCATTTGGCTATCCACTCCACCCTGTTCAGCTCTACATTTTCGTGTCCACAAAACCCAGCCTTCAGAAATCATTGGAATCACCACTAGAGAATGTTCCATTCATTCACTGCGAATCTGGAATTCATCTGAACCTCCACTCCCGGCAGGTTTTCGTTACACCACTGGTGAATGTCCAAGTAACTCAATACTGGTTTTCAGAGGCATGTTCAACTCGCAGAAGTGCTGTTCAATGGGCTATCCACTCAATATTGGTCAGCTCTTCATTTTCCTCTCCACACAAACCAGCCTTCAGAAATCATTGGGATCTCCACTACAGACTGTTCCATTCATTCACTGCGATTCTGCAATTCATCTGACTCTCCGCTCCAGGCAGGTTTTCATTACAGCACTGGTGAATGACCAAGTAATCCAATGCTGGTTTTCAGCCGCCTTTTCACACTCGCAGTGTGCTGTTCAATTGTCTATCCACTCAAACCTGGTCAGCCTTTCATTTTCTTTTCCACAATATCAGACTTCAGAAATCATTGGAATCGCCAGTACAGAATGTTCCATTCATTCACTGCCAATCTGGAATTCATCTGAATCTGCACTCCAGGTAGGCTTTCATTACACCACTTATGAATGTCCAAGTAACACAATGCTGGTTTTCAGCGGTCTGTTCACACTCTAAGCCCTGCTTTTTCCTGGGTATCCACACAACTGTGGTCAGCTCTTCATTTTCATGTCCAAACAATCCAGACTTGAGAAATCATTGCAATCTCCAGTACAGAATGTTCCATTCATTCACTGCGAATCTGGAATTCAACTGAATCTCCACTACCTGCAGATTTATCTTACACCACTTGTGAATGTCCAAGTAAAACAATGCTGGTTTTCAGAGGCCTGTTCATGTTCGCAGTCGTGCTGTTCAATTGGCTATCCACTCAACCTGTTTTGCTCCTCATTTTCCTGTGCACACAACCCAGCCTTCAGAAATCATTGTAATCTCCACTACAGGATGTTCCATTCATTCACTGGGAATCTGGAATTCATCTGAATCTGCACTCCACGCAGGCTTTCGTTACACCACTGCTGAAAGTCGAAGTAATGCAATACTGGTTTTCAGTGGTCTGTTCACATTCGAAGCCGAGGCTTTTTACAGGCTATCCACTCAACACTGGTCAGCTCTTCATTTTCGTGTCCCCACAATCCAGATTTCAGAAATCATTGCAATCTCCACTACAGAATGTTCCATTCATTCACTGCGAGTCTGGAGTTTATCTGATTCTCCACTCCCGCCTGGTTAACATTACACCACTTGTGAATGTCCAAGTAAGCCAATGCTGGTTTTCAGAGGCCTGTTCATACTCGCAGCCGTGCTGTTTAATTGACAATTCACTCCACCCTGTTCAGCTCTTCATTGTCCCACCACACTACCAGCCTTCAGAAATCTTTGTTATCTCCACTACAGAATGTTCCATTCATTCACTGCGAATCTGGAATTCATCTGACTCTCAACTCCACGCAGGTTTTCATTACACCACTGTTGAATGTCCAAGTAACCCAATGCTGGTTTTCAGCGGCCTGTTCATATTCGCAGCCCTGCTGTTTACTTGGCTATCGATTCAAGCCTGGTCAGCTCTTCATTTTCCTGTCCACACAACACAGGCTTCAGAAATCATTGGAATCTCCTCTACAGAATGTTCCATTCATTCACTGCGAATGTGGAATTCAACTGACTCTCCACTCCATGCAGGTTTTCCTTACACCACTGATGAATGTCCAAGTAACCCAATGCTGGTTTTCAGCTGCATGTTCACACTCGCAGCCATGCTATACAATTGGCTTTCCACTAAATCCTGATTAGTTCTTGATTTTCCTTCCACACGACCCAGCCTTCAGAAATCATTGGAATCTCCACTAGAGAATGTTCCATTCATTCACTGCGAATCTGGAATTCCTCTGAACCTCCACTCCCGGCAGGTTTTCGTTACACCACTGTTGAATGTCCAAGTAACCCAATGTTTTAAGTGTTTTCTTCACAAGCGCAGTGGTGCTGTTCAATTGGCTATCCACTCAACCCTGGCCAGCTCTACATTTTCCTGTCCACACCACAGAGACTGGAGAAATCATTGTTATCTCCACTACAGAATGTTCCATTCATTCACAGCGAATCTGGAATTCATCTGAATCTCCACTCCCGGCAGGTTTTCGTGACACCACTGGTAAATATCCAAGTAAGCCAATGCTGGTTTTAAGTGGCCTGCTCATACTCTCAGCCGTGCTGTTCAATTTGCTATCCACTCAACCCTCTTCAGCTCCATTTTCCTGTCCACATAACCCAAACTTCAGAAACAATTGGTATCTCCTCCACAGAATGTTCCATTCATTGACTGCAAATCTGAAATTCATCTAATTCTCAACTCCCGTCAGGTTTTCGTTACACCACTTGTGAATGTCCAATTAAGCCAAAGCTGGTTTTCAGTGGCCTGTTCTTACTACGAGACGTGCTGTTCATTTGGCTATCCATTCCACCCTGTTCAGCTCTACATTTTCGTGTCCACAAAACCCAGCCTTCAGAAATCATTGGAATCACCACTAGAGAATGTTCCATGCATTCACTGCGAATCTGGAATTCATCTGAATCTCCACTCCCGGCAGGTTTTCATTGCACCACTGCTGAATGTTCAAGTAACGCAATGATGGTTTTCAGCGGTCTATTCACACTCGAACCCGTGCTGTTCACGGTCTAGCGACTCAACACTGGTGAGTTCTTCTTTTTCCAGTTCAGACAATACAAACCTCAGAAACCATTGCAATCTACACTACAGAATGTTTCATTCATTCACGCGAATCTTGAATTCATCTTGTTCTCCACTCCCAGCAGGTGTTCGTTTCACCACTGGTGAATGTCCAAGCAACCCAAGGCTGGTTTCAGCTGCGTGTTAACACTCGCAGCCGTGCTGTTCAATTGGCTATCCAGTGAACGCTGGTTAGCTCTTGATTTTCCTTCCACACACCGAGCCTTCAGAAATCATTCTTATCTCCACTTCAGAATGTTCCATTCGTTCCCTGCGAATCTGGAATTCCTCTGACTCTCCACACCAGGCAGATTTTCCTAACAACACTGGTGAATGACCAGGTAATCCAATGCTGGTTTTCAGCGGCTGTTCACACTCACAGCCTTGCTGTTCAATTGGCAATCCAGTCAAACCTAGTCAGCTCTTCATTTTCCTGTCCACACAACCCAGCGTTCAGAAATCATTGGAATCTCTACTACAGAAATTTCCATTCATTCACTGTGAATCTGGAAATAATCTGAATCTGCATTCCAGGAAGGCTTTCGTTACACCACTGATGAATGTCCAAGTAATGCAATGCTGCTTCTTAGTGGTCTGTTCACACTCGAAACCGTGCTGTTCACTGGCTATCCACTCAACATTGGTCAGCTCTTCAATATCCTGTCCAGACTATCCAGATTTCTAAATCTTGGCAATCTCCACTACAGAATGTTCCATTCAATCACGAGAATCTGGAATTCATCAGAGTCTCCACTCCCGGCAGGTTTTCGTGACACCACTGGTATATGTCCAAGGAAGCCAATGCTGGTTTTAAGCCGCCTGCTTATACTCTCAGCCGTGCTGTTCAATTTGCTATCCACCCAACCCTATTCAGCTCTACATTTTCCTGTCCTCATAACCCAACCTTCAGAAATAATTGGTATCTCCTCCACAGAATGTTCCGTTCATTCACTGCGAATCTTAAATTCATCTGACTCTCAACTCCCGGCGGGTTATCCTTACACCACTTGTGAATGTCCAAGTAAGCCAATGCTGGTTTTCAGTGGCCTGTTCATACTAAGAGACGTGCTGTTCATTTGGCTATCCACTCCACCCTGTTCAGCTCTACATTTTCGTGTCCACAAAACCCAGCCTTCAGAAATCATTGGAATCACCACTAGAGAATGTTCCATTCATTCACTGCGAATCTGGAATTCATCTGAACCTCCACTCCCGGCAGGTTTTCGTTACACCACTGGTGAATGTCCAAGTAACTCAATACTGGTTTTCAGAGGCATGTTCAACTCGCAGAAGTGCTGTTCAATGGGCTATCCACTCAATATTCGTCAGCTCTTCATTTTCCTCTCCACACAAACCAGCCTTCAGAAATCATTGGGATCTCCACTACAGACTGTTCCATTCATTCACTGCGATTCTGCAATTCATCTGACTCTCCGCTCCAGGCAGGTTTTCATTACAGCACTGGTGAATGACCAAGTAATCCAATGCTGGTTTTCAGCCGCCTTTTCACACTCGCAGTGTGCTGTTCAATTGTCTATCCACTCAAACCTGGTCAGCCTTTCATTTTCTTTTCCACAATATCAGACTTCAGAAATCATTGGAATCGCCAGTACAGAATGTTCCATTCATTCACTGCCAATCTGGAATTCATCTGAATCTGCACTCCAGGTAGGCTTTCATTACACCACTTATGAATGTCCAAGTAACACAATGCTGGTTTTCAGCGGTCTGTTCACACTCTAAGCCCTGCTTTTTACTGGGTATCCACACAACTGTGGTCAGCTCTTCATTTTCATGTCCAAACAATCCAGACTTGAGAAATCATTGCAATCTCCAGTACAGAATGTTCCATTCATTCACTGCGAATCTGGAATTCAACTGAATCTCCACTACCTGCAGATTTATCTTACACCACTTGTGAATGTCCAAGTAAAACAATGCTGGTTTTCAGAGGCCTGTTCATGTTCGCAGTCGTGCTGTTCAATTGGCTATCCACTCAACCTGTTTTGCTCCTCATTTTCCTGTGCACACAACCCAGCCTTCAGAAATCATTGTAATCTCCACTACAGGATGTTCCATTCATTCACTGGGAATCTGGAATTCATCTGAATCTGCACTCCACGCAGGCTTTCGTTACACCACTGCTGAAAGTCGAAGTAATGCAATACTGGTTTTCAGTGGTCTGTTCACATTCGAAGCCGAGGCTTTTTACAGGCTATCCACTCAACACTGGTCAGCTCTTCATTTTCGTGTCCCCACAATCCAGATTTCAGAAATCATTGCAATCTCCACTACAGAATGTTCCATTCATTCACTGCGAGTCTGGAGTTTATCTGATTCTCCACTCCCGCCTGGTTAACATTACACCACTTGTGAATGTCCAAGTAAGCCAATGCTGGTTTTCAGAGGCCTGTTCATACTCGCAGCCGTGCTGTTTAATTGACAATTCACTCCACCCTGTTCAGCTCTTCATTGTCCCACCACACTACCAGCCTTCAGAAATCTTTGTTATCTCCACTACAGAATGTTCCATTCATTCACTGCGAATCTGGAATTCATCTGACTCTCAACTCCACGCAGGTTTTCATTACACCACTGTTGAATGTCCAAGTAACCCAATGCTGGTTTTCAGCGGCCTGTTCATATTCGCAGCCCTGCTGTTTACTTGGCTATCGATTCAAGCCTGGTCAGCTCTTCATTTTCCTGTCCACACAACACAGGCTTCAGAAATCATTGGAATCTCCTCTACAGAATGTTCCATTCATTCACTGCGAATGTGGAATTCAACTGACTCTCCACTCCATGCAGGTTTTCCTTACACCACTGATGAATGTCCAAGTAACCCAATGCTGGTTTTCAGCTGCATGTTCACACTCGCAGCCATGCTATACAATTGGCTTTCCACTAAATCCTGATTAGTTCTTGATTTTCCTTCCACACGACCCAGCCTTCAGAAATCATTGGAATCTCCACTAGAGAATGTTCCATTCATTCACTGCGAATCTGGAATTCCTCTGAACCTCCACTCCCGGCAGGTTTTCGTTACACCACTGTTGAATGTCCAAGTAACCCAATGTTTTAAGTGTTTTCTTCACAAGCGCAGTGGTGCTGTTCAATTGGCTATCCACTCAACCCTGGCCAGCTCTACATTTTCCTGTCCACACCACAGAGACTGGAGAAATCATTGTTATCTCCACTACAGAATGTTCCATTCATTCACAGCGAATCTGGAATTCATCTGAATCTCCACTCCCGGCAGGTTTTCGTGACACCACTGGTAAATATCCAAGTAAGCCAATGCTGGTTTTAAGTGGCCTGCTCATACTCTCAGCCGTGCTGTTCAATTTGCTATCCACTCAACCCTCTTCAGCTCCATTTTCCTGTCCACATAACCCAAACTTCAGAAACAATTGGTATCTCCTCCACAGAATGTTCCATTCATTGACTGCAAATCTGAAATTCATCTAATTCTCAACTCCCGTCAGGTTTTCGTTACACCACTTGTGAATGTCCAATTAAGCCAAAGCTGGTTTTCAGTGGCCTGTTCTTACTACGAGACGTGCTGTTCATTTGGCTATCCATTCCACCCTGTTCAGCTCTACATTTTCGTGTCCACAAAACCCAGCCTTCAGAAATCATTGGAATCACCACTAGAGAATGTTCCATTCATTCACTGCGAATCTGGAATTCATCTGAATCTCCACTCCCGGCAGGTTTTCATTGCACCACTGCTGAATGTTCAAGTAACGCAATGATGGTTTTCAGCGGTCTACTCACACTCGAACCCGTGCTGTTCACGGTCTAGCGACTCAACACTGGTGAGTTCTTCTTTTTCCAGTTCAGACAATACAAACCTCAGAAACCATTGCAATCTACACTACAGAATGTTTCATTCATTCACGCGAATCTTGAATTCATCTTGTTCTCCACTCCCAGCAGGTTTTCGTTTCACCACTGGTGAATGTCCAAGCAACCCAAGGCTGGTTTCAGCTGCGTGTTAACACTCGCAGCCGTGCTGTTCAATTGGCTATCCAGTGAACGCTGGTTAGCTCTTGATTTTCCTTCCACACACCGAGCCTTCAGAAATCATTCTTATCTCCACTTCAGAATGTTCCATTCGTTCCCTGCGAATCTGGAATTCCTCTGACTCTCCACACCAGGCAGATTTTCCTAACAACACTGGTGAATGACCAGGTAATCCAATGCTGGTTTTCAGCGGCTGTTCACACTCACAGCCTTGCTGTTCAATTGGCAATCCAGTCAAACCTAGTCAGCTCTTCATTTTCCTGTCCACACAACCCAGCGTTCAGAAATCATTGGAATCTCTACTACAGAAATTTCCATTCATTCACTGTGAATCTGGAAATAATCTGAATCTGCATTCCAGGAAGGCTTTCGTTACACCACTGATGAATGTCCAAGTAATGCAATGCTGCTTCTTAGTGGTCTGTTCACACTCGAAACCGTGCTGTTCACTGGCTATCCACTCAACATTGGTCAGCTCTTCAATATCCTGTCCAGACTATCCAGATTTCTAAATCTTGGCAATCTCCACTACAGAATGTTCCATTCAATCACGAGAATCTGGAATTCATCAGAGTCTCCACTCCCGGCAGGTTTTCGTGACACCACTGGTATATGTCCAAGGAAGCCAATGCTGGTTTTAAGCCGCCTGCTTATACTCTCAGCCGTGCTGTTCAATTTGCTATCCACCCAACCCTATTCAGCTCTACATTTTCCTGTCCTCATAACCCAACCTTCAGAAATAATTGGTATCTCCTCCACAGAATGTTCCGTTCATTCACTGCGAATCTTAAATTCATCTGACTCTCAACTCCCGGCGGGTTATCGTTACACCACTTGTGAATGTCCAAGTAAGCCAATGCTGGTTTTCAGTGGCCTGTTCATACTAAGAGACGTGCTGTTCATTTGGCTATCCACTCCACCCTGTTCAGCTCTACATTTTCGTGTCCACAAAACCCAGCCTTCAGAAATCATTGGAATCACCACTAGAGAATGTTCCATTCATTCACTGCGAATCTGGAATTCATCTGAACCTCCACTCCCGGCAGGTTTTCGTTACACCACTGGTGAATGTCCAAGTAACTCAATACTGGTTTTCAGAGGCATGTTCAACTCGCAGAAGTGCTGTTCAATGGGCTATCCACTCAATATTGGTCAGCTCTTCATTTTCCTCTCCACACAAACCAGCCTTCAGAAATCATTGGGATCTCCACTACAGACTGTTCCATTCATTCACTGCGATTCTGCAATTCATCTGACTCTCCGCTCCAGGCAGGTTTTCATTACAGCACTGGTGAATGACCAAGTAATCCAATGCTGGTTTTCAGCCGCCTTTTCACACTCGCAGTGTGCTGTTCAATTGTCTATCCACTCAAACCTGGTCAGCCTTTCATTTTCTTTTCCACAATATCAGACTTCAGAAATCATTGGAATCGCCAGTACAGAATGTTCCATTCATTCACTGCCAATCTGGAATTCATCTGAATCTGCACTCCAGGTAGGCTTTCATTACACCACTTATGAATGTCCAAGTAACACAATGCTGGTTTTCAGCGGTCTGTTCACACTCTAAGCCCTGCTTTTTACTGGGTATCCACACAACTGTGGTCAGCTCTTCATTTTCATGTCCAAACAATCCAGACTTGAGAAATCATTGCAATCTCCAGTACAGAATGTTCCATTCATTCACTGCGAATCTGGAATTCAACTGAATCTCCACTACCTGCAGATTTATCTTACACCACTTGTGAATGTCCAAGTAAAACAATGCTGGTTTTCAGAGGCCTGTTCATGTTCGCAGTCGTGCTGTTCAATTGGCTATCCACTCAACCTGTTTTGCTCCTCATTTTCCTGTGCACACAACCCAGCCTTCAGAAATCATTGTAATCTCCACTACAGGATGTTCCATTCATTCACTGGGAATCTGGAATTCATCTGAATCTGCACTCCACGCAGGCTTTCGTTACACCACTGCTGAAAGTCGAAGTAATGCAATACTGGTTTTCAGTGGTCTGTTCACATTCGAAGCCGAGGCTTTTTACAGGCTATCCACTCAACACTGGTCAGCTCTTCATTTTCGTGTCCCCACAATCCAGATTTCAGAAATCATTGCAATCTCCACTACAGAATGTTCCATTCATTCACTGCGAGTCTGGAGTTTATCTGATTCTCCACTCCCGCCTGGTTAACATTACACCACTTGTGAATGTCCAAGTAAGCCAATGCTGGTTTTCAGAGGCCTGTTCATACTCGCAGCCGTGCTGTTTAATTGACAATTCACTCCACCCTGTTCAGCTCTTCATTGTCCCACCACACTACCAGCCTTCAGAAATCTTTGTTATCTCCACTACAGAATGTTCCATTCATTCACTGCGAATCTGGAATTCATCTGACTCTCAACTCCACGCAGGTTTTCATTACACCACTGTTGAATGTCCAAGTAACCCAATGCTGGTTTTCAGCGGCCTGTTCATATTCGCAGCCCTGCTGTTTACTTGGCTATCGATTCAAGCCTGGTCAGCTCTTCATTTTCCTGTCCACACAACACAGGCTTCAGAAATCATTGGAATCTCCTCTACAGAATGTTCCATTCATTCACTGCGAATGTGGAATTCAACTGACTCTCCACTCCATGCAGGTTTTCCTTACACCACTGATGAATGTCCAAGTAACCCAATGCTGGTTTTCAGCTGCATGTTCACACTCGCAGCCATGCTATACAATTGGCTTTCCACTAAATCCTGATTAGTTCTTGATTTTCCTTCCACACGACCCAGCCTTCAGAAATCATTGGAATCTCCACTAGAGAATGTTCCATTCATTCACTGCGAATCTGGAATTCCTCTGAACCTCCACTCCCGGCAGGTTTTCGTTACACCACTGTTGAATGTCCAAGTAACCCAATGTTTTAAGTGTTTTCTTCACAAGCGCAGTGGTGCTGTTCAATTGGCTATCCACTCAACCCTGGCCAGCTCTACATTTTCCTGTCCACACCACAGAGACTGGAGAAATCATTGTTATCTCCACTACAGAATGTTCCATTCATTCACAGCGAATCTGGAATTCATCTGAATCTCCACTCCCGGCAGGTTTTCGTGACACCACTGGTAAATATCCAAGTAAGCCAATGCTGGTTTTAAGTGGCCTGCTCATACTCTCAGCCGTGCTGTTCAATTTGCTATCCACTCAACCCTCTTCAGCTCCATTTTCCTGTCCACATAACCCAAACTTCAGAAACAATTGGTATCTCCTCCACAGAATGTTCCATTCATTGACTGCAAATCTGAAATTCATCTAATTCTCAACTCCCGTCAGGTTTTCGTTACACCACTTGTGAATGTCCAATTAAGCCAAAGCTGGTTTTCAGTGGCCTGTTCTTACTACGAGACGTGCTGTTCATTTGGCTATCCATTCCACCCTGTTCAGCTCTACATTTTCGTGTCCACAAAACCCAGCCTTCAGAAATCATTGGAATCACCACTAGAGAATGTTCCATTCATTCACTGCGAATCTGGAATTCATCTGAATCTCCACTCCCGGCAGGTTTTCATTGCACCACTGCTGAATGTTCAAGTAACGCAATGATGGTTTTCAGCGGTCTACTCACACTCGAACCCGTGCTGTTCACGGTCTAGCAACTCAACACTGGTGAGTTCTTCTTTTTCCAGTTCAGACAATACAAACCTCAGAAACCATTGCAATCTACACTACAGAATGTTTCATTCATTCACGCGAATCTTGAATTCATCTTGTTCTCCACTCCCAGCAGGTTTTCGTTTCACCACTGGTGAATGTCCAAGCAACCCAAGGCTGGTTTCAGCTGCGTGTTAACACTCGCAGCCGTGCTGTTCAATTGGCTATCCAGTGAACGCTGGTTAGCTCTTGATTTTCCTTCCACACACCGAGCCTTCAGAAATCATTCTTATCTCCACTTCAGAATGTTCCATTCGTTCCCTGCGAATCTGGAATTCCTCTGACTCTCCACACCAGGCAGATTTTCCTAACAACACTGGTGAATGACCAGGTAATCCAATGCTGGTTTTCAGCGGCTGTTCACACTCACAGCCTTGCTGTTCAATTGGCAATCCAGTCAAACCTAGTCAGCTCTTCATTTTCCTGTCCACACAACCCAGCGTTCAGAAATCATTGGAATCTCTACTACAGAAATTTCCATTCATTCACTGTGAATCTGGAAATAATCTGAATCTGCATTCCAGGAAGGCTTTCGTTACACCACTGATGAATGTCCAAGTAATGCAATGCTGCTTCTTAGTGGTCTGTTCACACTCGAAACCGTGCTGTTCACTGGCTATCCACTCAACATTGGTCAGCTCTTCAATATCCTGTCCAGACTATCCAGATTTCTAAATCTTGGCAATCTCCACTACAGAATGTTCCATTCAATCACGCGAATCTGGAATTCATCAGAGTCTCCACTCCCGGCAGGTTTTCGTGACACCACTGGTATATGTCCAAGGAAGCCAATGCTGGTTTTAAGCCGCCTGCTTATACTCTCAGCCGTGCTGTTCAATTTGCTATCCACCCAACCCTATTCAGCTCTACATTTTCCTGTCCTCATAACCCAACCTTCAGAAATAATTGGTATCTCCTCCACAGAATGTTCCGTTCATTCACTGCGAATCTTAAATTCATCTGACTCTCAACTCCCGGCGGGTTATCGTTACAACACTTGTGAATGTCCAAGTAAGCCAATGCTGGTTTTCAGTGGCCTGTTCATACTAAGAGACGTGCTGTTCATTTGGCTATCCACTCCACCCTGTTCAGCTCTACATTTTCGTGTCCACAAAACCCAGCCTTCAGAAATCATTGGAATCACCACTAGAGAATGTTCCATTCATTCACTGCGAATCTGGAATTCATCTGAACCTCCACTCCCGGCAGGTTTTCGTTACGCCACTGGTGAATGTTCAAGTAACTCAATACTGGTTTTCAGAGGCATGTTCAACTCGCAGAAGTGCTGTTCAATGGGCTATCCACTCAATATTGGTCAGCTCTTCATTTTCCTCTCCACACAAACCAGCCTTCAGAAATCATTGGGATCTCCACTACAGACTGTTCCATTCATTCACTGCGATTCTGCAATTCATCTGACTCTCCGCTCCAGGCAGGTTTTCATTACAGCACTGGTGAATGACCAAGTAATCCAATGCTGGTTTTCAGCCGCCTTTTCACACTCGCAGTGTGCTGTTCAATTGTCTATCCACTCAAACCTGGTCAGCCTTTCATTTTCTTTTCCACAATATCAGACTTCAGAAATCATTGGAATCGCCAGTACAGAATGTTCCATTCATTCACTGCCAATCTGGAATTCATCTGAATCTGCACTCCAGGTAGGCTTTCATTACACCACTTATGAATGTCCAAGTAACACAATGCTGGTTTTCAGCGGTCTGTTCACACTCTAAGCCCTGCTTTTTACTGGGTATCCACACAACTGTGGTCAGCTCTTCATTTTCATGTCCAAACAATCCAGACTTGAGAAATCATTGCAATCTCCAGTACAGAATGTTCCATTCATTCACTGCGAATCTGGAATTCAACTGAATCTCCACTACCTGCAGATTTATCTTACACCACTTGTGAATGTCCAAGTAAAACAATGCTGGTTTTCAGAGGCCTGTTCATGTTCGCAGTCGTGCTGTTCAATTGGCTATCCACTCAACCTGTTTTGCTCCTCATTTTCCTGTGCGCACAACCCAGCCTTCAGAAATCATTGTAATCTCCACTACAGGATGTTCCATTCATTCACTGGGAATCTGGAATTCATCTGAATCTGCACTCCACGCAGGCTTTCGTTACACCACTGCTGAAAGTCGAAGTAATGCAATACTGGTTTTCAGTGGTCTGTTCACATTCGAAGCCGAGGCTTTTTACAGGCTATCCACTCAACACTGGTCAGCTCTTCATTTTCGTGTCCCCACAATCCAGATTTCAGAAATCATTGCAATCTCCACTACAGAATGTTCCATTCATTCACTGCGAGTCTGGAGTTTATCTGATTCTCCACTCCCGCCTGGTTAACATTACACCACTTGTGAATGTCCAAGTAAGCCAATGCTGGTTTTCAGAGGCCTGTTCATACTCGCAGCCGTGCTGTTTAATTGACAATTCACTCCACCCTGTTCAGCTCTTCATTGTCCCACCACACTACCAGCCTTCAGAAATCTTTGTTATCTCCACTACAGAATGTTCCATTCATTCACTGCGAATCTGGAATTCATCTGACTCTCAACTCCACGCAGGTTTTCATTACACCACTGTTGAATGTCCAAGTAACCCAATGCTGGTTTTCAGCGGCCTGTTCATATTCGCAGCCCTGCTGTTTACTTGGCTATCGATTCAAGCCTGGTCAGCACTTCATTTTCCTGTCCACACAACACAGGCTTCAGAAATCATTGGAATCTCCTCTACAGAATGTTCCATTCATTCACTGCGAATGTGGAATTCAACTGACTCTCCACTCCATGCAGGTTTTCCTTACACCACTGATGAATGTCCAAGTAACCCAATGCTGGTTTTCAGCTGCATGTTCACACTCGCAGCCATGCTATACAATTGGCTTTCCACTAAATCCTGATTAGTTCTTGATTTTCCTTCCACACGACCCAGCCTTCAGAAATCATTGGAATCTCCACTAGAGAATGTTCCATTCATTCACTGCGAATCTGGAATTCCTCTGAACCTCCACTCCCGGCAGGTTTTCGTTACACCACTGTTGAATGTCCAAGTAACCCAATGTTTTAAGTGTTTTCTTCACAAGCGCAGTGGTGCTGTTCAATTGGCTATCCACTCAACCCTGGCCAGCTCTACATTTTCCTGTCCACACCACAGAGACTGGAGAAATCATTGTTATCTCCACTACAGAATGTTCCATTCATTCACAGCGAATCTGGAATTCATCTGAATCTCCACTCCCGGCAGGTTTTCGTGACACCACTGGTAAATATCCAAGTAAGCCAATGCTGGTTTTAAGTGGCCTGCTCATACTCTCAGCCGTGCTGTTCAATTTGCTATCCACTCAACCCTCTTCAGCTCCATTTTCCTGTCCACATAACCCAAACTTCAGAAACAATTGGTATCTCCTCCACAGAATGTTCCATTCATTGACTGCAAATCTGAAATTCATCTAATTCTCAACTCCCGTCAGGTTTTCGTTACACCACTTGTGAATGTCCAATTAAGCCAAAGCTGGTTTTCAGTGGCCTGTTCTTACTACGAGACGTGCTGTTCATTTGGCTATCCATTCCACCCTGTTCAGCTCTACATTTTCGTGTCCACAAAACCCAGCCTTCAGAAATCATTGGAATCACCACTAGAGAATGTTCCATGCATTCACTGCGAATCTGGAATTCATCTGAATCTCCACTCCCGGCAGGTTTTCATTGCACCACTGCTGAATGTTCAAGTAACGCAATGATGGTTTTCAGCGGTCTATTCACACTCGAACCCGTGCTGTTCACGGTCTAGCGACTCAACACTGGTGAGTTCTTCTTTTTCCAGTTCAGACAATACAAACCTCAGAAACCATTGCAATCTACACTACAGAATGTTTCATTCATTCACGCGAATCTTGAATTCATCTTGTTCTCCACTCCCAGCAGGTTTTCGTTTCACCACTGGTGAATGTCCAAGCAACCCAAGGCTGGTTTCAGCTGCGTGTTAACACTCGCAGCCGTGCTGTTCAATTGGCTATCCAGTGAACGCTGGTTAGCTCTTGATTTTCCTTCCACACACCGAGCCTTCAGAAATCATTCTTATCTCCACTTCAGAATGTTCCATTCGTTCCCTGCGAATCTGGAATTCCTCTGACTCTCCACACCAGGCAGATTTTCCTAACAACACTGGTGAATGACCAGGTAATCCAATGCTGGTTTTCAGCGGCTGTTCACACTCACAGCCTTGCTGTTCAATTGGCAATCCAGTCAAACCTAGTCAGCTCTTCATTTTCCTGTCCACACAACCCAGCGTTCAGAAATCATTGGAATCTCTACTACAGAAATTTCCATTCATTCACTGTGAATCTGGAAATAATCTGAATCTGCATTCCAGGAAGGCTTTCGTTACACCACTGATGAATGACCAAGTAAGCCAATGCTGGTTTTCAGTGGCCTGTTCATTCTAAGAGACGTGCTGTTCATTTGGCTATCCACTCCACCCTGTTCAGCTCTACATTTTCGTGTCCACAAAACCCAGCCTTCAGAAATCATTGGAATCACCACTAGAGAATGTTCCATTCATTCACTGCGAATCTGGAATTCATCTGAACCTCCACTCCCGGCAGGTTTTCGTTACGCCACTGGTGAATGTCCAAGTAACTCAATACTGGTTTTCAGAGGCATGTTCAACTCGCAGAAGTGCTGTTCAATGGGCTATCCACTCAATATTGGTCAGCTCTTCATTTTCCTCTCCACACAAACCAGCCTTCAGAAATCATTGGGATCTCCACTACAGACTGTTCCATTCATTCACTGCGATTCTGCAATTCATCTGACTCTCCGCTCCAGGCAGGTTTTCATTACAGCACTGGTGAATGACCAAGTAATCCAATGCTGGTTTTCAGCCGCCTTTTCACACTCGCAGTGTGCTGTTCAATTGTCTATCCACTCAAACCTGGTCAGCCTTTCATTTTCTTTTCCACAATATCAGACTTCAGAAATCATTGGAATCGCCAGTACAGAATGTTCCATTCATTCACTGCCAATCTGGAATTCATCTGAATCTGCACTCCAGGTAGGCTTTCATTACACCACTTATGAATGTCCAAGTAACACAATGCTGGTTTTCAGCGGTCTGTTCACACTCTAAGCCCTGCTTTTTACTGGGTATCCACACAACTGTGGTCAGCTCTTCATTTTCATGTCCAAACAATCCAGACTTGAGAAATCATTGCAATCTCCAGTACAGAATGTTCCATTCATTCACTGCGAATCTGGAATTCAACTGAATCTCCACTACCTGCAGATTTATCTTACACCACTTGTGAATGTCCAAGTAAAACAATGCTGGTTTTCAGAGGCCTGTTCATGTTCGCAGTCGTGCTGTTCAATTGGCTATCCACTCAACCTGTTTTGCTCCTCATTTTCCTCTGCACACAACCCAGCCTTCAGAAATCATTGTAATCTCCACTACAGGATGTTCCATTCATTCACTGGGAATCTGGAATTCATCTGAATCTGCACTCCACGCAGGCTTTCGTTACACCACTGCTGAAAGTCGAAGTAATGCAATACTGGTTTTCAGTGGTCTGTTCACATTCGAAGCCGAGGCTTTTTACAGGCTATCCACTCAACACTGGTCAGCTCTTCATTTTCGTGTCCCCACAATCCAGATTTCAGCAATCATTGCAATCTCCACTACAGAATGTTCCATTCATTCACTGCGAGTCTGGAGTTTATCTGATTCTCCACTCCCGCCTGGTTAACATTACACCACTTGTGAATGTCCAAGTAAGCCAATGCTGGTTTTCAGAGGCCTGTTCATACTCGCAGCCGTGCTGTTTAATTGACAATTCACTCCACCCTGTTCAGCTCTTCATTGTCCCACCACACTACCAGCCTTCAGAAATCTTTGTTATCTCCACTACAGAATGTTCCATTCATTCACTGCGAATCTGGAATTCATCTGACTCTCAACTCCACGCAGGTTTTCATTACACCACTGTTGAATGTCCAAGTAACCCAATGCTGGTTTTCAGCGGCCTGTTCATATTCGCAGCCCTGCTGTTTACTTGGCTATCGATTCAAGCCTGGTCAGCTCTTCATTTTCCTGTCCACACAACACAGGCTTCAGAAATCATTGGAATCTCCTCTACAGAATGTTCCATTCATTCACTGCGAATGTGGAATTCAACTGACTCTCCACTCCATGCAGGTTTTCCTTACACCACTGATGAATGTCCAAGTAACCCAATGCTGGTTTTCAGCTGCATGTTCACACTCGCAGCCATACTATACAATTGGCTTTCCACTAAATCCTGATTAGTTCTTGATTTTCCTTCCACACGACCCAGCCTTCAGAAATCATTGGAATCTCCACTAGAGAATGTTCCATTCATTCACTGCGAATCTGGAATTCCTCTGAACCTCCACTCCCGGCAGGTTTTCGTTACACCACTGTTGAATGTCCAAGTAACCCAATGTTTTAAGTGTTTTCTTCACAAGCGCAGTGGTGCTGTTCAATTGGCTATCCACTCAACCCTGGCCAGCTCTACATTTTCCTGTCCACACCACAGAGACTGGAGAAATCATTGTTATCTCCACTACAGAATGTTCCATTCATTCACAGCGAATCTGGAATTCATCTGAATCTCCACTCCCGGCAGGTTTTCGTGACACCACTGGTAAATATCCAAGTAAGCCAATGCTGGTTTTAAGTGGCCTGCTCATACTCTCAGCCGTGCTGTTCAATTTGCTATCCACTCAACCCTCTTCAGCTCCATTTTCCTGTCCACATAACCCAAACTTCAGAAACAATTGGTATCTCCTCCACAGAATGTTCCATTCATTGACTGCAAATCTGAAATTCATCTAATTCTCAACTCCCGTCAGGTTTTCGTTACACCACTTGTGAATGTCCAATTAAGCCAAAGCTGGTTTTCAGTGGCCTGTTCTTACTACGAGACGTGCTGTTCATTTGGCTATCCATTCCACCCTGTTCAGCTCTACATTTTCGTGTCCACAAAACCCAGCCTTCAGAAATCATTGGAATCACCACTAGAGAATGTTCCATGCATTCACTGCGAATCTGAAATTCATCTGAATCTCCACTCCCGGCAGGTTTTCATTGCACCACTGCTGAATGTTCAAGTAACGCAATGATGGTTTTCAGCGGTCTACTCACACTCGAACCCGTGCTGTTCACGGTCTAGCGACTCAACACTGGTGAGTTCTTCTTTTTCCAGTTCAGACAATACAAACCTCAGAAACCATTGCAATCTACACTACAGAATGTTTCATTCATTCACGCGAATCTTGAATTCATCTTGTTCTCCACTCCCAGCAGGTTTTCGTTTCACCACTGGTGAATGTCCAAGCAACCCAAGGCTGGTTTCAGCTGCGTGTTAACACTCGCAGCCGTGCTGTTCAATTGGCTATCCAGTGAACGCTGGTTAGCTCTTGATTTTCCTTCCACACACCGAGCCTTCAGAAATCATTCTTATCTCCACTTCAGAATGTTCCATTCGTTCCCTGCGAATCTGGAATTCCTCTGACTCTCCACACCAGGCAGATTTTCCTAACAACACTGGTGAATGACCAGGTAATCCAATGCTGGTTTTCAGCGGCTGTTCACACTCACAGCCTTGCTGTTCAATTGGCAATCCAGTCAAACCTAGTCAGCTCTTCATTTTCCTGTCCACACAACCCAGCGTTCAGAAATCATTGGAATCTCTACTACAGAAATTTCCATTCATTCACTGTGAATCTGGAAATAATCTGAATCTGCATTCCAGGAAGGCTTTCGTTACACCACTGATGAATGTCCAAGTAATGCAATGCTGCTTCTTAGTGGTCTGTTCACACTCGAAACCGTGCTGTTCACTGGCTATCCACTCAACATTGGTCAGCTCTTCAATATCCTGTCCAGACTATCCAGATTTCTAAATCTTGGCAATCTCCACTACAGAATGTTCCATTCAATCACGCGAATCTGGAATTCATCAGAGTCTCCACTCCCGGCAGGTTTTCGTGACACCACTGGTATATGTCCAAGGAAGCCAATGCTGGTTTTAAGCCGCCTGCTTATACTCTCAGCCGTGCTGTTCAATTTGCTATCCACCCAACCCTATTCAGCTCTACATTTTCCTGTCCTCATAACCCAACCTTCAGAAATAATTGGTATCTCCTCCACAGAATGTTCCGTTCATTCACTGCGAATCTTAAATTCATCTGACTCTCAACTCCCGGCGGGTTATCGTTACATCACTTGTGAATGTCCAAGTAAGCCAATGCTGGTTTTCAGTGGCCTGTTCATACTAAGAGACGTGCTGTTCATTTGGCTATCCACTCCACCCTGTTCAGCTCTACATTTTCGTGTCCACAAAACCCAGCCTTCAGAAATCATTGGAATCACCACTAGAGAATGTTCCATTCATTCACTGCGAATCTGGAATTCATCTGAACCTCCACTCCCGGCAGGTTTTCGTTACGCCACTGGTGAATGTCCAAGTAACTCAATACTGGTTTTCAGAGGCATGTTCAACTCGCAGAAGTGCTGTTCAATGGGCTATCCACTCAATATTGGTCAGCTCTTCATTTTCCTCTCCACACAAACCAGCCTTCAGAAATCATTGGGATCTCCACTACAGACTGTTCCATTCATTCACTGCGATTCTGCAATTCATCTGACTCTCCGCTCCAGGCAGGTTTTCATTACAGCACTGGTGAATGACCAAGTAATCCAATGCTGGTTTTCAGCCGCCTTTTCACACTCGCAGTGTGCTGTTCAATTGTCTATCCACTCAAACCTGGTCAGCCTTTCATTTTCTTTTCCACAATATCAGACTTCAGAAATCATTGGAATCGCCAGTACAGAATGTTCCATTCATTCACTGCCAATCTGGAATTCATCTGAATCTGCACTCCAGGTAGGCTTTCATTACACCACTTATGAATGTCCAAGTAACACAATGCTGGTTTTCAGCGGTCTGTTCACACTCTAAGCCCTGCTTTTTACTGGGTATCCACACAACTGTGGTCAGCTCTTCATTTTCATGTCCAAACAATCCAGACTTGAGAAATCATTGCAATCTCCAGTACAGAATGTTCCATTCATTCACTGCGAATCTGGAATTCAACTGAATCTCCACTACCTGCAGATTTATCTTACACCACTTGTGAATGTCCAAGTAAAACAATGCTGGTTTTCAGAGGCCTGTTCATGTTCGCAGTCGTGCTGTTCAATTGGCTATCCACTCAACCTGTTTTGCTCCTCATTTTCCTCTGCACACAACCCAGCCTTCAGAAATCATTGTAATCTCCACTACAGGATGTTCCATTCATTCACTGGGAATCTGGAATTCATCTGAATCTGCACTCCACGCAGGCTTTCGTTACACCACTGCTGAAAGTCGAAGTAATGCAATACTGGTTTTCAGTGGTCTGTTCACATTCGAAGCCGAGGCTTTTTACAGGCTATCCACTCAACACTGGTCAGCTCTTCATTTTCGTGTCCCCACAATCCAGATTTCAGAAATCATTGCAATCTCCACTACAGAATGTTCCATTCATTCACTGCGAGTCTGGAGTTTATCTGATTCTCCACTCCCGCCTGGTTAACATTACACCACTTGTGAATGTCCAAGTAAGCCAATGCTGGTTTTCAGAGGCCTGTTCATACTCGCAGCCGTGCTGTTTAATTGACAATTCACTCCACCCTGTTCAGCTCTTCATTGTCCCACCACACTACCAGCCTTCAGAAATCTTTGTTATCTCCACTACAGAATGTTCCATTCATTCACTGCGAATCTGGAATTCATCTGACTCTCAACTCCACGCAGGTTTTCATTACACCACTGTTGAATGTCCAAGTAACCCAATGCTGGTTTTCAGCGGCCTGTTCATATTCGCAGCCCTGCTGTTTACTTGGCTATCGATTCAAGCCTGGTCAGCTCTTCATTTTCCTGTCCACACAACACAGGCTTCAGAAATCATTGGAATCTCCTCTACAGAATGTTCCATTCATTCACTGCGAATGTGGAATTCAACTGACTCTCCACTCCATGCAGGTTTTCCTTACACCACTGATGAATGTCCAAGTAACCCAATGCTGGTTTTCAGCTGCATGTTCACACTCGCAGCCATACTATACAATTGGCTTTCCACTAAATCCTGATTAGTTCTTGATTTTCCTTCCACACGACCCAGCCTTCAGAAATCATTGGAATCTCCACTAGAGAATGTTCCATTCATTCACTGCGAATCTGGAATTCCTCTGAACCTCCACTCCCGGCAGGTTTTCGTTACACCACTGTTGAATGTCCAAGTAACCCAATGTTTTAAGTGTTTTCTTCACAAGCGCAGTGGTGCTGTTCAATTGGCTATCCACTCAACCCTGGCCAGCTCTACATTTTCCTGTCCACACCACAGAGACTGGAGAAATCATTGTTATCTCCACTACAGAATGTTCCATTCATTCACAGCGAATCTGGAATTCATCTGAATCTCCACTCCCGGCAGGTTTTCGTGACACCACTGGTAAATATCCAAGTAAGCCAATGCTGGTTTTAAGTGGCCTGCTCATACTCTCAGCCGTGCTGTTCAATTTGCTATCCACTCAACCCTCTTCAGCTCCATTTTCCTGTCCACATAACCCAAACTTCAGAAACAATTGGTATCTCCTCCACAGAATGTTCCATTCATTGACTGCAAATCTGAAATTCATCTAATTCTCAACTCCCGTCAGGTTTTCGTTACACCACTTGTGAATGTCCAATTAAGCCAAAGCTGGTTTTCAGTGGCCTGTTCTTACTACGAGACGTGCTGTTCATTTGGCTATCCATTCCACCCTGTTCAGCTCTACATTTTCGTGTCCACAAAACCCAGCCTTCAGAAATCATTGGAATCACCACTAGAGAATGTTCCATGCATTCACTGCGAATCTGGAATTCATCTGAATCTCCACTCCCGGCAGGTTTTCATTGCACCACTGCTGAATGTTCAAGTAACGCAATGATGGTTTTCAGCGGTCTACTCACACTCGAACCCGTGCTGTTCACGGTCTAGCGACTCAACACTGGTGAGTTCTTCTTTTTCCAGTTCAGACAATACAAACCTCAGAAACCATTGCAATCTACACTACAGAATATTTCATTCATTCACGCGAATCTTGAATTCATCTTGTTCTCCACTCCCAGCAGGTTTTCGTTTCACCACTGGTGAATGTCCAAGCAACCCAAGGCTGGTTTCAGCTGCGTGTTAACACTCGCAGCCGTGCTGTTCAATTGGCTATCCAGTGAACGCTGGTTAGCTCTTGATTTTCCTTCCACACACCGAGCCTTCAGAAATCATTCTTATCTCCACTTCAGAATGTTCCATTCGTTCCCTGCGAATCTGGAATTCCTCTGACTCTCCACACCAGGCAGATTTTCCTAACAACACTGGTGAATGACCAGGTAATCCAATGCTGGTTTTCAGCGGCTGTTCACACTCACAGCCTTGCTGTTCAATTGGCAATCCAGTCAAACCTAGTCAGCTCTTCATTTTCCTGTCCACACAACCCAGCGTTCAGAAATCATTGGAATCTCTACTACAGAAATTTCCATTCATTCACTGTGAATCTGGAAATAATCTGAATCTGCATTCCAGGAAGGCTTTCGTTACACCACTGATGAATGTCCAAGTAATGCAATGCTGCTTCTTAGTGGTCTGTTCACACTCGAAACCGTGCTGTTCACTGGCTATCCACTCAACATTGGTCAGCTCTTCAATATCCTGTCCAGACTATCCAGATTTCTAAATCTTGGCAATCTCCACTACAGAATGTTCCATTCAATCACGCGAATCTGGAATTCATCAGAGTCTCCACTCCCGGCAGGTTTTCGTGACACCACTGGTATATGTCCAAGGAAGCCAATGCTGGTTTTAAGCCGCCTGCTTATACTCTCAGCCGTGCTGTTCAATTTGCTATCCACCCAACCCTATTCAGCTCTACATTTTCCTGTCCTCATAACCCAACCTTCAGAAATAATTGGTATCTCCTCCACAGAATGTTCCGTTCATTCACTGCGAATCTTAAATTCATCTGACTCTCAACTCCCGGCGGGTTATCGTTACATCACTTGTGAATGTCCAAGTAAGCCAATGCTGGTTTTCAGTGGCCTGTTCATACTAAGAGACGTGCTGTTCATTTGGCTATCCACTCCACCCTGTTCAGCTCTACATTTTCGTGTCCACAAAACCCAGCCTTCAGAAATCATTGGAATCACCACTAGAGAATGTTCCATTCATTCACTGCGAATCTGGAATTCATCTGAACCTCCACTCCCGGCAGGTTTTCGTTACGCCACTGGTGAATGTCCAAGTAACTCAATACTGGTTTTCAGAGGCATGTTCAACTCGCAGAAGTGCTGTTCAATGGGCTATCCACTCAATATTGGTCAGCTCTTCATTTTCCTCTCCACACAAACCAGCCTTCAGAAATCATTGGGATCTCCACTACAGACTGTTCCATTCATTCACTGCGATTCTGCAATTCATCTGACTCTCCGCTCCAGGCAGGTTTTCATTACAGCACTGGTGAATGACCAAGTAATCCAATGCTGGTTTTCAGCCGCCTTTTCACACTCGCAGTGTGCTGTTCAATTGTCTATCCACTCAAACCTGGTCAGCCTTTCATTTTCTTTTCCACAATATCAGACTTCAGAAATCATTGGAATCGCCAGTACAGAATGTTCCATTCATTCACTGCCAATCTGGAATTCATCTGAATCTGCACTCCAGGTAGGCTTTCATTACACCACTTATGAATGTCCAAGTAACACAATGCTGGTTTTCAGCGGTCTGTTCACACTCTAAGCCCTGCTTTTTACTGGGTATCCACACAACTGTGGTCAGCTCTTCATTTTCATGTCCAAACAATCCAGACTTGAGAAATCATTGCAATCTCCAGTACAGAATGTTCCATTCATTCACTGCGAATCTGGAATTCAACTGAATCTCCACTACCTGCAGATTTATCTTACACCACTTGTGAATGTCCAAGTAAAACAATGCTGGTTTTCAGAGGCCTGTTCATGTTCGCAGTCGTGCTGTTCAATTGGCTATCCACTCAACCTGTTTTGCTCCTCATTTTCCTGTGCGCACAACCCAGCCTTCAGAAATCATTGTAATCTCCACTACAGGATGTTCCATTCATTCACTGGGAATCTGGAATTCATCTGAATCTGCACTCCACGCAGGCTTTCGTTACACCACTGCTGAAAGTCGAAGTAATGCAATACTGGTTTTCAGTGGTCTGTTCACATTCGAAGCCGAGGCTTTTTACAGGCTATCCACTCAACACTGGTCAGCTCTTCATTTTCGTGTCCCCACAATCCAGATTTCAGAAATCATTGCAATCTCCACTACAGAATGTTCCATTCATTCACTGCGAGTCTGGAGTTTATCTGATTCTCCACTCCCGCCTGGTTAACATTACACCACTTGTGAATGTCCAAGTAAGCCAATGCTGGTTTTCAGAGGCCTGTTCATACTCGCAGCCGTGCTGTTTAATTGACAATTCACTCCACCCTGTTCAGCTCTTCATTGTCCCACCACACTACCAGCCTTCAGAAATCTTTGTTATCTCCACTACAGAATGTTCCATTCATTCACTGCGAATCTGGAATTCATCTGACTCTCAACTCCACGCAGGTTTTCATTACACCACTGTTGAATGTCCAAGTAACCCAATGCTGGTTTTCAGCGGCCTGTTCATATTCGCAGCCCTGCTGTTTACTTGGCTATCGATTCAAGCCTGGTCAGCTCTTCATTTTCCTGTCCACACAACACAGGCTTCAGAAATCATTGGAATCTCCTCTACAGAATGTTCCATTCATTCACTGCGAATGTGGAATTCAACTGACTCTCCACTCCATGCAGGTTTTCCTTACACCACTGATGAATGTCCAAGTAACCCAATGCTGGTTTTCAGCTGCATGTTCACACTCGCAGCCATGCTATACAATTGGCTTTCCACTAAATCCTGATTAGTTCTTGATTTTCCTTCCACACGACCCAGCCTTCAGAAATCATTGGAATCTCCACTAGAGAATGTTCCATTCATTCACTGCGAATCTGGAATTCCTCTGAACCTCCACTCCCGGCAGGTTTTCGTTACACCACTGTTGAATGTCCAAGTAACCCAATGTTTTAAGTGTTTTCTTCACAAGCGCAGTGGTGCTGTTCAATTGGCTATCCACTCAACCCTGGCCAGCTCTACATTTTCCTGTCCACACCACAGAGACTGGAGAAATCATTGTTATCTCCACTACAGAATGTTCCATTCATTCACAGCGAATCTGGAATTCATCTGAATCTCCACTCCCGGCAGGTTTTCGTGACACCACTGGTAAATATCCAAGTAAGCCAATGCTGGTTTTAAGTGGCCTGCTCATACTCTCAGCCGTGCTGTTCAATTTGCTATCCACTCAACCCTCTTCAGCTCCATTTTCCTGTCCACATAACCCAAACTTCAGAAACAATTGGTATCTCCTCCACAGAATGTTCCATTCATTGACTGCAAATCTGAAATTCATCTAATTCTCAACTCCCGTCAGGTTTTCGTTACACCACTTGTGAATGTCCAATTAAGCCAAAGCTGGTTTTCAGTGGCCTGTTCTTACTACGAGACGTGCTGTTCATTTGGCTATCCATTCCACCCTGTTCAGCTCTACATTTTCGTGTCCACAAAACCCAGCCTTCAGAAATCATTGGAATCACCACTAGAGAATGTTCCATGCATTCACTGCGAATCTGGAATTCATCTGAATCTCCACTCCCGGCAGGTTTTCATTGCACCACTGCTGAATGTTCAAGTAACGCAATGATGGTTTTCAGCGGTCTATTCACACTCGAACCCGTGCTGTTCACGGTCTAGCGACTCAACACTGGTGAGTTCTTCTTTTTCCAGTTCAGACAATACAAACCTCAGAAACCATTGCAATCTACACTACAGAATGTTTCATTCATTCACGCGAATCTTGAATTCATCTTGTTCTCCACTCCCAGCAGGTTTTCGTTTCACCACTGGTGAATGTCCAAGCAACCCAAGGCTGGTTTCAGCTGCGTGTTAACACTCGCAGCCGTGCTGTTCAATTGGCTATCCAGTGAACGCTGGTTAGCTCTTGATTTTCCTTCCACACACCGAGCCTTCAGAAATCATTCTTATCTCCACTTCAGAATGTTCCATTCGTTCCCTGCGAATCTGGAATTCCTCTGACTCTCCACACCAGGCAGATTTTCCTAACAACACTGGTGAATGACCAGGTAATCCAATGCTGGTTTTCAGCGGCTGTTCACACTCACAGCCTTGCTGTTCAATTGGCAATCCAGTCAAACCTAGTCAGCTCTTCATTTTCCTGTCCACACAACCCAGCGTTCAGAAATCATTGGAATCTCTACTACAGAAATTTCCATTCATTCACTGTGAATCTGGAAATAATCTGAATCTGCATTCCAGGAAGGCTTTCGTTACACCACTGATGAATGACCAAGTAAGCCAATGCTGGTTTTCAGTGGCCTGTTCATACTAAGAGACGTGCTGTTCATTTGGCTATCCACTCCACCCTGTTCAGCTCTACATTTTCGTGTCCACAAAACCCAGCCTTCAGAAATCATTGGAATCACCACTAGAGAATGTTCCATTCATTCACTGCGAATCTGGAATTCATCTGAACCTCCACTCCCGGCAGGTTTTCGTTACGCCACTGGTGAATGTCCAAGTAACTCAATACTGGTTTTCAGAGGCATGTTCAACTCGCAGAAGTGCTGTTCAATGGGCTATCCACTCAATATTGGTCAGCTCTTCATTTTCCTCTCCACACAAACCAGCCTTCAGAAATCATTGGGATCTCCACTACAGACTGTTCCATTCATTCACTGCGATTCTGCAATTCATCTGACTCTCCGCTCCAGGCAGGTTTTCATTACAGCACTGGTGAATGACCAAGTAATCCAATGCTGGTTTTCAGCCGCCTTTTCACACTCGCAGTGTGCTGTTCAATTGTCTATCCACTCAAACCTGGTCAGCCTTTCATTTTCTTTTCCACAATATCAGACTTCAGAAATCATTGGAATCGCCAGTACAGAATGTTCCATTCATTCACTGCCAATCTGGAATTCATCTGAATCTGCACTCCAGGTAGGCTTTCATTACACCACTTATGAATGTCCAAGTAACACAATGCTGGTTTTCAGCGGTCTGTTCACACTCTAAGCCCTGCTTTTTACTGGGTATCCACACAACTGTGGTCAGCTCTTCATTTTCATGTCCAAACAATCCAGACTTGAGAAATCATTGCAATCTCCAGTACAGAATGTTCCATTCATTCACTGCGAATCTGGAATTCAACTGAATCTCCACTACCTGCAGATTTATCTTACACCACTTGTGAATGTCCAAGTAAAACAATGCTGGTTTTCAGAGGCCTGTTCATGTTCGCAGTCGTGCTGTTCAATTGGCTATCCACTCAACCTGTTTTGCTCCTCATTTTCCTGTGCGCACAACCCAGCCTTCAGAAATCATTGTAATCTCCACTACAGGATGTTCCATTCATTCACTGGGAATCTGGAATTCATCTGAATCTGCACTCCAC
Source organism: Sorex fumeus (assembly GCF_029834395.1). Lineage (NCBI taxonomy): Eukaryota > Metazoa > Chordata > Mammalia > Eulipotyphla > Soricidae > Sorex > Sorex fumeus. Next base: position 2,033,127 of record NW_026606173.1, read on the forward strand.
GCAGGCTTTCGTTACACCACTGCTGAAAGTCGAAGTAATGCAATACTGGTTTTCAGTGGTCTGTTCACATTCGAAGCCGAGGCTTTTTACAGGCTATCCACTCAACACTGGTCAGCTCTTCATTTTCGTGTCCCCACAATCCAGATTTCAGAAATCATTGCAATCTCCACTACAGAATGTTCCATTCATTCACTGCGAGTCTGGAGTTTATCTGATTCTCCACTCCCGCCTGGTTAACATTACACCACTTGTGAATGTCCAAGTAAGCCAATGCTGGTTTTCAGAGGCCTGTTCATACTCGCAGCCGTGCTGTTTAATTGACAATTCACTCCACCCTGTTCAGCTCTTCATTGTCCCACCACACTACCAGCCTTCAGAAATCTTTGTTATCTCCACTACAGAATGTTCCATTCATTCACTGCGAATCTGGAATTCATCTGACTCTCAACTCCACGCAGGTTTTCATTACACCACTGTTGAATGTCCAAGTAACCCAATGCTGGTTTTCAGCGGCCTGTTCATATTCGCAGCCCTGCTGTTTACTTGGCTATCGATTCAAGCCTGGTCAGCTCTTCATTTTCCTGTCCACACAACACAGGCTTCAGAAATCATTGGAATCTCCTCTACAGAATGTTCCATTCATTCACTGCGAATGTGGAATTCAACTGACTCTCCACTCCATGCAGGTTTTCCTTACACCACTGATGAATGTCCAAGTAACCCAATGCTGGTTTTCAGCTGCATGTTCACACTCGCAGCCATGCTATACAATTGGCTTTCCACTAAATCCTGATTAGTTCTTGATTTTCCTTCCACACGACCCAGCCTTCAGAAATCATTGGAATCTCCACTAGAGAATGTTCCATTCATTCACTGCGAATCTGGAATTCCTCTGAACCTCCACTCCCGGCAGGTTTTCGTTACACCACTGTTGAATGTCCAAGTAACCCAATGTTTTAAGTGTTTTCTTCACAAGCGCAGTGGTGCTGTTCAATTGGCTATCCACTCAACCCTGGCCAGCTCTACATTTTCCTGTCCACACCACAGAGACTGGAGAAATCATTGTTATCTCCACTACAGAATGTTCCATTCATTCACAGCGAATCTGGAATTCATCTGAATCTCCACTCCCGGCAGGTTTTCGTGACACCACTGGTAAATATCCAAGTAAGCCAATGCTGGTTTTAAGTGGCCTGCTCATACTCTCAGCCGTGCTGTTCAATTTGCTATCCACTCAACCCTCTTCAGCTCCATTTTCCTGTCCACATAACCCAAACTTCAGAAACAATTGGTATCTCCTCCACAGAATGTTCCATTCATTGACTGCAAATCTGAAATTCATCTAATTCTCAACTCCCGTCAGGTTTTCGTTACACCACTTGTGAATGTCCAATTAAGCCAAAGCTGGTTTTCAGTGGCCTGTTCTTACTACGAGACGTGCTGTTCATTTGGCTATCCATTCCACCCTGTTCAGCTCTACATTTTCGTGTCCACAAAACCCAGCCTTCAGAAATCATTGGAATCACCACTAGAGAATGTTCCATGCATTCACTGCGAATCTGGAATTCATCTGAATCTCCACTCCCGGCAGGTTTTCATTGCACCACTGCTGAATGTTCAAGTAACGCAATGATGGTTTTCAGCGGTCTATTCACACTCGAACCCGTGCTGTTCACGGTCTAGCGACTCAACACTGGTGAGTTCTTCTTTTTCCAGTTCAGACAATACAAACCTCAGAAACCATTGCAATCTACACTACAGAATGTTTCATTCATTCACGCGAATCTTGAATTCATCTTGTTCTCCACTCCCAGCAGGTTTTCGTTTCACCACTGGTGAATGTCCAAGCAACCCAAGGCTGGTTTCAGCTGCGTGTTAACACTCGCAGCCGTGCTGTTCAATTGGCTATCCAGTGAACGCTGGTTAGCTCTTGATTTTCCTTCCACACACCGAGCCTTCAGAAATCATTCTTATCTCCACTTCAGAATGTTCCATTCGTTCCCTGCGAATCTGGAATTCCTCTGACTCTCCACACCAGGCAGATTTTCCTAACAACACTGGTGAATGACCAGGTAATCCAATGCTGGTTTTCAGCGGCTGTTCACACTCACAGCCTTGCTGTTCAATTGGCAATCCAGTCAAACCTAGTCAGCTCTTCATTTTCCTGTCCACACAACCCAGCGTTCAGAAATCATTGGAATCTCTACTACAGAAATTTCCATTCATTCACTGTGAATCTGGAAATAATCTGAATCTGCATTCCAGGAAGGCTTTCGTTACACCACTGATGAATGACCAAGTAAGCCAATGCTGGTTTTCAGTGGCCTGTTCATACTAAGAGACGTGCTGTTCATTTGGCTATCCACTCCACCCTGTTCAGCTCTACATTTTCGTGTCCACAAAACCCAGCCTTCAGAAATCATTGGAATCACCACTAGAGAATGTTCCATTCATTCACTGCGAATCTGGAATTCATCTGAACCTCCACTCCCGGCAGGTTTTCGTTACGCCACTGGTGAATGTCCAAGTAACTCAATACTGGTTTTCAGAGGCATGTTCAACTCGCAGAAGTGCTGTTCAATGGGCTATCCACTCAATATTGGTCAGCTCTTCATTTTCCTCTCCACACAAACCAGCCTTCAGAAATCATTGGGATCTCCACTACAGACTGTTCCATTCATTCACTGCGATTCTGCAATTCATCTGACTCTCCGCTCCAGGCAGGTTTTCATTACAGCACTGGTGAATGACCAAGTAATCCAATGCTGGTTTTCAGCCGCCTTTTCACACTCGCAGTGTGCTGTTCAATTGTCTATCCACTCAAACCTGGTCAGCCTTTCATTTTCTTTTCCACAATATCAGACTTCAGAAATCATTGGAATCGCCAGTACAGAATGTTCCATTCATTCACTGCCAATCTGGAATTCATCTGAATCTGCACTCCAGGTAGGCTTTCATTACACCACTTATGAATGTCCAAGTAACACAATGCTGGTTTTCAGCGGTCTGTTCACACTCTAAGCCCTGCTTTTTACTGGGTATCCACACAACTGTGGTCAGCTCTTCATTTTCATGTCCAAACAATCCAGACTTGAGAAATCATTGCAATCTCCAGTACAGAATGTTCCATTCATTCACTGCGAATCTGGAATTCAACTGAATCTCCACTACCTGCAGATTTATCTTACACCACTTGTGAATGTCCAAGTAAAACAATGCTGGTTTTCAGAGGCCTGTTCATGTTCGCAGTCGTGCTGTTCAATTGGCTATCCACTCAACCTGTTTTGCTCCTCATTTTCCTGTGCACACAACCCAGCCTTCAGAAATCATTGTAATCTCCACTACAGGATGTTCCATTCATTCACTGGGAATCTGGAATTCATCTGAATCTGCACTCCACGCAGGCTTTCGTTACACCACTGCTGAAAGTCGAAGTAATGCAATACTGGTTTTCAGTGGTCTGTTCACATTCGAAGCCGAGGCTTTTTACAGGCTATCCACTCAACACTGGTCAGCTCTTCATTTTCGTGTCCCCACAATCCAGATTTCAGCAATCATTGCAATCTCCACTACAGAATGTTCCATTCATTCACTGCGAGTCTGGAGTTTATCTGATTCTCCACTCCCGCCTGGTTAACATTACACCACTTGTGAATGTCCAAGTAAGCCAATGCTGGTTTTCAGAGGCCTGTTCATACTCGCAGCCGTGCTGTTTAATTGACAATTCACTCCACCCTGTTCAGCTCTTCATTGTCCCACCACACTACCAGCCTTCAGAAATCTTTGTTATCTCCACTACAGAATGTTCCATTCATTCACTGCGAATCTGGAATTCATCTGACTCTCAACTCCACGCAGGTTTTCATTACACCACTGTTGAATGTCCAAGTAACCCAATGCTGGTTTTCAGCGGCCTGTTCATATTCGCAGCCCTGCTGTTTACTTGGCTATCGATTCAAGCCTGGTCAGCTCTTCATTTTCCTGTCCACACAACACAGGCTTCAGAAATCATTGGAATCTCCTCTACAGAATGTTCCATTCATTCACTGCGAATGTGGAATTCAACTGACTCTCCACTCCATGCAGGTTTTCCTTACACCACTGATGAATGTCCAAGTAACCCAATGCTGGTTTTCAGCTGCATGTTCACACTCGCAGCCATGCTATACAATTGGCTTTCCACTAAATCCTGATTAGTTCTTGATTTTCCTTCCACACGACCCAGCCTTCAGAAATCATTGGAATCTCCACTAGAGAATGTTCCATTCATTCACTGCGAATCTGGAATTCCTCTGAACCTCCACTCCCGGCAGGTTTTCGTTACACCACTGTTGAATGTCCAAGTAACCCAATGTTTTAAGTGTTTTCTTCACAAGCGCAGTGGTGCTGTTCAATTGGCTATCCACTCAACCCTGGCCAGCTCTACATTTTCCTGTCCACACCACAGAGACTGGAGAAATCATTGTTATCTCCACTACAGAATGTTCCATTCATTCACAGCGAATCTGGAATTCATCTGAATCTCCACTCCCGGCAGGTTTTCGTGACACCACTGGTAAATATCCAAGTAAGCCAATGCTGGTTTTAAGTGGCCTGCTCATACTCTCAGCCGTGCTGTTCAATTTGCTATCCACTCAACCCTCTTCAGCTCCATTTTCCTGTCCACATAACCCAAACTTCAGAAACAATTGGTATCTCCTCCACAGAATGTTCCATTCATTGACTGCAAATCTGAAATTCATCTAATTCTCAACTCCCGTCAGGTTTTCGTTACACCACTTGTGAATGTCCAATTAAGCCAAAGCTGGTTTTCAGTGGCCTGTTCTTACCACGAGACGTGCTGTTCATTTGGCTATCCATTCCACCCTGTTCAGCTCTACATTTTCGTGTCCACAAAACCCAGCCTTCAGAAATCATTGGAATCACCACTAGAGAATGTTCCATGCATTCACTGCGAATCTGGAATTCATCTGAATCTCCACTCCCGGCAGGTTTTCATTGCACCACTGCTGAATGTTCAAGTAACGCAATGATGGTTTTCAGCGGTCTATTCACACTCGAACCCGTGCTGTTCACGGTCTAGCGACTCAACACTGGTGAGTTCTTCTTTTTCCAGTTCAGACAATACAAACCTCAGAAACCATTGCAATCTACACTACAGAATGTTTCATTCATTCACGCGAATCTTGAATTCATCTTGTTCTCCACTCCTAGCAGGTTTTCGTTTCACCACTGGTGAATGTCCAAGCAACCCAAGGCTGGTTTCAGCTGCGTGTTAACACTCGCAGCCGTGCTGTTCAATTGGCTATCCAGTGAACGCTGGTTAGCTCTTGATTTTCCTTCCACACACCGAGCCTTCAGAAATCATTCTTATCTCCACTTCAGAATGTTCCATTCGTTCCCTGCGAATCTGGAATTCCTCTGACTCTCCACACCAGGCAGATTTTCCTAACAACACTGGTGAATGACCAGGTAATCCAATGCTGGTTTTCAGCGGCTGTTCACACTCACAGCCTTGCTGTTCAATTGGCAATCCAGTCAAACCTAGTCAGCTCTTCATTTTCCTGTCCACACAACCCAGCGTTCAGAAATCATTGGAATCTCTACTACAGAAATTTCCATTCATTCACTGTGAATCTGGAAATAATCTGAATCTGCATTCCAGGAAGGCTTTCGTTACACCACTGATGAATGTCCAAGTAAGCCAATGCTGGTTTTCAGTGGCCTGTTCATACTAAGAGACGTGCTGTTCATTTGGCTATCCACTCCACCCTGTTCAGCTCTACATTTTCGTGTCCACAAAACCCAGCCTTCAGAAATCATTGGAATCACCACTAGAGAATGTTCCATTCATTCACTGCGAATCTGGAATTCATCTGAACCTCCACTCCCTGCAGGTTTTCGTTACGCCACTGGTGAATGTCCAAGAAACTCAATACTGGTTTTCAGAGGCATGTTCAACTCGCAGAAGTGCTGTTCAATGGGCTATCCACTCAATATTGGTCAGCTCTTCATTTTCCTCTCCACACAAACCAGCCTTCAGAAATCATTGGGATCTCCACTACAGACTGTTCCATTCATTCACTGCGATTCTGCAATTCATCAGACTCTCCGCTCCAGGCAGGTTTTCATTACAGCACTGGTGAATGACCAAGTAATCCAATGCTGGTTTTCAGCCGCCTTTTCACACTCGCAGTGTGCTGTTCAATTGTCTATCCACTCAAACCTGGTCAGCCTTTCATTTTCTTTTCCACAATATCAGACTTCAGAAATCATTGGAATCGCCAGTACAGAATGTTCCATTCATTCACTGCCAATCTGGAATTCATCTGAATCTGCACTCCAGGTAGGCTTTCATTACACCACTTATGAATGTCCAAGTAACACAATGCTGGTTTTCAGCGGTCTGTTCACACTCTAAGCCCTGCTTTTTACTGGGTATCCACACAACTGTGGTCAGCTCTTCATTTTCATGTCCAAACAATCCAGACTTGAGAAATCATTGCAATCTCCAGTACAGAATGTTCCATTCATTCACTGCGAATCTGGAATTCAACTGAATCTCCACTACCTGCAGATTTATCTTACACCACTTGTGAATGTCCAAGTAAAACAATGCTGGTTTTCAGAGGCCTGTTCATGTTCGCAGTCGTGCTGTTCAATTGGCTATCCACTCAACCTGTTTTGCTCCTCATTTTCCTGTGCACACAACCCAGCCTTCAGAAATCATTGTAATCTCCACTACAGGATGTTCCATTCATTCACTGGGAATCTGGAATTCATCTGAATCTGCACTCCACGCAGGCTTTCGTTACACCACTGCTGAAAGTCGAAGTAATGCAATACTGGTTTTCAGTGGTCTGTTCACATTCGAAGCCGAGGCTTTTTACAGGCTATCCACTCAACACTGGTCAGCTCTTCATTTTCGTGTCCCCACAATCCAGATTTCAGAAATCATTGCAATCTCCACTACAGAATGTTCCATTCATTCACTGCGAGTCTGGAGTTTATCTGATTCTCCACTCCCGCCTGGTTAACATTACACCACTTGTGAATGTCCAAGTAAGCCAATGCTGGTTTTCAGAGGCCTGTTCATACTCGCAGCCGTGCTGTTTAATTGACAATTCACTCCACCCTGTTCAGCTCTTCATTGTCCCACCACACTACCAGCCTTCAGAAATCTTTGTTATCTCCACTACAGAATGTTCCATTCATTCACTGCGAATCTGGAATTCATCTGACTCTCAACTCCACGCAGGTTTTCATTACACCACTGTTGAATGTCCAAGTAACCCAATGCTGGTTTTCAGCGGCCTGTTCATATTCGCAGCCCTGCTGTTTACTTGGCTATCGATTCAAGCCTGGTCAGCTCTTCATTTTCCTGTCCACACAACACAGGCTTCAGAAATCATTGGAATCTCCTCTACAGAATGTTCCATTCATTCACTGCGAATGTGGAATTCAACTGACTCTCCACTCCATGCAGGTTTTCCTTACACCACTGATGAATGTCCAAGTAACCCAATGCTGGTTTTCAGCTGCATGTTCACACTCGCAGCCATGCTATACAATTGGCTTTCCACTAAATCCTGATTAGTTCTTGATTTTCCTTCCACACGACCCAGCCTTCAGAAATCATTGGAATCTCCACTAGAGAATGTTCCATTCATTCACTGCGAATCTGGAATTCCTCTGAACCTCCACTCCCGGCAGGTTTTCGTTACACCACTGTTGAATGTCCAAGTAACCCAATGTTTTAAGTGTTTTCTTCACAAGCGCAGTGGTGCTGTTCAATTGGCTATCCACTCAACCCTGGCCAGCTCTACATTTTCCTGTCCACACCACAGAGACTGGAGAAATCATTGTTATCTCCACTACAGAATGTTCCATTCATTCACAGCGAATCTGGAATTCATCTGAATCTCCACTCCCGGCAGGTTTTCGTGACACCACTGGTAAATATCCAAGTAAGCCAATGCTGGTTTTAAGTGGCCTGCTCATACTCTCAGCCGTGCTGTTCAATTTGCTATCCACTCAACCCTCTTCAGCTCCATTTTCCTGTCCACATAACCCAAACTTCAGAAACAATTGGTATCTCCTCCACAGAATGTTCCATTCATTGACTGCAAATCTGAAATTCATCTAATTCTCAACTCCCGTCAGGTTTTCGTTACACCACTTGTGAATGTCCAATTAAGCCAAAGCTGGTTTTCAGTGGCCTGTTCTTACTACGAGACGTGCTGTTCATTTGGCTATCCATTCCACCCTGTTCAGCTCTACATTTTCGTGTCCACAAAACCCAGCCTTCAGAAATCATTGGAATCACCACTAGAGAATGTTCCATGCATTCACTGCGAATCTGGAATTCATCTGAATCTCCACTCCCGGCAGGTTTTCATTGCACCACTGCTGAATGTTCAAGTAACGCAATGATGGTTTTCAGCGGTCTACTCACACTCGAACCCGTGCTGTTCTCGGTCTAGCGACTCAACACTGGTGAGTTCTTCTTTTTCCAGTTCAGACAATACAAACCTCAGAAACCATTGCAATCTACACTACAGAATGTTTCATTCATTCACGCGAATCTTGAATTCATCTTGTTCTCCACTCCCAGCAGGTTTTCGTTTCACCACTGGTGAATGTCCAAGCAACCCAAGGCTGGTTTCAGCTGCGTGTTAACACTCGCAGCCGTGCTGTTCAATTGGCTATCCAGTGAACGCTGGTTAGCTCTTGATTTTCCTTCCACACACCGAGCCTTCAGAAATCATTCTTATCTCCACTTCAGAATGTTCCATTCGTTCCCTGCGAATCTGGAATTCCTCTGACTCTCCACACCAGGCAGATTTTCCTAACAACACTGGTGAATGACCAGGTAATCCAATGCTGGTTTTCAGCGGCTGTTCACACTCACAGCCTTGCTGTTCAATTGGCAATCCAGTCAAACCTAGTCAGCTCTTCATTTTCCTGTCCACACAACCCAGCGTTCAGAAATCATTGGAATCTCTACTACAGAAATTTCCATTCATTCACTGTGAATCTGGAAATAATCTGAATCTGCATTCCAGGAAGGCTTTCGTTACACCACTGATGAATGTCCAAGTAATGCAATGCTGCTTCTTAGTCGTCTGTTCACACTCGAAACCGTGCTGTTAACTGGCTATCCACTCAACATTGGTCAGCTCTTCAATATCCTGTCCAGACTATCCAGATTTCTAAATCTTGGCAATCTCCACTACAGAATGTTCCATTCAATCACGCGAATCTGGAATTCATCAGAGTCTCCACTCCCGGCAGGTTTTCGTGACACCACTGGTATATGTCCAAGGAAGCCAATGCTGGTTTTAAGCCGCCTGCTTATACTCTCAGCCGTGCTGTTCAATTTGCTATCCACCCAACCCTATTCAGCTCTACATTTTCCTGTCCTCATAACCCAACCTTCAGAAATAATTGGTATCTCCTCCACAGAATGTTCCGTTCATTCACTGCGAATCTTAAATTCATCTGACTCTCAACTCCCGGCGGGTTATCGTTACACCACTTGTGAATGTCCAAGTAAGCCAATGCTGGTTTTCAGTGGCCTGTTCATACTAAGAGACGTGCTGTTCATTTGGCTATCCACTCCACCCTGTTCAGCTCTACATTTTCGTGTCCACAAAACCCAGCCTTCAGAAATCATTGGAATCACCACTAGAGAATGTTCCATTCATTCACTGCGAATCTGGAATTCATCTGAACCTCCACTCCCGGCAGGTTTTCGTTACGCCACTGGTGAATGTCCAAGTAACTCAATACTGGTTTTCAGAGGCATGTTCAACTCGCAGAAGTGCTGTTCAATGGGCTATCCACTCAATATTGGTCAGCTCTTCATTTTCCTCTCCACACAAACCAGCCTTCAGAAATCATTGGGATCTCCACTACAGACTGTTCCATTCATTCACTGCGATTCTGCAATTCATCTGACTCTCCGCTCCAGGCAGGTTTTCATTACAGCACTGGTGAATGACCAAGTAATCCAATGCTGGTTTTCAGCCGCCTTTTCACACTCGCAGTGTGCTGTTCAATTGTCTATCCACTCAAACCTGGTCAGCCTTTCATTTTCTTTTCCACAATATCAGACTTCAGAAATCATTGGAATCGCCAGTACAGAATGTTCCATTCATTCACTGCCAATCTGGAATTCATCTGAATCTGCACTCCAGGTAGGCTTTCATTACACCACTTATGAATGTCCAAGTAACACAATGCTGGTTTTCAGCGGTCTGTTCACACTCTAAGCCCTGCTTTTTACTGGGTATCCACACAACTGTGGTCAGCTCTTCATTTTCATGTCCAAACAATCCAGACTTGAGAAATCATTGCAATCTCCAGTACAGAATGTTCCATTCATTCACTGCGAATCTGGAATTCAACTGAATCTCCACTACCTGCAGATTTATCTTACACCACTTGTGAATGTCCAAGTAAAACAATGCTGGTTTTCAGAGGCCTGTTCATGTTCGCAGTCGTGCTGTTCAATTGGCTATCCACTCAACCTGTTTTGCTCCTCATTTTCCTGTGCACACAACCCAGCCTTCAGAAATCATTGTAATCTCCACTACAGGATGTTCCATTCATTCACTGGGAATCTGGAATTCATCTGAATCTGCACTCCACGCAGGCTTTCGTTACACCACTGCTGAAAGTCGAAGTAATGCAATACTGGTTTTCAGTGGTCTGTTCACATTCGAAGCCGAGGCTTTTTACAGGCTATCCACTCAACACTGGTCAGCTCTTCATTTTCGTGTCCCCACAATCCAGATTTCAGAAATCATTGCAATCTCCACTACAGAATGTTCCATTCATTCACTGCGAGTCTGGAGTTTATCTGATTCTCCACTCCCGCCTGGTTAACATTACACCACTTGTGAATGTCCAAGTAAGCCAATGCTGGTTTTCAGAGGCCTGTTCATACTCGCAGCCGTGCTGTTTAATTGACAATTCACTCCACCCTGTTCAGCTCTTCATTGTCCCACCACACTACCAGCCTTCAGAAATCTTTGTTATCTCCACTACAGAATGTTCCATTCATTCACTGCGAATCTGGAATTCATCTGACTCTCAACTCCACGCAGGTTTTCATTACACCACTGTTGAATGTCCAAGTAACCCAATGCTGGTTTTCAGCGGCCTGTTCATATTCGCAGCCCTGCTGTTTACTTGGCTATCGATTCAAGCCTGGTCAGCTCTTCATTTTCCTGTCCACACAACACAGGCTTCAGAAATCATTGGAATCTCCTCTACAGAATGTTCCATTCATTCACTGCGAATGTGGAATTCAACTGACTCTCCACTCCATGCAGGTTTTCCTTACACCACTGATGAATGTCCAAGTAACCCAATGCTGGTTTTCAGCTGCATGTTCACACTCGCAGCCATGCTATACAATTGGCTTTCCACTAAATCCTGATTAGTTCTTGATTTTCCTTCCACACGACCCAGCCTTCAGAAATCATTGGAATCTCCACTAGAGAATGTTCCATTCATTCACTGCGAATCTGGAATTCCTCTGAACCTCCACTCCCGGCAGGTTTTCGTTACACCACTGTTGAATGTCCAAGTAACCCAATGTTTTAAGTGTTTTCTTCACAAGCGCAGTGGTGCTGTTCAATTGGCTATCCACTCAACCCTGGCCAGCTCTACATTTTCCTGTCCACACCACAGAGACTGGAGAAATCATTGTTATCTCCACTACAGAATGTTCCATTCATTCACAGCGAATCTGGAATTCATCTGAATCTCCACTCCCGGCAGGTTTTCGTGACACCACTGGTAAATATCCAAGTAAGCCAATGCTGGTTTTAAGTGGCCTGCTCATACTCTCAGCCGTGCTGTTCAATTTGCTATCCACTCAACCCTCTTCAGCTCCATTTTCCTGTCCACATAACCCAAACTTCAGAAACAATTGGTATCTCCTCCACAGAATGTTCCATTCATTGACTGCAAATCTGAAATTCATCTAATTCTCAACTCCCGTCAGGTTTTCGTTACACCACTTGTGAATGTCCAATTAAGCCAAAGCTGGTTTTCAGTGGCCTGTTCTTACTACGAGACGTGCTGTTCATTTGGCTATCCATTCCACCCTGTTCAGCTCTACATTTTCGTGTCCACAAAACCCAGCCTTCAGAAATCATTGGAATCACCACTAGAGAATGTTCCATGCATTCACTGCGAATCTGGAATTCATCTGAATCTCCACTCCCGGCAGGTTTTCATTGCACCACTGCTGAATGTTCAAGTAACGCAATGATGGTTTTCAGCGGTCTATTCACACTCGAACCCGTGCTGTTCACGGTCTAGCGACTCAACACTGGTGAGTTCTTCTTTTTCCAGTTCAGACAATACAAACCTCAGAAACCATTGCAATCTACACTACAGAATGTTTCATTCATTCACGCGAATCTTGAATTCATCTTGTTCTCCACTCCCAGCAGGTTTTCGTTTCACCACTGGTGAATGTCCAAGCAACCCAAGGCTGGTTTCAGCTGCGTGTTAACACTCGCAGCCGTGCTGTTCAATTGGCTATCCAGTGAACGCTGGTTAGCTCTTGATTTTCCTTCCACACACCGAGCCTTCAGAAATCATTCTTATCTCCACTTCAGAATGTTCCATTCGTTCCCTGCGAATCTGGAATTCCTCTGACTCTCCACACCAGGCAGATTTTCCTAACAACACTGGTGAATGACCAGGTAATCCAATGCTGGTTTTCAGCGGCTGTTCACACTCACAGCCTTGCTGTTCAATTGGCAATCCAGTCAAACCTAGTCAGCTCTTCATTTTCCTGTCCACACAACCCAGCGTTCAGAAATCATTGGAATCTCTACTACAGAAATTTCCATTCATTCACTGTGAATCTGGAAATAATCTGAATCTGCATTCCAGAAAGGCTTTCGTTACACCACTGATGAATGTCCAAGTAAGCCAATGCTGGTTTTCAGTGGCCTGTTCATACTAAGAGACGTGCTGTTCATTTGGATATCCACTCCACCCTGTTCAGCTCTACATTTTCGTGTCCACAAAACCCAGCCTTCAGAAATCATTGGAATCACCACTAGAGAATGTTCCATTCATTCACTGCGAATCTGGAATTCATCTGAACCTCCACTCCCGGCAGGTTTTCGTTACGCCACTGGTGAATGTCCAAGTAACTCAATACTGGTTTTCAGAGGCATGTTCAACTCGCAGAAGTGCTGTTCAATGGGCTATCCACTCAATATTGGTCAGCTCTTCATTTTCCTCTCCACACAAACCAGCCTTCAGAAATCATTATGATCTCCACTACAGACTGTTCCATTCATTCACTGCGATTCTGCAATTCATCTGACTCTCCGCTCCAGGCAGGTTTTCATTACAGTACTGGTGAATGACCAAGTAATCCAATGCTGGTTTTCAGCCGCCTTTTCACACTCGCAGTGTGCTGTTCAATTGTCTATCCACTCAAACCTGGTCAGCCTTTCATTTTCTTTTCCACAATATCAGACTTCAGAAATCATTGGAATCGCCAGTACAGAATGTTCCATTCATTCACTGCCAATCTGGAATTCATCTGAATCTGCACTCCAGGTAGGCTTTCATTACACCACTTATGAATGTCCAAGTAACACAATGCTGGTTTTCAGCGGTCTGTTCACACTCTAAGCCCTGCTTTTTACTGGGTATCCACACAACTGTGGTCAGCTCTTCATTTTCATGTCCAAACAATCCAGACTTGAGAAATCATTGCAATCTCCAGTACAGAATGTTCCATTCATTCACTGCGAATCTGGAATTCAACTGAATCTCCACTACCTGCAGATTTATCTTACACCACTTGTGAATGTCCAAGTAAAACAATGCTGGTTTTCAGAGGCCTGTTCATGTTCGCAGTCATGCTGTTCAATTGGCTATCCACTCAACCTGTTTTGCTCCTCATTTTCCTGTGCACACAACCCAGCCTTCAGAAATCATTGTAATCTCCACTACAGGATGTTCCATTCATTCACTGGGAATCTGGAATTCATCTGAATCTGCACTCCACGCAGGCTTTCGTTACACCACTGCTGAAAGTCGAAGTAATGCAATACTGGTTTTCAGTGGTCTGTTCACATTCGAAGCCGAGGCTTTTTACAGGCTATCCACTCAACACTGGTCAGCTCTTCATTTTCGTGTCCCCACAATCCAGATTTCAGAAATCATTGCAATCTCCACTACAGAATGTTCCATTCATTCACTGCGAGTCTGGAGTTTATCTGATTCTCCACTCCCGCCTGGTTAACATTACACCACTTGTGAATGTCCAAGTAAGCCAATGCTGGTTTTCAGAGGCCTGTTCATACTCGCAGCCGTGCTGTTTAATTGACAATTCACTCCACCCTGTTCAGCTCTTCATTGTCCCACCACACTACCAGCCTTCAGAAATCTTTGTTATCTCCACTACAGAATGTTCCATTCATTCACTGCGAATCTGGAATTCATCTGACTCTCAACTCCACGCAGGTTTTCATTACACCACTGTTGAATGTCCAAGTAACCCAATGCTGGTTTTCAGCGGCCTGTTCATATTCGCAGCCCTGCTGTTTACTTGGCTATCGATTCAAGCCTGGTCAGCTCTTCATTTTCCTGTCCACACAACACAGGCTTCAGAAATCATTGGAATCTCCTCTACAGAATGTTCCATTCATTCACTGCGAATGTGGAATTCAACTGACTCTCCACTCCATGCAGGTTTTCCTTACACCACTGATGAATGTCCAAGTAACCCAATGCTGGTTTTCAGCTGCATGTTCACACTCGCAGCCATGCTATACAATTGGCTTTCCACTAAATCCTGATTAGTTCTTGATTTTCCTTCCACACGACCCAGCCTTCAGAAATCATTGGAATCTCCACTAGAGAATGTTCCATTCATTCACTGCGAATCTGGAATTCCTCTGAACCTCCACTCCCGGCAGGTTTTCGTTACACCACTGTTGAATGTCCAAGTAACCCAATGTTTTAAGTGTTTTCTTCACAAGCGCAGTGGTGCTGTTCAATTGGCTATCCACTCAACCCTGGCCAGCTCTACATTTTCCTGTCCACACCACAGAGACTGGAGAAATCATTGTTATCTCCACTACAGAATGTTCCATTCATTCACAGCGAATCTGGAATTCATCTGAATCTCCACTCCCGGCAGGTTTTCGTGACACCACTGGTAAATATCCAAGTAAGCCAATGCTGGTTTTAAGTGGCCTGCTCATACTCTCAGCCGTGCTGTTCAATTTGCTATCCACTCAACCCTCTTCAGCTCCATTTTCCTGTCCACATAACCCAAACTTCAGAAACAATTGGTATCTCCTCCACAGAATGTTCCATTCATTGACTGCAAATCTGAAATTCATCTAATTCTCAACTCCCGTCAGGTTTTCGTTACACCACTTGTGAATGTCCAATTAAGCCAAAGCTGGTTTTCAGTGGCCTGTTCTTACCACGAGACGTGCTGTTCATTTGGCTATCCATTCCACCCTGTTCAGCTCTACATTTTCGTGTCCACAAAACCCAGCCTTCAGAAATCATTGGAATCACCACTAGAGAATGTTCCATTCATTCACTGCGAATCTGGAATTCATCTGAATCTCCACTCCCGGCAGGTTTTCATTGCACCACTGCTGAATGTTCAAGTAACGCAATGATGGTTTTCAGCGGTCTATTCACACTCGAACCCGTGCTGTTCACGGTCTAGCGACTCAACACTGGTGAGTTCTTCTTTTTCCAGTTCAGACAATACAAACCTCAGAAACCATTGCAATCTACACTACAGAATGTTTCATTCATTCACGCGAATCTTGAATTCATCTTGTTCTCCACTCCCAGCAGGTTTTCGTTTCACCACTGGTGAATGTCCAAGCAACCCAAGGCTGGTTTCAGCTGCGTGTTAACACTCGCAGCCGTGCTGTTCAATTGGCTATCCAGTGAACGCTGGTTAGCTCTTGATTTTCCTTCCACACACCGAGCCTTCAGAAATCATTCTTATCTCCACTTCAGAATGTTCCATTCGTTCCCTGCGAATCTGGAATTCCTCTGACTCTCCACACCAGGCAGATTTTCCTAACAACACTGGTGAATGACCAGGTAATCCAATGCTGGTTTTCAGCGGCTGTTCACACTCACAGCCTTGCTGTTCAATTGGCAATCCAGTCAAACCTAGTCAGCTCTTCATTTTCCTGTCCACACAACCCAGCGTTCAGAAATCATTGGAATCTCTACTACAGAAATTTCCATTCATTCACTGTGAATCTGGAAATAATCTGAATCTGCATTCCAGGAAGGCTTTCGTTACACCACTGATGAATGTCCAAGTAAGCCAATGCTGGTTTTCAGTGGCCTGTTCATACTAAGAGACGTGCTGTTCATTTGGCTATCCACTCCACCCTGTTCAGCTCTACATTTTCGTGTCCACAAAACCCAGCCTTCAGAAATCATTGGAATCACCACTAGAGAATGTTCCATTCATTCACTGCGAATCTGGAATTCATCTGAACCTCCACTCCCTGCAGGTTTTCGTTACGCCACTGGTGAATGTCCAAGAAACTCAATACTGGTTTTCAGAGGCATGTTCAACTCGCAGAAGTGCTGTTCAATGGGCTATCCACTCAATATTGGTCAGCTCTTCATTTTCCTCTCCACACAAACCAGCCTTCAGAAATCATTGGGATCTCCACTACAGACTGTTCCATTCATTCACTGCGATTCTGCAATTCATCTGACTCTCCGCTCCAGGCAGGTTTTCATTACAGCACTGGTGAATGACCAAGTAATCCAATGCTGGTTTTCAGCCGCCTTTTCACACTCGCAGTGTGCTGTTCTATTGTCTATCCACTCAAACCTGGTCAGCCTTTCATTTTCTTTTCCACAATATCAGACTTCAGAAATCATTGGAATCGCCAGTACAGAATGTTCCATTCATTCACTGCCAATCTGGAATTCATCTGAATCTGCACTCCAGGTAGGCTTTCATTACACCACTTATGAATGTCCAAGTAACACAATGCTGGTTTTCAGCGGTCTGTTCACACTCTAAGCCCTGCTTTTTACTGGGTATCCACACAACTGTGGTCAGCTCTTCATTTTCATGTCCAAACAATCCAGACTTGAGAAATCATTGCAATCTCCAGTACAGAATGTTCCATTCATTCACTGCGAATCTGGAATTCAACTGAATCTCCACTACCTGCAGATTTATCTTACACCACTTGTGAATGTCCAAGTAAAACAATGCTGGTTTTCAGAGGCCTGTTCATGTTCGCAGTCGTGCTGTTCAATTGGCTATCCACTCAACCTGTTTTGCTCCTCATTTTCCTGTGCACACAACCCAGCCTTCAGAAATCATTGTAATCTCCACTACAGGATGTTCCATTCATTCACTGGGAATCTGGAATTCATCTGAATCTGCACTCCACGCAGGCTTTCGTTACACCACTGCTGAAAGTCGAAGTAATGCAATACTGGTTTTCAGTGGTCTGTTCACATTCGAAGCCGAGGCTTTTTACAGGCTATCCACTCAACACTGGTCAGCTCTTCATTTTCGTGTCCCCACAATCCAGATTTCAGAAATCATTGCAATCTCCACTACAGAATGTTCCATTCATTCACTGCGAGTCTGGAGTTTATCTGATTCTCCACTCCCGCCTGGTTAACATTACACCACTTGTGAATGTCCAAGTAAGCCAATGCTGGTTTTCAGAGGCCTGTTCATACTCGCAGCCGTGCTGTTTAATTGACAATTCACTCCACCCTGTTCAGCTCTTCATTGTCCCACCACACTACCAGCCTTCAGAAATCTTTGTTATCTCCACTACAGAATGTTCCATTCATTCACTGCGAATCTGGAATTCATCTGACTCTCAACTCCACGCAGGTTTTCATTACACCACTGTTGAATGTCCAAGTAACCCAATGCTGGTTTTCAGCGGCCTGTTCATATTCGCAGCCCTGCTGTTTACTTGGCTATCGATTCAAGCCTGGTCAGCTCTTCATTTTCCTGTCCACACAACACAGGCTTCAGAAATCATTGGAATCTCCTCTACAGAATGTTCCATTCATTCACTGCGAATGTGGAATTCAACTGACTCTCCACTCCATGCAGGTTTTCCTTACACCACTGATGAATGTCCAAGTAACCCAATGCTGGTTTTCAGCTGCATGTTCACACTCGCAGCCATGGCTTTCCACTAAATCCTGATTAGTTCTTGATTTTCCTTCCACACGACCCAGCCTTCAGAAATCATTGGAATCTCCACTAGAGAATGTTCCATTCATTCACTGCGAATCTGGAATTCCTCTGAACCTCCACTCCCGGCAGGTTTTCGTTACACCACTGTTGAATGTCCAAGTAACCCAATGTTTTAAGTGTTTTCTTCACAAGCGCAGTGGTGCTGTTCAATTGGCTATCCACTCAACCCTGGCCAGCTCTACATTTTCCTGTCCACACCACAGAGACTGGAGAAATCATTGTTATCTCCACTACAGAATGTTCCATTCATTCACAGCGAATCTGGAATTCATCTGAATCTCCACTCCCGGCAGGTTTTCGTGACACCACTGGTAAATATCCAAGTAAGCCAATGCTGGTTTTAAGTGGCCTGCTCATACTCTCAGCCGTGCTGTTCAATTTGCTATCCACTCAACCCTCTTCAGCTCCATTTTCCTGTCCACATAACCCAAACTTCAGAAACAATTGGTATCTCCTCCACAGAATGTTCCATTCATTGACTGCAAATCTGAAATTCATCTAATTCTCAACTCCCGTCAGGTTTTCGTTACACCACTTGTGAATGTCCAATTAAGCCAAAGCTGGTTTTCAGTGGCCTGTTCTTACCACGAGACGTGCTGTTCATTTGGCTATCCATTCCACCCTGTTCAGCTCTACATTTTCGTGTCCACAAAACCCAGCCTTCAGAAATCATTGGAATCACCACTAGAGAATGTTCCATTCATTCACTGCGAATCTGGAATTCATCTGAATCTCCACTCCCGGCAGGTTTTCATTGCACCACTGCTGAATGTTCAAGTAACGCAATGATGGTTTTCAGCGGTCTATTCACACTCGAACCCGTGCTGTTCACGGTCTAGCGACTCAACACTGGTGAGTTCTTCTTTTTCCAGTTCAGACAATACAAACCTCAGAAACCATTGCAATCTACACTACAGAATGTTTCATTCATTCACGCGAATCTTGAATTCATCTTGTTCTCCACTCCCAGCAGGTTTTCGTTTCACCACTGGTGAATGTCCAAGCAACCCAAGGCTGGTTTCAGCTGCGTGTTAACACTCGCAGCCGTGCTGTTCAATTGGCTATCCAGTGAACGCTGGTTAGCTCTTGATTTTCCTTCCACACACCGAGCCTTCAGAAATCATTCTTATCTCCACTTCAGAATGTTCCATTCGTTCCCTGCGAATCTGGAATTCCTCTGACTCTCCACACCAGGCAGATTTTCCTAACAACACTGGTGAATGACCAGGTAATCCAATGCTGGTTTTCAGCGGCTGTTCACACTCACAGCCTTGCTGTTCAATTGGCAATCCAGTCAAACCTAGTCAGCTCTTCATTTTCCTGTCCACACAACCCAGCGTTCAGAAATCATTGGAATCTCTACTACAGAAATTTCCATTCATTCACTGTGAATCTGGAAATAATCTGAATCTGCATTCCAGGAAGGCTTTCGTTACACCACTGATGAATGTCCAAGTAAGCCAATGCTGGTTTTCAGTGGCCTGTTCATACTAAGAGACGTGCTGTTCATTTGGCTATCCACTCCACCCTGTTCAGCTCTACATTTTCGTGTCCACAAAACCCAG
Source organism: Sorex fumeus (assembly GCF_029834395.1). Classification (NCBI taxonomy): domain Eukaryota; kingdom Metazoa; phylum Chordata; class Mammalia; order Eulipotyphla; family Soricidae; genus Sorex; species Sorex fumeus. The sequence continues at coordinate 2,052,978 of NW_026606173.1, forward strand.
CCTTCAGAAATCATTGGAATCACCACTAGAGAATGTTCCATTCATTCACTGCGAATCTGGAATTCATCTGAACCTCCACTCCCTGCAGGTTTTCGTTACGCCACTGCTGAATGTCCAAGAAACTCAATACTGGTTTTCAGAGGCATGTTCAACTCGCAGAAGTGCTGTTCAATGGGCTATCCACTCAATATTGGTCAGCTCTTCATTTTCCTCTCCACACAAACCAGCCTTCAGAAATCATTGGGATCTCCACTACAGACTGTTCCATTCATTCACTGCGATTCTGCAATTCATCTGACTCTCCGCTCCAGGCAGGTTTTCATTACAGCACTGGTGAATGACCAAGTAATCCAATGCTGGTTTTCAGCCGCCTTTTCACACTCGCAGTGTGCTGTTCAATTGTCTATCCACTCAAACCTGGTCAGCCTTTCATTTTCTTTTCCACAATATCAGACTTCAGAAATCATTGGAATCGCCAGTACAGAATGTTCCATTCATTCACTGCCAATCTGGAATTCATCTGAATCTGCACTCCAGGTAGGCTTTCATTACACCACTTATGAATGTCCAAGTAACACAATGCTGGTTTTCAGCGGTCTGTTCACACTCTAAGCCCTGCTTTTTACTGGGTATCCACACAACTGTGGTCAGCTCTTCATTTTCATGTCCAAACAATCCAGACTTGAGAAATCATTGCAATCTCCAGTACAGAATGTTCCATTCATTCACTGCGAATCTGGAATTCAACTGAATCTCCACTACCTGCAGATTTATCTTACACCACTTGTGAATGTCCAAGTAAAACAATGCTGGTTTTCAGAGGCCTGTTCATGTTCGCAGTCGTGCTGTTCAATTGGCTATCCACTCAACCTGTTTTGCTCCTCATTTTCCTGTGCACACAACCCAGCCTTCAGAAATCATTGTAATCTCCACTACAGGATGTTCCATTCATTCACTGGGAATCTGGAATTCATCTGAATCTGCACTCCACGCAGGCTTTCGTTACACCACTGCTGAAAGTCGAAGTAATGCAATACTGGTTTTCAGTGGTCTGTTCACATTCGAAGCCGAGGCTTTTTACAGGCTATCCACTCAACACTGGTCAGCTCTTCATTTTCGTGTCCCCACAATCCAGATTTCAGAAATCATTGCAATCTCCACTACAGAATGTTCCATTCATTCACTGCGAGTCTGGAGTTTATCTGATTCTCCACTCCCGCCTGGTTAACATTACACCACTTGTGAATGTCCAAGTAAGCCAATGCTGGTTTTCAGAGGCCTGTTCATACTCGCAGCCGTGCTGTTTAATTGACAATTCACTCCACCCTGTTCAGCTCTTCATTGTCCCACCACACTACCAGCCTTCAGAAATCTTTGTTATCTCCACTACAGAATGTTCCATTCATTCACTGCGAATCTGGAATTCATCTGACTCTCAACTCCACGCAGGTTTTCATTACACCACTGTTGAATGTCCAAGTAACCCAATGCTGGTTTTCAGCGGCCTGTTCATATTCGCAGCCCTGCTGTTTACTTGGCTATCGATTCAAGCCTGGTCAGCTCTTCATTTTCCTGTCCACACAACACAGGCTTCAGAAATCATTGGAATCTCCTCTACAGAATGTTCCATTCATTCACTGCGAATGTGGAATTCAACTGACTCTCCACTCCATGCAGGTTTTCCTTACACCACTGATGAATGTCCAAGTAACCCAATGCTGGTTTTCAGCTGCATGTTCACACTCGCAGCCATGCTATACAATTGGCTTTCCACTAAATCCTGATTAGTTCTTGATTTTCCTTCCACACGACCCAGCCTTCAGAAATCATTGGAATCTCCACTAGAGAATGTTCCATTCATTCACTGCGAATCTGGAATTCCTCTGAACCTCCACTCCCGGCAGGTTTTCGTTACACCACTGTTGAATGTCCAAGTAACCCAATGTTTTAAGTGTTTTCTTCACAAGCGCAGTGGTGCTGTTCAATTGGCTATCCACTCAACCCTGGCCAGCTCTACATTTTCCTGTCCACACCACAGAGACTGGAGAAATCATTGTTATCTCCACTACAGAATGTTCCATTCATTCACAGCGAATCTGGAATTCATCTGAATCTCCACTCCCGGCAGGTTTTCGTGACACCACTGGTAAATATCCAAGTAAGCCAATGCTGGTTTTAAGTGGCCTGCTCATACTCTCAGCCGTGCTGTTCAATTTGCTATCCACTCAACCCTCTTCAGCTCCATTTTCCTGTCCACATAACCCAAACTTCAGAAACAATTGGTATCTCCTCCACAGAATGTTCCATTCATTGACTGCAAATCTGAAATTCATCTAATTCTCAACTCCCGTCAGGTTTTCGTTACACCACTTGTGAATGTCCAATTAAGCCAAAGCTGGTTTTCAGTGGCCTGTTCTTACTACGAGACGTGCTGTTCATTTGGCTATCCATTCCACCCTGTTCAGCTCTACATTTTCGTGTCCACAAAACCCAGCCTTCAGAAATCATTGGAATCACCACTAGAGAATGTTCCATGCATTCACTGCGAATCTGGAATTCATCTGAATCTCCACTCCCGGCAGGTTTTCATTGCACCACTGCTGAATGTTCAAGTAACGCAATGATGGTTTTCAGCGGTCTATTCACACTCGAACCCGTGCTGTTCACGGTCTAGCGACTCAACACTGGTGAGTTCTTCTTTTTCCAGTTCAGACAATACAAACCTCAGAAACCATTGCAATCTACACTACAGAATGTTTCATTCATTCACGCGAATCTTGAATTCATCTTGTTCTCCACTCCCAGCAGGTGTTCGTTTCACCACTGGTGAATGTCCAAGCAACCCAAGGCTGGTTTCAGCTGCGTGTTAACACTCGCAGCCGTGCTGTTCAATTGGCTATCCAGTGAACGCTGGTTAGCTCTTGATTTTCCTTCCACACACCGAGCCTTCAGAAATCATTCTTATCTCCACTTCAGAATGTTCCATTCGTTCCCTGCGAATCTGGAATTCCTCTGACTCTCCACACCAGGCAGATTTTCCTAACAACACTGGTGAATGACCAGGTAATCCAATGCTGGTTTTCAGCGGCTGTTCACACTCACAGCCTTGCTGTTCAATTGGCAATCCAGTCAAACCTAGTCAGCTCTTCATTTTCCTGTCCACACAACCCAGCGTTCAGAAATCATTGGAATCTCTACTACAGAAATTTCCATTCATTCACTGTGAATCTGGAAATAATCTGAATCTGCATTCCAGGAAGGCTTTCGTTACACCACTGATGAATGTCCAAGTAAGCCAATGCTGGTTTTCAGTGGCCTGTTCATACTAAGAGACGTGCTGTTCATTTGGCTATCCACTCCACCCTGTTCAGCTCTACATTTTCGTGTCCACAAAACCCAGCCTTCAGAAATCATTGGAATCACCACTAGAGAATGTTCCATTCATTCACTGCGAATCTGGAATTCATCTGAACCTCCACTCCCTGCAGGTTTTCGTTACGCCACTGCTGAATGTCCAAGAAACTCAATACTGGTTTTCAGAGGCATGTTCAACTCGCAGAAGTGCTGTTCAATGGGCTATCCACTCAATATTGGTCAGCTCTTCATTTTCCTCTCCACACAAACCAGCCTTCAGAAATCATTGGGATCTCCACTACAGACTGTTCCATTCATTCACTGCGATTCTGCAATTCATCTGACTCTCCGCTCCAGGCAGGTTTTCATTACAGCACTGGTGAATGACCAAGTAATCCAATGCTGGTTTTCAGCCGCCTTTTCACACTCGCAGTGTGCTGTTCAATTGTCTATCCACTCAAACCTGGTCAGCCTTTCATTTTCTTTTCCACAATATCAGACTTCAGAAATCATTGGAATCGCCAGTACAGAATGTTCCATTCATTCACTGCCAATCTGGAATTCATCTGAATCTGCACTCCAGGTAGGCTTTCATTACACCACTTATGAATGTCCAAGTAACACAATGCTGGTTTTCAGCGGTCTGTTCACACTCTAAGCCCTGCTTTTTACTGGGTATCCACACAACTGTGGTCAGCTCTTCATTTTCATGTCCAAACAATCCAGACTTGAGAAATCATTGCAATCTCCAGTACAGAATGTTCCATTCATTCACTGCGAATCTGGAATTCAACTGAATCTCCACTACCTGCAGATTTATCTTACACCACTTGTGAATGTCCAAGTAAAACAATGCTGGTTTTCAGAGGCCTGTTCATGTTCGCAGTCGTGCTGTTCAATTGGCTATCCACTCAACCTGTTTTGCTCCTCATTTTCCTGTGCACACAACCCAGCCTTCAGAAATCATTGTAATCTCCACTACAGGATGTTCCATTCATTCACTGGGAATCTGGAATTCATCTGAATCTGCACTCCACGCAGGCTTTCGTTACACCACTGCTGAAAGTCGAAGTAATGCAATACTGGTTTTCAGTGGTCTGTTCACATTCGAAGCCGAGGCTTTTTACAGGCTATCCACTCAACACTGGTCAGCTCTTCATTTTCGTGTCCCCACAATCCAGATTTCAGAAATCATTGCAATCTCCACTACAGAATGTTCCATTCATTCACTGCGAGTCTGGAGTTTATCTGATTCTCCACTCCCGCCTGGTTAACATTACACCACTTGTGAATGTCCAAGTAAGCCAATGCTGGTTTTCAGAGGCCTGTTCATACTCGCAGCCGTGCTGTTTAATTGACAATTCACTCCACCCTGTTCAGCTCTTCATTGTCCCACCACACTACCAGCCTTCAGAAATCTTTGTTATCTCCACTACAGAATGTTCCATTCATTCACTGCGAATCTGGAATTCATCTGACTCTCAACTCCACGCAGGTTTTCATTACACCACTGTTGAATGTCCAAGTAACCCAATGCTGGTTTTCAGCGGCCTGTTCATATTCGCAGCCCTGCTGTTTACTTGGCTATCGATTCAAGCCTGGTCAGCTCTTCATTTTCCTGTCCACACAACACAGGCTTCAGAAATCATTGGAATCTCCTCTACAGAATGTTCCATTCATTCACTGCGAATGTGGAATTCAACTGACTCTCCACTCCATGCAGGTTTTCCTTACACCACTGATGAATGTCCAAGTAACCCAATGCTGGTTTTCAGCTGCATGTTCACACTCGCAGCCATGCTATACAATTGGCTTTCCACTAAATCCTGATTAGTTCTTGATTTTCCTTCCACACGACCCAGCCTTCAGAAATCATTGGAATCTCCACTAGAGAATGTTCCATTCATTCACTGCGAATCTGGAATTCCTCTGAACCTCCACTCCCGGCAGGTTTTCGTTACACCACTGTTGAATGTCCAAGTAACCCAATGTTTTAAGTGTTTTCTTCACAAGCGCAGTGGTGCTGTTCAATTGGCTATCCACTCAACCCTGGCCAGCTCTACATTTTCCTGTCCACACCACAGAGACTGGAGAAATCATTGTTATCTCCACTACAGAATGTTCCATTCATTCACAGCGAATCTGGAATTCATCTGAATCTCCACTCCCGGCAGGTTTTCGTGACACCACTGGTAAATATCCAAGTAAGCCAATGCTGGTTTTAAGTGGCCTGCTCATACTCTCAGCCGTGCTGTTCAATTTGCTATCCACTCAACCCTCTTCAGCTCCATTTTCCTGTCCACATAACCCAAACTTCAGAAACAATTGGTATCTCCTCCACAGAATGTTCCATTCATTGACTGCAAATCTGAAATTCATCTAATTCTCAACTCCCGTCAGGTTTTCGTTACACCACTTGTGAATGTCCAATTAAGCCAAAGCTGGTTTTCAGTGGCCTGTTCTTACTACGAGACGTGCTGTTCATTTGGCTATCCATTCCACCCTGTTCAGCTCTACATTTTCGTGTCCACAAAACCCAGCCTTCAGAAATCATTGGAATCACCACTAGAGAATGTTCCATGCATTCACTGCGAATCTGGAATTCATCTGAATCTCCACTCCCGGCAGGTTTTCATTGCACCACTGCTGAATGTTCAAGTAACGCAATGATGGTTTTCAGCGGTCTATTCACACTCGAACCCGTGCTGTTCACGGTCTAGCGACTCAACACTGGTGAGTTCTTCTTTTTCCAGTTCAGACAATACAAACCTCAGAAACCATTGCAATCTACACTACAGAATGTTTCATTCATTCACGCGAATCTTGAATTCATCTTGTTCTCCACTCCCAGCAGGTTTTCGTTTCACCACTGGTGAATGTCCAAGCAACCCAAGGCTGGTTTCAGCTGCGTGTTAACACTCGCAGCCGTGCTGTTCAATTGGCTATCCAGTGAACGCTGGTTAGCTCTTGATTTTCCTTCCACACACCGAGCCTTCAGAAATCATTCTTATCTCCACTTCAGAATGTTCCATTCGTTCCCTGCGAATCTGGAATTCCTCTGACTCTCCACACCAGGCAGATTTTCCTAACAACACTGGTGAATGACCAGGTAATCCAATGCTGGTTTTCAGCGGCTGTTCACACTCACAGCCTTGCTGTTCAATTGGCAATCCAGTCAAACCTAGTCAGCTCTTCATTTTCCTGTCCACACAACCCAGCGTTCAGAAATCATTGGAATCTCTACTACAGAAATTTCCATTCATTCACTGTGAATCTGGAAATAATCTGAATCTGCATTCCAGGAAGGCTTTCGTTACACCACTGATGAATGTCCAAGTAAGCCAATGCTGGTTTTCAGTGGCCTGTTCATACTAAGAGACGTGCTGTTCATTTGGCTATCCACTCCACCCTGTTCAGCTCTACATTTTCGTGTCCACAAAACCCAGCCTTCAGAAATCATTGGAATCACCACTAGAGAATGTTCCATTCATTCACTGCGAATCTGGAATTCATCTGAACCTCCACTCCCTGCAGGTTTTCGTTACGCCACTGCTGAATGTCCAAGAAACTCAATACTGGTTTTCAGAGGCATGTTCAACTCGCAGAAGTGCTGTTCAATGGGCTATCCACTCAATATTGGTCAGCTCTTCATTTTCCTCTCCACACAAACCAGCCTTCAGAAATCATTGGGATCTCCACTACAGACTGTTCCATTCATTCACTGCGATTCTGCAATTCATCTGACTCTCCGCTCCAGGCAGGTTTTCATTACAGCACTGGTGAATGACCAAGTAATCCAATGCTGGTTTTCAGCCGCCTTTTCACACTCGCAGTGTGCTGTTCAATTGTCTATCCACTCAAACCTGGTCAGCCTTTCATTTTCTTTTCCACAATATCAGACTTCAGAAATCATTGGAATCGCCAGTACAGAATGTTCCATTCATTCACTGCCAATCTGGAATTCATCTGAATCTGCACTCCAGGTAGGCTTTCATTACACCACTTATGAATGTCCAAGTAACACAATGCTGGTTTTCAGCGGTCTGTTCACACTCTAAGCCCTGCTTTTTACTGGGTATCCACACAACTGTGGTCAGCTCTTCATTTTCATGTCCAAACAATCCAGACTTGAGAAATCATTGCAATCTCCAGTACAGAATGTTCCATTCATTCACTGCGAATCTGGAATTCAACTGAATCTCCACTACCTGCAGATTTATCTTACACCACTTGTGAATGTCCAAGTAAAACAATGCTGGTTTTCAGAGGCCTGTTCATGTTCGCAGTCGTGCTGTTCAATTGGCTATCCACTCAACCTGTTTTGCTCCTCATTTTCCTGTGCACACAACCCAGCCTTCAGAAATCATTGTAATCTCCACTACAGGATGTTCCATTCATTCACTGGGAATCTGGAATTCATCTGAATCTGCACTCCACGCAGGCTTTCGTTACACCACTGCTGAAAGTCGAAGTAATGCAATACTGGTTTTCAGTGGTCTGTTCACATTCGAAGCCGAGGCTTTTTACAGGCTATCCACTCAACACTGGTCAGCTCTTCATTTTCGTGTCCCCACAATCCAGATTTCAGAAATCATTGCAATCTCCACTACAGAATGTTCCATTCATTCACTGCGAGTCTGGAGTTTATCTGATTCTCCACTCCCGCCTGGTTAACATTACACCACTTGTGAATGTCCAAGTAAGCCAATGCTGGTTTTCAGAGGCCTGTTCATACTCGCAGCCGTGCTGTTTAATTGACAATTCACTCCACCCTGTTCAGCTCTTCATTGTCCCACCACACTACCAGCCTTCAGAAATCTTTGTTATCTCCACTACAGAATGTTCCATTCATTCACTGCGAATCTGGAATTCATCTGACTCTCAACTCCACGCAGGTTTTCATTACACCACTGTTGAATGTCCAAGTAACCCAATGCTGGTTTTCAGCGGCCTGTTCATATTCGCAGCCCTGCTGTTTACTTGGCTATCGATTCAAGCCTGGTCAGCTCTTCATTTTCCTGTCCACACAACACAGGCTTCAGAAATCATTGGAATCTCCTCTACAGAATGTTCCATTCATTCACTGCGAATGTGGAATTCAACTGACTCTCCACTCCATGCAGGTTTTCCTTACACCACTGATGAATGTCCAAGTAACCCAATGCTGGTTTTCAGCTGCATGTTCACACTCGCAGCCATGCTATACAATTGGCTTTCCACTAAATCCTGATTAGTTCTTGATTTTCCTTCCACACGACCCAGCCTTCAGAAATCATTGGAATCTCCACTAGAGAATGTTCCATTCATTCACTGCGAATCTGGAATTCCTCTGAACCTCCACTCCCGGCAGGTTTTCGTTACACCACTGTTGAATGTCCAAGTAACCCAATGTTTTAAGTGTTTTCTTCACAAGCGCAGTGGTGCTGTTCAATTGGCTATCCACTCAACCCTGGCCAGCTCTACATTTTCCTGTCCACACCACAGAGACTGGAGAAATCATTGTTATCTCCACTACAGAATGTTCCATTCATTCACAGCGAATCTGGAATTCATCTGAATCTCCACTCCCGGCAGGTTTTCGTGACACCACTGGTAAATATCCAAGTAAGCCAATGCTGGTTTTAAGTGGCCTGCTCATACTCTCAGCCGTGCTGTTCAATTTGCTATCCACTCAACCCTCTTCAGCTCCATTTTCCTGTCCACATAACCCAAACTTCAGAAACAATTGGTATCTCCTCCACAGAATGTTCCATTCATTGACTGCAAATCTGAAATTCATCTAATTCTCAACTCCCGTCAGGTTTTCGTTACACCACTTGTGAATGTCCAATTAAGCCAAAGCTGGTTTTCAGTGGCCTGTTCTTACTACGAGACGTGCTGTTCATTTGGCTATCCATTCCACCCTGTTCAGCTCTACATTTTCGTGTCCACAAAACCCAGCCTTCAGAAATCATTGGAATCACCACTAGAGAATGTTCCATGCATTCACTGCGAATCTGGAATTCATCTGAATCTCCACTCCCGGCAGGTTTTCATTGCACCACTGCTGAATGTTCAAGTAACGCAATGATGGTTTTCAGCGGTCTATTCACACTCGAACCCGTGCTGTTCACGGTCTAGCGACTCAACACTGGTGAGTTCTTCTTTTTCCAGTTCAGACAATACAAACCTCAGAAACCATTGCAATCTACACTACAGAATGTTTCATTCATTCACGCGAATCTTGAATTCATCTTGTTCTCCACTCCCAGCAGGTTTTCGTTTCACCACTGGTGAATGTCCAAGCAACCCAAGGCTGGTTTCAGCTGCGTGTTAACACTCGCAGCCGTGCTGTTCAATTGGCTATCCAGTGAACGCTGGTTAGCTCTTGATTTTCCTTCCACACACCGAGGCTTCAGAAATCATTCTTATCTCCACTTCAGAATGTTCCATTCGTTCCCTGCGAATCTGGAATTCCTCTGACTCTCCACACCAGGCAGATTTTCCTAACAACACTGGTGAATGACCAGGTAATCCAATGCTGGTTTTCAGCGGCTGTTCACACTCACAGCCTTGCTGTTCAATTGGCAATCCAGTCAAACCTAGTCAGCTCTTCATTTTCCTGTCCACACAACCCAGCGTTCAGAAATCATTGGAATCTCTACTACAGAAATTTCCATTCATTCACTGTGAATCTGGAAATAATCTGAATCTGCATTCCAGGAAGGCTTTCGTTACACCACTGATGAATGTCCAAGTAAGCCAATGCTGGTTTTCAGTGGCCTGTTCATACTAAGAGACGTGCTGTTCATTTGGCTATCCACTCCACCCTGTTCAGCTCTACATTTTCGTGTCCACAAAACCCAGCCTTCAGAAATCATTGGAATCACCACTAGAGAATGTTCCATTCATTCACTGCGAATCTGGAATTCATCTGAACCTCCACTCCCGGCAGGTTTTCGTTACGCCACTGGTGAATGTCCAAGAAACTCAATACTGGTTTTCAGAGGCATGTTCAACTCGCAGAAGTGCTGTTCAATGGGCTATCCACTCAATATTGGTCAGCTCTTCATTTTCCTCTCCACACAAACCAGCCTTCAGAAATCATTGGGATCTCCACTACAGACTGTTCCATTCATTCACTGCGATTCTGCAATTCATCTGACTCTCCGCTCCAGGCAGGTTTTCATTACAGCACTGGTGAATGACCAAGTAATCCAATGCTGGTTTTCAGCCGCCTTTTCACACTCGCAGTGTGCTGTTCAATTGTCTATCCACTCAAACCTGGTCAGCCTTTCATTTTCTTTTCCACAATATCAGACTTCAGAAATCATTGGAATCGCCAGTACAGAATGTTCCATTCATTCACTGCCAATCTGGAATTCATCTGAATCTGCACTCCAGGTAGGCTTTCATTACACCACTTATGAATGTCCAAGTAACACAATGCTGGTTTTCAGCGGTCTGTTCACACTCTAAGCCCTGCTTTTTACTGGGTATCCACACAACTGTGGTCAGCTCTTCATTTTCATGTCCAAACAATCCAGACTTGAGAAATCATTGCAATCTCCAGTACAGAATGTTCCATTCATTCACTGCGAATCTGGAATTCAACTGAATCTCCACTACCTGCAGATTTATCTTACACCACTTGTGAATGTCCAAGTAAAACAATGCTGGTTTTCAGAGGCCTGTTCATGTTCGCAGTCGTGCTGTTCAATTGGCTATCCACTCAACCTGTTTTGCTCCTCATTTTCCTGTGCACACAACCCAGCCTTCAGAAATCATTGTAATCTCCACTACAGGATGTTCCATTCATTCACTGGGAATCTGGAATTCATCTGAATCTGCACTCCACGCAGGCTTTCGTTACACCACTGCTGAAAGTCGAAGTAATGCAATACTGGTTTTCAGTGGTCTGTTCACATTCGAAGCCGAGGCTTTTTACAGGCTATCCACTCAACACTGGTCAGCTCTTCATTTTCGTGTCCCCACAATCCAGATTTCAGAAATCATTGCAATCTCCACTACAGAATGTTCCATTCATTCACTGCGAGTCTGGAGTTTATCTGATTCTCCACTCCCGCCTGGTTAACATTACACCACTTGTGAATGTCCAAGTAAGCCAATGCTGGTTTTCAGAGGCCTGTTCATACTCGCAGCCGTGCTGTTTAATTGACAATTCACTCCACCCTGTTCAGCTCTTCATTGTCCCACCACACTACCAGCCTTCAGAAATCTTTGTTATCTCCACTACAGAATGTTCCATTCATTCACTGCGAATCTGGAATTCATCTGACTCTCAACTCCACGCAGGTTTTCATTACACCACTGTTGAATGTCCAAGTAACCCAATGCTGGTTTTCAGCGGCCTGTTCATATTCGCAGCCCTGCTGTTTACTTGGCTATCGATTCAAGCCTGGTCAGCTCTTCATTTTCCTGTCCACACAACACAGGCTTCAGAAATCATTGGAATCTCCTCTACAGAATGTTCCATTCATTCACTGCGAATGTGGAATTCAACTGACTCTCCACTCCATGCAGGTTTTCCTTACACCACTGATGAATGTCCAAGTAACCCAATGCTGGTTTTCAGCTGCATGTTCACACTCGCAGCCATGCTATACAATTGGCTTTCCACTAAATCCTGATTAGTTCTTGATTTTCCTTCCACACGACCCAGCCTTCAGAAATCATTGGAATCTCCACTAGAGAATGTTCCATTCATTCACTGCGAATCTGGAATTCCTCTGAACCTCCACTCCCGGCAGGTTTTCGTTACACCACTGTTGAATGTCCAAGTAACCCAATGTTTTAAGTGTTTTCTTCACAAGCGCAGTGGTGCTGTTCAATTGGCTATCCACTCAACCCTGGCCAGCTCTACATTTTCCTGTCCACACCACAGAGACTGGAGAAATCATTGTTATCTCCACTACAGAATGTTCCATTCATTCACAGCGAATCTGGAATTCATCTGAATCTCCACTCCCGGCAGGTTTTCGTGACACCACTGGTAAATATCCAAGTAAGCCAATGCTGGTTTTAAGTGGCCTGCTCATACTCTCAGCCGTGCTGTTCAATTTGCTATCCACTCAACCCTCTTCAGCTCCATTTTCCTGTCCACATAACCCAAACTTCAGAAACAATTGGTATCTCCTCCACAGAATGTTCCATTCATTGACTGCAAATCTGAAATTCATCTAATTCTCAACTCCCGTCAGGTTTTCGTTACACCACTTGTGAATGTCCAATTAAGCCAAAGCTGGTTTTCAGTGGCCTGTTCTTACTACGAGACGTGCTGTTCATTTGGCTATCCATTCCACCCTGTTCAGCTCTACATTTTCGTGTCCACAAAACCCAGCCTTCAGAAATCATTGGAATCACCACTAGAGAATGTTCCATGCATTCACTGCGAATCTGGAATTCATCTGAATCTCCACTCCCGGCAGGTTTTCATTGCACCACTGCTGAATGTTCAAGTAACGCAATGATGGTTTTCAGCGGTCTATTCACACTCGAACCCGTGCTGTTCACGGTCTAGCGACTCAACACTGGTGAGTTCTTCTTTTTCCAGTTCAGACAATACAAACCTCAGAAACCATTGCAATCTACACTACAGAATGTTTCATTCATTCACGCGAATCTTGAATTCATCTTGTTCTCCACTCCCAGCAGGTTTTCGTTTCACCACTGGTGAATGTCCAAGCAACCCAAGGCTGGTTTCAGCTGCGTGTTAACACTCGCAGCCGTGCTGTTCAATTGGCTATCCAGTGAACGCTGGTTAGCTCTTGATTTTCCTTCCACACACCGAGCCTTCAGAAATCATTCTTATCTCCACTTCAGAATGTTCCATTCGTTCCCTGCGAATCTGGAATTCCTCTGACTCTCCACACCAGGCAGATTTGCCTAACAACACTGGTGAATGACCAGGTAATCCAATGCTAGTTTTCAGCGGCTGTTCACACTCACAGCCTTGCTGTTCAATTGGCAATCCAGTCAAACCTAGTCAGCTCTTCATTTTCCTGTCCACACAACCCAGCGTTCAGAAATCATTGGAATCTCTACTACAGAAATTTCCATTCATTCACTGTGAATCTGGAAATAATCTGAATCTGCATTCCAGGAAGGCTTTCGTTACACCACTGATGAATGTCCAAGTAAGCCAATGCTGGTTTTCAGTGGCCTGTTCATACTAAGAGACGTGCTGTTCATTTGGCTATCCACTCCACCCTGTTCAGCTCTACATTTTCGTGTCCACAAAACCCAGCCTTCAGAAATCATTGGAATCACCACTAGAGAATGTTCCATTCATTCACTGCGAATCTGGAATTCATCTGAACCTCCACTCCCGGCAGGTTTTCGTTACGCCACTGGTGAATGTCCAAGAAACTCAATACTGGTTTTCAGAGGCATGTTCAACTCGCAGAAGTGCTGTTCAATGGGCTATCCACTCAATATTGGTCAGCTCTTCATTTTCCTCTCCACACAAACCAGCCTTCAGAAATCATTGGGATCTCCACTACAGACTGTTCCATTCATTCACTGCGATTCTGCAATTCATCTGACTCTCCGCTCCAGGCAGGTTTTCATTACAGCACTGGTGAATGACCAAGTAATCCAATGCTGGTTTTCAGCCGCCTTTTCACACTCGCAGTGTGCTGTTCAATTGTCTATCCACTCAAACCTGGTCAGCCTTTCATTTTCTTTTCCACAATATCAGACTTCAGAAATCATTGGAATCGCCAGTACAGAATGTTCCATTCATTCACTGCCAATCTGGAATTCATCTGAATCTGCACTCCAGGTAGGCTTTCATTACACCACTTATGAATGTCCAAGTAACACAATGCTGGTTTTCAGCGGTCTGTTCACACTCTAAGCCCTGCTTTTTACTGGGTATCCACACAACTGTGGTCAGCTCTTCATTTTCATGTCCAAACAATCCAGACTTGAGAAATCATTGCAATCTCCAGTACAGAATGTTCCATTCATTCACTGCGAATCTGGAATTCAACTGAATCTCCACTACCTGCAGATTTATCTTACACCACTTGTGAATGTCCAAGTAAAACAATGCTGGTTTTCAGAGGCCTGTTCATGTTCGCAGTCGTGCTGTTCAATTGGCTATCCACTCAACCTGTTTTGCTCCTCATTTTCCTGTGCACACAACCCAGCCTTCAGAAATCATTGTAATCTCCACTACAGGATGTTCCATTCATTCACTGGGAATCTGGAATTCATCTGAATCTGCACTCCACGCAGGCTTTCGTTACACCACTGCTGAAAGTCGAAGTAATGCAATACTGGTTTTCAGTGGTCTGTTCACATTCGAAGCCGAGGCTTTTTACAGGCTATCCACTCAACACTGGTCAGCTCTTCATTTTCGTGTCCCCACAATCCAGATTTCAGAAATCATTGCAATCTCCACTACAGAATGTTCCATTCATTCACTGCGAGTCTGGAGTTTATCTGATTCTCCACTCCCGCCTGGTTAACATTACACCACTTGTGAATGTCCAAGTAAGCCAATGCTGGTTTTCAGAGGCCTGTTCATACTCGCAGCCGTGCTGTTTAATTGACAATTCACTCCACCCTGTTCAGCTCTTCATTGTCCCACCACACTACCAGCCTTCAGAAATCTTTGTTATCTCCACTACAGAATGTTCCATTCATTCACTGCGAATCTGGAATTCATCTGACTCTCAACTCCACGCAGGTTTTCATTACACCACTGTTGAATGTCCAAGTAACCCAATGCTGGTTTTCAGCGGCCTGTTCATATTCGCAGCCCTGCTGTTTACTTGGCTATCGATTCAAGCCTGGTCAGCTCTTCATTTTCCTGTCCACACAACACAGGCTTCAGAAATCATTGGAATCTCCTCTACAGAATGTTCCATTCATTCACTGCGAATGTGGAATTCAACTGACTCTCCACTCCATGCAGGTTTTCCTTACACCACTGATGAATGTCCAAGTAACCCAATGCTGGTTTTCAGCTGCATGTTCACACTCGCAGCCATGCTATACAATTGGCTTTCCACTAAATCCTGATTAGTTCTTGATTTTCCTTCCACACGACCCAGCCTTCAGAAATCATTGGAATCTCCACTAGAGAATGTTCCATTCATTCACTGCGAATCTGGAATTCCTCTGAACCTCCACTCCCGGCAGGTTTTCGTTACACCACTGTTGAATGTCCAAGTAACCCAATGTTTTAAGTGTTTTCTTCACAAGCGCAGTGGTGCTGTTCAATTGGCTATCCACTCAACCCTGGCCAGCTCTACATTTTCCTGTCCACACCACAGAGACTGGAGAAATCATTGTTATCTCCACTACAGAATGTTCCATTCATTCACAGCGAATCTGGAATTCATCTGAATCTCCACTCCCGGCAGGTTTTCGTGACACCACTGGTAAATATCCAAGTAAGCCAATGCTGGTTTTAAGTGGCCTGCTCATACTCTCAGCCGTGCTGTTCAATTTGCTATCCACTCAACCCTCTTCAGCTCCATTTTCCTGTCCACATAACCCAAACTTCAGAAACAATTGGTATCTCCTCCACAGAATGTTCCATTCATTGACTGCAAATCTGAAATTCATCTAATTCTCAACTCCCGTCAGGTTTTCGTTACACCACTTGTGAATGTCCAATTAAGCCAAAGCTGGTTTTCAGTGGCCTGTTCTTACTACGAGACGTGCTGTTCATTTGGCTATCCATTCCACCCTGTTCAGCTCTACATTTTCGTGTCCACAAAACCCAGCCTTCAGAAATCATTGGAATCACCACTAGAGAATGTTCCATGCATTCACTGCGAATCTGGAATTCATCTGAATCTCCACTCCCGGCAGGTTTTCATTGCACCACTGCTGAATGTTCAAGTAACGCAATGATGGTTTTCAGCGGTCTATTCACACTCGAACCCGTGCTGTTCACGGTCTAGCGACTCAACACTGGTGAGTTCTTCTTTTTCCAGTTCAGACAATACAAACCTCAGAAACCATTGCAATCTACACTACAGAATGTTTCATTCATTCACGCGAATCTTGAATTCATCTTGTTCTCCACTCCCAGCAGGTTTTCGTTTCACCACTGGTGAATGTCCAAGCAACCCAAGGCTGGTTTCAGCTGCGTGTTAACACTCGCAGCCGTGCTGTTCAATTGGCTATCCAGTGAACGCTGGTTAGCTCTTGATTTTCCTTCCACACACCGAGCCTTCAGAAATCATTCTTATCTCCACTTCAGAATGTTCCATTCGTTCCCTGCGAATCTGGAATTCCTCTGACTCTCCACACCAGGCAGATTTTCCTAACAACACTGGTGAATGACCAGGTAATCCAATGCTGGTTTTCAGCGGCTGTTCACACTCACAGCCTTGCTGTTCAATTGGCAATCCAGTCAAACCCAGTCAGCTCTTCATTTTCCTGTCCACACAACCCAGCGTTCAGAAATCATTGGAATCTCTACTACAGAAATTTCCATTCATTCACTGTGAATCTGGAAATAATCTGAATCTGCATTCCAGGAAGGCTTTCGTTACACCACTGATGAATGTCCAAGTAATGCAATGCTGCTTCTTAGTGGTCTGTTCACACTCGAAACCGTGCTGTTCATTGGCTATCCACTCAATATCGGTCAGCTCTTCAATATCCTGTCCAGACTATCCAGATTTCTAAATGTTGGCAATCACCACTACAGAATGTTCCATTCAATCACGCGAATCTGGAATTCATCAGAGTCTCCACTCCTGGAAGGTTTTCGTGACACCACTGGTAAATGTCCAAGGAAGACAATGCTGGTTTTAAGCCGCCTGCTAACACACTCAGCCGTGCTGTTCAATTTGCTATCCACCCAACCCTATTCAGCTCTACATTTTCCTGTCCTCATAACCCAACCTTCAGAAATAATTGGTATCTCCTCCGTTCATTCACTGCGAATCTTAAATTCATCTGACTCTCAACTCCCGGCGGGTTATCGTTACACCACTTGTGAATGTCCAAGTAAGCCAATGCTGGTTTTCAGTGGCCTGTTCATACTAAGAGACGTGCTGTTCATTTGGCTATCCACTCCACCCTGTTCAGCTCTACATTTTCGTGTCCACAAAACCCAGCCTTCAGAAATCATTGGAATCACCACTAGAGAATGTTCCATTCATTCACTAAGAATCTGGAATTCATCTGAACCTCCACTCCCGGCAGGTTTTCGTTACGCCACTGGTGAATGTCCAAGAAACTCAATACTGGTTTTCAGAGGCATGTTCAACTCGCAGAAGTGCTGTTCAATGGGCTATCCACTCAATATTGGTCAGCTCTTCATTTTCCTCTCCACACAAACCAGCCTTCAGAAATCATTGGGATCTCCACTACAGACTGTTCCATTCATTCACTGCGATTCTGCAATTCATCTGACTCTCCGCTCCAGGCAGGTTTTCATTACAGCACTGGTGAATGACCAAGTAATCCAATGCTCGTTTTCAGCCGCCTTTTCACACTCGCAGTGTGCTGTTCAATTGTCTATCCACTCAAACCTGGTCAGCCTTTCATTTTCTTTTCCACAATATCAGACTTCAGAAATCATTGGAATCGCCAGTACAGAATCTTCCATTCATTCACTGCCAATCTGGAATTCATCTGAATCTGCACTCCAGGTAGGCTTTCATTATACCACTTATGAATGTCCAAGTAACACAATGCTGGTTTTCAGCGGTCTGTTCACACTCTAAGCCCTGCTTTTTACTGGGTATCCACACAACTGTGGTCAGCTCTTCATTTTCATGTCCAAACAATCCAGACTTGAGAAATCATTGCAATCTCCAGTACAGAATGTTCCATTCATTCACTGCGAATCTGGAATTCAACTGAATCTCCACTACCTGCAGATTTATCTTACACCACTTGTGAATGTCCAAGTAAAACAATGCTGGTTTTCAGAGGCCTGTTCATGTTCGCAGTCGTGCTGTTCAATTGGCTATCCACTCAACCTGTTTTGCTCCTCATTTTCCTGTGCACACAACCCAGCCTTCAGAAATCATTGTAATCTCCACTACAGGATGTTCCATTCATTCACTGGGAATCTGGAATTCATCTGAATCTGCACTCCACGCAGGCTTTCGTTACACCACTGCTGAAAGTCGAAGTAATGCAATACTGGTTTTCAGTGGTCTGTTCACATTCGAAGCCGAGGCTTTTTACAGGCTATCCACTCAACACTGGTCAGCTCTTCATTTTCGTGTCCCCACAATCCAGATTTCAGAAATCATTGCAATCTCCACTACAGAATGTTCCATTCATTCACTGCGAGTCTGGAGTTTATCTGATTCTCCACTCCCGCCTGGTTAACATTACACCACTTGTGAATGTCCAAGTAAGCCAATGCTGGTTTTCAGAGGCCTGTTCATACTCGCAGCCGTGCTGTTTAATTGACAATTCACTCCACCCTGTTCAGCTCTTCATTGTCCCACCACACTACCAGCCTTCAGAAATCTTTGTTATCTCCACTACAGAATGTTCCATTCATTCACTGCGAATCTGGAATTCATCTGACTCTCAACTCCACGCAGGTTTTCATTACACCACTGTTGAATGTCCAAGTAACCCAATGCTGGTTTTCAGCGGCCTGTTCATATTCGCAGCCCTGCTGTTTACTTGGCTATCGATTCAAGCCTGGTCAGCTCTTCATTTTCCTGTCCACACAACACAGGCTTCAGAAATCATTGGAATCTCCTCTACAGAATGTTCCATTCATTCACTGCGAATGTGGAATTCAACTGACTCTCCACTCCATGCAGGTTTTCCTTACACCACTGATGAATGTCCAAGTAACCCAATGCTGGTTTTCAGCTGCATGTTCACACTCGCAGCCATGCTATACAATTGGCTTTCCACTAAATCCTGATTAGTTCTTGATTTTCCTTCCACACGACCCAGCCTTCAGAAATCATTGGAATCTCCACTAGAGAATGTTCCATTCATTCACTGCGAATCTGGAATTCCTCTGAACCTCCACTCCCGGCAGGTTTTCGTTACACCACTGTTGAATGTCCAAGTAACCCAATGTTTTAAGTGTTTTCTTCACAAGCGCAGTGGTGCTGTTCAATTGGCTATCCACTCAACCCTGGCCAGCTCTACATTTTCCTGTCCACACCACAGAGACTGGAGAAATCATTGTTATCTCCACTACAGAATGTTCCATTCATTCACAGCGAATCTGGAATTCATCTGAATCTCCACTCCCGGCAGGTTTTCGTGACACCACTGGTAAATATCCAAGTAAGCCAATGCTGGTTTTAAGTGGCCTGCTCATACTCTCAGCCGTGCTGTTCAATTTGCTATCCACTCAACCCTCTTCAGCTCCATTTTCCTGTCCACATAACCCAAACTTCAGAAACAATTGGTATCTCCTCCACAGAATGTTCCATTCATTGACTGCAAATCTGAAATTCATCTAATTCTCAACTCCCGTCAGGTTTTCGTTACACCACTTGTGAATGTCCAATTAAGCCAAAGCTGGTTTTCAGTGGCCTGTTCTTACTACGAGACGTGCTGTTCATTTGGCTATCCATTCCACCCTGTTCAGCTCTACATTTTCGTGTCCACAAAACCCAGCCTTCAGAAATCATTGGAATCACCACTAGAGAATGTTCCATGCATTCACTGCGAATCTGGAATTCATCTGAATCTCCACTCCCGGCAGGTTTTCATTGCACCACTGCTGAATGTTCAAGTAACGCAATGATGGTTTTCAGCGGTCTATTCACACTCGAACCCGTGCTGTTCACGGTCTAGCGACTCAACACTGGTGAGTTCTTCTTTTTCCAGTTCAGACAATACAAACCTCAGAAACCATTGCAATCTACACTACAGAATGTTTCATTCATTCACGCGAATCTTGAATTCATCTTGTTCTCCACTCCCAGCAGGTTTTTGTTTCACCACTGGTGAATGTCCAAGCAACCCAAGGCTGGTTTCAGCTGCGTGTTAACACTCGCAGCCGTGCTGTTCAATTGGCTATCCAGTGAACGCTGGTTAGCTCTTGATTTTCCTTCCACACACCGAGCCTTCAGAAATCATTCTTATCTCCACTTCAGAATGTTCCATTCGTTCCCTGTGAATCTGGAATTCCTCTGACTCTCCACACCAGGCAGATTTTCCTATCAACACTGGTGAATGACCAGGTAATCCAATGCTGGTTTTCAGCGGCTGTTCACACTCACAGCCTTGCTGTTCAATTGGCAATCCAGTCAAACCTAGTCAGCTCTTCATTTTCCTGTCCACACAACCCAGCGTTCAGAAATCATTGGAATCTCTACTACAGAAATTTCCATTCATTCACTGTGAATCTGGAAATAATCTGAATCTGCATTCCAGGAAGGCTTTCGTTACACCACTGATGAATGTCCAAGTAATGCAATGCTGCTTCTTAGTGGTCTGTTCACACTCGAAACCGTGCTGTTCATTGGCTATCCACTCAATATCGGTCAGCTCTTCAATATCCTGTCCAGACTATCCAGATTTCTAAATGTTGGCAATCACCACTACAGAATGTTCCATTCAATCACGCGAATCTGGAATTCATCAGAGTCTCCACTCCTGGAAGGTTTTCGTGACACCACTGGTAAATGTCCAAGGAAGACAATGCTGGTTTTAAGCCGCCTGCTAACACACTCAGCCGTGCTGTTCATTTGGCTATCCACCCAACCCTATTCAGCTCTACATTTTCCTGTCCACAAAACCCAGCCTTCAGAAATCATTGGAATCACCACTAGAGAATGTTCCATTCATTCACTGCGAATCTGGAATTCATCAGAGTCTCCACTCCTGGAAGGTTTTCGTGACACCACTGGTAAATGTCCAAGGAAGACAATGCTGGTTTTAAGCCGCCTGCTAACACACTCAGCCGTGCTGTTCAATTTGCTATCCACCCAACCCTATTCAGCTCTACATTTTCCTGTCCTCATAACCCAACCTTCAGAAATAATTGGTATCTCCTCCACAGAATGTTCCGTTCATTCACTGCGAATCTTAAATTCATCTGACTCTCAACTCCCGGCGGGTTATCGTTACACCACTTGTGAATGTCCAAGTAAGCCAATGCTGGTTTTCAGTGGCCTGTTCATACTAAGAGACGTGCTGTTCATTTGGCTATCCACTCCACCCTGTTCAGCTCTACATTTTCGTGTCCACAAAACCCAGCCTTCAGAAATCATTGGAATCACCACTAGAGAATGTTCCATTCATTCACTGCGAATCTGGAATTCATCTGAACCTCCACTCCCGGCAGGTTTTCGTTACGCCACTGGTGAATGTCCAAGAAACTCAATACTGGTTTTCAGAGGCATGTTCAACTCGCAGAAGTGCTGTTCAATGGGCTATCCACTCAATATTGGTCAGCTCTTCATTTTCCTCTCCACACAAACCAGCCTTCAGAAATCATTGGGATCTCCACTACAGACTGTTCCATTCATTCACTGCGATTCTGCAATTCATCTGACTCTCCGCTCCAGTCAGGTTTTCATTACAGCACTGGTGAATGACCAAGTAATCCAATGCTCGTTTTCAGCCGCCTTTTCACACTCGCAGTGTGCTGTTCAATTGTCTATCCACTCAAACCTGGTCAGCCTTTCATTTTCTTTTCCACAATATCAGACTTCAGAAATCATTGGAATCGCCAGTACAGAATGTTCCATTCATTCACTGCCAATCTGGAATTCATCTGAATCTGCACTCCAGGTAGGCTTTCATTACACCACTTATGAATGTCCAAGTAACACAATGCTGGTTTTCAGCGGTCTGTTCACACTCTAAGCCCTGCTTTTTACTGGGTATCCACACAACTGTGGTCAGCTCTTCATTTTCATGTCCAAACAATCCAGACTTGAGAAATCATTGCAATCTCCAGTACAGAATGTTCCATTCATTCACTGCGAATCTGGAATTCAACTGAATCTCCACTACCTGCAGATTTATCTTACACCACTTGTGAATGTCCAAGTAAAACAATGCTGGTTTTCAGAGGCCTGTTCATGTTCGCAGTCGTGCTGTCCAATTGGCTATCCACTCAACCTGTTTTGCTCCTCATTTTCCTGTGCACACAACCCAGCCTTCAGAAATCATTGTAATCTCCACTACAGGATGTTCCATTCATTCACTGGGAATCTGGAATTCATCTGAATCTGCACTCCACGCAGGCTTTCGTTACACCACTGCTGAAAGTCGAAGTAATGCAATACTGGTTTTCAGTGGTCTGTTCACATTCGAAGCCGAGGCTTTTTACAGGCTATCCACTCAACACTGGTCAGCTCTTCATTTTCGTGTCCCCACAATCCAGATTTCAGAAATCATTGCAATCTCCACTACAGAATGTTCCATTCATTCACTGCGAGTCTGGAGTTTATCTGATTCTCCACTCCCGCCTGGTTAACATTACACCACTTGTGAATGTCCAAGTAAGCCAATGCTGGTTTTCAGAGGCCTGTTCATACTCGCAGCCGTGCTGTTTAATTGACAATTCACTCCACCCTGTTCAGCTCTTCATTGTCCCACCACACTACCAGCCTTCAGAAATCTTTGTTATCTCCACTACAGAATGTTCCATTCATTCACTGCGAATCTGGAATTCATCTGACTCTCAACTCCACGCAGGTTTTCATTACACCACTGTTGAATGTCCAAGTAACCCAATGCTGGTTTTCAGCGGCCTGTTCATATTCGCAGCCCTGCTGTTTACTTGGCTATCGATTCAAGCCTGGTCAGCTCTTCATTTTCCTGTCCACACAACACAGGCTTCAGAAATCATTGGAATCTCCTCTACAGAATGTTCCATTCATTCACTGCGAATGTGGAATTCAACTGACTCTCCACTCCATGCAGGTTTTCCTTACACCACTGATGAATGTCCAAGTAACCCAATGCTGGTTTTCAGCTGCATGTTCACACTCGCAGCCATGCTATACAATTGGCTTTCCACTAAATCCTGATTAGTTCTTGATTTTCCTTCCACACGACCCAGCCTTCAGAAATCATTGGAATCTCCACTAGAGAATGTTCCATTCATTCACTGCGAATCTGGAATTCCTCTGAACCTCCACTCCCAGCAGGTTTTCGTTACACCACTGTTGAATGTCCAAGTAACCCAATGTTTTAAGTGTTTTCTTCACAAGCGCAGTGGTGCTGTTCAATTGGCTATCCACTCAACCCTGGCCAGCTCTACATTTTCCTGTCCACACCACAGAGACTGGAGAAATCATTGTTATCTCCACTACAGAATGTTCCATTCATTCACAGCGAATCTGGAATTCATCTGAATCTCCACTCCCGGCAGGTTTTCGTGACACCACTGGTAAATATCCAAGTAAGCCAATGCTGGTTTTAAGTGGCCTGCTCATACTCTCAGCCGTGCTGTTCAATTTGCTATCCACTCAACCCTCTTCAGCTCCATTTTCCTGTCCACATAACCCAAACTTCAGAAACAATTGGTATCTCCTCCACAGAATGTTCCATTCATTGACTGCAAATCTGAAATTCATCTAATTCTCAACTCCCGTCAGGTTTTCGTTACACCACTTGTGAATGTCCAATTAAGCCAAAGCTGGTTTTCAGTGGCCTGTTCTTACTACGAGACGTGCTGTTCATTTGGCTATCCATTCCACCCTGTTCAGCTCTACATTTTCGTGTCCACAAAACCCAGCCTTCAGAAATCATTGGAAACACCACTAGAGAATGTTCCATGCATTCACTGCGAATCTGGAATTCATCTGAATCTCCACTCCCGGCAGGTTTTCATTGCACCACTGCTGAATGTTCAAGTAACGCAATGATGGATTTCAGCGGTCTATTCACACTCGAACCCGTGCTGTTCACGGTCTAGCGACTCAACACTGGTGAGTTCTTCTTTTTCCAGTTCAGACAATACAAACCTCAGAAACCATTGCAATCTACACTACAGAATGTTTCATTCATTCACGCGAATCTTGAATTCATCTTGTTCTCCACTCCCAGCAGGTTTTCGTTTCACCACTGGTGAATGTCCAAGCAACCCAAGGCTGGTTTCAGCTGCGTGTTAACACTCGCAGCCGTGCTGTTCAATTGGCTATCCAGTGAACGCTGGTTAGCTCTTGATTTTCCTTCCACACACCGAGCCTTCAGAAATCATTCTTATCTCCACTTCAGAATGTTCCATTCGTTCCCTGCGAATCTGGAATTCCTCTGACTCTCCACACCAGGCAGATTTTCCTAACAACACTGGTGAATGACCAGGTAATCCAATGCTGGTTTTCAGCGGCTGTTCACACTCACAGCCTTGCTGTTCAATTGGCAATCCAGTCAAACCTAGTCAGCTCTTCATTTTCCTGTCCACACAACCCAGCGTTCAGAAATCATTGGAATCTCTACTACAGAAATTTCCATTCATTCACTGTGAATCTGGAAATAATCTGAATCTGCATTCCAGGAAGGCTTTCGTTACACCACTGATGAATGTCTAAGTAATGCAATGCTGCTTCTTAGTGGTCTGTTCACACTCGAAACCGTGCTGTTCATTGGCTATCCACTCAATATCGGTCAGCTCTTCAATATCCTGTCCAGACTATCCAGATTTCTAAATGTTGGCAATCACCACTACAGAATGTTCCATTCAATCACGCGAATCTGGAATTCATCAGAGTCTCCACTCCTGGAAGGTTTTCGTGACACCACTGGTAAATGTCCAAGGAAGACAATGCTGGTTTTAAGCCGCCTGCTAACACACTCAGCCGTGCTGTTCAATTTGCTATCCACCCAACCCTATTCAGCTCTACATTTTCCTGTCCTCATAACCCAACCTTCAGATATAATTGGTATCTCCTCCACAGAATGTTCCGTTCATTCACTGCGAATCTTAAATTCATCTGACTCTCAACTCCCGGCGGGTTATCGTTACACCACTTGTGAATGTCCAAGTAAGCCAATGCTGGTTTTCAGTGGCCTGTTCATACTAAGAGACGTGCTGTTCATTTGGCTATCCACTCCACCCTGTTCAGCTCTACATTTTCGTGTCCACAAAACCCAGCCTTCAGAAATCATTGGAATCACCACTAGAGAATGTTCCATTCATTCACTGCGAATCTGGAATTCATCTGAACCTCCACTCCCGGCAGGTTTTCGTTACGCCACTGGTGAATGTCCAAGTAACTCAATACTGGTTTTCAGAGGCATGTTCAACTCGCAGAAGTGCTGTTCAATGGGCTATCCACTCAATATTGGTCAGCTCTTCATTTTCCTCTCCCCACAAACCAGCCTTCAGAAATCATTGGGATCTCCACTACAGACTGTTCCATTCATTCACTGCGATTCTGCAATTCATCTGAATCCGCTCCAGACAGGTTTTCATTACAGCACTGGTGAATGAACAAGTAATCCAATGCTGGTTTTCAGCTGCCTTTTCACACTCGCAGTGTGCTGTTCAATTGTCTATCCACTCAAACCTGGTCAGCCTTTCATTTTCTTTTCCACAATATCAGACTTCAGAAATCATTGGAATCGCCAGTACAGAATGTTCCATTCATTCACTGCCAATCTGGAATTCATCTGAATCTGCACTCCAGGTAGGCTTTCATTACACCACTTATGAATGTCCAAGTAACACAATGCTGGTTTTCAGCGGTCTGTTCACACTCTAAGCCCTGCTTTTTACTTGGTATCCACACAACTGTGGTCAGCTTTTCATTTTCATGTCCAAACAATCCAGACTTGAGAAATCATTGCAATCTCCAGTACAGAATGTTCCATTCATTCACTGCGAATCTGGAATTCAACTGAATCTCCACTACCTGCAGATTTATCTTACACCACTTGTGAATGTCCAAGTAAAACAATGCTGGTTTTCAGAGGCCTGTTCATGTTCGCAGTCGTGCTGTTCAATTGGCTATCCACTCAACCTGTTTTGCTCCTCATTTTCCTGTGCACACAACCCAGCCTTCAGAAATCATTGTAATCTCCACTACAGGATGTTCCATTCATTCACTGGGAATCTGGAATTCATCTGAATCTGCACTCCACGCAGGCTTTCGTTACACCACTGCTGAAAGTCGAAGTAATGCAATACTGGTTTTCAGTGGTCTGTTCACATTCGAAGCCGAGGCTTTTTACAGGCTATCCACTCAACACTGGTCAGCTCTTCATTTTCGTGTCCCCACAATCCAGATTTCAGAAATCATTGCAATCTCCACTACAGAATGTTCCATTCATTCACTGCGAGTCTGGAGTTTATCTGATTCTCCACTCCCGCCTGGTTAACATTACACCACTTGTGAATGTCCAAGTAAGCCAATGCTGGTTTTCAGAGGCCTGTTCATACTCGCAGCCGTGCTGTTTAATTGACAATTCACTCCACCCTGTTCAGCTCTTCATTGTCCCACCACACTACCAGCCTTCAGAAATCTTTGTTATCTCCACTACAGAATGTTCCATTCATTCACTGCGAATCTGGAATTCATCTGACTCTCAACTCCACGCAGGTTTTCATTACACCACTGTTGAATGTCCAAGTAACCCAATGCTGGTTTTCAGCGGCCTGTTCATATTCGCAGCCCTGCTGTTTACTTGGCTATCGATTCAAGCCTGGTCAGCTCTTCATTTTCCTGTCCACACAACACAGGCTTCAGAAATCATTGGAATCTCCTCTACAGAATGTTCCATTCATTCACTGCGAATGTGGAATTCAACTGACTCTCCACTCCATGCAGGTTTTCCTTACACCACTGATGAATGTCCAAGTAACCCAATGCTGGTTTTCAGCTGCATGTTCACACTCGCAGCCATGCTATACAATTGGCTTTCCACTAAATCCTGATTAGTTCTTGATTTTCCTTCCACACGACCCAGCCTTCAGAAATCATTGGAATCTCCACTAGAGAATGTTCCATTCATTCACTGCGAATCTGGAATTCCTCTGAACCTCCACTCCCGGCAGGTTTTCGTTACACCACTGTTGAATGTCCAAGTAACCCAATGTTTTAAGTGTTTTCTTCACAAGCGCAGTGGTGCTGTTCAATTGGCTATCCACTCAACGCTGGCCAGCTCTACATTTTCCTGTCCACACCACAGAGACTGGAGAAATCATTGTTATCTCCACTACAGAATGTTCCATTCATTCACAGCGAATCTGGAATTCATCTGAATCTCCACTCCCGGCAGGTTTTCGTGACACCACTGGTAAATATCCAAGTAAGCCAATGCTGGTTTTAAGTGGCCTGCTCATACTCTCAGCCGTGCTGTTCAATTTGCTATCCACTCAACCCTCTTCAGCTCCATTTTCCTGTCCACATAACCCAAACTTCAGAAACAATTGGTATCTCCTCCACAGAATGTTCCATTCATTGACTGCAAATCTGAAATTCATCTAATTCTCAACTCCCGTCAGGTTTTCGTTACACCACTTGTGAATGTCCAATTAAGCCAAAGCTGGTTTTCAGTGGCCTGTTCTTACTACGAGACGTGCTGTTCATTTGGCTATCCATTCCACCCTGTTCAGCTCTACATTTTCGTGTCCACAAAACCCAGCCTTCAGAAATCATTGGAATCACCACTAGAGAATGTTCCATGCATTCACTGCGAATCTGGAATTCATCTGAATCTCCACTCCCGGCAGGTTTTCATTGCACCACTGCTGAATGTTCAAGTAACGCAATGATGGTTTTCAGCGGTCTATTCACACTCGAACCCGTGCTGTTCACGGTCTAGCGACTCAACACTGGTGAGTTCTTCTTTTTCCAGTTCAGACAATACAAACCTCAGAAACCATTGCAATCTACACTACAGAATGTTTCATTCATTCACGCGAATCTTGAATTCATCTTGTTCTCCACTCCCAGCAGGTTTTCGTTTCACCACTGGTGAATGTCCAAGCAACCCAAGGCTGGTTTCAGCTGCGTGTTAACACTCGCAGCCGTGCTGTTCAATTGGCTATCCAGTGAACGCTGGTTAGCTCTTGATTTTCCTTCCACACACCGAGCCTTCAGAAATCATTCTTATCTCCACTTCAGAATGTTCCATTCGTTCCCTGCGAATCTGGAATTCCTCTGACTCTCCACACCAGGCAGATTTTCCTAACAACACTGGTGAATGACCAGGTAATCCAATGCTGGTTTTCAGCGGCTGTTCACACTCACAGCCTTGCTGTTCAATTGGCAATCCAGTCAAACCTAGTCAGCTCTTCATTTTCCTGTCCACACAACCCAGCGTTCAGAAATCATTGGAATCTCTACTACAGAAATTTCCATTCATTCACTGTGAATCTGGAAATAATCTGAATCTGCATTCCAGGAAGGCTTTCGTTACACCACTGATGAATGCCCAAGTAATGCAATGCTGCTTCTTAGTGGTCTGTTCACACTCGAAACCGTGCTGTTCATTGGCTATCCACTCAATATCGGTCAGCTCTTCAATATCCTGTCCAGACTATCCAGATTTCTAAATGTTGGCAATCACCACTACAGAATGTTCCATTCAATCACGCGAATCTGGAATTCATCAGAGTCTCCACTCCCGGCAGGTTTTCGTGACACCACTGGTATATGTCCAAGGAAGCCAATGCTGGTTTTAAGCCGCCTGCTTATACTCTCAGCCGTGCTGTTCAATTTGCTATCCACCCAACCCTATTCAGCTCTACATTTTCCTGTCCTCATAACCCAACCTTCAGAAATAATTGGTATCTCCTCCACAGAATGTTCCGTTCATTCACTGCGAATCTTAAATTCATCTGACTCTCAACTCCCGGCGGGTTATCGTTACACCACTTGTGAATGTCCAAGTAAGCCAATGCTGGTTTTCAGTGGCCTGTTCATACTAAGAGACGTGCTGTTCATTTGGCTATCCACTCCACCCTGTTCAGCTCTACATTTTCGTGTCCACAAAACCCAGCCGTCAGAAATCATTGGAATCACCACTAGAGAATGTTCCATTCATTCACTGCGAAACTGGAATTCATCTGAACCTCCACTCCCGGCAGGTTTTCGTTTCGCCACTGGTGAATGTCCAAGTAACTCAATACTGGTTTTCAGAGGCATGTTCAACTCGCAGAAGTGCTGTTCAATGGGCTATCCACTCAATATTGGTCAGCTCTTCATTTTCCTCTCCACACAAACCAGCCTTCAGAAATCATTGGGATCTCCACTACAGACTGTTCCATTCATTCACTGCGATTCTGCAATTCATCTGACTCTCCGCTCCAGGCAGGTTTTCATTACAGCACTGGTGAATGACCAAGTAATCCAATGCTGGTTTTCAGCCGCCTTTTCACACTCGCAGTGTGCTGTTCAATTGTCTATCCACTCAAACCTGGTCAGCCTTTCATTTTCTTTTCCACAATATCAGACTTCAGAAATCATTGGAATCGCCAGTACAGAATCTTCCATTAATTCACTGCCAATCTGGAATTCATCTGAATCTGCACTCCAGGTAGGCTTTCATTACACCACTTATGAATGTCCAAGTAACACAATGCTGGTTTTCAGCGGTCTGTTCACACTCTAAGCCCTGCTTTTTACTGGGTATCCACACAACTGTGGTCAGCTCTTCATTTTCATGTCCAAACAATCCAGACTTGAGAAATCATTGCAATCTCCAGTACAGAATGTTCCATTCATTCACTGCGAATCTGGAATTCAACTGAATCTCCACTACCTGCAGATTTATCTTACACCACTTGTGAATGTCCAAGTAAAACAATGCTGGTTTTCAGAGGCCTGTTCATGTTCGCAGTCGTGCTGTTCAATTGGCTATCCACTCAACCTGTTTTGCTCCTCATTTTCCTGTGCACACAACCCAGCCTTCAGAAATCATTGTAATCTCCACTACAGGATGTTCCATTCATTCACTGGGAATCTGGAATTCATCTGAATCTGCACTCCACGCAGGCTTTCGTTACACCACTGCTGAAAGTCGAAGTAATGCAATACTGGTTTTCAGTGGTCTGTTCACATTCGAAGCCGAGGCTTTTTACAGGCTATCCACTCAACACTGGTCAGCTCTTCATTTTCGTGTCCCCACAATCCAGATTTCAGAAATCATTGCAATCTCCACTACAGAATGTTCCATTCATTCACTGCGAGTCTGGAGTTTATCTGATTCTCCACTCCCGCCTGGTTAACATTACACCACTTGTGAATGTCCAAGTAAGACAATGCTGGTTTTCAGAGGCCTGTTCATACTCGCAGCCGTGCTGTTTAATTGACAATTCACTCCACCCTGTTCAGCTCTTCATTGTCCCACCACACTACCAGCCTTCAGAAATCTTTGTTATCTCCACTACAGAATGTTCCATTCATTCACTGCGAATCTGGAATTCATCTGACTCTCAACTCCACGCAGGTTTTCATTACACCACTGTTGAATGTCCAAGTAACCCAATGCTGGTTTTCAGCGGCCTGTTCATATTCGCAGCCCTGCTGTTTACTTGGCTATCGATTCAAGCCTGGTCAGCTCTTCATTTTCCTGTCCACACAACACAGGCTTCAGAAATCATTGGAATCTCCTCTACAGAATGTTCCATTCATTCACTGCGAATGTGGAATTCAACTGACTCTCCACTCCATGCAGGTTTTCCTTACACCACTGATGAATGTCCAAGTAACCCAATGCTGGTTTTCAGCTGCATGTTCACACTCGCAGCCATGCTATACAATTGGCTTTCCACTAAATCCTGATTAGTTCTTGATTTTCCTTCCACACGACCCAGCCTTCAGAAATCATTGGAATCTCCACTAGAGAATGTTCCATTCATTCACTGCGAATCTGGAATTCCTCTGAACCTCCACTCCCGGCAGGTTTTCGTTACACCACTGTTGAATGTCCAAGTAACCCAATGTTTTAAGTGTTTTCTTCACAAGCGCAGTGGTGCTGTTCAATTGGCTATCCACTCAACGCTGGCCAGCTCTACATTTTCCTGTCCACACCACAGAGACTGGAGAAATCATTGTTATCTCCACTACAGAATGTTCCATTCATTCACAGCGAATCTGGAATTCATCTGAATCTCCACTCCCGGCAGGTTTTCGTGACACCACTGGTAAATATCCAAGTAAGCCAATGCTGGTTTTAAGTGGCCTGCTCATACTCTCAGCCGTGCTGTTCAATTTGCTATCCACTCAACCCTCTTCAGCTCCATTTTCCTGTCCACATAACCCAAACTTCAGAAACAATTGGTATCTCCTCCACAGAATGTTCCATTCATTGACTGCAAATCTGAAATTCATCTAATTCTCAACTCCCGTCAGGTTTTCGTTACACCACTTGTGAATGTCCAATTAAGCCAAAGCTGGTTTTCAGTGGCCTGTTCTTACTACGAGACGTGCTGTTCATTTGGCTATCCATTCCACCCTGTTCAGCTCTACATTTTCGTGTCCACAAAACCCAGCCTTCAGAAATCATTGGAATCACCACTAGAGAATGTTCCATGCATTCACTGCGAATCTGGAATTCATCTGAATCTCCACTCCCGGCAGGTTTTCATTGCACCACTGCTGAATGTTCAAGTAACGCAATGATGGTTTTCAGCGGTCTATTCACACTCGAACCCGTGCTGTTCACGGTCTAGCGACTCAACACTGGTGAGTTCTTCTTTTTCCAGTTCAGACAATACAAACCTCAGAAACCATTGCAATCTACACTACAGAATGTTTCATTCATTCACGCGAATCTTGAATTCATCTTGTTCTCCACTCCCAGCAGGTTTTCGTTTCACCACTGGTGAATGTCCAAGCAACCCAAGGCTGGTTTCAGCTGCGTGTTAACACTCGCAGCCGTGCTGTTCAATTGGCTATCCAGTGAACGCTGGTTAGCTCTTGATTTTCCTTCCACACACCGAGCCTTCAGAAATCATTCTTATCTCCACTTCAGAATGTTCCATTCGTTCCCTGCGAATCTGGAATTCCTCTGACTCTCCACACCAGGCAGATTTTCCTAACAACACTGGTGAATGACCAGGTAATCCAATGCTGGTTTTCAGCGGCTGTTCACACTCACAGCCTTGCTGTTCAATTGGCAATCCAGTCAAACCTAGTCAGTTCTTCATTTTCCTGTCCACACAAACCAGCGTTCAGAAATCATTGGAAACTCTACTACAGAAATTTCCATTCATTCACTGTGAATCTGGAAATAATCTGAATCTGCATTCCAGGAAGGCTTTCGTTACACCACTGATGAATGTCCAAGTAATGCAATGCTGCTTCTTAGTGGTCTGTTCACACTCGAAACCGTGCTGTTCATTGGCTATCCACTCAATATCGGTCAGCTCTTCAATATCCTGTCCAGACTATCCAGATTTCTAAATGTTGGCAATCACCACTACAGAATGTTCCATTCAATCACGCGAATCTGGAATTCATCAGAGTCTCCACTCCTGGAAGGTTTTCGTGACACCACTGGTAAATGTCCAAGGAAGACAATGCTGGTTTTAAGCCGCCTGCTAACACACTCAGCCGTGCTGTTCAATTTGCTATCCACCCAACCCTATTCAGCTCTACATTTTCCTGTCCTCATAACCCAACCTTCAGAAATAATTGGTATCTCCTCCACAGAATGTTCCGTTCATTCACTGCGAATCTTAAATTCATCTGACTCTCAACTCCCGGCGGGTTATCGTTACACCACTTGTGAATGTCCAAGTAAGCCAATGCTGGTTTTCAGTGGCCTGTTCATACTAAGAGACGTGCTGTTCATTTGGCTATCCACTCCACCCTGTTCAGCTCTACATTTTCGTGTCCACAAAACCCAGCCGTCAGAAATCATTGGAATCACCACTAGAGAATGTTCCATTCATTCACTGCGAATCTGGAATTCATCTGAACCTCCACTCCCGGCAGGTTTTCGTTACGCCACTGGTGAATGTCCAAGTAACTCAATACTGGTTTTCAGAGGCATGTTCAACTCGCAGAAGTGCTGTTCAATGGGCTATCCACTCAATATTGGTCAGCTCTTCATTTTCCTCTCCACACAAACCAGCCTTCAGAAATCATTGGGATCTCCACTACAGACTGTTCCATTCATTCACTGCGATTCTGCAATTCATCTGACTCTCCGCTCCAGGCAGGTTTTCATTACAGCACTGGTGAATGACCAAGTAATCCAATGCTGGTTTTCAGCCGCCTTTTCACACTCGCAGTGTGCTGTTCAATTGTCTATCCACTCAAACCTGGTCAGCCTTTCATTTTCTTTTCCACAATATCAGACTTCAGAAATCATTGGAATCGCCAGTACAGAATGTTCCATTCATTCACTGCCAATCTGGAATTCATCTGAATCTGCACTCCAGGTAGGCTTTCATTACACCACTTATGAATGTCCAAGTAACACAATGCTGGTTTTCAGCGGTCTGTTCACACTCTAAGCCCTGCTTTTTACTGGGTATCCACACAACTGTGGTCAGCTTTTCATTTTCATGTCCAAACAATCCAGACTTGAGAAATCATTGCAATCTCCAGTACAGAATGTTCCATTCATTCACTGCGAATCTGGAATTCAACTGAATCTCCACTACCTGCAGATTTATCTTACACCACTTGTGAATGTCCAAGTAAAACAATGCTGGTTTTCAGAGGCCTGTTCATGTTCGCAGTCGTGCTGTTCAATTGGCTATCCACTCAACCTGTTTTGCTCCTCATTTTCCTGTGCACACAACCCAGCCTTCAGAAATCATTGTAATCTCCACTACAGGATGTTCCATTCATTCACTGGGAATCTGGAATTCATCTGAATCTGCACTCCACGCAGGCTTTCGTTACACCACTGCTGAAAGTCGAAGTAATGCAATACTGGTTTTCAGTGGTCTGTTCACATTCGAAGCCGAGGCTTTTTACAGGCTATCCACTCAACACTGGTCAGCTCTTCATTTTCGTGTCCCCACAATCCAGATTTCAGAAATCATTGCAATCTCCACTACAGAATGTTCCATTCATTCACTGCGAGTCTGGAGTTTATCTGATTCTCCACTCCCGCCTGGTTAACATTACACCACTTGTGAATGTCCAAGTAAGCCAATGCTGGTTTTCAGAGGCCTGTTCATACTCGCAGCCGTGCTGTTTAATTGACAATTCACTCCACCCTGTTCAGCTCTTCATTGTCCCACCACACTACCAGCCTTCAGAAATCTTTGTTATCTCCACTACAGAATGTTCCATTCATTCACTGCGAATCTGGAATTCATCTGACTCTCAACTCCACGCAGGTTTTCATTACACCACTGTTGAATGTCCAAGTAACCCAATGCTGGTTTTCAGCGGCCTGTTCATATTCGCAGCCCTGCTGTTTACTTGGCTATCGATTCAAGCCTGGTCAGCTCTTCATTTTCCTGTCCACACAACACAGGCTTCAGAAATCATTGGAATCTCCTCTACAGAATGTTCCATTCATTCACTGCGAATGTGGAATTCAACTGACTCTCCACTCCATGCAGGTTTTCCTTACACCACTGATGAATGTCCAAGTAACCCAATGCTGGTTTTCAGCTGCATGTTCACACTCGCAGCCATGCTATACAATTGGCTTTCCACTAAATCCTGATTAGTTCTTGATTTTCCTTCCACACGACCCAGCCTTCAGAAATCATTGGAATCTCCACTAGAGAATGTTCCATTCATTCACTGCGAATCTGGAATTCCTCTGAACCTCCACTCCCGGCAGGTTTTCGTTACACCACTGTTGAATGTCCAAGTAACCCAATGTTTTAAGTGTTTTCTTCACAAGCGCAGTGGTGCTGTTCAATTGGCTATCCACTCAACCCTGGCCAGCTCTACATTTTCCTGTCCACACCACAGAGACTGGAGAAATCATTGTTATCTCCACTACAGAATGTTCCATTCATTCACAGCGAATCTGGAATTCATCTGAATCTCCACTCCCGGCAGGTTTTCGTGACACCACTGGTAAATATCCAAGTAAGCCAATGCTGGTTTTAAGTGGCCTGCTCATACTCTCAGCCGTGCTGTTCAATTTGCTATCCACTCAACCCTCTTCAGCTCCATTTTCCTGTCCACATAACCCAAACTTCAGAAACAATTGGTATCTCCTCCACAGAATGTTCCATTCATTGACTGCAAATCTGAAATTCATCTAATTCTCAACTCCCGTCAGGTTTTCGTTACACCACTTGTGAATGTCCAATTAAGCCAAAGCTGGTTTTCAGTGGCCTGTTCTTACTACGAGACGTGCTGTTCATTTGGCTATCCATTCCACCCTGTTCAGCTCTACATTTTCGTGTCCACAAAACCCAGCCTTCAGAAATCATTGGAATCACCACTAGAGAATGTTCCATGCATTCACTGCGAATCTGGAATTCATCTGAATCTCCACTCCCGGCAGGTTTTCATTGCACCACTGCTGAATGTTCAAGTAACGCAATGATGGTTTTCAGCGGTCTATTCACACTCGAACCCGTGCTGTTCACGGTCTAGCGACTCAACACTGGTGAGTTCTTCTTTTTCCAGTTCAGACAATACAAACCTCAGAAACCATTGCAATCTACACTACAGAATGTTTCATTCATTCACGCGAATCTTGAATTCATCTTGTTCTCCACTCCCAGCAGGTTTTCGTTTCACCACTGGTGAATGTCCAAGCAACCCAAGGCTGGTTTCAGCTGCGTGTTAACACTCGCAGCCGTGCTGTTCAATTGGCTATCCAGTGAACGCTGGTTAGCTCTTGATTTTCCTTCCACACACCGAGCCTTCAGAAATCATTCTTATCTCCACTTCAGAATGTTCCATTCGTTCCCTGCGAATCTGGAATTCCTCTGACTCTCCACACCAGGCAGATTTTCCTAACAACACTGGTGAATGACCAGGTAATCCAATGCTGGTTTTCAGCGGCTGTTCACACTCACAGCCTTGCTGTTCAATTGGCAATCCAGTCAAACCTAGTCAGCTCTTCATTTTCCTGTCCACACAACCCAGCGTTCAGAAATCATTGGAATCTCTACTACAGAAATTTCCATTCATTCACTGTGAATCTGGAAATAATCTGAATCTGCATTCCAGGAAGGCTTTCGTTACACCACTGATGAATGTCCAAGTAATGCAATGCTGCTTCTTAGTGGTCTGTTCACACTCGAAACCGTGCTGTTCATTGGCTATCCACTCAATATCGGTCAGCTCTTCAATATCCTGTCCAGACTATCCAGATTTCTAAATGTTGGCAATCACCACTACAGAATGTTCCATTCAATCACGCGAATCTGGAATTCATCAGAGTCTCCACTCCTGGAAGGTTTTCGTGACACCACTGGTAAATGTCCAAGGAAGACAATGCTGGTTTTAAGCCGCCTGCTAACACACTCAGCCGTGCTGTTCAATTTGCTATCCACCCAACCCTATTCAGCTCTACATTTTCCTGTCCTCATAACCCAACCTTCAGAAATAATTGGTATCTCCTCCACAGAATGTTCCGTTCATTCACTGCGAATCTTAAATTCATCTGACTCTCAACTCCCGGCGGGTTATCGTTACACCACTTGTGAATGTCCAAGCAAGCCAATGCTGGTTTTCAGTGGCCTGTTCATACTAAGAGACGTGCTGTTCATTTGGCTATCCACTCCACCCTGTTCAGCTCTACATTTTCGTGTCCACAAAACCCAGCCTTCAGAAATCATTGGAATCACCACTAGAGAATGTTCCATTCATTCACTGCGAATCTGGAATTCATCTGAACCTCCACTCCTGGCAGGTTTTCGTTACGCCACTGGTGAATGTCCAAGTAACTCAATACTGGTTTTCAGAGGCATGTTCAACTCGCAGAAGTGCTGTTCACTGGGCTATCCACTCAATATTGGTCAGCTCTTCATTTTCCTCTCCACACAAACCAGCCTTCAGAAATCATTGGGATCTCCACTACAGACTGTTCCATTCATTCACTGCGATTCTGCAATTCATCTGACTCCGCTCCAGGCAGGTTTTCATTACAGCACTGGTGAATGACCAAGTAATCCAATGCTGGTTTTCAGCTGCCTTTTCACACTCGCAGTGTGCTGTTCAATTGTCTATCCACTCAAACCTGGTCAGCCTTTCATTTTCTTTTCCACAATATCAGACTTCAGAAATCATTGGAATCGCCAGTACAGAATGTTCCATTCATTCACTGCCAATCTGGAATTCATCTGAATCTGCACTCCAGGTAGGCTTTCATTACACCACTTATGAATGTCCAAGTAACACAATGTTGGTTTTCAGCGGTCTGTTCACACTCTAAGCCCTGCTTTTTACTGGGTATCCACACAACTGTGGTCAGCTCTTCATTTTCATGTCCAAACAATCCAGACTTGAGAAATCATTGCAATCTCCAGTACAGAATGTTCCATTCATTCACTGCGAATCTGGAATTCAACTGAATCTCCACTACCTGCAGATTTATCTTACACCACTTGTGAATGTCCAAGTAAAACAATGCTGGTTTTCAGAGGCCTGTTCATGTTCGCAGTCGTGCTGTTCAATTGGCTATCCACTCAACCTGTTTTGCTCCTCATTTTCCTGTGCACACAACCCAGCCTTCAGAAATCATTGTAATCTCCACTACAGGATGTTCCATTCATTCACTGGGAATCTGGAATTCATCTGAATCTGCACTCCACGCAGGCTTTCGTTACACCACTGCTGAAAGTCGAAGTAATGCAATACTGGTTTTCAGTGGTCTGTTCACATTCGAAGCCGAGGCTTTTTACAGGCTATCCACTCAACACTGGTCAGCTCTTCATTTTCGTGTCCCCACAATCCAGATTTCAGAAATCATTGCAATCTCCACTACAGAATGTTCCATTCATTCACTGCGAGTCTGGAGTTTATCTGATTCTCCACTCCCGCCTGGTTAACATTACACCACTTGTGAATGTCCAAGTAAGCCAATGCTGGTTTTCAGAGGCCTGTTCATACTCGCAGCCGTGCTGTTTAATTGACAATTCACTCCACCCTGTTCAGCTCTTCATTGTCCCACCACACTACCAGCCTTCAGAAATCTTTGTTATCTCCACTACAGAATGTTCCATTCATTCACTGCGAATCTGGAATTCATCTGACTCTCAACTCCACGCAGGTTTTCATTACACCACTGTTGAATGTCCAAGTAACCCAATGCTGGTTTTCAGCGGCCTGTTCATATTCGCAGCCCTGCTGTTTACTTGGCTATCGATTCAAGCCTGGTCAGCTCTTCATTTTCCTGTCCACACAACACAGGCTTCAGAAATCATTGGAATCTCCTCTACAGAATGTTCCATTCATTCACTGCGAATGTGGAATTCAACTGACTCTCCACTCCATGCAGGTTTTCCTTACACCACTGATGAATGTCCAAGTAACCCAATGCTGGTTTTCAGCTGCATGTTCACACTCGCAGCCATGCTATACAATTGGCTTTCCACTAAATCCTGATTAGTTCTTGATTTTCCTTCCACACGACCCAGCCTTCAGAAATCATTGGAATCTCCACTAGAGAATGTTCCATTCATTCACTGCGAATCTGGAATTCCTCTGAACCTCCACTCCCGGCAGGTTTTCGTTACACCACTGTTGAATGTCCAAGTAACCCAATGTTTTAAGTGTTTTCTTCACAAGCGCAGTGGTGCTGTTCAATTGGCTATCCACTCAACCCTGGCCAGCTCTACATTTTCCTGTCCACACCACAGAGACTGGAGAAATCATTGTTATCTCCACTACAGAATGTTCCATTCATTCACAGCGAATCTGGAATTCATCTGAATCTCCACTCCCGGCAGGTTTTCGTGACACCACTGGTAAATATCCAAGTAAGCCAATGCTGGTTTTAAGTGGCCTGCTCATACTCTCAGCCGTGCTGTTCAATTTGCTATCCACTCAACCCTCTTCAGCTCCATTTTCCTGTCCACATAACCCAAACTTCAGAAACAATTGGTATCTCCTCCACAGAATGTTCCATTCATTGACTGCAAATCTGAAATTCATCTAATTCTCAACTCCCGTCAGGTTTTCGTTACACCACTTGTGAATGTCCAATTAAGCCAAAGCTGGTTTTCAGTGGCCTGTTCTTACTACGAGACGTGCTGTTCATTTGGCTATCCATTCCACCCTGTTCAGCTCTACATTTTCGTGTCCACAAAACCCAGCCTTCAGAAATCATTGGAATCACCACTAGAGAATGTTCCATGCATTCACTGCGAATCTGGAATTCATCTGAATCTCCACTCCCGGCAGGTTTTCATTGCACCACTGCTGAATGTTCAAGTAACGCAATGATGGTTTTCAGCGGTCTATTCACACTCGAACCCGTGCTGTTCACGGTCTAGCGACTCAACACTGGTGAGTTCTTCTTTTTCCAGTTCAGACAATACAAACCTCAGAAACCATTGCAATCTACACTACAGAATGTTTCATTCATTCACGCGAATCTTGAATTCATCTTGTTCTCCACTCCCAGCAGGTTTTCGTTTCACCACTGGTGAATGTCCAAGCAACCCAAGGCTGGTTTCAGCTGCGTGTTAACACTCGCAGCCGTGCTGTTCAATTGGCTATCCAGTGAACGCTGGTTAGCTCTTGATTTTCCTTCCACACACCGAGCCTTCAGAAATCATTCTTATCTCCACTTCAGAATGTTCCATTCGTTCCCTGCGAATCTGGAATTCCTCTGACTCTCCACACCAGGCAGATTTTCCTAACAACACTGGTGAATGACCAGGTAATCCAATGCTGGTTTTCAGCGGCTGTTCACACTCACAGCCTTGCTGTTCAATTGGCAATCCAGTCAAACCTAGTCAGCTCTTCATTTTCCTGTCCACACAACCCAGCGTTCAGAAATCATTGGAATCTCTACTACAGAAATTTCCATTCATTCACTGTGAATCTGGAAATAATCTGAATCTGCATTCCAGGAAGGCTTTCGTTACACCACTGATGAATGTCCAAGTAATGCAATGCTGCTTCTTACTGGTCTGTTCACACTCGAAACCGTGCTGTTCATTGGCTATCCACTCAATATCGGTCAGCTCTTCAATATCCTGTCCAGACTATCCAGATTTCTAAATGTTGGCAATCACCACTACAGAATGTTCCATTCAATCACGCGAATCTGGAATTCATCAGAGTCTCCAATCCTGGAAGGTTTTCGTGACACCACTGGTAAATGTCCAAGGAAGACAATGCTGGTTTTAAGCCGCCTGCTAACACACTCAGCCGTGCTGTTCATTTGGCTATCCACCCAACCCTATTCAGCTCTACATTTTCCTGTCCACAAAACCCAGCCTTCAGAAATCATTGGAATCACCACTAGAGAATGTTCCATTCATTCACTGCGAATCTGGAATTCATCTGAACCTCCACTCCTGGCAGGTTTTCGTTACGCCACTGGTGAATGTCCAAGTAACTCAATACTGGTTTTCAGAGGCATGTTCAACTCGCAGAAGTGCTGTTCACTGGGCTATCCACTCAATATTGGTCAGCTCTTCATTTTCCTCTCCACACAAACCAGCCTTCAGAAATCATTGGGATCTCCACTACAGACTGTTCCATTCATTCACTGCGATTCTGCAATTCATCTGACTCCGCTCCAGGCAGGTTTTCATTACAGCACTGGTGAATGACCAAGTAATCCAATGCTGGTTTTCAGCTGCCTTTTCACACTCGCAGTGTGCTGTTCAATTGTCTATCCACTCAAACCTGGTCAGCCTTTCATTTTCTTTTCCACAATATCAGACTTCAGAAATCATTGGAATCGCCAGTACAGAATGTTCCATTCATTCACTGCCAATCTGGAATTCATCTGAATCTGCACTCCAGGTAGGCTTTCATTACACCACTTATGAATGTCCAAGTAACACAATGCTGGTTTTCAGCGGTCTGTTCACACTCTAAGCCCTGCTTTTTACTGGGTATCCACACAACTGTGGTCAGCTCTTCATTTTCATGTCCAAACAATCCAGACTTGAGAAATCATTGCAATCTCCAGTACAGAATGTTCCATTCATTCACTGCGAATCTGGAATTCAACTGAATCTCCACTACCTGCAGATTTATCTTACACCACTTGTGAATGTCCAGGTAAAACAATGCTGGTTTTCAGAGGCCTGTTCATGTTCGCAGTCGTGCTGTTCAATTGGCTATCCACTCAACCTGTTTTGCTCCTCATTTTCCTGTGCACACAACCCAGCCTTCAGAAATCA
Source organism: Sorex fumeus (assembly GCF_029834395.1). NCBI lineage: Eukaryota > Metazoa > Chordata > Mammalia > Eulipotyphla > Soricidae > Sorex > Sorex fumeus. The sequence continues at coordinate 2,094,451 of NW_026606173.1, forward strand.
TTGTAATCTCCACTACAGGATGTTCCATTCATTCACTGGGAATCTGGAATTCATCTGAATCTGCACTCCACGCAGGCTTTCGTTACACCACTGCTGAAAGTCGAAGTAATGCAATACTGGTTTTCAGTGGTCTGTTCACATTCGAAGCCGAGGCTTTTTACAGGCTATCCACTCAACACTGGTCAGCTCTTCATTTTCGTGTCCCCACAATCCAGATTTCAGAAATCATTGCAATCTCCACTACAGAATGTTCCATTCATTCACTGCGAGTCTGGAGTTTATCTGATTCTCCACTCCCGCCTGGTTAACATTACACCACTTGTGAATGTCCAAGTAAGCCAATGCTGGTTTTCAGAGGCCTGTTCATACTCGCAGCCGTGCTGTTTAATTGACAATTCACTCCACCCTGTTCAGCTCTTCATTGTCCCACCACACTACCAGCCTTCAGAAATCTTTGTTATCTCCACTACAGAATGTTCCATTCATTCACTGCGAATCTGGAATTCATCTGACTCTCAACTCCACGCAGGTTTTCATTACACCACTGTTGAATGTCCAAGTAACCCAATGCTGGTTTTCAGCGGCCTGTTCAAATTCGCAGCCCTGCTGTTTACTTGGCTATCGATTCAAGCCTGGTCAGCTCTTCATTTTCCTGTCCACACAACACAGGCTTCAGAAATCATTGGAATCTCCTCTACAGAATGTTCCATTCATTCACTGCGAATGTGGAATTCAACTGACTCTCCACTCCATGCAGGTTTTCCTTACACCACTGATGAATGTCCAAGTAACCCAATGCTGGTTTTCAGCTGCATGTTCACACTCGCAGCCATGCTATACAATTGGCTTTCCACTAAATCCTGATTAGTTCTTGATTTTCCTTCCACACGACCCAGCCTTCAGAAATCATTGGAATCTCCACTAGAGAATGTTCCATTCATTCACTGCGAATCTGGAATTCCTCTGAACCTCCACTCCCGGCAGGTTTTCGTTACACCACTGTTGAATGTCCAAGTAACCCAATGTTTTAAGTGTTTTCTTCACAAGCGCAGTGGTGCTGTTCAATTGGCTATCCACTCAACCCTGGCCAGCTCTACATTTTCCTGTCCACACCACAGAGACTGGAGAAATCATTGTTATCTCCACTACAGAATGTTCCATTCATTCACAGCGAATCTGGAATTCATCTGAATCTCCACTCCCGGCAGGTTTTCGTGACACCACTGGTAAATATCCAAGTAAGCCAATGCTGGTTTTAAGTGGCCTGCTCATACTCTCAGCCGTGCTGTTCAATTTGCTATCCACTCAACCCTCTTCAGCTCCATTTTCCTGTCCACATAACCCAAACTTCAGAAACAATTGGTATCTCCTCCACAGAATGTTCCATTCATTGACTGCAAATCTGAAATTCATCTAATTCTCAACTCCCGTCAGGTTTTCGTTACACCACTTGTGAATGTCCAATTAAGCCAAAGCTGGTTTTCAGTGGCCTGTTCTTACTACGAGACGTGCTGTTCATTTGGCTATCCATTCCACCCTGTTCAGCTCTACATTTTCGTGTCCACAAAACCCAGCCTTCAGAAATCATTGGAATCACCACTAGAGAATGTTCCATGCATTCACTGCGAATCTGGAATTCATCTGAATCTCCACTCCCGGCAGGTTTTCATTGCACCACTGCTGAATGTTCAAGTAACGCAATGATGGTTTTCAGCGGTCTATTCACACTCGAACCCGTGCTGTTCACGGTCTAGCGACTCAACACTGGTGAGTTCTTCTTTTTCCAGTTCAGACAATACAAACCTCAGAAACCATTGCAATCTACACTACAGAATGTTTCATTCATTCACGCGAATCTTGAATTCATCTTGTTCTCCACTCCCAGCAGGTTTTCGTTTCACCACTGGTGAATGTCCAAGCAACCCAAGGCTGGTTTCAGCTGCGTGTTAACACTCGCAGCCGTGCTGTTCAATTGGCTATCCAGTGAACGCTGGTTAGCTCTTGATTTTCCTTCCACACACCGAGCCTTCAGAAATCATTCTTATCTCCACTTCAGAATGTTCCATTCGTTCCCTGCGAATCTGGAATTCCTCTGACTCTCCACACCAGGCAGATTTTCCTAACAACACTGGTGAATGACCAGGTAATCCAATGCTGGTTTTCAGCGGCTGTTCACACTCACAGCCTTGCTGTTCAATTGGCAATCCAGTCAAACCTAGTCAGCTCTTCATTTTCCTGTCCACACAACCCAGCGTTCAGAAATCATTGGAATCTCTACTACAGAAATTTCCATTCATTCACTGTGAATCTGGAAATAATCTGAATCTGCATTCCAGGAAGGCTTTCGTTACACCACTGATGAATGTCCAAGTAATGCAATGCTGCTTCTTAGTGGTCTGTTCACACTCGAAACCGTGCTGTTCATTGGCTATCCACTCAATATCGGTCAGCTCTTCAATATCCTGTCCAGACTATCCAGATTTCTAAATGTTGGCAATCACCACTACAGAATGTTCCATTCAATCACGCGAATCTGGAATTCATCAGAGTCTCCACTCCTGGAAGGTTTTCGTGACACCACTGGTAAATGTCCAAGGAAGACAATGCTGGTTTTAAGCCGCCTGCTAACACACTCAGCCGTGCTGTTCATTTGGCTATCCACCCAACCCTATTCAGCTCTACATTTTCCTGTCCACAAAACCCAGCCTTCAGAAATCATTGGAATCACCACTAGAGAATGTTCCATTCATTCACTGCGAATCTGGAATTCATCTGAACCTCCACTCCTGGCAGGTTTTCGTTACGCCACTGGTGAATGTCCAAGTAACTCAATACTGGTTTTCAGAGGCATGTTCAACTCGCAGAAGTGCTGTTCACTGGGCTATCCACTCAATATTGGTCAGCTCTTCATTTTCCTCTCCACACAAACCAGCCTTCAGAAATCATTTTGATCTCCACTACAGACTGTTCCATTCATTCACTGCGATTCTGCAATTCATCTGACTCCGCTCCAGGCAGGTTTTCATTACAGCACTGGTGAATGACCAAGTAATCCAATGCTGGTTTTCAGCTGCCTTTTCACACTCGCAGTGTGCTGTTCAATTGTCTATCCACTCAAACCTGATCAGCCTTTCATTTTCTTTTCCACAATATCAGACTTCAGAAATCATTGGAATCGCCAGTACAGAATGTTCCATTCATTCACTGCCAATCTGGAATTCATCTGAATCTGCACTCCAGGTAGGCTTTCATTACACCACTTATGAATGTCCAAGTAACACAATGCTGGTTTTCAGCGGTCTGTTCACACTCTAAGCCCTGCTTTTTACTGGGTATCCACACAACTGTGGTCAGCTCTTCATTTTCATGTCCAAACAATCCAGACTTGAGAAATCATTGCAATCTCCAGTACAGAATGTTCCATACATTCACTGCGAATCTGGAATTCAACTGAATCTCCACTACCTGCAGATTTATCTTACACCACTTGTGAATGTCCAAGTAAAACAATGCTGGTTTTCAGAGGCCTGTTCATGTTCGCAGTCGTGCTGTTCAATTGGCTATCCACTCAACCTGTTTTGCTCCTCATTTTCCTGTGCACACAACCCAGCCTTCAGAAATCATTGTAATCTCCACTACAGGATGTTCCATTCATTCACTGGGAATCTGGAATTCATCTGAATCTGCACTCCACGCAGGCTTTCGTTACACCACTGCTGAAAGTCGAAGTAATGCAATACTGGTTTTCAGTGGTCTGTTCACATTCGAAGCCGAGGCTTTTTACAGGCTATCCACTCAACACTGGTCAGCTCTTCATTTTCGTGTCCCCACAATCCAGATTTCAGAAATCATTGCAATCTCCACTACAGAATGTTCCATTCATTCACTGCGAGTCTGGAGTTTATCTGATTCTCCACTCCCGCCTGGTTAACATTACACCACTTGTGAATGTCCAAGTAAGCCAATGCTGGTTTTCAGAGGCCTGTTCATACTCGCAGCCGTGCTGTTTAATTGACAATTCACTCCACCCTGTTCAGCTCTTCATTGTCCCACCACACTACCAGCCTTCAGAAATCTTTGTTATCTCCACTACAGAATGTTCCATTCATTCACTGCGAATCTGGAATTCATCTGACTCTCAACTCCACGCAGGTTTTCATTACACCACTGTTGAATGTCCAAGTAACCCAATGCTGGTTTTCAGCGGCCTGTTCATATTCGCAGCCCTGCTGTTTACTTGGCTATCGATTCAAGCCTGGTCAGCTCTTCATTTTCCTGTCCACACAACACAGGCTTCAGAAATCATTGGAATCTCCTCTACAGAATGTTCCATTCATTCACTGCGAATGTGGAATTCAACTGACTCTCCACTCCATGCAGGTTTTCCTTACACCACTGATGAATGTCCAAGTAACCCAATGCTGGTTTTCAGCTGCATGTTCACACTCGCAGCCATGCTATACAATTGGCTTTCCACTAAATCCTGATTAGTTCTTGATTTTCCTTCCACACGACCCAGCCTTCAGAAATCATTGGAATCTCCACTAGAGAATGTTCCATTCATTCACTGCGAATCTGGAATTCCTCTGAACCTCCACTCCCGGCAGGTTTTCGTTACACCACTGTTGAATGTCCAAGTAACCCAATGTTTTAAGTGTTTTCTTCACAAGCGCAGTGGTGCTGTTCAATTGGCTATCCACTCAACCCTGGCCAGCTCTACATTTTCCTGTCCACACCACAGAGACTGGAGAAATCATTGTTATCTCCACTACAGAATGTTCCATTCATTCACAGCGAATCTGGAATTCATCTGAATCTCCACTTCCGGCAGGTTTTCGTGACACCACTGGTAAATATCCAAGTAAGCCAATGCTGGTTTTAAGTGGCCTGCTCATACTCTCAGCCGTGCTGTTCAATTTGCTATCCACTCAACCCTCTTCAGCTCCATTTTCCTGTCCACATAACCCAAACTTCAGAAACAATTGGTATCTCCTCCACAGAATGTTCCATTCATTGACTGCAAATCTGAAATTCATCTAATTCTCAACTCCCGTCAGGTTTTCGTTACACCACTTGTGAATGTCCAATTAAGCCAAAGCTGGTTTTCAGTGGCCTGTTCTTACTACGGGACGTGCTGTTCATTTGGCTATCCATTCCACCCTGTTCAGCTCTACATTTTCGTGTCCACAAAACCCAGCCTTCAGAAATCATTGGAATCACCACTAGAGAATGTTCCATGCATTCACTGCGAATCTGGAATTCATCTGAATCTCCACTCCCGGCAGGTTTTCATTGCACCACTGCTGAATGTTCAAGTAACGCAATGATGGTTTTCAGCGGTCTATTCACACTCGAACCCGTGCTGTTCACGGTCTAGCGACTCAACACTGGTGAGTTCTTCTTTTTCCAGTTCAGACAATACAAACCTCAGAAACCATTGCAATCTACACTACAGAATGTTTCATTCATTCACGCGAATCTTGAATTCATCTTGTTCTCCACTCCCAGCAGGTTTTCGTTTCACCACTGGTGAATGTCCAAGCAACCCAAGGCTGGTTTCAGCTGCGTGTTAACACTCGCAGCCGTGCTGTTCAATTGGCTATCCAGTGAACGCTGGTTAGCTCTTGATTTTCCTTCCACACACCGAGCCTTCAGAAATCATTCTTATCTCCACTTCAGAATGTTCCATTCGTTCCCTGCGAATCTGGAATTCCTCTGACTCTCCACACCAGGCAGATTTTCCTAACAACACTGGTGAATGACCAGGTAATCCAATGCTGGTTTTCAGCGGCTGTTCACACTCAAAGCCTTGCTGTTCAATTGGCAATCCAGTCAAACCTAGTCAGCTCTTCATTTTCCTGTCCACACAACCCAGCGTTCAGAAATCATTGGAATCTCTACTACAGAAATTTCCATTCATTCACTGTGAATCTGGAAATAATCTGAATCTGCATTCCAGGAAGGCTTTCGTTACACCACTGATGAATGTCCAAGTAATGCAATGCTGCTTCTTAGTGGTCTGTTCACACTCGAAACCGTGCTGTTCATTGGCTATCCACTCAATATCGGTCAGCTCTTCAATATCCTGTCCAGACTATCCAGATTTCTAAATGTTGGCAATCACCACTACAGAATGTTCCATTCAATCACGCGAATCTGGAATTCATCAGAGTCTCCACTCCTGGAAGGTTTTCGTGACACCACTGGTAAATGTCCAAGGAAGACAATGCTGGTTTTAAGCCGCCTGCTAACACACTCAGCCGTGCTGTTCAATTTGCTATCCACCCAACCCTATTCAGCTCTACATTTTCCTGTCCTCATAACCCAACCTTCAGAAATAATTGGTATCTCCTCCACAGAATGTTCCGTTCATTCACTGCGAATCTTAAATTCATCTGACTCTCAACTCCCGGCGGGTTATCGTTACACCACTTGTGAATGTCCAAGTAAGCCAATGCTGGTTTTCAGTGGCCTGTTCATACTAAGAGACGTGCTGTTCATTTGGCTATCCACTCCACCCTGTTCAGCTCTACATTTTCGTGTCCACAAAACCCAGCCTTCAGAAATCATTGGAATCACCACTAGAGAATGTTCCATTCATTCACTGCGAATCTGGAATTCATCTGAACCTCCACTCCCGGCAGGTTTTCGTTACGCCACTGGTGAATGTCCAAGTAACTCAATACTGGTTTTCAGAGGCATGTTCAACTCGCAGAAGTGCTGTTCAATGGGCTATCCACTCAATATTGGTCAGCTCTTCATTTTCCTCTCCACACAAACCAGCCTTCAGAAATCATTGGAATCTCCACTACAGACTGTTCCATTCATTCTCTGTGATTCTGCAATTCATCTGACTCTCCGCTCCAGGCAGGTTTTCATTACAGCACTGGTGAATGACCAAGTAATCCAATGCTCGTTTTCAGCCGCCTTTTCACACTCGCAGTGTGCTGTTCAATTGTCTATCCACTCAAACCTGGTCAGCCTTTCATTTTCTTTTCCACAATATCAGACTTCAGAAATCATTGGAATCGCCAGTACAGAATGTTCCATTCATTCACTGCCAATCTGGAATTCATCTGAATCTGCACTCCAGGTAGGCTTTCATTACACCACTTATGAATGTCCAAGTAACACAATGCTGGTTTTCAGCGGTCTGTTCACACTCTAAGCCCTGCTTTTTACTGGGTATCCACACAACTGTGGTCAGCTCTTCATTTTCATGTCCAAACAATCCAGACTTGAGAAATCATTGCAATCTCCAGTACAGAATGTTCCATTCATTCACTGCGAATCTGGAATTCAACTGAATCTCCACTACCTGCAGATTTATCTTACACCACTTGTGAATGTCCAAGTAAAACAATGCTGGTTTTCAGAGGCCTGTTCATGTTCGCAGTCGTGCTGTTCAATTGGCTATCCACTCAACCTGTTTTGCTCCTCATTTTCCTGTGCACACAACCCAGCCTTCAGAAATCATTGTAATCTCCACTACAGGATGTTCCATTCATTCACTGGGAATCTGGAATTCATCTGAATCTGCACTCCACGCAGGCTTTCGTTACACCACTGCTGAAAGTCGAAGTAATGCAATACTGGTTTTCAGTGGTCTGTTCACATTCGAAGCCGAGGCTTTTTACAGGCTATCCACTCAACACTGGTCAGCTCTTCATTTTCGTGTCCCCACAATCCAGATTTCAGAAATCATTGCAATCTCCACTACAGAATGTTCCATTCATTCACTGCGAGTCTGGAGTTTATCTGATTCTCCACTCCCGCCTGGTTAACATTACACCACTTGTGAATGTCCAAGTAAGCCAATGCTGGTTTTCAGAGGCCTGTTCATACTCGCAGCCGTGCTGTTTAATTGACAATTCACTCCACCCTGTTCAGCTCTTCATTGTCCCACCACACTACCAGCCTTCAGAAATCTTTGTTATCTCCACTACAGAATGTTCCATTCATTCACTGCGAATCTGGAATTCATCTGACTCTCAACTCCACGCAGGTTTTCATTACACCACTGTTGAATGTCCAAGTAACCCAATGCTGGTTTTCAGCGGCCTGTTCATATTCGCAGCCCTGCTGTTTACTTGGCTATCGATTCAAGCCTGGTCAGCTCTTCATTTTCCTGTCCACACAACACAGGCTTCAGAAATCATTGGAATCTCCTCTACAGAATGTTCCATTCATTCACTGCGAATGTGGAATTCAACTGACTCTCCACTCCATGCAGGTTTTCCTTACACCACTGATGAATGTCCAAGTAACCCAATGCTGGTTTTCAGCTGCATGTTCACACTCGCAGCCATGCTATACAATTGGCTTTCCACTAAATCCTGATTAGTTCTTGATTTTCCTTCCACACGACCCAGCCTTCAGAAATCATTGGAATCTCCACTAGAGAATGTTCCATTCATTCACTGCGAATCTGGAATTCCTCTGAACCTCCACTCCCGGCAGGTTTTCGTTACACCACTGTTGAATGTCCAAGTAACCCAATGTTTTAAGTGTTTTCTTCACAAGCGCAGTGGTGCTGTTCAATTGGCTATCCACTCAACCCTGGCCAGCTCTACATTTTCCTGTCCACACCACAGAGACTGGAGAAATCATTGTTATCTCCACTACAGAATGTTCCATTCATTCACAGCGAATCTGGAATTCATCTGAATCTCCACTCCCGGCAGGTTTTCGTGACACCACTGGTAAATATCCAAGTAAGCCAATGCTGGTTTTAAGTGGCCTGCTCATACTCTCAGCCGTGCTGTTCAATTTGCTATCCACTCAACCCTCTTCAGCTCCATTTTCCTGTCCACATAACCCAAACTTCAGAAACAATTGGTATCTCCTCCACAGAATGTTCCATTCATTGACTGCAAATCTGAAATTCATCTAATTCTCAACTCCCGTCAGGTTTTCGTTACACCACTTGTGAATGTCCAATTAAGCCAAAGCTGGTTTTCAGTGGCCTGTTCTTACTACGAGACGTGCTGTTCATTTGGCTATCCATTCCACCCTGTTCAGCTCTACATTTTCGTGTCCACAAAACCCAGCCTTCAGAAATCATTGGAATCACCACTAGAGAATGTTCCATGCATTCACTGCGAATCTGGAATTCATCTGAATCTCCACTCCCGGCAGGTTTTCATTGCACCACTGCTGAATGTTCAAGTAACGCAATGATGGTTTTCAGCGGTCTATTCACACTCGAACCCGTGCTGTTCACGGTCTAGCGACTCAACACTGGTGAGTTCTTCTTTTTCCAGTTCAGACAATACAAACCTCAGAAACCATTGCAATCTACACTACAGAATGTTTCATTCATTCACGCGAATCTTGAATTCATCTTGTTCTCCACTCCCAGCAGGTTTTCGTTTCACCACTGGTGAATGTCCAAGCAACCCAAGGCTGGTTTCAGCTGCGTGTTAACACTCGCAGCCGTGCTGTTCAATTGGCTATCCAGTGAACGCTGGTTAGCTCTTGATTTTCCTTCCACACACCGAGCCTTCAGAAATCATTCTTATCTCCACTTCAGAATGTTCCATTCGTTCCCTGCGAATCTGGAATTCCTCTGACTCTCCACACCAGGCAGATTTTCCTAACAACTCTGGTGAATGACCAGGTAATCCAATGCTGGTTTTCAGCGGCTGTTCACACTCACAGCCTTGCTGTTCAATTGGCAATCCAGTCAAACCTAGTCAGCTCTTCATTTTCCTGTCCACACAACCCAGCGTTCAGAAATCATTGGAATCTCTACTACAGAAATTTCCATTCATTCACTGTGAATCTGGAAATAATCTCAATCTGCATTCCAGGAAGGCTTTCGTTACACCACTGATGAATGTCCAAGTAATGCAATGCTGCTTCTTACTGGTCTGTTCACACTCGAAACCGTGCTGTTCATTGGCTATCCACTCAATATCGGTCAGCTCTTCAATATCCTGTCCAGACTATCCAGATTTCTAAATGTTGGCAATCACCACTACAGAATGTTCCATTCAATCACGCGAATCTGGAATTCATCAGAGTCTCCACTCCTGGAAGGTTTTCGTGACACCACTGGTATATGTCCAAGGAAGACAATGCTGGTTTTAAGCCGCCTGCTAACACACTCAGCCGTGCTGTTCATTTGGCTATCCACCCAACCCTATTCAGCTCTACATTTTCCTGTCCACAAAACCCAGCCTTCAGAAATCATTGGAATCACCACTAGAGAATGTTCCATTCATTCACTGCGAATCTGGAATTCATCTGAACCTCCACTCCTGGCAGGTTTTCGTTACGCCACTGGTGAATGTCCAAGTAACTCAATACTGGTTTTCAGAGGCATGTTCAACTCGCAGAAGTGCTGTTCACTGGGCTATCCACTCAATATTGGTCAGCTCTTCATTTTCCTCTCCACACAAACCAGCCTTCAGAAATCATTGGGATCTCCACTACAGACTGTTCCATTCATTCACTGCGATTCTGCAATTCATCTGACTCCGCTCCAGGCAGGTTTTCATTACAGCACTGGTGAATGACCAAGTAATCCAATGCTGGTTTTCAGCTGCCTTTTCACACTCGCAGTGTGCTGTTCAATTGTCTATCCACTCAAACCTGGTCAGCCTTTCATTTTCTTTTCCACAATATCAGACTTCAGAAATCATTGGAATCGCCAGTACAGAATGTTCCATTCATTCACTGCCAATCTGGAATTCATCTGAATCTGCACTCCAGGTAGGCTTTCATTACACCACTTATGAATGTCCAAGTAACACAATGCTGGTTTTCAGCGGTCTGTTCACACTCTAAGCCCTGCTTTTTACTGGGTATCCACACAACTGTGGTCAGCTCTTCATTTTCATGTCCAAACAATCCAGACTTGAGAAATCATTGCAATCTCCAGTACAGAATGTTCCATTCATTCACTGCGAATCTGGAATTCAACTGAATCTCCACTACCTGCAGATTTATCTTACACCACTTGTGAATGTCCAAGTAAAACAATGCTGGTTTTCAGAGGCCTGTTCATGTTCGCAGTCGTGCTGTTCAATTGGCTATCCACTCAACCTGTTTTGCTCCTCATTTTCCTGTGCACACAACCCAGCCTTCAGAAATCATTGTAATCTCCACTACAGGATGTTCCATTCATTCACTGGGAATCTGGAATTCATCTGAATCTGCACTCCACGCAGGCTTTTGTTACACCACTGCTGAAAGTCGAAGTAATGCAATACTGGTTTTCAGTGGTCTGTTCACATTCGAAGCCGAGGCTTTTTACAGGCTATCCACTCAACACTGGTCAGCTCTTCATTTTCGTGTCCCCACAATCCAGATTTCAGAAATCATTGCAATCTCCACTACAGAATGTTCCATTCATTCACTGCGAGTCTGGAGTTTATCTGATTCTCCACTCCCGCCTGGTTAACATTACACCACTTGTGAATGTCCAAGTAAGCTAATGCTGGTTTTCAGAGGCCTGTTCATACTCGCAGCCGTGCTGTTTAATTGACAATTCACTCCACCCTGTTCAGCTCTTCATTGTCCCACCACACTACCAGCCTTCAGAAATCTTTGTTATCTCCACTACAGAATGTTCCATTCATTCACTGCGAATCTGGAATTCATCTGACTCTCAACTCCACGCAGGTTTTCATTACACCACTGTTGAATGTCCAAGTAACCCAATGCTGGTTTTCAGCGGCCTGTTCATATTCGCAGCCCTGCTGTTTACTTGGCTATCGATTCAAGCCTGGTCAGCTCTTCATTTTCCTGTCCACACAACACAGGCTTCAGAAATCATTGGAATCTCCTCTACAGAATGTTCCATTCATTCACTGCGAATGTGGAATTCAACTGACTCTCCACTCCATGCAGGTTTTCCTTACACCACTGATGAATGTCCAAGTAACCCAATGCTGGTTTTCAGCTGCATGTTCACACTCGCAGCCATGCTATACAATTGGCTTTCCACTAAATCCTGATTAGTTCTTGATTTTCCTTCCACACGACCCAGCCTTCAGAAATCATTGGAATCTCCACTAGAGAATGTTCCATTCATTCACTGCGAATCTGGAATTCCTCTGAACCTCCACTCCCGGCAGGTTTTCGTTACACCACTGTTGAATGTCCAAGTAACCCAATGTTTTAAGTGTTTTCTTCACAAGCGCAGTGGTGCTGTTCAATTGGCTATCCACTCAACCCTGGCCAGCTCTACATTTTCCTGTCCACACCACAGAGACTGGAGAAATCATTGTTATCTCCACTACAGAATGTTCCATTCATTCACAGCGAATCTGGAATTCATCTGAATCTCCACTCCCGGCAGGTTTTCGTGACACCACTGGTAAATATCCAAGTAAGCCAATGCTGGTTTTAAGTGGCCTGCTCATACTCTCAGCCGTGCTGTTCAATTTGCTATCCACTCAACCCTCTTCAGCTCCATTTTCCTGTCCACATAACCCAAACTTCAGAAACAATTGGTATCTCCTCCACAGAATGTTCCATTCATTGACTGCAAATCTGAAATTCATCTAATTCTCAACTCCCGTCAGGTTTTCGTTACACCACTTGTGAATGTCCAATTAAGCCAAAGCTGGTTTTCAGTGGCCTGTTCTTACTACGAGACGTGCTGTTCATTTGGCTATCCATTCCACCCTGTTCAGCTCTACATTTTCGTGTCCACAAAACCCAGCCTTCAGAAATCATTGGAATCACCACTAGAGAATGTTCCATGCATTCACTGCGAATCTGGAATTCATCTGAATCTCCACTCCCGGCAGGTTTTCATTGCACCACTGCTGAATGTTCAAGTAACGCAATGATGGTTTTCAGCGGTCTATTCACACTCGAACCCGTGCTGTTCACGGTCTAGCGACTCAACACTGGTGAGTTCTTCTTTTTCCAGTTCAGACAATACAAACCTCAGAAACCATTGCAATCTACACTACAGAATGTTTCATTCATTCACGCGAATCTTGAATTCATCTTGTTCTCCACTCCCAGCAGGTTTTCGTTTCACCACTGGTGAATGTCCAAGCAACCCAAGGCTGGTTTCAGCTGCGTGTTAACACTCGCAGCCGTGCTGTTCAATTGGCTATCCAGTGAACGCTGGTTAGCTCTTGATTTTCCTTCCACACACCGAGCCTTCAGAAATCATTCTTATCTCCACTTCAGAATGTTCCATTCGTTCCCTGCGAATCTGGAATTCCTCTGACTCTCCACACCAGGCAGATTTTCCTAACAACACTGGTGAATGACCAGGTAATCCAATGCTGGTTTTCAGCGGCTGTTCACACTCACAGCCTTGCTGTTCAATTGGCAATCCAGTCAAACCTAGTCAGCTCTTCATTTTCCTGTCCACACAACCCAGCGTTCAGAAATCATTGGAATCTCTACTACAGAAATTTCCATTCATTCACTGTGAATCTGGAAATAATCTGAATCTGCATTCCAGGAAGGCTTTCGTTACACCACTGATGAATGTCCAAGTAATGCAATGCTGCTTCTTAGTGGTCTGTTCACACTCGAAACCGTGCTGTTCATTGGCTATCCACTCAATATCGGTCAGCTCTTCAATATCCTGTCCAGACTATCCAGATTTCTAAATGTTGGCAATCACCACTACAGAATGTTCCATTCAATCACGCGAATCTGGAATTCATCAGAGTCTCCACTCCTGGAAGGTTTTCGTGACACCACTGGTAAATGTCCAAGGAAGACAATGCTGGTTTTAAGCCGCCTGCTAACACACTCAGCCGTGCTGTTCATTTGGCTATCCACCCAACCCTATTCAGCTCTACATTTTCCTGTCCACAAAACCCAGCCTTCAGAAATCATTGGAATCACCACTAGAGAATGTTCCATTCATTCACTGCGAATCTGGAATTCATCTGAACCTCCACTCCTGGCAGGTTTTCGTTACGCCACTGATGAATGTCCAAGTAACTCAATACTGGTTTTCAGAGGCATGTTCAACTCGCAGAAGTGCTGTTCACTGGGCTATCCACTCAATATTGGTCAGCTCTTCATTTTCCTCTCCACACAAACCAGCCTTCAGAAATCATTTTGATCTCCACTACAGACTGTTCCATTCATTCACTGCGATTCTGCAATTCATCTGACTCCGCTCCAGGCAGGTTTTCATTACAGCACTGGTGAATGACCAAGTAATCCAATGCTGGTTTTCAGCTGCCTTTTCACACTCGCAGTGTGCTGTTCAATTGTCTATCCACTCAAACCTGATCAGCCTTTCATTTTCTTTTCCACAATATCAGAATTCAGAAATCATTGGAATCGCCAGTACAGAATGTTCCATTCATTCACTGCCAATCTGGAATTCATCTGAATCTGCACTCCAGGTAGGCTTTCATTACACCACTTATGAATGTCCAAGTAACACAATGCTGGTTTTCAGCGGTCTGTTCACACTCTAAGCCCTGCTTTTTACTGGGTATCCACACAACTGTGGTCAGCTCTTCATTTTCATGTCCAAACAATCCAGACTTGAGAAATCATTGCAATCTCCAGTACAGAATGTTCCATACATTCACTGCGAATCTGGAATTCAACTGAATCTCCACTACCTGCAGATTTATCTTACACCACTTGTGAATGTCCAAGTAAAACAATGCTGGTTTTCAGAGGCCTGTTCATGTTCGCAGTCGTGCTGTTCAATTGGCTATCCACTCAACCTGTTTTGCTCCTCATTTTCCTGTGCACACAACCCAGCCTTCAGAAATCATTGTAATCTCCACTACAGGATGTTCCATTCATTCACTGGGAATCTGGAATTCATCTGAATCTGCACTCCACGCAGGCTTTCGTTACACCACTGCTGAAAGTCGAAGTAATGCAATACTGGTTTTCAGTGGTCTGTTCACATTCGAAGCCGAGGCTTTTTACAGGCTATCCACTCAACACTGGTCAGCTCTTCATTTTCGTGTCCCCACAATCCAGATTTCAGAAATCATTGCAATCTCCACTACAGAATGTTCCATTCATTCACTGCGAGTCTGGAGATTATCTGATTCTCCACTCCCGCCTGGTTAACATTACACCACTTGTGAATGTCCAAGTAAGCCAATGCTGGTTTTCAGAGGCCTGTTCATACTCGCAGCCGTGCTGTTTAATTGACAATTCACTCCACCCTGTTCAGCTCTTCATTGTCCCACCACACTACCAGCCTTCAGAAATCTTTGTTATCTCCACTACAGAATGTTCCATTCATTCACTGC
Source organism: Sorex fumeus (assembly GCF_029834395.1). NCBI lineage: Eukaryota > Metazoa > Chordata > Mammalia > Eulipotyphla > Soricidae > Sorex > Sorex fumeus. Next base: position 2,109,666 of record NW_026606173.1, read on the forward strand.
GAATCTGGAATTCATCTGACTCTCAACTCCACGCAGGTTTTCATTACACCACTGTTGAATGTCCAAGTAACCCAATGCTGGTTTTCAGCGGCCTGTTCATATTCGCAGCCCTGCTGTTTACTTGGCTATCGATTCAAGCCTGGTCAGCTCTTCATTTTCCTGTCCACACAACACAGGCTTCAGAAATCATTGGAATCTCCTCTACAGAATGTTCCATTCATTCACTGCGAATGTGGAATTCAACTGACTCTCCACTCCATGCAGGTTTTCCTTACACCACTGATGAATGTCCAAGTAACCCAATGCTGGTTTTCAGCTGCATGTTCACACTCGCAGCCATGCTATACAATTGGCTTTCCACTAAATCCTGATTAGTTCTTGATTTTCCTTCCACACGACCCAGCCTTCAGAAATCATTGGAATCTCCACTAGAGAATGTTCCATTCATTCACTGCGAATCTGGAATTCCTCTGAACCTCCACTCCCGGCAGGTTTTCGTTACACCACTGTTGAATGTCCAAGTAACCCAATGTTTTAAGTGTTTTCTTCACAAGCGCAGTGGTGCTGTTCAATTGGCTATCCACTCAACCCTGGCCAGCTCTACATTTTCCTGTCCACACCACAGAGACTGGAGAAATCATTGTTATCTCCACTACAGAATGTTCCATTCATTCACAGCGAATCTGGAATTCATCTGAATCTCCACTTCCGGCAGGTTTTCGTGACACCACTGGTAAATATCCAAGTAAGCCAATGCTGGTTTTAAGTGGCCTGCTCATACTCTCAGCCGTGCTGTTCAATTTGCTATCCACTCAACCCTCTTCAGCTCCATTTTCCTGTCCACATAACCCAAACTTCAGAAACAATTGGTATCTCCTCCACAGAATGTTCCATTCATTGACTGCAAATCTGAAATTCATCTAATTCTCAACTCCCGTCAGGTTTTCGTTACACCACTTGTGAATGTCCAATTAAGCCAAAGCTGGTTTTCAGTGGCCTGTTCTTACTACGAGACGTGCTGTTCATTTGGCTATCCATTCCACCCTGTTCAGCTCTACATTTTCGTGTCCACAAAACCCAGCCTTCAGAAATCATTGGAATCACCACTAGAGAATGTTCCATGCATTCACTGCGAATCTGGAATTCATCTGAATCTCCACTCCCGGCAGGTTTTCATTGCACCACTGCTGAATGTTCAAGTAACGCAATGATGGTTTTCAGCGGTCTATTCACACTCGAACCCGTGCTGTTCACGGTCTAGCGACTCAACACTGGTGAGTTCTTCTTTTTCCAGTTCAGACAATACAAACCTCAGAAACCATTGCAATCTACACTACAGAATGTTTCATTCATTCACGCGAATCTTGAATTCATCTTGTTCTCCACTCCCAGCAGGTTTTCGTTTCACCACTGGTGAATGTCCAAGCAACCCAAGGCTGGTTTCAGCTGCGTGTTAACACTCGCAGCCGTGCTGTTCAATTGGCTATCCAGTGAACGCTGGTTAGCTCTTGATTTTCCTTCCACACACCGAGCCTTCAGAAATCATTCTTATCTCCACTTCAGAATGTTCCATTCGTTCCCTGCGAATCTGGAATTCCTCTGACTCTCCACACCAGGCAGATTTTCCTAACAACACTGGTGAATGACCAGGTAATCCAATGCTGGTTTTCAGCGGCTGTTCACACTCACAGCCTTGCTGTTCAATTGGCAATCCAGTCAAACCTAGTCAGCTCTTCATTTTCCTGTCCACACAACCCAGCGTTCAGAAATCATTGGAATCTCTACTACAGAAATTTCCATTCATTCACTGTGAATCTGGAAATAATCTGAATCTGCATTCCAGGAAGGCTTTCGTTACACCACTGATGAATGTCCAAGTAATGCAATGCTGCTTCTTAGTGGTCTGTTCACACTCGAAACCGTGCTGTTCATTGGCTATCCACTCAATATCGGTCAGCTCTTCAATATCCTGTCCAGACTATCCAGATTTCTAAATGTTGGCAATCACCACTACAGAATGTTCCATTCAATCACGCGAATCTGGAATTCATCAGAGTCTCCACTCCTGGAAGGTTTTCGTGACACCACTGGTAAATGTCCAAGGAAGACAATGCTGGTTTTAAGCCGCCTGCTAACACACTCAGCCGTGCTGTTCAATTTGCTATCCACCCAACCCTATTCAGCTCTACATTTTCCTGTCCTCATAACCCAACCTTCAGAAATAATTGGTATCTCCTCCACAGAATGTTCCGTTCATTCACTGCGAATCTTAAATTCATCTGACTCTCAACTCCCGGCGGGTTATCGTTACACCACTTGTGAATGTCCAAGTAAGCCAATGCTGGTTTTCAGTGGCCTGTTCATACTAAGAGACGTGCTGTTCATTTGGCTATCCACTCCACCCTGTTCAGCTCTACATTTTCGTGTCCACAAAACCCAGCCTTCAGAAATCATTGGAATCACCACTAGAGAATGTTCCATTCATTCACTGCGAATCTGGAATTCATCTGAACCTCCACTCCCGGCAGGTTTTCGTTACGCCACTGGTGAATGTCCAAGAAACTCAATACTGGTTTTCAGAGGCATGTTCAACTCGCAGAAGTGCTGTTCAATGGGCTATCCACTCAATATTGGTCAGCTCTTCATTTTCCTCTCCACACAAACCAGCCTTCAGAAATCATTGGGATCTCCACTACAGACTGTTCCATTCATTCACTGCGATTCTGCAATTCATCTGACTCTCCGCTCCAGGCAGGTTTTCATTACAGCACTGGTGAATGACCAAGTAATCCAATGCTCGTTTTCAGCCGCCTTTTCACATTCGCAGTGTGCTGTTCAATTGTCTATCCACTCAAACCTGGTCAGCCTTTCATTTTCTTTTCCACAATATCAGACTTCAGAAATCATTGGAATCGCCAGTACAGAATGTTCCATTCATTCACTGCCAATCTGGAATTCATCTGAATCTGCACTCCAGGTAGGCTTTCATTACACCACTTATGAATGTCCAAGTAACACAATGCTGGTTTTCAGCGGTCTGTTCACACTCTAAGCCCTGCTTTTTACTGGGTATCCACACAACTGTGGTCAGCTCTTCATTTTCATGTCCAAACAATCCAGACTTGAGAAATCATTGCAATCTCCAGTACAGAATGTTCCATTCATTCACTGCGAATCTGGAATTCAACTGAATCTCCACTACCTGCAGATTTATCTTACACCACTTGTGAATGTCCAAGTAAAACAATGCTGGTTTTCAGAGGCCTGTTCATGTTCGCAGTCGTGCTGTTCAATTGGCTATCCACTCAACCTGTTTTGCTCCTCATTTTCCTGTGCACACAACCCAGCCTTCAGAAATCATTGTAATCTCCACTACAGGATGTTCCATTCATTCACTGGGAATCTGGAATTCATCTGAATCTGCACTCCACGCAGGCTTTCGTTACACCACTGCTGAAAGTCGAAGTAATGCAATACTGGTTTTCAGTGGTCTGTTCACATTCGAAGCCGAGGCTTTTTACAGGCTATCCACTCAACACTGGTCAGCTCTTCATTTTCGTGTCCCCACAATCCAGATTTCAGAAATCATTGCAATCTCCACTACAGAATGTTCCATTCATTCACTGCGAGTCTGGAGTTTATCTGATTCTCCACTCCCGCCTGGTTAACATTACACCACTTGTGAATGTCCAAGTAAGCCAATGCTGGTTTTCAGAGGCCTGTTCATACTCGCAGCCGTGCTGTTTAATTGACAATTCACTCCACCCTGTTCAGCTCTTCATTGTCCCACCACACTACCAGCCTTCAGAAATCTTTGTTATCTCCACTACAGAATGTTCCATTCATTCACTGCGAATCTGGAATTCATCTGACTCTCAACTCCACGCAGGTTTTCATTACACCACTGTTGAATGTCCAAGTAACCCAATGCTGGTTTTCAGCGGCCTGTTCATATTCGCAGCCCTGCTGTTTACTTGGCTATCGATTCAAGCCTGGTCAGCTCTTCATTTTCCTGTCCACACAACACAGGCTTCAGAAATCATTGGAATCTCCTCTACAGAATGTTCCATTCATTCACTGCGAATGTGGAATTCAACTGACTCTCCACTCCATGCAGGTTTTCCTTACACCACTGATGAATGTCCAAGTAACCCAATGCTGGTTTTCAGCTGCATGTTCACACTCGCAGCCATGCTATACAATTGGCTTTCCACTAAATCCTGATTAGTTCTTGATTTTCCTTCCACACGACCCAGCCTTCAGAAATCATTGGAATCTCCACTAGAGAATGTTCCATTCATTCACTGCGAATCTGGAATTCCTCTGAACCTCCACTCCCGGCAGGTTTTCGTTACACCACTGTTGAATGTCCAAGTAACCCAATGTTTTAAGTGTTTTCTTCACAAGCGCAGTGGTGCTGTTCAATTGGCTATCCACTCAACCCTGGCCAGCTCTACATTTTCCTGTCCACACCACAGAGACTGGAGAAATCATTGTTATCTCCACTACAGAATGTTCCATTCATTCACAGCGAATCTGGAATTCATCTGAATCTCCACTCCCGGCAGGTTTTCGTGACACCACTGGTAAATATCCAAGTAAGCCAATGCTGGTTTTAAGTGGCCTGCTCATACTCTCAGCCGTGCTGTTCAATTTGCTATCCACTCAACCCTCTTCAGCTCCATTTTCCTGTCCACATAACCCAAACTTCAGAAACAATTGGTATCTCCTCCACAGAATGTTCCATTCATTGACTGCAAATCTGAAATTCATCTAATTCTCAACTCCCGTCAGGTTTTCGTTACACCACTTGTGAATGTCCAATTAAGCCAAAGCTGGTTTTCAGTGGCCTGTTCTTACTACGAGACGTGCTGTTCATTTGGCTATCCATTCCACCCTGTTCAGCTCTACATTTTCGTGTCCACAAAACCCAGCCTTCAGAAATCATTGGAATCACCACTAGAGAATGTTCCATGCATTCACTGCGAATCTGGAATTCATCTGAATCTCCACTCCCGGCAGGTTTTCATTGCACCACTGCTGAATGTTCAAGTAACGCAATGATGGTTTTCAGCGGTCTATTCACACTCGAACCCGTGCTGTTCACGGTCTAGCGACTCAACACTGGTGAGTTCTTCTTTTTCCAGTTCAGACAATACAAACCTCAGAAACCATTGCAATCTACACTACAGAATGTTTCATTCATTCACGCGAATCTTGAATTCATCTTGTTCTCCACTCCCAGCAGGTTTTCGTTTCACCACTGGTGAATGTCCAAGTAACCCAAGGCTGGTTTCAGCTGCGTGTTAACACTCGCAGCCGTGCTGTTCAATTGGCTATCCAGTGAACGCTGGTTAGCTCTTGATTTTCCTTCCACACACCGAGCCTTCAGAAATCATTCTTATCTCCACTTCAGAATGTTCCATTCGTTCCCTGCGAATCTGGAATTCCTCTGACTCTCCACACCAGGCAGATTTTCCTAACAACTCTGGTGAATGACCAGGTAATCCAATGCTGGTTTTCAGCGGCTGTTCACACTCACAGCCTTGCTGTTCAATTGGCAATCCAGTCAAACCTAGTCAGCTCTTCATTTTCCTGTCCACACAACCCAGCGTTCAGAAATCATTGGAATCTCTACTACAGAAATTTCCATTCATTCACTGTGAATCTGGAAATAATCTGAATCTGCATTCCAGGAAGGCTTTCGTTACACCACTGATGAATGTCCAAGTAATGCAATGCTGCTTCTTACTGGTCTGTTCACACTCGAAACCGTGCTGTTCATTGGCTATCCACTCAATATCGGTCAGCTCTTCAATATCCTGTCCAGACTATCCAGATTTCTAAATGTTGGCAATCACCACTACAGAATGTTCCATTCAATCACGCGAATCTGGAATTCATCAGAGTCTCCACTCCTGGAAGGTTTTCGTGACACCACTGGTAAATGTCCAAGGAAGACAATGCTGGTTTTAAGCCGCCTGCTAACACACTCAGCCGTGCTGTTCATTTGGCTATCCACCCAACCCTATTCAGCTCTACATTTTCCTGTCCACAAAACCCAGCCTTCAGAAATCATTGGAATCACCACTAGAGAATGTTCCATTCATTCACTGCGAATCTGGAATTCATCTGAACCTCCACTCCTGGCAGGTTTTCGTTACGCCACTGGTGAATGTCCAAGTAACTCAATACTGGTTTTCAGAGGCATGTTCAACTCGCAGAAGTGCTGTTCACTGGGCTATCCACTCAATATTGGTCAGCTCTTCATTTTCCTCTCCACACAAACCAGCCTTCAGAAATCATTGGGATCTCCACTACAGACTGTTCCATTCATTCACTGCGATTCTGCAATTCATCTGACTCCGCTCCAGGCAGGTTTTCATTACAGCACTGGTGAATGACCAAGTAATCCAATGCTGGTTTTCAGCTGCCTTTTCACACTCGCAGTGTGCTGTTCAATTGTCTATCCACTCAAACCTGGTCAGCCTTTCATTTTCTTTTCCACAATATCAGACTTCAGAAATCATTGGAATCGCCAGTACAGAATGTTCCATTCATTCACTGCCAATCTGGAATTCATCTGAATCTGCACTCCAGGTAGGCTTTCATTACACCACTTATGAATGTCCAAGTAACACAATGCTGGTTTTCAGCGGTCTGTTCACACTCTAAGCCCTGCTTTTTACTGGGTATCCACACAACTGTGGTCAGCTCTTCATTTTCATGTCCAAACAATCCAGACTTGAGAAATCATTGCAATCTCCAGTACAGAATGTTCCATTCATTCACTGCGAATCTGGAATTCAACTGAATCTCCACTACCTGCAGATTTATCTTACACCACTTGTGAATGTCCAAGTAAAACAATGCTGGTTTTCAGAGGCCTGTTCATGTTCGCAGTCGTGCTGTTCAATTGGCTATCCACTCAACCTGTTTTGCTCCTCATTTTCCTGTGCACACAACCCAGCCTTCAGAAATCATTGTAATCTCCACTACAGGATGTTCCATTCATTCACTGGGAATCTGGAATTCATCTGAATCTGCACTCCACGCAGGCTTTCGTTACACCACTGCTGAAAGTCGAAGTAATGCAATACTGGTTTTCAGTGGTCTGTTCACATTCGAAGCCGAGGCTTTTTACAGGCTATCCACTCAACACTGGTCAGCTCTTCATTTTCGTGTCCCCACAATCCAGATTTCAGAAATCATTGCAATCTCCACTACAGAATGTTCCATTCATTCACTGCGAGTCTGGAGTTTATCTGATTCTCCACTCCCGCCTGGTTAACATTACACCACTTGTGAATGTCCAAGTAAGCCAATGCTGGTTTTCAGAGGCCTGTTCATACTCGCAGCCGTGCTGTTTAATTGACAATTCACTCCACCCTGTTCAGCTCTTCATTGTCCCACCACACTACCAGCCTTCAGAAATCTTTGTTATCTCCACTACAGAATGTTCCATTCATTCACTGCGAATCTGGAATTCATCTGACTCTCAACTCCACGCAGGTTTTCATTACACCACTGTTGAATGTCCAAGTAACCCAATGCTGGTTTTCAGCGGCCTGTTCATATTCGCAGCCCTGCTGTTTACTTGGCTATCGATTCAAGCCTGGTCAGCTCTTCATTTTCCTGTCCACACAACACAGGCTTCAGAAATCATTGGAATCTCCTCTACAGAATGTTCCATTCATTCACTGCGAATGTGGAATTCAACTGACTCTCCACTCCATGCAGGTTTTCCTTACACCACTGATGAATGTCCAAGTAACCCAATGCTGGTTTTCAGCTGCATGTTCACACTCGCAGCCATGGCTTTCCACTAACTCCTGATTAGTTCTTGATTTTCCTTCCACACGACCCAGCCTTCAGAAATCATTGGAATCTCCACTAGAGAATGTTCCATTCATTCACTGCGAATCTGGAATTCCTCTGAACCTCCACTCCCGGCAGGTTTTCGTTACACCACTGTTGAATGTCCAAGTAACCCAATGTTTTAAGTGTTTTCTTCACAAGCGCAGTGGTGCTGTTCAATTGGCTATCCACTCAACCCTGGCCAGCTCTACATTTTCCTGTCCACACCACAGAGACTGGAGAAATCATTGTTATCTCCACTACAGAATGTTCCATTCATTCACAGCGAATCTGGAATTCATCTGAATCTCCACTCCCGGCAGGTTTTCGTGACACCACTGGTAAATATCCAAGTAAGCCAATGCTGGTTTTAAGTGGCCTGCTCATACTCTCAGCCGTGCTGTTCAATTTGCTATCCACTCAACCCTCTTCAGCTCCATTTTCCTGTCCACATAACCCAAACTTCAGAAACAATTGGTATCTCCTCCACAGAATGTTCCATTCATTGACTGCAAATCTGAAATTCATCTAATTCTCAACTCCCGTCAGGTTTTCGTTACACCACTTGTGAATGTCCAATTAAGCCAAAGCTGGTTTTCAGTGGCCTGTTCTTACTACGAGACGTGCTGTTCATTTGGCTATCCATTCCACCCTGTTCAGCTCTACATTTTCGTGTCCACAAAACCCAGCCTTCAGAAATCATTGGAATCACCACTAGAGAATGTTCCATGCATTCACTGCGAATCTGGAATTCATCTGAATCTCCACTCCCGGCAGGTTTTCATTGCACCACTGCTGAATGTTCAAGTAACGCAATGATGGTTTTCAGCGGTCTATTCACACTCGAACCCGTGCTGTTCACGGTCTAGCGACTCAACACTGGTGAGTTCTTCTTTTTCCAGTTCAGACAATACAAACCTCAGAAACCATTGCAATCTACACTACAGAATGTTTCATTCATTCACGCGAATCTTGAATTCATCTTGTTCTCCACTCCCAGCAGGTTTTCGTTTCACCACTGGTGAATGTCCAAGCAACCCAAGGCTGGTTTCAGCTGCGTGTTAACACTCGCAGCCGTGCTGTTCAATTGGCTATCCAGTGAACGCTGGTTAGCTCTTGATTTTCCTTCCACACACCGAGCCTTCAGAAATCATTCTTATCTCCACTTCAGAATGTTCCATTCGTTCCCTGCGAATCTGGAATTCCTCTGACTCTCCACACCAGGCAGATTTTCCTAACAACACTGGTGAATGACCAGGTAATCCAATGCTGGTTTTCAGCGGCTGTTCACACTCACAGCCTTGCTGTTCAATTGGCAATCCAGTCAAACCTAGTCAGCTCTTCATTTTCCTGTCCACACAACCCAGCGTTCAGAAATCATTGGAATCTCTACTACAGAAATTTCCATTCATTCACTGTGAATCTGGAAATAATCTGAATCTGCATTCCAGGAAGGCTTTCGTTACACCACAGATGAATGTCCAAGTAATGCAATGCTGCTTCTTAGTGGTCTGTTCACACTCGAAACCGTGCTGTTCATTGGCTATCCACTCAATATCGGTCAGCTCTTCAATATCCTGTCCAGACTATCCAGATTTCTAAATGTTGGCAATCACCACTACAGAATGTTCCATTCAATCACGCGAATCTGGAATTCATCAGAGTCTCCACTCCTGGAAGGTTTTCGTGACACCACTGGTAAATGTCCAAGGAAGACAATGCTGGTTTTAAGCCGCCTGCTAACACACTCAGCCGTGCTGTTCATTTGGCTATCCACCCAACCCTATTCAGCTCTACATTTTCCTGTCCACAAAACCCAGCCTTCAGAAATCATTGGAATCACCACTAGAGAATGTTCCATTCATTCACTGCGAATCTGGAATTCATCTGAACCTCCACTCCTGGCAGGTTTTCGTTACGCCACTGGTGAATGTCCAAGTAACTCAATACTGGTTTTCAGAGGCATGTTCAACTCGCAGAAGTGCTGTTCACTGGGCTATCCACTCAATATTGGTCAGCTCTTCATTTTCCTCTCCACACAAACCAGCCTTCAGAAATCATTGGGATCTCCACTACAGACTGTTCCATTCATTCACTGCGATTCTGCAATTCATCTGACTCCGCTCCAGGCAGGTTTTCATTACAGCACTGGTGAATGACCAAGTAATCCAATGCTGGTTTTCAGCTGCCTTTTCACACTTGCAGTGTGCTGTTCAATTGTCTATCCACTCAAACCTGGTCAGCCTTTAATTTTCTTTTCCACAATATCAGACTTCAGAAATCATTGGAATCGCCAGTACAGAATGTTCCATTCATTCACTGCCAATCTGGAATTCATCTGAATCTGCACTCCAGGTAGGCTTTCATTACACCACTTATGAATGTCCAAGTAACACAATGCTGGTTTTCAGCGGTCTGTTCACACTCTAAGCCCTGCTTTTTACTGGGTATCCACACAACTGTGGTCAGCTCTTCATTTTCATGTCCAAACAATCCAGACTTGAGAAATCATTGCAATCTCCAGTACAGAATGTTCCATTCATTCACTGCGAATCTGGAATTCAACTGAATCTCCACTACCTGCAGATTTATCTTACACCACTTGTGAATGTCCAAGTAAAACAATGCTGGTTTTCAGAGGCCTGTTCATGTTCGCAGTCGTGCTGTTCAATTGGCTATCCACTCAACCTGTTTTGCTCCTCATTTTCCTGTGCACACAACCCAGCCTTCAGAAATCATTGTAATCTCCACTACAGGATGTTCCATTTATTCACTGGGAATCTGGAATTCATCTGAATCTGCACTCCACGCAGGCTTTCGTTACACCACTGCTGAAAGTCGAAGTAATGCAATACTGGTTTTCAGTGGTCTGTTCACATTCGAAGCCGAGGCTTTTTACAGGCTATCCACTCAACACTGGTCAGCTCTTCATTTTCGTGTCCCCACAATCCAGATTTCAGAAATCATTGCAATCTCCACTACAGAATGTTCCATTCATTCACTGCGAGTCTGGAGTTTATCTGATTCTCCACTCCCGCCTGGTTAACATTACACCACTTGTGAATGTCCAAGTAAGCCAATGCTGGTTTTCAGAGGCCTGTTCATACTCGCAGCCGTGCTGTTTAATTGACAATTCACTCCACCCTGTTCAGCTCTTCATTGTCCCACCACACTACCAGCCTTCAGAAATCTTTGTTATCTCCACTACAGAATGTTCCATTCATTCACAGCGAATCTGGAATTCATCTGACTCTCAACTCCACGCAGGTTTTCATTACACCACTGTTGAATGTCCAAGTAACCCAATGCTGGTTTTCAGCGGCCTGTTCATATTCGCAGCCCTGCTGTTTACTTGGCTATCGATTCAAGCCTGGTCAGCTCTTCATTTTCCTGTCCACACAACACAGGCTTCAGAAATCATTGGAATCTCCTCTACAGAATGTTCCATTCATTCACTGCGAATGTGGAATTCAACTGACTCTCCACTCCATGCAGGTTTTCCTTACACCACTGATGAATGTCCAAGTAACCCAATGCTGGTTTTCAGCTGCATGTTCACACTCGCAGCCATGCTATACAATTGGCTTTCCACTAAATCCTGATTAGTTCTTGATTTTCCTTCCACACGACCCAGCCTTCAGAAATCATTGGAATCTCCACTAGAGAATGTTCCATTCATTCACTGCGAATCTGGAATTCCTCTGAACCTCCACTCCCGGCAGGTTTTCGTTACACCACTGTTGAATGTCCAAGTAACCCAATGTTTTAAGTGTTTTCTTCACAAGCGCAGTGGTGCTGTTCAATTGGCTATCCACTCAACCCTGGCCAGCTCTACATTTTCCTGTCCACACCACAGAGACTGGAGAAATCATTGTTATCTCCACTACAGAATGTTCCATTCATTCACAGCGAATCTGGAATTCATCTGAATCTCCACTCCCGGCAGGTTTTCGTGACACCACTGGTAAATATCCAAGTAAGCCAATGCTGGTTTTAAGTGGCCTGCTCATACTCTCAGCCGTGCTGTTCAATTTGCTATCCACTCAACCCTCTTCAGCTCCATTTTCCTGTCCACATAACCCAAACTTCAGAAACAATTGGTATCTCCTCCACAGAATGTTCCATTCATTGACTGCAAATCTGAAATTCATCTAATTCTCAACTCCCGTCAGGTTTTCGTTACACCACTTGTGAATGTCCAATTAAGCCAAAGCTGGTTTTCAGTGGCCTGTTCTTACTACGAGACGTGCTGTTCATTTGGCTATCCATTCCACCCTGTTCAGCTCTACATTTTCGTGTCCACAAAACCCAGCCTTCAGAAATCATTGGAATCACCACTAGAGAATGTTCCATGCATTCACTGCGAATCTGGAATTCATCTGAATCTCCACTCCCGGCAGGTTTTCATTGCACCACTGCTGAATGTTCAAGTAACGCAATGATGGTTTTCAGCGGCCTATTCACACTCGAACCCGTGCTGTTCACGGTCTAGCGACTCAACACTGGTGAGTTCTTCTTTTTCCAGTTCAGACAATACAAACCTCAGAAACCATTGCAATCTACACTACAGAATGTTTCATTCATTCACGCGAATCTTGAATTCATCTTGTTCTCCACTCCCAGCAGGTTTTCGTTTCACCACTGGTGAATGTCCAAGCAACCCAAGGCTGGTTTCAGCTGCGTGTTAACACTCGCAGCCGTGCTGTTCAATTGGCTATCCAGTGAACGCTGGTTAGCTCTTGATTTTCCTTCCACACACCGAGCCTTCAGAAATCATTCTTATCTCCACTTCAGAATGTTCCATTCGTTCCCTGCGAATCTGGAATTCCTCTGACTCTCCACACCAGGCAGATTTTCCTAACAACACTGGTGAATGACCAGGTAATCCAATGCTGGTTTTCAGCGGCTGTTCACACTCACAGCCTTGCTGTTCAATTGGCAATCCAGTCAAACCTAGTCAGCTCTTCATTTTCCTGTCCACACAACCCAGCGTTCAGAAATCATTGGAATCTCTACTACAGAAATTTCCATTCATTCACTGTGAATCTGGAAATAATCTGAATCTGCATTCCAGGAAGGCTTTCGTTACACCACTGATGAATGTCCAAGTAATGCAATGCTGCTTCTTAGTGGTCTGTTCACACTCGAAACCGTGCTGTTCATTGGCTATCCACTCAATATCGGTCAGCTCTTCAATATCCTGTCCAGACTATCCAGATTTCTAAATGTTGGCAATCACCACTACAGAATGTTCCATTCAATCACGCGAATCTGGAATTCATCAGAGTCTCCACTCCTGGAAGGTTTTCGTGACACCACTGGTAAATGTCCAAGGAAGACAATGCTGGTTTTAAGCCGCCTGCTAACACACTCAGCCGTGCTGTTCATTTGGCTATCCACCCAACCCTATTCAGCTCTACATTTTCCTGTCCACAAAACCCAGCCTTCAGAAATCATTGGAATCACCACTAGAGAATGTTCCATTCATTCACTGCGAATCTGGAATTCATCTGAACCTCCACTCCTGGCAGGTTTTCGTTACGCCACTGGTGAATGTCCAAGAAACTCAATACTGGTTTTCAGAGGCATGTTCAACTCGCAGAAGTGCTGTTCAATGGGCTATCCACTCAATATTGGTCAGCTCTTCATTTTCCTCTCCACACAAACCAGCCTTCAGAAATCATTGGGATCTCCACTACAGACTGTTCCATTCATTCACTGCGATTCTGCAATTCATCTGACTCCGCTCCAGGCAGGTTTTCATTACAGCACTGGTGAATGACCAAGTAATCCAATGCTGGTTTTCAGCTGCCTTTTCACACTCGCAGTGTGCTGTTCAATTGTCTGTCCACTCAAACCTGGTCAGCCTTTCATTTTCTTTTCCACAATATCAGACTTCAGAAATCATTGGAATCGCCAGTACAGAATGTTTCATTCATTCACTGCCAATCTGGAATTCATCTGAATCTGCACTCCAGGTAGGCTTTCATTACACCACTTATGAATGTCCAAGTAACACAATGCTGGTTTTCAGCGGTCTGTTCACACTCTAAGCCCTGCTTTTTACTGGGTATCCACACAACTGTGGTCAGCTCTTCATTTTCATGTCCAAACAATCCAGACTTGAGAAATCATTGCAATCTCCAGTACAGAATGTTCCATTCATTCACTGCGAATCTGGAATTCAACTGAATCTCCACTACCTGCAGATTTATCTTACACCACTTGTGAATGTCCAAGTAAAACAATGCTGGTTTTCAGAGGCCTGTTCATGTTCGCAGTCGTGCTGTTCAATTGGCTATCCACTCAACCTGTTTTGCTCCTCATTTTCCTGTGCACACAACCCAGCCTTCAGAAATCATTGTAATCTCCACTACAGGATGTTCCATTCATTCACTGGGAATCTGGAATTCATCTGAATCTGCACTCCACGCAGGCTTTCGTTACACCACTGCTGAAAGTCGAAGTAATGCAATACTGGTTTTCAGTGGTCTGTTCACATTCGAAGCCGAGGCTTTTTACAGGCTATCCACTCAACACTGGTCAGCTCTTCATTTTCGTGTCCCCACAATCCAGATTTCAGAAATCATTGCAATCTCCACTACAGAATGTTCCATTCATTCACTGCGAGTCTGGAGTTTATCTGATTCTCCACTCCCGCCTGGTTAACATTACACCACTTGTGAATGTCCAAGTAAGCCAATGCTGGTTTTCAGAGGCCTGTTCATACTCGCAGCCGTGCTGTTTAATTGACAATTCACTCCACCCTGTTCAGCTCTTCATTGTCCCACCACACTACCAGCCTTCAGAAATCTTTGTTATCTCCACTACAGAATGTTCCATTCATTCACTGCGAATCTGGAATTCATCTGACTCTCAACTCCACGCAGGTTTTCATTACACCACTGTTGAATGTCCAAGTAACCCAATGCTGGTTTTCAGCGGCCTGTTCATATTCGCAGCCCTGCTGTTTACTTGGCTATCGATTCAAGCCTGGTCAGCTCTTCATTTTCCTGTCCACACAACACAGGCTTCAGAAATCATTGGAATCTCCTCTACAGAATGTTCCATTCATTCACTGCGAATGTGGAATTCAACTGACTCTCCACTCCATGCAGGTTTTCCTTACACCACTGATGAATGTCCAAGTAACCCAATGCTGGTTTTCAGCTGCATGTTCACACTCGCAGCCATGCTATACAATTGGCTTTCCACTAAATCCTGATTAGTTCTTGATTTTCCTTCCACACGACCCAGCCTTCAGAAATCATTGGAATCTCCACTAGAGAATGTTCCATTCATTCACTGCGAATCTGGAATTCCTCTGAACCTCCACTCCCGGCAGGTTTTCGTTACACCACTGTTGAATGTCCAAGTAACCCAATGTTTTAAGTGTTTTCTTCACAAGCGCAGTGGTGCTGTTCAATTGGCTATCCACTCAACCCTGGCCAGCTCTACATTTTCCTGTCCACACCACAGAGACTGGAGAAATCATTGTTATCTCCACTACAGAATGTTCCATTCATTCACAGCGAATCTGGAATTCATCTGAATCTCCACTCCCGGCAGGTTTTCGTGACACCACTGGTAAATATCCAAGTAAGCCAATGCTGGTTTTAAGTGGCCTGCTCATACTCTCAGCCGTGCTGTTCAATTTGCTATCCACTCAACCCTCTTCAGCTCCATTTTCCTGTCCACATAACCCAAACTTCAGAAACAATTGGTATCTCCTCCACAGAATGTTCCATTCATTGACTGCAAATCTGAAATTCATCTAATTCTCAACTCCCGTCAGGTTTTCGTTACACCACTTGTGAATGTCCAATTAAGCCAAAGCTGGTTTTCAGTGGCCTGTTCTTACTACGAGACGTGCTGTTCATTTGGCTATCCATTCCACCCTGTTCAGCTCTACATTTTCGTGTCCACAAAACCCAGCCTTCAGAAATCATTGGAATCACCACTAGAGAATGTTCCATGCATTCACTGCGAATCTGGAATTCATCTGAATCTCCACTCCCGGCAGGTTTTCATTGCACCACTGCTGAATGTTCAAGTAACGCAATGATGGTTTTCAGCGGTCTATTCACACTCGAACCCGTGCTGTTCACGGTCTAGCGACTCAACACTGGTGAGTTCTTCTTTTTCCAGTTCAGACAATACAAACCTCAGAAACCATTGCAATCTACACTACAGAATGTTTCATTCATTCACGCGAATCTTGAATTCATCTTGTTCTCCACTCCCAGCAGGTTTTCGTTTCACCACTGGTGAATGTCCAAGCAACCCAAGGCTGGTTTCAGCTGCGTGTTAACACTCGCAGCCGTGCTGTTCAATTGGCTATCCAGTGAACGCTGGTTAGCTCTTGATTTTCCTTCCACACACCGAGCCTTCAGAAATCATTCTTATCTCCACTTCAGAATGTTCCATTCGTTCCCTGCGAATCTGGAATTCCTCTGACTCTCCACACCAGGCAGATTTTCCTAACAACTCTGGTGAATGACCAGGTAATCCAATGCTGGTTTTCAGCGGCTGTTCACACTCACAGCCTTGCTGTTCAATTGGCAATCCAGTCAAACCTAGTCAGCTCTTCATTTTCCTGTCCACACAACCCAGCGTTCAGAAATCATTGGAATCTCTACTACAGAAATTTCCATTCATTCACTGTGAATCTGGAAATAATCTGAATCTGCATTCCAGGAAGGCTTTCGTTACACCACTGATGAATGTCCAAGTAATGCAATGCTGCTTCTTACTGGTCTGTTCACACTCGAAACCGTGCTGTTCATTGGCTATCCACTCAATATCGGTCAGCTCTTCAATATCCTGTCCAGACTATCCAGATTTCTAAATGTTGGCAATCACCACTACAGAATGTTCCATTCAATCACGCGAATCTGGAATTCATCAGAGTCTCCACTCCTGGAAGGTTTTCGTGACACCACTGGTAAATGTCCAAGGAAGACAATGCTGGTTTTAAGCCGCCTGCTAACACACTCAGCCGTGCTGTTCATTTGGCTATCCACCCAACCCTATTCAGCTCTACATTTTCCTGTCCACAAAACCCAGCCTTCAGAAATCATTGGAATCACCACTAGAGAATGTTCCATTCATTCACTGCGAATCTGGAATTCATCTGAACCTCCACTCCTGGCAGGTTTTCGTTACGCCACTGGTGAATGTCCAAGTAAGCCAATGCTGGTTTTCAGTGGCCTGTTCAACTCGCAGAAGTGCTGTTCAATGGGCTATCCACTCTATATTGGTCAGCTCTTCATTTTCCTCTCCACACAAACCAGCCTTCAGAAATCATTGGGATCTCCACTACAGACTGTTCCATTCATTCACTGCGATTCTGCAATTCATCTGACTCTCCACTCCAGGCAGGTTTTCATTACAGCACTGGTGAATGACCAAGTAATCCAATGCTGGTTTTCAGCCGCCTTTTCACACTCGCAGTGTGCTGTTCAATTGTCTCTCCACTCAAACCTGGTCAGCCTTTCATTTTCTTTTCCACAATATCAGACTTCAGAAATCATTGGAATCGCCAGTACAGAATGTTCCATTCATTCACTGCCAATCTGGAATTCATCTGAATCTGCACTCCAGGTAGGCTTTCATTACACCACTTATGAATGTCCAAGTAACACAATGCTGGATTTCAGCGGTCTGTTCACACTCTAAGCCCTGCTTTTTACTGGGTATCCACACAACTGTGGTCAGCTCTTCATTTTCATGTCCAAACAATCCAGACTTGAGAAATCATTGCAATCTCCACTACAGAATGTTCCATTCATTCACTGCGAATCTGGAATTCAACTGAATCTCCACTACCTGCAGATTTATCTTACACCACTTGTGAATGTCCAAGTAAAACAATGCTGGTTTTCAGAGGCCTGTTCATATTCGCAGTCGTGCTGTTCAAATGGCTATCCACTCAACCTGTTTTGCTCCTCATTTTCCTGTGCACACAACCCAGCCTTCAGAAATCATTGTAATCTCCACTACAGGATGTTCCATTCATTCACTGGGAATCTGGAATTCATCTGAATCTGCACTCCACGCAGGCTTTCGTTACACCACTGCTGAAAGTCGAAGTAATGCAATACTGGTTTTCAGTGGGCTGTTCACATTCGAAGCCGAGGCTTTTTACAGGCTATCCACTCAACACTGGTCAGCTCTTCATTTTCGTGTCCCCACAATCCAGATTTCAGAAATCATTGCAATCTCCACTACAGAATGTTCCATTCATTCACTGCGAGTCTGGAGTTTATCTGATTCTCCACTCCCGCCTGGTTAACATTACACCACTTGTGAATGTCCAAGTAAGCCAATGCTGGTTTTCAGAGGCCTGTTCATACTCGCAGCCGTGCTGTTTAATTGACAATTCACTCCATCCTGTTCAGCTCTTCATTGTCCCACCACACTACCAGCCTTCAGAAATCTTTGTTATCTCCACTACAGAATGTTCCATTCATTCACTGCGAATCTGGAATTCATCTGACTCTCAACTCCACGCAGGTTTTCATTACACCACTGTTGAATGTCCAAGTAACCCAATGCTGGTTTTCAGCGGCCTGTTCATATTCGCAGCCCTGCTGTTTACTTGGCTATCGATTCAAGCCTGGTCAGCTCTTCATTTTCCTGTCCACACAACACAGGCTTCAGAAATCATTGGAATCTCCTCTACAGAATGTTCCATTCATTCACTGCGAATGTGGAATTCAACTGACTCTCCACTCCATGCAGGTTTTCCTTACACCACTGATGAATGTCCAAGTAACCCAATGCTGGTTTTCAGCTGCATGTTCACACTCGCAGCCATGCTATACAATTGGCTTTCCACTAAATCCTGATTAGTTCTTGATTTTCCTTCCACACGACCCAGCCTTCAGAAATCATTGGAATCTCCACTAGAGAATGTTCCATTCATTCACTGCGAATCTGGAATTCCTCTGAACCTCCACTCCCGGCAGGTTTTCGTTACACCACTGTTGAATGTCCAAGTAACCCAATGTTTTAAGTGTTTTCTTCACAAGCGCAGTGGTGCTGTTCAATTGGCTATCCACTCAACCCTGGCCAGCTCTACATTTTCCTGTCCACACCACAGAGACTGGAGAAATCATTGTTATCTCCACTACAGAATGTTCCATTCATTCACAGCGAATCTGGAATTCATCTGAATCTCCACTCCCGGCAGGTTTTCGTGACACCACTGGTAAATATCCAAGTAAGCCAATGCTGGTTTTAAGTGGCCTGCTCATACTCTCAGCCGTGCTGTTCAATTTGCTATCCACTCAACCCTCTTCAGCTCCATTTTCCTGTCCACATAACCCAAACTTCAGAAACAATTGGTATCTCCTCCACAGAATGTTCCATTCATTGACTGCAAATCTGAAATTCATCTAATTCTCAACTCCCGTCAGGTTTTCGTTACACCACTTGTGAATGTCCAATTAAGCCAAAGCTGGTTTTCAGTGGCCTGTTCTTACTACGAGACGTGCTGTTCATTTGGCTATCCATTCCACCCTGTTCAGCTCTACATTTTCGTGTCCACAAAACCCAGCCTTCAGAAATCATTGGAATCACCACTAGAGAATGTTCCATGCATTCACTGCGAATCTGGAATTCATCTGAATCTCCACTCCCGGCAGGTTTTCATTGCACCACTGCTGAATGTTCAAGTAACGCAATGATGGTTTTCAGCGGTCTATTCACACTCGAACCCGTGCTGTTCACGGTCTAGCGACTCAACACTGGTGAGTTCTTCTTTTTCCAGTTCAGACAATACAAACCTCAGAAACCATTGCAATCTACACTACAGAATGTTTCATTCATTCACGCGAATCTTGAATTCATCTTGTTCTCCACTCCCAGCAGGTTTTCGTTTCACCACTGGTGAATGTCCAAGCAACCCAAGGCTGGTTTCAGCTGCGTGTTAACACTCGCAGCCGTGCTGTTCAATTGGCTATCCAGTGAACGCTGGTTAGCTCTTGATTTTCCTTCCACACACCGAGCCTTCAGAAATCATTCTTATCTCCACTTCAGAATGTTCCATTCGTTCCCTGCGAATCTGGAATTCCTCTGACTCTCCACACCAGGCAGATTTTCCTAACAACACTGGTGAATGACCAGGTAATCCAATGCTGGTTTTCAGCGGCTGTTCACACTCACAGCCTTGCTGTTCAATTGGCAATCCAGTCAAACCTAGTCAGCTCTTCATTTTCCTGTCCACACAACCCAGCGTTCAGAAATCATTGGAATCTCTACTACAGAAATTTCCATTCATTCACTGTGAATCTGGAAATAATCTGAATCTGCATTCCAGGAAGGCTTTCGTTACACCACTGATGAATGTCCAAGTAATGCAATGCTGCTTCTTAGTGGTCTGTTCACACTCGAAACCGTGCTGTTCATTGGCTATCCACTCAATATCGGTCAGCTCTTCAATATCCTGTCCAGACTATCCAGATTTCTAAATGTTGGCAATCACCACTACAGAATGTTCCATTCAATCACGCGAATCTGGAATTCATCAGAGTCTCCACTCCTGGAAGGTTTTCGTGACACCATTGGTAAATGTCCAAGGAAGACAATGCTGGTTTTAAGCCGCCTGCTAACACACTCAGCCGTGCTGTTCATTTGGCTATCCACCCAACCCTATTCAGCTCTACATTTTCCTGTCCACAAAACCCAGCCTTCAGAAATCATTGGAATCACCACTAGAGAATGTTCCATTCATTCACTGCGAATCTGGAATTCATCTGAACCTCCACTCCTGGCAGGTTTTCGTTACGCCACTGGTGAATGTCCAAGTAAGCCAATGCTGGTTTTCAGTGGCCTGTTCAACTCGCAGAAGTGCTGTTCAATGGGCTATCCACTCTATATTGGTCAGCTCTTCATTTTCCTCTCCACACAAACCAGCCTTCAGAAATCATTGGGATCTCCACTACAGACTGTTCCATTCATTCACTGCGATTCTGCAATTCATCTGACTCTCCACTCCAGGCAGGTTTTCATTACAGCACTGGTGAATGACCAAGTAATCCAATGCTGGTTTTCAGCCGCCTTTTCACACTCGCAGTGTGCTGTTCAATTGTCTATCCACTCAAACCTGGTCAGCCTTTCATTTTCTTTTCCACAATATCAGACTTCAGAAATCATTGGAATCGCCAGTACAGAATGTTCCATTCATTCACTGCCAATCTGGAATTCATCTGAATCTGCACTCCAGGTAGGCTTTCATTACACCACTTATGAATGTCCAAGTAACACAATGCTGGTTTTCAGCGGTCTGTTCACACTCTAAGCCCTGCTTTTTACTGGGTATCCACACAACTGTGATCAGCTCTTCATTTTCATGTCCAAACAATCCAGACTTGAGAAATCATTGCAATCTCCAGTACAGAATGTTCCATTCATTCACTGCGAATCTGGAATTCAACTGAATCTCCACTACCTGCAGATTTATCTTACACCACTTGTGAATGTCCAAGTAAAACAATGCTGGTTTTCAGAGGCCTGTTCATGTTCGCAGTCGTGCTGTTCAATTGGCTATCCACTCAACCTGTTTTGCTCCTCATTTTCCTGTGCACACAACCCAGCCTTCAGAAATCATTGTAATCTCCACTACAGGATGTTCCATTCATTCACTGGGAATCTGGAATTCATCTGAATCTGCACTCCACGCAGGCTTTCGTTACACCACTGCTGAAAGTCGAAGTAATGCAATACTGGTTTTCAGTGGTCTGTTCACATTCGAAGCCGAGGCTTTTTACAGGCTATCCACTCAACACTGGTCAGCTCTTCATTTTCGTGTCCCCACAATCCAGATTTCAGAAATCATTGCAATCTCCACTACAGAATGTTCCATTCATTCACTGCGAGTCTGGAGTTTATCTGATTCTCCACTCCCGCCTGGTTAACATTACACCACTTGTGAATGTCCAAGTAAGCCAATGCTGGTTTTCAGAGGCCTGTTCATACTCGCAGCCGTGCTGTTTAATTGACAATTCACTCCACCCTGTTCAGCTCTTCATTGTCCCACCACACTACCAGCCTTCAGAAATCTTTGTTATCTCCACTACAGAATGTTCCATTCATTCACTGCGAATCTGGAATTCATCTGACTCTCAACTCCACGCAGGTTTTCATTACACCACTGTTGAATGTCCAAGTAACCCAATGCTGGTTTTCAGCGGCCTGTTCATATTCGCAGCCCTGCTGTTTACTTGGCTATCGATTCAAGCCTGGTCAGCTCTTCATTTTCCTGTCCACACAACACAGGCTTCAGAAATCATTGGAATCTCCTCTACAGAATGTTCCATTCATTCACTGCGAATGTGGAATTCAACTGACTCTCCACTCCATGCAGGTTTTCCTTACACCACTGATGAATGTCCAAGTAACCCAATGCTGGTTTTCAGCTGCATGTTCACACTCGCAGCCATGCTATACAATTGGCTTTCCACTAAATCCTGA
Organism: Sorex fumeus; assembly: GCF_029834395.1. Taxonomy (NCBI): domain Eukaryota; kingdom Metazoa; phylum Chordata; class Mammalia; order Eulipotyphla; family Soricidae; genus Sorex; species Sorex fumeus. The sequence continues at coordinate 2,131,998 of NW_026606173.1, forward strand.
TTAGTTCTTGATTTTCCTTCCACACGACCCAGCCTTCAGAAATCATTGGAATCTCCACTAGAGAATGTTCCATTCATTCACTGCGAATCTGGAATTCCTCTGAACCTCCACTCCCGGCAGGTTTTCGTTACACCACTGTTGAATGTCCAAGTAACCCAATGTTTTAAGTGTTTTCTTCACAAGCGCAGTGGTGCTGTTCAATTGGCTATCCACTCAACCCTGGCCAGCTCTACATTTTCCTGTCCACACCACAGAGACTGGAGAAATCATTGTTATCTCCACTACAGAATGTTCCATTCATTCACAGCGAATCTGGAATTCATCTGAATCTCCACTCCCGGCAGGTTTTCGTGACACCACTGGTAAATATCCAAGTAAGCCAATGCTGGTTTTAAGTGGCCTGCTCATACTCTCAGCCGTGCTGTTCAATTTGCTATCCACTCAACCCTCTTCAGCTCCATTTTCCTGTCCACATAACCCAAACTTCAGAAACAATTGGTATCTCCTCCACAGAATGTTCCATTCATTGACTGCAAATCTGAAATTCATCTAATTCTCAACTCCCGTCAGGTTTTCGTTACACCACTTGTGAATGTCCAATTAAGCCAAAGCTGGTTTTCAGTGGCCTGTTCTTACTACGAGACGTGCTGTTCATTTGGCTATCCATTCCACCCTGTTCAGCTCTACATTTTCGTGTCCACAAAACCCAGCCTTCAGAAATCATTGGAATCACCACTAGAGAATGTTCCATGCATTCACTGCGAATCTGGAATTCATCTGAATCTCCACTCCCGGCAGGTTTTCATTGCACCACTGCTGAATGTTCAAGTAACGCAATGATGGTTTTCAGCGGTCTATTCACACTCGAACCCGTGCTGTTCACGGTCTAGCGACTCAACACTGGTGAGTTCTTCTTTTTCCAGTTCAGACAATACAAACCTCAGAAACCATTGCAATCTACACTACAGAATGTTTCATTCATTCACGCGAATCTTGAATTCATCTTGTTCTCCACTCCCAGCAGGTTTTCGTTTCACCACTGGTGAATGTCCAAGCAACCCAAGGCTGGTTTCAGCTGCGTGTTAACACTCGCAGCCGTGCTGTTCAATTGGCTATCCAGTGAACGCTGGTTAGCTCTTGATTTTCCTTCCACACACCGAGCCTTCAGAAATCATTCTTATCTCCACTTCAGAATGTTCCATTCGTTCCCTGCGAATCTGGAATTCCTCTGACTCTCCACACCAGGCAGATTTTCCTAACAACACTGGTGAATGACCAGGTAATCCAATGCTGGTTTTCAGCGGCTGTTCACACTCACAGCCTTGCTGTTCAATTGGCAATCCAGTCAAACCTAGTCAGCTCTTCATTTTCCTGTCCACACAACCCAGCGTTCAGAAATCATTGGAATCTCTACTACAGAAATTTCCATTCATTCACTGTGAATCTGGAAATAATCTGAATCTGCATTCCAGGAAGGCTTTCGTTACACCACTGATGAATGTCCAAGTAATGCAATGCTGCTTCTTAGTGGTCTGTTCACACTCGAAACCGTGCTGTTCATTGGCTATCCACTCAATATCGGTCAGCTCTTCAATATCCTGTCCAGACTATCCAGATTTCTAAATGTTGGCAATCACCACTACAGAATGTTCCATTCAATCACGCGAATCTGGAATTCATCAGAGTCTCCACTCCTGGAAGGTTTTCGTGACACCACTGGTAAATGTCCAAGGAAGACAATGCTGGTTTTAAGCCGCCTGCTAACACACTCAGCCGTGCTGTTCATTTGGCTATCCACCCAACCCTATTCAGCTCTACATTTTCCTGTCCACAAAACCCAGCCTTCAGAAATCATTGGAATCACCACTAGAGAATGTTCCATTCATTCACTGCGAATCTGGAATTCATCTGAACCTCCACTCCTGGCAGGTTTTCGTTACGCCACTGGTGAATGTCCAAGTAAGCCAATGCTGGTTTTCAGTGGCCTGTTCAACTCGCAGAAGTGCTGTTCAATGGGCTATCCACTCTATATTGGTCAGCTCTTCATTTTCCTGTCCACACAACACAGGCTTCAGAAATCATTGGAATCTCCTCTACAGAATGTTCCATTCATTCACTGCGAATGTGGAATTCAACTGACTCTCCACTCCATGCAGGTTTTGCTTACACCACTGATGAATGTCCAAGTAACCCAATGCTGGTTTTCAGCTGCATGTTCACACTCGCAGCCATGCTATACAATTGGCTTTCCACTAAATCCTGATTAGTTCTTGATTTTCCTTCCACACGACCCAGCCTTCAGAAATCATTGGAATCTCCACTAGAGAATGTTCCATTCATTCACTGCGAATCTGGAATTCCTCTGAACCTCCACTCCCGGCAGGTTTTCGTTACACCACTGTTGAATGTCCAAGTAACCCAATGTTTTAAGTGTTTTCTTCACAAGCGCAGTGGTGCTGTTCAATTGGCTATCCACTCAACCCTGGCCAGCTCTACATTTTCCTGTCCACACCACAGAGACTGGAGAAATCATTGTTATCTCCACTACAGAATGTTCCATTCATTCACAGCGAATCTGGAATTCATCTGAATCTCCACTCCCGGCAGGTTTTCGTGACACCACTGGTAAATATCCAAGTAAGCCAATGCTGGTTTTAAGTGGCCTGCTCATACTCTCAGCCGTGCTGTTCAATTTGCTATCCACTCAACCCTCTTCAGCTCCATTTTCCTGTCCACATAACCCAAACTTCAGAAACAATTGGTATCTCCTCCACAGAATGTTCCAGTCATTGACTGCAAATCTGAAATTCATCTAATTCTCAACTCCCGTCAGGTTTTCGTTACACCACTTGTAAACCTCAGAAACCATTGCAATCTACACTACAGAATGTTTCATTCATTCACGCGAATCTTGAATTCATCTTGTTCTCCACTCCCAGCAGGTTTTCGTTTCACCACTGGTGAATGTCCAAGCAACCCAAGGCTGGTTTCAGCTGCGTGTTAACACTCGCAGCCGTGCTGTTCAATTGGCTATCCAGTGAACGCTGGTTAGCTCTTGATTTTCCTTCCACACACCGAGCCTTCAGAAATCATTCTTATCTCCACTTCAGAATGTTCCATTCGTTCCCTGCGAATCTGGAATTCCTCTGACTCTCCACACCAGGCAGATTTTCCTAACAACACTGGTGAATGACCAGGTAATCCAATGCTGGTTTTCAGCGGCTGTTCACACTCACAGCCTTGCTGTTCAATTGGCAATCCAGTCAAACCTAGTCAGCTCTTCATTTTCCTGTCCACACAACCCAGCGTTCAGAAATCATTGGAATCTCTACTACAGAAATTTCCATTCATTCACTGTGAATCTGGAAATAATCTGAATCTGCATTCCAGGAAGGCTTTCGTTACACCACTGATGAATGTCCAAGTAATGCAATGCTGCTTCTTAGTGGTCTGTTCACACTCGAAACCGTGCTGTTCACTGGCTATCCACTCAACATTGGTCAGCTCTTCAATATCCTGTCCAGACTATCCAGATTTCTAAATCTTGGCAATCTCCACTACAGAATGTTCCATTCAATCACGCGAATCTGGAATTCATCAGAGTCTCCACTCCCGGCAGGTTTTCGTGACACCACTGGTATATGTCCAAGGAAGCCAATGCTGGTTTTAAGCCGCCTGCTTATACTCTCAGCCGTGCTGTTCAATTTGCTATCCACCCAACCCTATTCAGCTCTACATTTTCCTGTCCTCATAACCCAACCTTCAGAAATAATTGGTATCTCCTCCACAGAATGTTCCGTTCATTCACTGCGAATCTTAAATTCATCTGACTCTCAACTCCCGGCGGGTTATCGTTACACCACTTGTGAATGTCCAAGTAAGCCAATGCTGGTTTTCAGTGGCCTGTTCATACTAAGAGACGTGCTGTTCATTTGGCTATCCACTCCACCCTGTTCAGCTCTACATTTTCGTGTCCACAAAACCCAGCCTTCAGAAATCATTGGAATCACCACTAGAGAATGTTCCATTCATTCACTGCGAATCTGGAATTCATCTGAACCTCCACTCCCGGCAGGTTTTCGTTACGCCACTGGTGAATGTCCAAGTAACTCAATACTGGTTTTCAGAGGCATGTTCAACTCGCAGAAGTGCTGTTCAATGGGCTATCCACTCAATATTGGTCAGCTCTTCATTTTCCTCTCCACACAAACCAGCCTTCAGAAATCATTGGGATCTCCACTACAGACTGTTCCATTCATTCACTGCGATTCTGCAATTCATCTGACTCTCCGCTCCAGGCAGGTTTTCATTACAGCACTGGTGAATGACCAAGTAATCCAATGCTGGTTTTCAGCCGCCTTTTCACACTCGCAGTGTGCTGTTCAATTGTCTATCCACTCAAACCTGGTCAGCCTTTCATTTTCTTTTCCACAATATCAGACTTCAGAAATCATTGGAATCGCCAGTACAGAATGTTCCATTCATTCACTGCCAATCTGGAATTCATCTGAATCTGCACTCCAGGTAGGCTTTCATTACACCACTTATGAATGTCCAAGTAACACAATGCTGGTTTTCAGCGGTCTGTTCACACTCTAAGCCCTGCTTTTTACTGGGTATCCACACAACTGTGGTCAGCCCTTCATTTTCATGTCCAAACAATCCAGACTTGAGAAATCATTGCAATCTCCAGTACAGAATGTTCCATTCATTCACTGCGAATCTGGAATTCAACTGAATCTCCACTACCTGCAGATTTATCTTACACCACTTGTGAATGTCCAAGTAAAACAATGCTGGTTTTCAGAGGCCTGTTCATGTTCGCAGTCGTGCTGTTCAATTGGCTATCCACTCAACCTGTTTTGCTCCTCATTTTCCTGTGCACACAACCCAGCCTTCAGAAATCATTGTAATCTCCACTACAGGATGTTCCATTCATTCACTGGGAATCTGGAATTCATCTGAATCTGCACTCCACGCAGGCTTTCGTTACACCACTGCTGAAAGTCGAAGTAATGCAATACTGGTTTTCAGTGGTCTGTTCACATTCGAAGCCGAGGCTTTTTACAGGCTATCCACTCAACACTGGTCAGCTCTTCATTTTCGTGTCCCCACAATCCAGATTTCAGAAATCATTGCAATCTCCACTACAGAATGTTCCATTCATTCACTGCGAGTCTGGAGTTTATCTGATTCTCCACTCCCGCCTGGTTAACATTACACCACTTGTGAATGTCCAAGTAAGCCAATGCTGGTTTTCAGAGGCCTGTTCATACTCGCAGCCGTGCTGTTTAATTGACAATTCACTCCACCCTGTTCAGCTCTTCATTGTCCCACCACACTACCAGCCTTCAGAAATCTTTGTTATCTCCACTACAGAATGTTCCATTCATTCACTGCGAATCTGGAATTCATCTGACTCTCAACTCCACGCAGGTTTTCATTACACCACTGTTGAATGTCCAAGTAACCCAATGCTGGTTTTCAGCGGCCTGTTCATATTCGCAGCCCTGCTGTTTACTTGGCTATCGATTCAAGCCTGGTCAGCTCTTCATTTTCCTGTCCACACAACACAGGCTTCAGAAATCATTGGAATCTCCTCTACAGAATGTTCCATTCATTCACTGCGAATGTGGAATTCAACTGACTCTCCACTCCATGCAGGTTTTCCTTACACCACTGATGAATGTCCAAGTAACCCAATGCTGGTTTTCAGCTGCATGTTCACACTCGCAGCCATGCTATACAATTGGCTTTCCACTAAATCCTGATTAGTTCTTGATTTTCCTTCCACACGACCCAGCCTTCAGAAATCATTGGAATCTCCACTAGAGAATGTTCCATTCATTCACTGCGAATCTGGAATTCCTCTGAACCTCCACTCCCGGCAGGTTTTCGTTACACCACTGTTGAATGTCCAAGTAACCCAATGTTTTAAGTGTTTTCTTCACAAGCGCAGTGGTGCTGTTCAATTGGCTATCCACTCAACCCTGGCCAGCTCTACATTTTCCTGTCCACACCACAGAGACTGGAGAAATCATTGTTATCTCCACTACAGAATGTTCCATTCATTCACAGCGAATCTGGAATTCATCTGAATCTCCACTCCCGGCAGGTTTTCGTGACACCACTGGTAAATATCCAAGTAAGCCAATGCTGGTTTTAAGTGGCCTGCTCATACTCTCAGCCGTGCTGTTCAATTTGCTATCCACTCAACCCTCTTCAGCTCCATTTTCCTGTCCACATAACCCAAACCTCAGAAACAATTGGTATCTCCTCCACAGAATGTTCCATTCATTGACTGCAAATCTGAAATTCATCTAATTCTCAACTCCCGTCAGGTTTTCGTTACACCACTTGTGAATGTCCAATTAAGCCAAAGCTGGTTTTCAGTGGCCTGTTCTTACTACGAGACGTGCTGTTCATTTGGCTATCCATTCCACCCTGTTCAGCTCTACATTTTCGTGTCCACAAAACCCAGCCTTCAGAAATCATTGGAATCACCACTAGAGAATGTTCCATGCATTCACTGCGAATCTGGAATTCATCTGAATCTCCACTCCCGGCAGGTTTTCATTGCACCACTGCTGAATGTTCAAGTAACGCAATGATGGTTTTCAGCGGTCTATTCACACTCGAACCCGTGCTGTTCACGGTCTAGCGACTCAACACTGGTGAGTTCTTCTTTTTCCAGTTCAGACAATACAAACCTCAGAAACCATTGCAATCTACACTACAGAATGTTTCATTCATTCACGCGAATCTTGAATTCATCTTGTTCTCCACTCCCAGCAGGTGTTCGTTTCACCACTGGTGAATGTCCAAGCAACCCAAGGCTGGTTTCAGCTGCGTGTTAACACTCGCAGCCGTGCTGTTCAATTGGCTATCCAGTGAACGCTGGTTAGCTCTTGATTTTCCTTCCACACACCGAGCCTTCAGAAATCATTCTTATCTCCACTTCAGAATGTTCCATTCGTTCCCTGCGAATCTGGAATTCCTCTGACTCTCCACACCAGGCAGATTTTCCTAACAACACTGGTGAATGACCAGGTAATCCAATGCTGGTTTTCAGCGGCTGTTCACACTCACAGCCTTGCTGTTCAATTGGCAATCCAGTCAAACCTAGTCAGCTCTTCATTTTCCTGTCCACACAACCCAGCGTTCAGAAATCATTGGAATCTCTACTACAGAAATTTCCATTCATTCACTGTGAATCTGGAAATAATCTGAATCTGCATTCCAGGAAGGCTTTCGTTACACCACTGATGAATGTCCAAGTAATGCAATGCTGCTTCTTAGTGGTCTGTTCACACTCGAAACCGTGCTGTTCATTGGCTATCCACTCAATATCGGTCAGCTCTTCAATATCCTGTCCAGACTATCCAGATTTCTAAATGTTGGCAATCACCACTACAGAATGTTCCAATCAATCACGCGAATCTGGAATTCATCAGAATCTCCACTCCTGGAAGGTTTTCGTGACACCACTGGTAAATGTCCAAGGAAGACAATGCTGGTTTTAAGCCGCCTGCTAACACACTCAGCCGTGCTGTTCAATTTGCTATCCACCCAACCCTATTCAGCTCTACATTTTCCTGTCCTCATAACCCAACCTTCAGAAATAATTGGTATCTCCTCCACAGAATGTTCCGTTCATTCACTGCGAATCTTAAATTCATCTGACTCTCAACTCCCGGCGGGTTATCGTTACACCACTTGTGAATGTCCAAGTAAGCCAATGCTGGTTTTCAGTGGCCTGTTCATACTAAGAGACGTGCTGTTCATTTGGCTATCCACTCCACCCTGTTCAGCTCTACATTTTCGTGTCCACAAAACCCAGCCTTCAGAAATCATTGGAATCACCACTAGAGAATGTTCCATTCATTCACTGCGAATCTGGAATTCATCTGAACCTCCACTCCTGGCAGGTTTTCGTTACGCCACTGGTGAATGTCCAAGAAACTCAATACTGGTTTTCAGAGGCATGTTCAACTCGCAGAAGTGCTGTTCAATGGGCTATCCACTCAATATTGGTCAGCTCTTCATTTTCCTCTCCACACAAACCAGCCTTCAGAAATCATTGGGATCTCCACTACAGACTGTTCCATTCATTCACTGCGATTCTGCAATTCATCTGACTCTCCGCTCCAGGCAGGTTTTCATTACAGCACTGGTGAATGACCAAGTAATCCAATGCTGGTTTTCAGCCGCCTTTTCACACTCGCAGTGTGCTGTTCAATTGTCTATCCACTCAAACCTGGTCAGCCTTTCATTTTCTTTTCCACAATATCAGACTTCAGAAATCATTGGAATCGCCAGTACAGAATCTTCCATTCATTCACTGCCAATCTGGAATTCATCTGAATCTGCACTCCAGGTAGGCTTTCATTACACCACTTATGAATGTCCAAGTAACACAATGCTGGTTTTCAGCGGTCTGTTCACACTCTAAGCCCTGCTTTTTACTGGGTATCCACACAACTGTGGTCAGCTCTTCATTTTCATGTCCAAACAATCCAGACTTGAGAAATCATTGCAATCTCCAGTACAGAATGTTCCATTCATTCACTGCGAATCTGGAATTCAACTGAATCTCCACTACCTGCAGATTTATCTTACACCACTTGTGAATGTCCAAGTAAAACAATGCTGGTTTTCAGAGGCCTGTTCATGTTCGCAGTCGTGCTGTTCAATTGGCTATCCACTCAACCTGTTTTGCTCCTCATTTTCCTGTGCACACAACCCAGCCTTCAGAAATCATTGTAATCTCCACTACAGGATGTTCCATTCATTCACTGGGAATCTGGAATTCATCTGAATCTGCACTCCACGCAGGCTTTCGTTACACCACTGCTGAAAGTCGAAGTAATGCAATACTGGTTTTCAGTGGTCTGTTCACATTCGAAGCCGAGGCTTTTTACAGGCTATCCACTCAACACTGGTCAGCTCTTCATTTTCGTGTCCCCACAATCCAGATTTCAGAAATCATTGCAATCTCCACTACAGAATGTTCCATTCATTCACTGCGAGTCTGGAGTTTATCTGATTCTCCACTCCCGCCTGGTTAACATTACACCACTTGTGAATGTCCAAGTAAGCCAATGCTGGTTTTCAGAGGCCTGTTCATACTCGCAGCCGTGCTGTTTAATTGACAATTCACTCCACCCTGTTCAGCTCTTCATTGTCCCACCACACTACCAGCCTTCAGAAATCTTTGTTATCTCCACTACAGAATGTTCCATTCATTCACTGCGAATCTGGAATTCATCTGACTCTCAACTCCACGCAGGTTTTCATTACACCACTGTTGAATGTCCAAGTAACCCAATGCTGGTTTTCAGCGGCCTGTTCATATTCGCAGCCCTGCTGTTTACTTGGCTATCGATTCAAGCCTGGTCAGCTCTTCATTTTCCTGTCCACACAACACAGGCTTCAGAAATCATTGGAATCTCCTCTACAGAATGTTCCATTCATTCACTGCGAATGTGGAATTCAACTGACTCTCCACTCCATGCAGGTTTTCCTTACACCACTGATGAATGTCCAAGTAACCCAATGCTGGTTTTCAGCTGCATGTTCACACTCGCAGCCATGCTATACAATTGGCTTTCCACTAAATCCTGATTAGTTCTTGATTTTCCTTCCACACGACCCAGCCTTCAGAAATCATTGGAATCTCCACTAGAGAATGTTCCATTCATTCACTGCGAATCTGGAATTCCTCTGAACCTCCACTCCCGGCAGGTTTTCGTTACACCACTGTTGAATGTCCAAGTAACCCAATGTTTTAAGTGTTTTCTTCACAAGCGCAGTGGTGCTGTTCAATTGGCTATCCACTCAACCCTGGCCAGCTCTACATTTTCCTGTCCACACCACAGAGACTGGAGAAATCATTGTTATCTCCACTACAGAATGTTCCATTCATTCACAGCGAATCTGGAATTCATCTGAATCTCCACTCCCGGCAGGTTTTCGTGACACCACTGGTAAATATCCAAGTAAGCCAATGCTGGTTTTAAGTGGCCTGCTCATACTCTCAGCCGTGCTGTTCAATTTGCTATCCACTCAACCCTCTTCAGCTCCATTTTCCTGTCCACATAACCCAAACTTCAGAAACAATTGGTATCTCCTCCACAGAATGTTCCATTCATTGACTGCAAATCTGAAATTCATCTAATTCTCAACTCCCGTCAGGTTTTCGTTACACCACTTGTGAATGTCCAATTAAGCCAAAGCTGGTTTTCAGTGGCCTGTTCTTACTACGAGACGTGCTGTTCATTTGGCTATCCATTCCACCCTGTTCAGCTCTACATTTTCGTGTCCACAAAACCCAGCCTTCAGAAATCATTGGAATCACCACTAGAGAATGTTCCATGCATTCACTGCGAATCTGGAATTCATCTGAATCTCCACTCCCGGCAGGTTTTCATTGCACCACTGCTGAATGTTCAAGTAACGCAATGATGGTTTTCAGCGGTCTATTCACACTCGAACACGTGCTGTTCACGGTCTAGCGACTCAACACTGGTGAGTTCTTCTTTTTCCAGTTCAGACAATACAAACCTCAGAAACCATTGCAATCTACACTACAGAATGTTTCATTCATTCAGGCGAATCTTGAATTCATCTTGTTCTCCACTCCCAGCAGGTTTTCGTTTCACCACTGGTGAATGTCCAAGCAACCCAAGGCTGGTTTCAGCTGCGTGTTAACACTCGCAGCCGTGCTGTTCAATTGGCTATCCAGTGAACGCTGGTTAGCTCTTGATTTTCCTTCCACACACCGAGCCTTCAGAAATCATTCTTATCTCCACTTCAGAATGTTCCATTCGTTCCCTGCGAATCTGGAATTCCTCTGACTCTCCACACCAGGCAGATTTTCCTAACAACACTGGTGAATGACCAGGTAATCCAATGCTGGTTTTCAGCGGCTGTTCACACTCACAGCCTTGCTGTTCAATTGGCAATCCAGTCAAACCTAGTCAGCTCTTCATTTTCCTGTCCACACAACCCAGCGTTCAGAAATCATTGGAATCTCAACTACAGAAATTTCCATTCATTCACTGTGAATCTGGAAATAATCTGAATCTGCATTCCAGGAAGGCTTTCGTTACACCACTGATGAATGTCCAAGTAATGCAATGCTGCTTCTTATTGGTCTGTTCACACTCGAAACCGTGCTGTTCATTGGCTATCCACTCAATATCGGTCAGCTCTTCAATATCCTGTCCAGACTATCCAGATTTCTAAATGTTGGCAATCACCACTACAAAATGTTCCAATCAATCACGCGAATCTGGAATTCATCAGAGTCTCCACTCCTGGAAGGTTTTCGTGACACCACTGGTAAATGTCCAAGGAAGACAATGCTGGTTTTAAGCCGCCTGCTAACACACTCAGCCGTGCTGTTCAATTTGCTATCCACCCAACCCTATTCAGCTCTACATTTTCCTGTCCTCATAACCCAACCTTCAGAAATAATTGGTATCTCCTCCACAGAATGTTCCGTTCATTCACTGCGAATCTTAAATTCATCTGACTCTCAACTCCCGGCGGGTTATCGTTACACCACTTGTGAATGTCCAAGTAAGCCAATGCTGGTTTTCAGTGGCCTGTTCATACTAAGAGACGTGCTGTTCATTTGGCTATCCACTCCACCCTGTTCAGCTCTACATTTTCGTGTCCACAAAACCCAGCCTTCAGAAATCATTGGAATCACCACTAGAGAATGTTCCATTCATTCACTACGAATCTGGAATTCATCTGAACCTCCACTCCCGGCAGGTTTTCGTTACGCCACTGGTGAATGTCCAAGTAACTCAATACTGGTTTTCAGAGGCATGTTCAACTCGCAGAAGTGCTGTTCAATGGGCTATCCACTCAATATTGGTCAGCTCTTCATTTTCCTCTCCACACAAACCAGCCTTCAGAAATCATTGGGATCTCCACTACAGACTGTTCCATTCATTCACTGCGATTCTGCATTTCATCTGACTCTCCGCTCCAGGCAGGTTTTCATTACAGCACTGGTGAATGACCAAGTAATCCAATGCTGGTTTTCAGCCGCCTTTTCACACTCGCAGTGTGCTGTTCAATTGTCTATCCACTCAAACCTGGTCAGCCTTTCATTTTCTTTTCCACAATATCAGACTTCAGAAATCATTGGAATCGCCAGTACAGAATGTTCCATTCATTCACTGCCAATCTGGAATTCATCTGAATCTGCACTCCAGGTAGGCTTTCATTACACCACTTATGAATGTCCAAGTAACACAATGCTGGTTTTCAGCGGTCTGTTCACACTCTAAGCCCTGCTTTTTACTGGGTATCCACACAACTGTGGTCAGCTCTTCATTTTCATGTCCAAACAATCCAGACTTGAGAAATCATTGCAATCTCCAGTACAGAATGTTCCATTCATTCACTGCGAATCTGGAATTCAACTGAATCTCCACTACCTGCAGATTTATCTTACACCACTTGTGAATGTCCAAGTAAAACAATGCTGGTTTTCAGAGGCCTGTTCATGTTCGCAGTCGTGCTGTTCAATTGGCTATCCACTCAACCTGTTTTGCTCCTCATTTTCCTGTGCACACAACCCAGCCTTCAGAAATCATTGTAATCTCCACTACAGGATGTTCCATTCATTCACTGGGAATCTGGAATTCATCTGAATCTGCACTCCACGCAGGCTTTCGTTACACCACTGCTGAAAGTCGAAGTAATGCAATACTGGTTTTCAGTGGTCTGTTCACATTCGAAGCCGAGGCTTTTTACAGGCTATCCACTCAACACTGGTCAGCTCTTCATTTTCGTGTCCCCACAATCCAGATTTCAGAAATCATTGCAATCTCCACTACAGAATGTTCCATTCATTCACTGCGAGTCTGGAGTTTATCTGATTCTCCACTCCCGCCTGGTTAACATTACACCACTTGTGAATGTCCAAGTAAGCCAATGCTGGTTTTCAGAGGCCTGTTCATACTCGCAGCCGTGCTGTTTAATTGACAATTCACTCCACCCTGTTCAGCTCTTCATTGTCCCACCACACTACCAGCCTTCAGAAATCTTTGTTATCTCCACTACAGAATGTTCCATTCATTCACTGCGAATCTGGAATTCATCTGACTCTCAACTCCACGCAGGTTTTCATTACACCACTGTTGAATGTCCAAGTAACCCAATGCTGGTTTTCAGCGGCCTGTTCATATTCGCAGCCCTGCTGTTTACTTGGCTATCGATTCAAGCCTGGTCAGCTCTTCATTTTCCTGTCCACACAACACAGGCTTCAGAAATCATTGGAATCTCCTCTACAGAATGTTCCATTCATTCACTGCGAATGTGGAATTCAACTGACTCTCCACTCCATGCAGGTTTTCCTTACACCACTGATGAATGTCCAAGTAACCCAATGCTGGTTTTCAGCTGCATGTTCACACTCGCAGCCATGCTATACAATTGGCTTTCCACTAAATCCTGATTAGTTCTTGATTTTCCTTCCACACGACCCAGCCTTCAGAAATCATTGGAATCTCCACTAGAGAATGTTCCATTCATTCACTGCGAATCTGGAATTCCTCTGAACCTCCACTCCCGGCAGGTTTTCGTTACACCACTGTTGAATGTCCAAGTAACCCAATGTTTTAAGTGTTTTCTTCACAAGCGCAGTGGTGCTGTTCAATTGGCTATCCACTCAACCCTGGCCAGCTCTACATTTTCCTGTCCACACCACAGAGACTGGAGAAATCATTGTTATCTCCACTACAGAATGTTCCATTCATTCACAGCGAATCTGGAATTCATCTGAATCTCCACTCCCGGCAGGTTTTCGTGACACCACTGGTAAATATCCAAGTAAGCCAATGCTGGTTTTAAGTGGCCTGCTCATACTCTCAGCCGTGCTGTTCAATTTGCTATCCACTCAACCCTCTTCAGCTCCATTTTCCTGTCCACATAACCCAAACTTCAGAAACAATTGGTATCTCCTCCACAGAATGTTCCATTCATTGACTGCAAATCTGAAATTCATCTAATTCTCAACTCCCGTCAGGTTTTCGTTACACCACTTGTGAATGTCCAATTAAGCCAAAGCTGGTTTTCAGTGGCCTGTTCTTACTACGAGACGTGCTGTTCATTTGGCTATCCATTCCACCCTGTTCAGCTCTACATTTTCGTGTCCACAAAACCCAGCCTTCAGAAATCATTGGAATCACCACTAGAGAATGTTCCATGCATTCACTGCGAATCTGGAATTCATCTGAATCTCCACTCCCGGCAGGTTTTCATTGCACCACTGCTGAATGTTCAAGTAACGCAATGATGGTTTTCAGCGGCCTATTCACACTCGAACCCGTGCTGTTCACGGTCTAGCGACTCAACACTGGTGAGTTCTTCTTTTTCCAGTTCAGACAATACAAACCTCAGAAACCATTGCAATCTACACTACAGAATGTTTCATTCATTCACGCGAATCTTGAATTCATCTTGTTCTCCACTCCCAGCAGGTTTTCGTTTCACCACTGGTGAATGTCCAAGCAACCCAAGGCTGGTTTCAGCTGCGTGTTAACACTCGCAGCCGTGCTGTTCAATTGGCTATCCAGTGAACGCTGGTTAGCTCTTGATTTTCCTTCCACACACCGAGCCTTCAGAAATCATTCTTATCTCCACTTCAGAATGTTCCATTCGTTCCCTGCGAATCTGGAATTCCTCTGACTCTCCACACCAGGCAGATTTTCCTAACAACACTGGTGAATGACCAGGTAATCCAATGCTGGTTTTCAGCGGCTGTTCACACTCACAGCCTTGCTGTTCAATTGGCAATCCAGTCAAACCTAGTCAGCTCTTCATTTTCCTGTCCACACAACCCAGCGTTCAGAAATCATTGGAATCTCTACTACAGAAATTTCCATTCATTCACTGTGAATCTGGAAATAATCTGAATCTGCATTCCAGGAAGGCTTTCGTTACACCACTGATGAATGTCCAAGTAATGCAATGCTGCTTCTTAGTGGTCTGTTCACACTCGAAACCGTGCTGTTCATTGGCTATCCACTCAATATCGGTCAGCTCTTCAATATCCTGTCCAGACTATCCAGATTTCTAAATGTTGGCAATCACCACTACAGAATGTTCCATTCAATCACGCGAATCTGGAATTCATCAGAGTCTCCACTCCTGGAAGGTTTTCGTGACACCACTGGTAAATGTCCAAGGAAGACAATGCTGGTTTTAAGCCGCCTGCTAACACACTCAGCCGTGCTGTTCATTTGGCTATCCACCCAACCCTATTCAGCTCTACATTTTCCTGTCCACAAAACCCAGCCTTCAGAAATCATTGGAATCACCACTAGAGAATGTTCCATTCATTCACTGCGAATCTGGAATTCATCTGAACCTCCACTCCTGGCAGGTTTTCGTTACGCCACTGGTGAATGTCCAAGTAAGCCAATGCTGGTTTTCAGTGGCCTGTTCAACTCGCAGAAGTGCTGTTCAATGGGCTATCCACTCTATATTGGTCAGCTCTTCATTTTCCTCTCCACACAAACCAGCCTTCAGAAATCATTGGGATCTCCACTACAGACTGTTCCATTCATTCACTGCGATTCTGCAATTCATCTGACTCTCCGCTCCAGGCAGGTTTTCATTACAGCACTGGTGAATGACCAAGTAATCCAATGCTGCTTTTCAGCCGCCTTTTCACACTCGCAGTGTGCTGTTCAATTATCTATCCACTCAAACCTGGTCAGCCTTTCATTTTCTTTTCCACAATATCAGACTTCAGAAATCATTGGAATCGCCAGTACAGAATGTTCCATTCATTCACTGCCAATCTGGAATTCATCTGAATCTGCACTCCAGGTAGGCTTTCATTACACCACTTATGAATGTCCAAGTAAAACAATGCTGGTTTTCAGCGGTCTGTTCACACTCTAAGCCCTGCTTTTTACTGGGTATCCACACAACTGTGGTCAGCTCTTCATTTTCATGTCCAAACAATCCAGACTTGAGAAATCATTGCAATCTCCAGTACAGAATGTTCCATTCATTCACTGCGAATCTGGAATTCTACTGAATCTCCACTACCTGCAGATTTATCTTACACCACTTGTGAATGTCCAAGTAAAACAATGCTGGTTTTCAGAGGCCTGTTCATATTCGCAGTCGTGCTGTTCAAATGGCTATCCACTCAACCTGTTTTGCTCCTCATTTTCCTGTGCACACAACCCAGCCTTCAGAAATCATTGTAATCTCCACTACAGGATGTTCCATTCATTCACTGGGAATCTGGAATTCATCTGAATCTGCACTCCACGCAGGCTTTCGTTACACCACTGCTGAAAGTCGAAGTAATGCAATACTGGTTTTCAGTGGTCTGTTCACATTCGAAGCCGAGGCTTTTTACAGGCTATCCACTCAACACTGGTCAGCTCTTCATTTTCGTGTCCCCACAATCCAGATTTCAGAAATCATTGCAATCTCCACTACAGAATGTTCCATTCATTCACTGCGAGTCTGGAGTTTATCTGATTCTCCACTCCCGCCTGGTTAACATTACACCACTTGTGAATGTCCAAGTAAGCCAATGCTGGTTTTCAGAGGCCTGTTCATACTCGCAGCCGTGCTGTTTAATTGACAATTCACTCCACCCTGTTCAGCTCTTCATTGTCCCACCACACTACCAGCCTTCAGAAATCTTTGTTATCTCCACTACAGAATGTTCCATTCATTCACTGCGAATCTGGAATTCATCTGACTCTCAACTCCACGCAGGTTTTCATTACACCACTGTTGAATGTCCAAGTAACCCAATGCTGGTTTTCAGCGGCCTGTTCATATTCGCAGCCCTGCTGTTTACTTGGCTATCGATTCAAGCCTGGTCAGCTCTTCATTTTCCTGTCCACACAACACAGGCTTCAGAAATCATTGGAATCTCCTCTACAGAATGTTCCATTCATTCACTGCGAATGTGGAATTCAACTGACTCTCCACTCCATGCAGGTTTTCCTTACACCACTGATGAATGTCCAAGTAACCCAATGCTGGTTTTCAGCTGCATGTTCACACTCGCAGCCATGCTATACAATTGGCTTTCCACTAAATCCTGATTAGTTCTTGATTTTCCTTCCACACGACCCAGCCTTCAGAAATCATTGGAATCTCCACTAGAGAATGTTCCATTCATTCACTGCGAATCTGGAATTCCTCTGAACCTCCACTCCCGGCAGGTTTTCGTTACACCACTGTTGAATGTCCAAGTAACCCAATGTTTTAAGTGTTTTCTTCACAAGCGCAGTGGTGCTGTTCAATTGGCTATCCACTCAACCCTGGCCAGCTCTACATTTTCCTGTCCACACCACAGAGACTGGAGAAATCATTGTTATCTCCACTACAGAATGTTCCATTCATTCACAGCGAATCTGGAATTCATCTGAATCTCCACTCCCGGCAGGTTTTCGTGACACCACTGGTAAATATCCAAGTAAGCCAATGCTGGTTTTAAGTGGCCTGCTCATACTCTCAGCCGTGCTGTTCAATTTGCTATCCACTCAACCCTCTTCAGCTCCATTTTCCTGTCCACATAACCCAAACTTCAGAAACAATTGGTATCTCCTCCACAGAATGTTCCATTCATTGACTGCAAATCTGAAATTCATCTAATTCTCAACTCCCGTCAGGTTTTCGTTACACCACTTGTGAATGTCCAATTAAGCCAAAGCTGGTTTTCAGTGGCCTGTTCTTACTACGAGACGTGCTGTTCATTTGGCTATCCATTCCACCCTGTTCAGCTCTACATTTTCGTGTCCACAAAACCCAGCCTTCAGAAATCATTGGAATCACCACTAGAGAATGTTCCATGCATTCACTGCGAATCTGGAATTCATCTGAATCTCCACTCCCGGCAGGTTTTCATTGCACCACTGCTGAATGTTCAAGTAACGCAATGATGGTTTTCAGCGGTCTATTCACACTCGAACCCGTGCTGTTCACGGTCTAGCGACTCAACACTGGTGAGTTCTTCTTTTTCCAGTTCAGACAATACAAACCTCAGAAACCATTGCAATCTACACTACAGAATGTTTCATTCATTCACGCGAATCTTGAATTCATCTTGTTCTCCACTCCCAGCAGGTTTTCGTTTCACCACTGGTGAATGTCCAAGCAACCCAAGGCTGGTTTCAGCTGCGTGTTAACACTCGCAGCCGTGCTGTTCAATTGGCTATCCAGTGAACGCTGGTTAGCTCTTGATTTTCCTTCCACACACCGAGCCTTCAGAAATCATTCTTATCTCCACTTCAGAATGTTCCATTCGTTCCCTGCGAATCTGGAATTCCTCTGACTCTCCACACCAGGCAGATTTTCCTAACAACACTGGTGAATGACCAGGTAATCCAATGCTGGTTTTCAGCGGCTGTTCACACTCACAGCCTTGCTGTTCAATTGGCAATCCAGTCAAACCTAGTCAGCTCTTCATTTTCCTGTCCACACAACCCAGCGTTCAGAAATCATTGGAATCTCTACTACAGAAATTTCCATTCATTCACTGTGAATCTGGAAATAATCTGAATCTGCATTCCAGGAAGGCTTTCGTTACACCACTGATGAATGTCCAAGTAATGCAATGCTGCTTCTTAGTGGTCTGTTCACACTCGAAACCGTGCTGTTCATTGGCTATCCACTCAATATCGGTCAGCTCTTCAATATCCTGTCCAGACTATCCAGATTTCTAAATGTTGGCAATCACCACTACGGAATGTTCCATTCAATCACGCGAATCTGGAATTCATCAGAGTCTCCACTCCTGGAAGGTTTTCGTGACACCACTGGTAAATGTCCAAGGAAGACAATGCTGGTTTTAAGCCGCCTGCTAACACACTCAGCCGTGCTGTTCAATTTGCTATCCACCCAACCCTATTCAGCTCTACATTTTCCTGTCCTCATAACCCAACCTTCAGAAATAATTGGTATCTTCTCCACAGAATGTTCCGTTCATTCACTGCGAATCTTAAATTCATCTGACTCTCAACTCCCGGCGGGTTATCGTTACACCACTTGTGAATGTCCAAGTAAGCCAATGCTGGTTTTCAGTGGCCTGTTCATACTAAGAGACGTGCTGTTCATTTGGCTATCCACTCCACCCTGTTCAGCTCTACATTTTCGTGTCCACAAAACCCAGCCTTCAGAAATCATTGGAATCACCACTAGAGAATGTTCCATTCATTCACCGCGAATCTGGAATTCATTTGAAACTCCACTCCTGGCAGGTTTTCGTTACGCCACTGGTGAATGTCCAAGAAACTCAATACTGGTTTTCAGAGGCATGTTCAACTCGCAGAAGTGCTGTTCAATGGGCTATCCACTCAATATTGGTCAGCTCTTCATTTTCCTCTCCACACAAACCAGCCTTCAGAAATCATTGGGATCTCCACTACAGACTGTTCCATTCATTCACTGCGATTCTGCAATTCATCTGACTCTCCGCTCCAGGCAGGTTTTCATTACAGCACTGGTGAATGACCAAGTAATCCAATGCTGGTTTTCAGCTGCCTTTTCACACTCGCAGTGTGCTGTTCAATTGTCTATCCACTCAAACCTGGTCAGCCTTTCATTTTCTTTTCCACAATATCAGACTTCAGAAATCATTGGAATCGCCAGTACAGAATGTTCCATTCATTCACTGTCAATCTGGAATTCATCTGAATCTGCACTCCAGGTAGGCTTTCACTACACCACTTATGAATGTCCAAGTAACACAATGCTGGTTTTCAGCGGTCTGTTCACACTCTAAGCCCTGCTTTTTACTGGGTATCCACACAACTGTGTTCAGCTCTTCATTTTCATGTCCAAACAATCCAGACTTGAGAAATCATTGCAATCTCCAGTACAGAATGTTCCATTCATTCACTGCGAATCTGGAATTCAACTGAATCTCCACTACCTGCAGATTTATCTTACACCACTTGTGAATGTCCAAGTAAAACAATGCTGGTTTTCAGAGGCCTGTTCATATTCGCAGTCGTGCTGTTCAATTGGCTATCCACTCAACCTGTTTTGCTCCTCATTTTCCTGTGCACACAACCCAGCCTTCAGAAATCATTGTAATCTCCACTACAGGATGTTCCATTCATTCACTGGGAATCTGGAATTCATCTGAATCTGCACTCCACGCAGGCTTTCGTTACACCACTGCTGAAAGTCGAAGTAATGCAATACTGGTTTTCAGTGGTCTGTTCACATTCGAAGCCGAGGCTTTTTACAGGCTATCCACTCAACACTGGTCAGCTCTTCATTTTCGTGTCCCCACAATCCAGATTTCAGAAATCATTGCAATCTCCACTACAGAATGTTCCATTCATTCACTGCGAGTCTGGAGTTTATCTGATTCTCCACTCCCGCCTGGTTAACATTACACCACTTGTGAATGTCCAAGTAAGCCAATGCTGGTTTTCAGAGGCCTGTTCATACTCGCAGCCGTGCTGTTTAATTGACAATTCACTCCACCCTGTTCAGCTCTTCATTGTCCCACCACACTACCAGCCTTCAGAAATCTTTGTTATCTCCACTACAGAATGTTCCATTCATTCACTGCGAATCTGGAATTCATCTGACTCTCAACTCCACGCAGGTTTTCATTACACCACTGTTGAATGTCCAAGTAACCCAATGCTGGTTTTCAGCGGCCTGTTCATATTCGCAGCCCTGCTGTTTACTTGGCTATCGATTCAAGCCTGGTCAGCTCTTCATTTTCCTGTCCACACAACACAGGCTTCAGAAATCATTGGAATCTCCTCTACAGAATGTTCCATTCATTCACTGCGAATGTGGAATTCAACTGACTCTCCACTCCATGCAGGTTTTCCTTACACCACTGATGAATGTCCAAGTAACCCAATGCTGGTTTTCAGCTGCATGTTCACACTCGCAGCCATGCTATACAATTGGCTTTCCACTAAATCCTGATTAGTTCTTGATTTTCCTTCCACACGACCCAGCCTTCAGAAATCATTGGAATCTCCACTAGAGAATGTTCCATTCATTCACTGCGAATCTGGAATTCCTCTGAACCTCCACTCCCGGCAGGTTTTCGTTACACCACTGTTGAATGTCCAAGTAACCCAATGTTTTAAGTGTTTTCTTCACAAGCGCAGTGGTGCTGTTCAATTGGCTATCCACTCAACCCTGGCCAGCTCTACATTTTCCTGTCCACACCACAGAGACTGGAGAAATCATTGTTATCTCCACTACAGAATGTTCCATTCATTCACAGCGAATCTGGAATTCATCTGAATCTCCACTCCCGGCAGGTTTTCGTGACACCACTGGTAAATATCCAAGTAAGTCAATGCTGGTTTTAAGTGGCCTGCTCATACTCTCAGCCGTGCTGTTCAATTTGCTATCCACTCAACCCTCTTCAGCTCCATTTTCCTGTCCACATAACCCAAACTTCAGAAACAATTGGTATCTCCTCCACAGAATGTTCCATTCATTGACTGCAAATCTGAAATTCATCTAATTCTCAACTCCCGTCAGGTTTTCGTTACACCACTTGTGAATGTCCAATTAAGCCAAAGCTGGTTTTCAGTGGCCTGTTCTTACTACGAGACGTGCTGTTCATTTGGCTATCCATTCCACCCTGTTCAGCTCTACATTTTCGTGTCCACAAAACCCAGCCTTCAGAAATCATTGGAATCACCACTAGAGAATGTTCCATGCATTCACTGCGAATCTGGAATTCATCTGAATCTCCACTCCCGGCAGGTTTTCATTGCACCACTGCTGAATGTTCAAGTAACGCAATGATGGTTTTCAGCGGTCTATTCACACTCGAACCCGTGCTGTTCACGGTCTAGCGACTCAACACTGGTGAGTTCTTCTTTTTCCAGTTCAGACAATACAAACCTCAGAAACCATTGCAATCTACACTACAGAATGTTTCATTCATTCACGCGAATCTTGAATTCATCTTGTTCTCCACTCCCAGCAGGTTTTCGTTTCACCACTGGTGAATGTCCAAGCAACCCAAGGCTGGTTTCAGCTGCGTGTTAACACTCGCAGCCGTGCTGTTCAATTGGCTATCCAGTGAACGCTGGTTAGCTCTTGATTTTCCTTCCACACACCGAGCCTTCAGAAATCATTCTTATCTCCACTTCAGAATGTTCCATTCGTTCCCTGCGAATCTGGAATTCCTCTGACTCTCCACACCAGGCAGATTTTCCTAACAACACTGGTGAATGACCAGGTAATCCAATGCTGGTTATCAGCGGCTGTTCACACTCACAGCCTTGCTGTTCAATTGGCAATCCAGTCAAACCTAGTCAGCTCTTCATTTTCCTGTCCACACAACCCAGCGTTCAGAAATCATTGGAATCTCTACTACAGAAATTTCCATTCATTCACTGTGAATCTGGAAATAATCTGAATCTGCATTCCAGGAAGGCTTTCGTTACACCACTGATGAATGTCCAAGTAAGCCAATGCTGGTTTTCAGTGGCCTGTTCATACTAAGAGACGTGCTGTTCATTTGGCTATCCACTCCACCCTGTTCAGCTCTACATTTTCGTGTCCACAAAACCCAGCCTTCAGAAATCATTGGAATCACCACTAGAGAATGCTCCATTCATTCACTGCGAATCTGGAATTCATCTGAACCTCCACTCCCGGCAGGTTTTCGTTACGCCACTGGTGAATGTCCAAGTAACTCAATACTGGTTTTCAGAGGCATGTTCAACTCGCAGAAGTGCTGTTCAATGGGCTATCCACTCAATATTGGTCAGCTCTTCATTTTCCTCTCCACACAAACCAGCCTTCAGAAATCATTGGGATCTCCACTACAGACTGTTCCATTCATTCACTGCGATTCTGCAATTCATCTCACTCTCCGCTCCAGGCAGGTTTTCATTACAGCACTGGTGAATGACCAAGTAATCCAATGCTGGTTTTCAGCCGCCTTTTCACACTCGCAGTGTGCTGTTCAATTGTCTATCCACTCAAACCTGGTCAGCCTTTCATTTTCTTTTCCACAATATCAGACTTCAGAAATCATTGGAATCGCCAGTACAGAATGTTCCATTCATTCACTGTCAATCTGGAATTCATCTGAATCTGCACTCCAGGTAGGCTTTCATTACACCACTTATGAATGTCCAAGTAACACAATGCTGGTTTTCAGCGGTCTGTTCACACTCTAAGCCCTGCTTTTTACTGGGTATCCACACAACTGTGGTCAGCTCTTCATTTTCATGTCCAAACAATCCAGACTTGAGAAATCATTGCAATCTCCAGTACAGAATGTTCCATTCATTCACTGCGAATCTGGAATTCAACTGAATCTCCACTACCTGCAGATTTATCTTACACCACTTGTGAATGTCCAAGTAAAACAATGCTGGTTTTCAGAGGCCTGTTCATGTTCGCAGTCGTGCTGTTCAATTGGCTATCCACTCAACCTGTTTTGCTCCTCATTTTCCTGTGCACACAACCCAGCCTTCAGAAATCATTGTAATCTCCACTACAGGATGTTCCATTCATTCACTGGGAATCTGGAATTCATCTGAATCTGCACTCCACGCAGGCTTTCGTTACACCACTGCTGAAAGTCGAAGTAATGCAATACTGGTTTTCAGTGGTCTGTTCACATTCGAAGCCGAGGCTTTTTACAGGCTATCCACTCAACACTGGTCAGCTCTTCATTTTCGTGTCCCCACAATCCAGATTTCAGAAATCATTGCAATCTCCACTACAGAATGTTCCATTCATTCACTGCGAGTCTGGAGTTTATCTGATTCTCCACTCCCGCCTGGTTAACATTACACCACTTGTGAATGTCCAAGTAAGCCAATGCTGGTTTTCAGAGGCCTGTTCATACTCGCAGCCGTGCTGTTTAATTGACAATTCACTCCACCCTGTTCAGCTCTTCATTGTCCCACCACACTACCAGCCTTCAGAAATCTTTGTTATCTCCACTACAGAATGTTCCATTCATTCACTGCGAATCTGGAATTCATCTGACTCTCAACTCCACGCAGGTTTTCATTACACCACTGTTGAATGTCCAAGAAACCCAATGCTGGTTTTCAGCGGCCTGTTCATATTCGCAGCCCTGCTGTTTACTTGGCTATCGATTCAAGCCTGGTCAGCTCTTCATTTTCCTGTCCACACAACACAGGCTTCAGAAATCATTGGAATCTCCTTACAGAATGTTCCATTCATTCACTGCGAATGTGGAATTCAACTGACTCTCCACTCCATGCAGGTTTTCCTTACACCACTGATGAATGTCCAAGTAACCCAATGCTGGTTTTCAGCTGCATGTTCACACTCGCAGCCATGCTATACAATTGGCTTTCCACTAAATCCTGATTAGTTCTTGATTTTCCTTCCACACGACCCAGCCTTCAGAAATCATTGGAATCTCCACTAGAGAATGTTCCATTCATTCACTGCGAATCTGGAATTCCTCTGAACCTCCACTCCCGGCAGGTTTTCGTTACACCACTGTTGAATGTCCAAGTAACCCAATGTTTTAAGTGTTTTCTTCACAAGCGCAGTGGTGCTGTTCAATTGGCTATCCACTCAACCCTGGCCAGCTCTACATTTTCCTGTCCACACCACAGAGACTGGAGAAATCATTGTTATCTCCACTACAGAATGTTCCATTCATTCACAGCGAATCTGGAATTCATCTGAATCTCCACTCCCGGCAGGTTTTCGTGACACCACTGGTAAATATCCAAGTAAGCCAATGCTGGTTTTAAGTGGCCTGCTCATACTCTCAGCCGTGCTGTTCAATTTGCTATCCACTCAACCCTCTTCAGCTCCATTTTCCTGTCCACATAACCCAAACCTCAGAAACAATTGGTATCTCCTCCACAGAATGTTCCAGTCATTGACTGCAAATCTGAAATTCATCTAATTCTCAACTCCCGTCAGGTTTTCGTTACACCACTTGTGAATGTCCAATTAAGCCAAAGCTGGTTTTCAGTGGCCTGTTCTTACTACGAGACGTGCTGTTCATTTGGCTATCCATTCCACCCTGTTCAGCTCTACATTTTCGTGTCCACAAAACCCAGCCTTCAGAAATCATTGGAATCACCACTAGAGAATGTTCCATGCATTCACTGCGAATCTGGAATTCATCTGAATCTCCACTCCCGGCAGGTTTTCATTGCACCACTGCTGAATGTTCAAGTAACGCAATGATGGTTTTCAGCGGTCTATTCACACTCGAACCCGTGCTGTTCACGGTCTAGCGACTCAACACTGGTGAGTTCTTCTTTTTCCAGTTCAGACAATACAAACCTCAGAAACCATTGCAATCTACACTACAGAATGTTTCATTCATTCACGCGAATCTTGAATTCATCTTGTTCTCCACTCCCAGCAGGTGTTCGTTTCACCACTGGTGAATGTCCAAGCAACCCAAGGCTGGTTTCAGCTGCGTGTTAACACTCGCAGCCGTGCTGTTCAATTGGCTATCCAGTGAACGCTGGTTAGCTCTTGATTTTCCTTCCACACACCGAGCCTTCAGAAATCATTCTTATCTCCACTTCAGAATGTTCCATTCGTTCCCTGCGAATCTGGAATTCCTCTGACTCTCCACACCAGGCAGATTTTCCTAACAACACTGGTGAATGACCAGGTAATCCAATGCTGGTTTTCAGCGGCTGTTCACACTCACAGCCTTGCTGTTCAATTGGCAATCCAGTCAAACCTAGTCAGCTCTTCATTTTCCTGTCCACACAACCCAGCGTTCAGAAATCATTGGAATCTCTACTACAGAAATTTCCATTCATTCACTGTGAATCTGGAAATAATCTGAATCTGCATTCCAGGAAGGCTTTCGTTACACCACTGATGAATGTCCAAGTAATGCAATGCTGCTTCTTAGTGGTCTGTTCACACTCGAAACCGTGCTGTTCATTGGCTATCCACTCAATATCGGTCTGCTCTTCAATATCCTGTCCAGACTATCCAGATT
The DNA here is from genome assembly GCF_029834395.1 of Sorex fumeus. Taxonomy (NCBI): domain Eukaryota; kingdom Metazoa; phylum Chordata; class Mammalia; order Eulipotyphla; family Soricidae; genus Sorex; species Sorex fumeus. The sequence continues at coordinate 2,157,970 of NW_026606173.1, forward strand.
TCTAAATGTTGGCAATCACCACTACAGAATGTTCCATTCAATCACGCGAATCTGGAATTCATCAGAGTCTCCACTCCTGGAAGGTTTTCGTGACACCACTGGTAAATGTCCAAGGAAGACAATGCTGGTTTTAAGCCGCCTGCTAACACACTCAGCCGTGCTGTTCAATTTGCTATCCACCCAACCCTATTCAGCTCTACATTTTCCTGTCCTCATAACCCAACCTTCAGAAATAATTGGTATCTTCTCCACAGAATGTTCCGTTCATTCACTGCGAATCTTAAATTCATCTGACTCTCAACTCCCGGCGGGTTATCGTTACACCACTTGTGAATGTCCAAGTAAGCCAATGCTGGTTTTCAGTGGCCTGTTCATACTAAGAGACGTGCTGTTCATTTGGCTATCCACTCCACCCTGTTCAGCTCTACATTTTCGTGTCCACAAAACCCAGCCTTCAGAAATCATTGGAATCACCACTAGAGAATGTTCCATTCATTCACTGCGAATCTGGAATTCATCTGAACCTCCACTCCTGGCAGGTTTTCGTTACGCCACTGGTGAATGTCCAAGAAACTCAATACTGGTTTTCAGAGGCATGTTCAACTCGCAGAAGTGCTGTTCAATGGGCTATCCACTCAATATTGGTCAGCTCTTCATTTTCCTCTCCACACAAACCAGCCTTCAGAAATCATTGGGATCTCCACTACAGACTGTTCCATTCATTCACTGCGATTCTGCAATTCATCTGACTCTCCGCTCCAGGCAGGTTTTCATTACAGCACTGGTGAATGACCAAGTAATCCAATGCTGGTTTTCAGCTGCCTTTTCACACTCGCAGTGTGCTGTTCAATTGTCTAGCCACTCAAACCTGGTCAGCCTTTCATTTTCTTTTCCACAATATCAGACTTCAGAAATCATTGGAATCGCCAGTACAGAATCTTCCATACATTCACTGCCAATCTGGAATTCATCTGAATCTGCACTCCAGGTAGGCTTTCATTACACCACTTATGAATGTCCAAGTAACACAATGCTGGTTTTCAGCGGTCTGTTCACACTCTAAGCCCTGCTTTTTACTGGGTATCCACACAACTGTGGTCAGCTCTTCATTTTCATGTCCAAACAATCCAGACTTGAGAAATCATTGCAATCTCCAGTACAGAATGTTCCATTCATTCACTGCGAATCTGGAATTCAACTGAATCTCCACTACCTGCAGATTTATCTTACACCACTTGTGAATGTCCAAGTAAAACAATGCTGGTTTTCAGAGGCCTGTTCATGTTCGCAGTCGTGCTGTTCAATTGGCTATCCACTCAACCTGTTTTGCTCCTCATTTTCCTGTGCACACAACCCAGCCTTCAGAAATCATTGTAATCTCCACTACAGGATGTTCCATTCATTCACTGGGAATCTGGAATTCATCTGAATCTGCACTCCACGCAGGCTTTCGTTACACCACTGCTGAAAGTCGAAGTAATGCAATACTGGTTTTCAGTGGTCTGTTCACATTCGAAGCCGAGGCTTTTTACAGGCTATCCACTCAACACTGGTCAGCTCTTCATTTTCGTGTCCCCACAATCCAGATTTCAGAAATCATTGCAATCTCCACTACAGAATGTTCCATTCATTCACTGCGAGTCTGGAGTTTATCTGATTCTCCACTCCCGCCTGGTTAACATTACACCACTTGTGAATGTCCAAGTAAGCCAATGCTGGTTTTCAGAGGCCTGTTCATACTCGCAGCCGTGCTGTTTAATTGACAATTCACTCCACCCTGTTCAGCTCTTCATTGTCCCACCACACTACCAGCCTTCAGAAATCTTTGTTATCTCCACTACAGAATGTTCCATTCATTCACTGCGAATCTGGAATTCATCTGACTCTCAACTCCACGCAGGTTTTCATTACACCACTGTTGAATGTCCAAGAAACCCAATGCTGGTTTTCAGCGGCCTGTTCATATTCGCAGCCCTGCTGTTTACTTGGCTATCGATTCAAGCCTGGTCAGCTCTTCATTTTCCTGTCCACACAACACAGGCTTCAGAAATCATTGGAATCTCCTTACAGAATGTTCCATTCATTCACTGCGAATGTGGAATTCAACTGACTCTCCACTCCATGCAGGTTTTCCTTACACCACTGATGAATGTCCAAGTAACCCAATGCTGGTTTTCAGCTGCATGTTCACACTCGCAGCCATGCTATACAATTGGCTTTCCACTAAATCCTGATTAGTTCTTGATTTTCCTTCCACACGACCCAGCCTTCAGAAATCATTGGAATCTCCACTAGAGAATGTTCCATTCATTCACTGCGAATCTGGAATTCCTCTGAACCTCCACTCCCGGCAGGTTTTCGTTACACCACTGTTGAATGTCCAAGTAACCCAATGTTTTAAGTGTTTTCTTCACAAGCGCAGTGGTGCTGTTCAATTGGCTATCCACTCAACCCTGGCCAGCTCTACATTTTCCTGTCCACACCACAGAGACTGGAGAAATCATTGTTATCTCCACTACAGAATGTTCCATTCATTCACAGCGAATCTGGAATTCATCTGAATCTCCACTCCCGGCAGGTTTTCGTGACACCACTGGTAAATATCCAAGTAAGCCAATGCTGGTTTTAAGTGGCCTGCTCATACTCTCAGCCGTGCTGTTCAATTTGCTATCCACTCAACCCTCTTCAGCTCCATTTTCCTGTCCACATAACCCAAACTTCAGAAACAATTGGTATCTCCTCCACAGAATGTTCCAGTCATTGACTGCAAATCTGAAATTCATCTAATTCTCAACTCCCGTCAGGTTTTCGTTACACCACTTGTGAATGTCCAATTAAGCCAAAGCTGGTTTTCAGTGGCCTGTTCTTACTACGAGACGTGCTGTTCATTTGGCTATCCATTCCACCCTGTTCAGCTCTACATTTTCGTGTCCACAAAACCCAGCCTTCAGAAATCATTGGAATCACCACTAGAGAATGTTCCATGCATTCACTGCGAATCTGGAATTCATCTGAATCTCCACTCCCGGCAGGTTTTCATTGCACCACTGCTGAATGTTCAAGTAACGCAATGATGGTTTTCAGCGGTCTATTCACACTCGAACCCGTGCTGTTCACGGTCTAGCGACTCAACACTGGTGAGTTCTTCTTTTTCCAGTTCAGACAATACAAACCTCAGAAACCATTGCAATCTACACTACAGAATGTTTCATTCATTCACGCGAATCTTGAATTCATCTTGTTCTCCACTCCCAGCAGGTTTTCGTTTCACCACTGGTGAATGTCCAAGCAACCCAAGGCTGGTTTCAGCTGCGTGTTAACACTCGCAGCCGTGCTGTTCAATTGGCTATCCAGTGAACGCTGGTTAGCTCTTGATTTTCCTTCCACACACCGAGCCTTCAGAAATCATTCTTATCTCCACTTCAGAATGTTCCATTCGTTCCCTGCGAATCTGGAATTCCTCTGACTCTCCACACCAGGCAGATTTTCCTAACAACACTGGTGAATGACCAGGTAATCCAATGCTGGTTTTCAGCGGCTGTTCACACTCACAGCCTTGCTGTTCAATTGGCAATCCAGTCAAACCTAGTCAGTTCTTCATTTTCCTGTCCACACAACCCAGCGTTCAGAAATCATTGGAAACTCTACTACAGAAATTTCCATTCATTCACTGTGAATCTGGAAATAATCTGAATCTGCATTCCAGGAAGGCTTTCGTTACACCACTGATGAATGTCCAAGTAAGCCAATGCTGGTTTTCAGTGGCCTGTTCATACTAAGAGAAGTGCTGTTCATTTGGCTATCCACTCCACCCTGTTCAGCTCTACATTTTCGTGTCCACAAAACCCAGCCTTCAGAAATCATTGGAATCACCACTAGAGAATGTTCCATTCATTCACTGCGAATCTGGAATTCATCTGAACCTCCACTCCCCTCCCGGCAGGTTTTCGTTACGCCACTGGTGAATGTCCAAGTAACTCAATACTGGTTTTCAGAGGCATGTTCAACTCGCAGAAGTGCTGTTCAATGGGCTATCCACTCAATATTGGTCAGCTCTTCATTTTCCTCTCCACACAAACCAGCCTTCAGAAATCATTGGGATCTCCACTACAGACTGTTCCATTCATTCACTGCGATTCTGCAATTCATCTGACTCTCCGCTCCAGGCAGGTTTTCATTACAGCACTGGTGAATGACCAAGTAATCCAATGCTGGTTTTCAGCTGCCTTTTCACACTCGCAGTGTGCTGTTCAATTGTCTATCCACTCAAACCTGGTCAGCCTTTCATTTTCTTTTCCACAATATCAGACTTCAGAAATCATTGGAATCGCCAGTACAGAATGTTCCATTCATTCACTGCCAATCTGGAATTCATCTGAATCTGCACTCCAGGTAGGCTTTCATTACACCACTTATGAATGTCCAAGTAACACAATGCTGGTTTTCAGCGGTCTGTTCACACTCTAAGCCCTGCTTTTTACTGGGTATCCACACAACTGTGGTCAGCTCTTCATTTTCATGTCCAAACAATCCAGACTTGAGAAATCATTGCAATCTCCAGTACAGAATGTTCCATTCATTCACTGCGAATCTGGAATTCAACTGAATCTCCACTACCTGCAGATTTATCTTACACCACTTGTGAATGTCCAAGTAAAACAATGCTGGTTTTCAGAGGCCTGTTCATGTTCGCAGTCGTGCTGTTCAATTGGCTATCCACTCAACCTGTTTTGCTCCTCATTTTCCTGTGCACACAACCCAGCCTTCAGAAATCATTGTAATCTCCACTACAGGATGTTCCATTCATTCACTGGGAATCTGGAATTCATCTGAATCTGCACTCCACGCAGGCTTTCGTTACACCACTGCTGAAAGTCGAAGTAATGCAATACTGGTTTTCAGTGGTCTGTTCACATTCGAAGCCGAGGCTTTTTACAGGCTATCCACTCAACACTGGTCAGCTCTTCATTTTCGTGTCCCCACAATCCAGATTTCAGAAATCATTGCAATCTCCACTACAGAATGTTCCATTCATTCACTGCGAGTCTGGAGTTTATCTGATTCTCCACTCCCGCCTGGTTAACATTACACCACTTGTGAATGTCCAAGTAAGCCAATGCTGGTTTTCAGAGGCCTGTTCATACTCGCAGCCGTGCTGTTTAATTGACAATTCACTCCACCCTGTTCAGCTCTTCATTGTCCCACCACACTACCAGCCTTCAGAAATCTTTGTTATCTCCACTACAGAATGTTCCATTCATTCACTGCGAATCTGGAATTCATCTGACTCTCAACTCCACGCAGGTTTTCATTACACCACTGTTGAATGTCCAAGTAACCCAATGCTGGTTTTCAGCGGCCTGTTCATATTCGCAGCCCTGCTGTTTACTTGGCTATCGATTCAAGCCTGGTCAGCTCTTCATTTTCCTGTCCACACAACACAGGCTTCAGAAATCATTGGAATCTCCTCTACAGAATGTTCCATTCATTCACTGCGAATGTGGAATTCAACTGACTCTCCACTCCATGCAGGTTTTCCTTACACCACTGATGAATGTCCAAGTAACCCAATGCTGGTTTTCAGCTGCATGTTCACACTCGCAGCCATGGCTTTCCACTAACTCCTGATTAGTTCTTGATTTTCCTTCCACACGACCCAGCCTTCAGAAATCATTGGAATCTCCACTAGAGAATGTTCCATTCATTCACTGCGAATCTGGAATTCCTCTGAACCTCCACTCCCGGCAGGTTTTCGTTACACCACTGTTGAATGTCCAAGTAACCCAATGTTTTAAGTGTTTTCTTCACAAGCGCAGTGGTGCTGTTCAATTGGCTATCCACTCAACCCTGGCCAGCTCTACATTTTCCTGTCCACACCACAGAGACTGGAGAAATCATTGTTATCTCCACTACAGAATGTTCCATTCATTCACAGCGAATCTGGAATTCATCTGAATCTCCACTCCCGGCAGGTTTTCGTGACACCACTGGTAAATATCCAAGTAAGCCAATGCTGGTTTTAAGTGGCCTGCTCATACTCTCAGCCGTGCTGTTCAATTTGCTATCCACTCAACCCTCTTCAGCTCCATTTTCCTGTCCACATAACCCAAACCTCAGAAACAATTGGTATCTCCTCCACAGAATGTTCCATTCATTGACTGCAAATCTGAAATTCATCTAATTCTCAACTCCCGTCAGGTTTTCGTTACACCACTTGTGAATGTCCAATTAAGCCAAAGCTGGTTTTCAGTGGCCTGTTCTTACTACGAGACGTGCTGTTCATTTGGCTATCCATTCCACCCTGTTCAGCTCTACATTTTCGTGTCCACAAAACCCAGCCTTCAGAAATCATTGGAATCACCACTAGAGAATGTTCCATGCATTCACTGCGAATCTGGAATTCATCTGAATCTCCACTCCCGGCAGGTTTTCATTGCACCACTGCTGAATGTTCAAGTAACGCAATGATGGTTTTCAGCGGTCTATTCACACTCGAACCCGTGCTGTTCACGGTCTAGCGACTCAACACTGGTGAGTTCTTCTTTTTCCAGTTCAGACAATACAAACCTCAGAAACCATTGCAATCTACACTACAGAATGTTTCATTCATTCACGCGAATCTTGAATTCATCTTGTTCTCCACTCCCAGCAGGTGTTCGTTTCACCACTGGTGAATGTCCAAGCAACCCAAGGCTGGTTTCAGCTGCGTGTTAACACTCGCAGCCGTGCTGTTCAATTGGCTATCCAGTGAACGCTGGTTAGCTCTTGATTTTCCTTCCACACACCGAGCCTTCAGAAATCATTCTTATCTCCACTTCAGAATGTTCCATTCGTTCCCTGCGAATCTGGAATTCCTCTGACTCTCCACACCAGGCAGATTTTCCTAACAACACTGGTGAATGACCAGGTAATCCAATGCTGGTTTTCAGCGGCTGTTCACACTCACAGCCTTGCTGTTCAATTGGCAATCCAGTCAAACCTAGTCAGCTCTTCATTTTCCTGTCCACACAACCCAGCGTTCAGAAATCATTGGAATCTCTACTACAGAAATTTCCATTCATTCACTGTGAATCTGGAAATAATCTGAATCTGCATTCCAGGAAGGCTTTCGTTACACCACTGATGAATGTCCAAGTAATGCAATGCTGCTTCTTAGTGGTCTGTTCACACTCGAAACCGTGCTGTTCATTGGCTATCCACTCAATATCGGTCTGCTCTTCAATATCCTGTCCAGACTATCCAGATTTCTAAATGTTGGCAATCACCACTACAGAATGTTCCATTCAATCACGCGAATCTGGAATTCATCAGAGTCTCCACTCCTGGAAGGTTTTCGTGACACCACTGGTAAATGTCCAAGGAAGACAATGCTGGTTTTAAGCCGCCTGCTAACACACTCAGCCGTGCTGTTCAATTTGCTATCCACCCAACCCTATTCAGCTCTACATTTTCCTGTCCTCATAACCCAACCTTCAGAAATAATTGGTATCTTCTCCACAGAATGTTCCGTTCATTCACTGCGAATCTTAAATTCATCTGACTCTCAACTCCCGGCGGGTTATCGTTACACCACTTGTGAATGTCCAAGTAAGCCAATGCTGGTTTTCAGTGGCCTGTTCATACTAAGAGACGTGCTGTTCATTTGGCTATCCACTCCACCCTGTTCAGCTCTACATTTTCGTGTCCACAAAACCCAGCCTTCAGAAATCATTGGAATCACCACTAGAGAATGTTCCATTCATTCACTGCGAATCTGGAATTCATCTGAACCTCCACTCCTGGCAGGTTTTCGTTACGCCACTGGTGAATGTCCAAGAAACTCAATACTGGTTTTCAGAGGCATGTTCAACTCGCAGAAGTGCTGTTCAATGGGCTATCCACTCAATATTGGTCAGCTCTTCATTTTCCTCTCCACACAAACCAGCCTTCAGAAATCATTGGGATCTCCACTACAGACTGTTCCATTCATTCACTGCGATTCTGCAATTCATCTGACTCTCCGCTCCAGGCAGGTTTTCATTACAGCACTGGTGAATGACCAAGTAATCCAATGCTGGTTTTCAGCTGCCTTTTCACACTCGCAGTGTGCTGTTCAATTGTCTAGCCACTCAAACCTGGTCAGCCTTTCATTTTCTTTTCCACAATATCAGACTTCAGAAATCATTGGAATCGCCAGTACAGAATCTTCCATACATTCACTGCCAATCTGGAATTCATCTGAATCTGCACTCCAGGTAGGCTTTCATTACACCACTTATGAATGTCCAAGTAACACAATGCTGGTTTTCAGCGGTCTGTTCACACTCTAAGCCCTGCTTTTTACTGGGTATCCACACAACTGTGGTCAGCTCTTCATTTTCATGTCCAAACAATCCAGACTTGAGAAATCATTGCAATCTCCAGTACAGAATGTTCCATTCATTCACTGCGAATCTGGAATTCAACTGAATCTCCACTACCTGCAGATTTATCTTACACCACTTGTGAATGTCCAAGTAAAACAATGCTGGTTTTCAGAGGCCTGTTCATGTTCGCAGTCGTGCTGTTCAATTGGCTATCCACTCAACCTGTTTTGCTCCTCATTTTCCTGTGCACACAACCCAGCCTTCAGAAATCATTGTAATCTCCACTACAGGATGTTCCATTCATTCACTGGGAATCTGGAATTCATCTGAATCTGCACTCCACGCAGGCTTTCGTTACACCACTGCTGAAAGTCGAAGTAATGCAATACTGGTTTTCAGTGGTCTGTTCACATTCGAAGCCGAGGCTTTTTACAGGCTATCCACTCAACACTGGTCAGCTCTTCATTTTCGTGTCCCCACAATCCAGATTTCAGAAATCATTGCAATCTCCACTACAGAATGTTCCATTCATTCACTGCGAGTCTGGAGTTTATCTGATTCTCCACTCCCGCCTGGTTAACATTACACCACTTGTGAATGTCCAAGTAAGCCAATGCTGGTTTTCAGAGGCCTGTTCATACTCGCAGCCGTGCTGTTTAATTGACAATTCACTCCACCCTGTTCAGCTCTTCATTGTCCCACCACACTACCAGCCTTCAGAAATCTTTGTTATCTCCACTACAGAATGTTCCATTCATTCACTGCGAATCTGGAATTCATCTGACTCTCAACTCCACGCAGGTTTTCATTACACCACTGTTGAATGTCCAAGTAACCCAATGCTGGTTTTCAGCGGCCTGTTCATATTCGCAGCCCTGCTGTTTACTTGGCTATCGATTCAAGCCTGGTCAGCTCTTCATTTTCCTGTCCACACAACACAGGCTTCAGAAATCATTGGAATCTCCTCTACAGAATGTTCCATTCATTCACTGCGAATGTGGAATTCAACTGACTCTCCACTCCATGCAGGTTTTCCTTACACCACTGATGAATGTCCAAGTAACCCAATGCTGGTTTTCAGCTGCATGTTCACACTCGCAGCCATGCTATACAATTGGCTTTCCACTAAATCCTGATTAGTTCTTGATTTTCCTTCCACACGACCCAGCCTTCAGAAATCATTGGAATCTCCACTAGAGAATGTTCCATTCATTCACTGCGAATCTGGAATTCCTCTGAACCTCCACTCCCGGCAGGTTTTCGTTACACCACTGTTGAATGTCCAAGTAACCCAATGTTTTAAGTGTTTTCTTCACAAGCGCAGTGGTGCTGTTCAATTGGCTATCCACTCAACCCTGGCCAGCTCTACATTTTCCTGTCCACACCACAGAGACTGGAGAAATCATTGTTATCTCCACTACAGAATGTTCCATTCATTCACAGCGAATCTGGAATTCATCTGAATCTCCACTCCCGGCAGGTTTTCGTGACACCACTGGTAAATATCCAAGTAAGCCAATGCTGGTTTTAAGTGGCCTGCTCATACTCTCAGCCGTGCTGTTCAATTTGCTATCCACTCAACCCTCTTCAGCTCCATTTTCCTGTCCACATAACCCAAACCTCAGAAACAATTGGTATCTCCTCCACAGAATGTTCCATTCATTGACTGCAAATCTGAAATTCATCTAATTCTCAACTCCCGTCAGGTTTTCGTTACACCACTTGTGAATGTCCAATTAAGCCAAAGCTGGTTTTCAGTGGCCTGTTCTTACTACGAGACGTGCTGTTCATTTGGCTATCCATTCCACCCTGTTCAGCTCTACATTTTCGTGTCCACAAAACCCAGCCTTCAGAAATCATTGGAATCACCACTAGAGAATGTTCCATGCATTCACTGCGAATCTGGAATTCATCTGAATCTCCACTCCCGGCAGGTTTTCATTGCACCACTGCTGAATGGTCAAGTAACGCAATGATGGTTTTCAGCGGTCTATTCACACTCGAACCCGTGCTGTTCACGGTCTAGCGACTCAACACTGGTGAGTTCTTCTTTTTCCAGTTCAGACAATACAAACCTCAGAAACCATTGCAATCTACACTACAGAATGTTTCATTCATTCACGCGAATCTTGAATTCATCTTGTTCTCCACTCCCAGCAGGTGTTCGTTTCACCACTGGTGAATGTCCAAGCAACCCAAGGCTGGTTTCAGCTGCGTGTTAACACTCGCAGCCGTGCTGTTCAATTGGCTATCCAGTGAACGCTGGTTAGCTCTTGATTTTCCTTCCACACACCGAGCCTTCAGAAATCATTCTTATCTCCACTTCAGAATGTTCCATTCGTTCCCTGCGAATCTGGAATTCCTCTGACTCTCCACACCAGGCAGATTTTCCTAACAACACTGGTGAATGACCAGGTAATCCAATGCTGGTTTTCAGCGGCTGTTCACACTCACAGCCTTGCTGTTCAATTGGCAATCCAGTCAAACCTAGTCAGCTCTTCATTTTCCTGTCCACACAACCCAGCGTTCAGAAATCATTGGAATCTCTACTACAGAAATTTCCATTCATTCACTGTGAATCTGGAAATAATCTGAATCTGCATTCCAGGAAGGCTTTCGTTACACCACTGATGAATGTCCAAGTAATGCAATGCTGCTTCTTACTGGTCTGTTCACACTCGAAACCGTGCTGTTCATTGGCTATCCACTCAATATCGGTCAGCTCTTCAATATCCTGTCCAGACTATCCAGATTTCTAAATGTTGGCAATCACCACTACAGAATGTTCCATTCAATCACGCGAATCTGGAATTCATCAGAGTCTCCACTCCTGGAAGGTTTTCGTGACACCACTGGTAAATGTCCAAGGAAGACAATGCTGGTTTTAAGCCGCCTGCTAACACACTCAGCCGTGCTGTTCAATTTGCTATCCACCCAACCCTATTCAGCTCTACATTTTCCTGTCCTCATAACCCAACCTTCAGAAATAATTGGTATCTCCTCCACAGAATGTTCCGTTCATTCACTGCGAATCTTAAATTCATCTGACTCTCAACTCCCGGCGGGTTATCGTTACACCACTTGTGAATGTCCAAGTAAGCCAATGCTGGTTTTCAGTGGCCTGTTCATACTAAGAGACGTGCTGTTCATTTGGCTATCCACTCCACCCTGTTCAGCTCTACATTTTCGTGTCCACAAAACCCAGCCTTCAGAAATCATTGGAATCACCACTAGAGAATGTTCCATTCATTCACTGCGAATCTGGAATTCATCTGAACCTCCACTCCTGGCAGGTTTTCGTTACGCCACTGGTGAATGTCCAAGAAACTCAATACTGGTTTTCAGAGGCATGTTCAACTCGCAGAAGTGCTGTTCAATGGGCTATCCACTCAATATTGGTCAGCTCTTCATTTTCCTCTCCACACAAACCAGCCTTCAGAAATCATTGGGATCTCCACTACAGACTGTTCCATTCATTCACTGCGATTCTGCAATTCATCTGACTCTCCGCTCCAGGCAGGTTTTCATTACAGCACTGGTGAATGACCAAGTAATCCAATGCTGGTTTTCAGCCGCCTTTTCACACTCGCAGTGTGCTGTTCAATTGTCTAGCCACTCAAACCTGGTCAGCCTTTCATTTTCTTTTCCACAATATCAGACTTCAGAAATCATTGGAATCGCCAGTACAGAATCTTCCATACATTCACTGCCAATCTGGAATTCATCTGAATCTGCACTCCAGGTAGGCTTTCATTACACCACTTATGAATGTCCAAGTAACACAATGCTGGTTTTCAGCGGTCTGTTCACACTCTAAGCCCTGCTTTTTACTGGGTATCCACACAACTGTGGTCAGCTCTTCATTTTCATGTCCAAACAATCCAGACTTGAGAAATCATTGCAATCTCCAGTACAGAATGTTCCATTCATTCACTGCGAATCTGGAATTCAACTGAATCTCCACTACCTGCAGATTTATCTTACACCACTTGTGAATGTCCAAGTAAAACAATGCTGGTTTTCAGAGGCCTGTTCATGTTCGCAGTCGTGCTGTTCAATTGGCTATCCACTCAACCTGTTTTGCTCCTCATTTTCCTGTGCACACAACCCAGCCTTCAGAAATCATTGTAATCTCCACTACAGGATGTTCCATTCATTCACTGGGAATCTGGAATTCATCTGAATCTGCACTCCACGCAGGCTTTCGTTACACCACTGCTGAAAGTCGAAGTAATGCAATACTGGTTTTCAGTGGTCTGTTCACATTCGAAGCCGAGGCTTTTTACAGGCTATCCACTCAACACTGGTCAGCTCTTCATTTTCGTGTCCCCACAATCCAGATTTCAGAAATCATTGCAATCTCCACTACAGAATGTTCCATTCATTCACTGCGAGTCTGGAGTTTATCTGATTCTCCACTCCCGCCTGGTTAACATTACACCACTTGTGAATGTCCAAGTAAGCCAATGCTGGTTTTCAGAGGCCTGTTCATACTCGCAGCCGTGCTGTTTAATTGACAATTCACTCCACCCTGTTCAGCTCTTCATGGTCCCACCACACTACCAGCCTTCAGAAATCTTTGTTATCTCCACTACAGAATGTTCCATTCATTCACTGCGAATCTGGAATTCATCTGACTCTCAACTCCACGCAGGTTTTCATTACACCACTGTTGAATGTCCAAGTAACCCAATGCTGGTTTTCAGCGGCCTGTTCATATTCGCAGCCCTGCTGTTTACTTGGCTATCGATTCAAGCCTGGTCAGCTCTTCATTTTCCTGTCCACACAACACAGGCTTCAGAAATCATTGGAATCTCCTCTACAGAATGTTCCATTCATTCACTGCGAATGTGGAATTCAACTGACTCTCCACTCCATGCAGGTTTTCCTTACACCACTGATGAATGTCCAAGTAACCCAATGCTGGTTTTCAGCTGCATGTTCACACTCGCAGCCATGCTATACAATTGGCTTTCCACTAAATCCTGATTAGTTCTTGATTTTCCTTCCACACGACCCAGCCTTCAGAAATCATTGGAATCTCCACTAGAGAATGTTCCATTCATTCACTGCGAATCTGGAATTCCTCTGAACCTCCACTCCCGGCAGGTTTTCGTTACACCACTGTTGAATGTCCAAGTAACCCAATGTTTTAAGTGTTTTCTTCACAAGCGCAGTGGTGCTGTTCAATTGGCTATCCACTCAACCCTGGCCAGCTCTACATTTTCCTGTCCACACCACAGAGACTGGAGAAATCATTGTTATCTCCACTACAGAATGTTCCATTCATTCACAGCGAATCTGGAATTCATCTGAATCTCCACTCCCGGCAGGTTTTCGTGACACCACTGGTAAATATCCAAGTAAGCCAATGCTGGTTTTAAGTGGCCTGCTCATACTCTCAGCCGTGCTGTTCAATTTGCTATCCACTCAACCCTCTTCAGCTCCATTTTCCTGTCCACATAACCCAAACTTCAGAAACAATTGGTATCTCCTCCACAGAATGTTCCATTCATTGACTGCAAATCTGAAATTCATCTAATTCTCAACTCCCGTCAGGTTTTCGTTACACCACTTGTGAATGTCCAATTAAGCCAAAGCTGGTTTTCAGTGGCCTGTTCTTACTACGAGACGTGCTGTTCATTTGGCTATCCATTCCACCCTGTTCAGCTCTACATTTTCGTGTCCACAAAACCCAGCCTTCAGAAATCATTGGAATCACCACTAGAGAATGTTCCATGCATTCACTGCGAATCTGGAATTCATCTGAATCTCCACTCCCGGCAGGTTTTCATTGCACCACTGCTGAATGTTCAAGTAACGCAATGATGGTTTTCAGCGGTCTATTCACACTCGAACCCGTGCTGTTCACGGTCTAGCGACTCAACACTGGTGAGTTCTTCTTTTTCCAGTTCAGACAATACAAACCTCAGAAACCATTGCAATCTACACTACAGAATGTTTCATTCATTCACGCGAATCTTGAATTCATCTTGTTCTCCACTCCCAGCAGGTTTTCGTTTCACCACTGGTGAATGTCCAAGCAACCCAAGGCTGGTTTCAGCTGCGTGTTAACACTCGCAGCCGTGCTGTTCAATTGGCTATCCAGTGAACGCTGGTTAGCTCTTGATTTTCCTTCCACACACCGAGCCTTCAGAAATCATTCTTATCTCCACTTCAGAATGTTCCATTCGTTCCCTGCGAATCTGGAATTCCTCTGACTCTCCACACCAGGCAGATTTTCCTAACAACACTGGTGAATGACCAGGTAATCCAATGCTGGTTTTCAGCGGCTGTTCACACTCACAGCCTTGCTGTTCAATTGGCAATCCAGTCAAACCTAGTCAGCTCTTCATTTTCCTGTCCACACAACCCAGCGTTCAGAAATCATTGGAATCTCTACTACAGAAATTTCCATTCATTCACTGTGAATCTGGAAATAATCTGAATCTGCATTCCAGGAAGGCTTTCGTTACACCACTGATGAATGTCCAAGTAATGCAATGCTGCTTCTTACTGGTCTGTTCACACTCGAAACCGTGCTGTTCATTGGCTATCCACTCAATATCGGTCAGCTCTTCAATATCCTGTCCAGACTATCCAGATTTCTAAATGTTGGCAATCACCACTACAGAATGTTCCATTCAATCACGCGAATCTGGAATTCATCAGAGTCTCCACTCCTGGAAGGTTTTCGTGACACCACTGGTAAATGTCCAAGGAAGACAATGCTGGTTTTAAGCCGCCTGCTAACACACTCAGCCGTGCTGTTCAATTTGCTATCCACCCAACCCTATTCAGCTCTACATTTTCCTGTCCTCATAACCCAACCTTCAGAAATAATTGGTATCTCCTCCACAGAATGTTCCGTTCATTCACTGCGAATCTTAAATTCATCTGACTCTCAACTCCCGGCGGGTTATCGTTACACCACTTGTGAATGTCCAAGTAAGCCAATGCTGGTTTTCAGTGGCCTGTTCATACTAAGAGACGTGCTGTTCATTTGGCTATGCACTCCACCCTGTTCAGCTCTACATTTTCGTGTCCACAAAACCCAGCCTTCAGAAATCATTGGAATCACCACTAGAGAATGTTCCATTCATTCACTGCGAATCTGGAATTCATCTGAACCTCCACTCCTGGCAGGTTTTCGTTACGCCACTGGTGAATGTCCAAGAAACTCAATACTGGTTTTCAGAGGCATGTTCAACTCGCAGAAGTGCTGTTCAATGGGCTATCCACTCAATATTGGTCAGCTCTTCATTTTCCTCTCCACACAAACCAGCCTTCAGAAATCATTGGGATCTCCACTACAGACTGTTCCATTCATTCACTGCGATTCTGCAATTCATCTGACTCTCCGCTCCAGGCAGGTTTTCATTACAGCACTGGTGAATGACCAAGTAATCCAATGCTGGTTTTCAGCCGCCTTTTCACACTCGCAGTGTGCTGTTCAATTGTCTAGCCACTCAAACCTGGTCAGCCTTTCATTTTCTTTTCCACAATATCAGACTTCAGAAATCATTGGAATCGCCAGTACAGAATGTTCCATTCATTCACTGCCAATCTGGAATTCATCTGAATCTGCACTCCAGGTAGGCTTTCATTACACCACTTATGAATGTCCAAGTAACACAATGCTGGTTTTCAGCGGTCTGTTCACACTCTAAGCCCTGCTTTTTACTGGGTATCCACACAACTGTGGTCAGCTCTTCATTTTCATGTCCAAACAATCCAGACTTGAGAAATCATTGCAATCTCCAGTACAGAATGTTCCATTCATTCACTGCGAATCTGGAATTCAACTGAATCTCCACTACCTGCAGATTTATCTTACACCACTTGTGAATGTCCAAGTAAAACAATGCTGGTTTTCAGAGGCCTGTTCATGTTCGCAGTCGTGCTGTTCAATTGGCTATCCACTCAACCTGTTTTGCTCCTCATTTTCCTGTGCACACAACCCAGCCTTCAGAAATCATTGTAATCTCCACTACAGGATGTTCCATTCATTCACTGGGAATCTGGAATTCATCTGAATCTGCACTCCACGCAGGCTTTCGTTACACCACTGCTGAAAGTCGAAGTAATGCAATACTGGTTTTCAGTGGTCTGTTCACATTCGAAGCCGAGGCTTTTTACAGGCTATCCACTCAACACTGGTCAGCTCTTCATTTTCGTGTCCCCACAATCCAGATTTCAGAAATCATTGCAATCTCCACTACAGAATGTTCCATTCATTCACTGCGAGTCTGGAGTTTATCTGATTCTCCACTCCCGCCTGGTTAACATTACACCACTTGTGAATGTCCAAGTAAGCCAATGCTGGTTTTCAGAGGCCTGTTCATACTCGCAGCCGTGCTGTTTAATTGACAATTCACTCCACCCTGTTCAGCTCTTCATTGTCCCACCACACTACCAGCCTTCAGAAATCTTTGTTATCTCCACTACAGAATGTTCCATTCATTCACTGCGAATCTGGAATTCATCTGACTCTCAACTCCACGCAGGTTTTCATTACACCACTGTTGAATGTCCAAGTAACCCAATGCTGGTTTTCAGCGGCCTGTTCATATTCGCAGCCCTGCTGTTTACTTGGCTATCGATTCAAGCCTGGTCAGCTCTTCATTTTCCTGTCCACACAACACAGGCTTCAGAAATCATTGGAATCTCCTCTACAGAATGTTCCATTCATTCACTGCGAATGTGGAATTCAACTGACTCTCCACTCCATGCAGGTTTTCCTTACACCACTGATGAATGTCCAAGTAACCCAATGCTGGTTTTCAGCTGCATGTTCACACTCGCAGCCATGCTATACAATTGGCTTTCCACTAAATCCTGATTAGTTCTTGATTTTCCTTCCACACGACCCAGCCTTCAGAAATCATTGGAATCTCCACTAGAGAATGTTCCATTCATTCACTGCGAATCTGGAATTCCTCTGAACCTCCACTCCCGGCAGGTTTTCGTTACACCACTGTTGAATGTCCAAGTAACCCAATGTTTTAAGTGTTTTCTTCACAAGCGCAGTGGTGCTGTTCAATTGGCTATCCACTCAACCCTGGCCAGCTCTACATTTTCCTGTCCACACCACAGAGACTGGAGAAATCATTGTTATCTCCACTACAGAATGTTCCATTCATTCACAGCGAATCTGGAATTCATCTGAATCTCCACTCCCGGCAGGTTTTCGTGACACCACTGGTAAATATCCAAGTAAGCCAATGCTGGTTTTAAGTGGCCTGCTCATACTCTCAGCCGTGCTGTTCAATTTGCTATCCACTCAACCCTCTTCAGCTCCATTTTCCTGTCCACATAACCCAAACTTCAGAAACAATTGGTATCTCCTCCACAGAATGTTCCATTCATTGACTGCAAATCTGAAATTCATCTAATTCTCAACTCCCGTCAGGTTTTCGTTACACCACTTGTGAATGTCCAATTAAGCCAAAGCTGGTTTTCAGTGGCCTGTTCTTACTACGAGACGTGCTGTTCATTTGGCTATCCATTCCACCCTGTTCAGCTCTACATTTTCGTGTCCACAAAACCCAGCCTTCAGAAATCATTGGAATCACCACTAGAGAATGTTCCATGCATTCACTGCGAATCTGGAATTCATCTGAATCTCCACTCCCGGCAGGTTTTCATTGCACCACTGCTGAATGTTCAAGTAACGCAATGATGGTTTTCAGCGGTCTATTCACACTCGAACCCGTGCTGTTCACGGTCTAGCGACTCAACACTGGTGAGTTCTTCTTTTTCCAGTTCAGACAATACAAACCTCAGAAACCATTGCAATCTACACTACAGAATGTTTCATTCATTCACGCGAATCTTGAATTCATCTTGTTCTCCACTCCCAGCAGGTTTTCGTTTCACCACTGGTGAATGTCCAAGCAACCCAAGGCTGGTTTCAGCTGCGTGTTAACACTCGCAGCCGTGCTGTTCAATTGGCTATCCAGTGAACGCTGGTTAGCTCTTGATTTTCCTTCCACACACCGAGCCTTAGGAAATCATTCTTATCTCCACTTCAGAATGTTCCATTCGTTCCCTGCGAATCTGGAATTCCTCTGACTCTCCACACCAGGCAGATTTTCCTAACAACACTGGTGAATGACCAGGTAATCCAATGCTGGTTATCAGCGGCTGTTCACACTCACAGCCTTGCTGTTCAATTGGCAATCCAGTCAAACCTAGTCAGCTCTTCATTTTCCTGTCCACACAACCCAGCGTTCAGAAATCATTGGAATCTCTACTACAGAAATTTCCATTCATTCACTGTGAATCTGGAAATAATCTGAATCTGCATTCCAGGAAGGCTTTCGTTACACCACTGATGAATGTCCAAGTAAGCCAATGCTGGTTTTCAGTGGCCTGTTCATACTAAGAGACGTGCTGTTCATTTGGCTATCCACTCCACCCTGTTCAGCTCTACATTTTCGTGTCCACAAAACCCAGCCTTCAGAAATCATTGGAATCACCACTAGAGAATGCTCCATTCATTCACTGCGAATCTGGAATTCATCTGAACCTCCACTCCCGGCAGGTTTTCGTTACGCCACTGGTGAATGTCCAAGTAACTCAATACTGGTTTTCAGAGGCATGTTCAACTCGCAGAAGTGCTGTTCAATGGGCTATCCACTCAATATTGGTCAGCTCTTCATTTTCCTCTCCACACAAACCAGCCTTCAGAAATCATTGGGATCTCCACTACAGACTGTTCCATTCATTCACTGCGATTCTGCAATTCATCTCACTCTCCGCTCCAGGCAGGTTTTCATTACAGCACTGGTGAATGACCAAGTAATCCAATGCTGGTTTTCAGCCGCCTTTTCACACTCGCAGTGTGCTGTTCAATTGTCTATCCACTCAAACCTGGTCAGCCTTTCATTTTCTTTTCCACAATATCAGACTTCAGAAATCATTGGAATCGCCAGTACAGAATGTTCCATTCATTCACTGTCAATCTGGAATACATCTGAATCTGCACTCCAGGTAGGCTTTCATTACACCACTTATGAATGTCCAAGTAACACAATGCTGGTTTTCAGCGGTCTGTTCACACTCTAAGCCCTGCTTTTTACTGGGTATCCACACAACTGTGGTCAGCTCTTCATTTTCATGTCCAAACAATCCAGACTTGAGAAATCATTGCAATCTCCAGTACAGAATGTTCCATTCATTCACTGCGAATCTGGAATTCAACTGAATCTCCACTACCTGCAGATTTATCTTACACCACTTGTGAATGTCCAAGTAAAACAATGCTGGTTTTCAGAGGCCTGTTCATGTTCGCAGTCGTGCTGTTCAATTGGCTATCCACTCAACCTGTTTTGCTCCTCATTTTCCTGTGCACACAACCCAGCCTTCAGAAATCATTGTAATCTCCACTACAGGATGTTCCATTCATTCACTGGGAATCTGGAATTCATCTGAATCTGCACTCCACGCAGGCTTTCGTTACACCACTGCTGAAAGTCGAAGTAATGCAATACTGGTTTTCAGTGGTCTGTTCACATTCGAAGCCGAGGCTTTTTACAGGCTATCCACTCAACACTGGTCAGCTCTTCATTTTCGTGTCCCCACAATCCAGATTTCAGAAATCATTGCAATCTCCACTACAGAATGTTCCATTCATTCACTGCGAGTCTGGAGTTTATCTGATTCTCCACTCCCGCCTGGTTAACATTACACCACTTGTGAATGTCCAAGTAAGCCAATGCTGGTTTTCAGAGGCCTGTTCATACTCGCAGCCGTGCTGTTTAATTGACAATTCACTCCACCCTGTTCAGCTCTTCATTGTCCCACCACACTACCAGCCTTCAGAAATCTTTGTTATCTCCACTACAGAATGTTCCATTCATTCACTGCGAATCTGGAATTCATCTGACTCTCAACTCCACGCAGGTTTTCATTACACCACTGTTGAATGTCCAAGTAACCCAATGCTGGTTTTCAGCGGCCTGTTCATATTCGCAGCCCTGCTGTTTACTTGGCTATCGATTCAAGCCTGGTCAGCTCTTCATTTTCCTGTCCACACAACACAGGCTTCAGAAATCATTGGAATCTCCTCTACAGAATGTTCCATTCATTCACTGCGAATGTGGAATTCAACTGACTCTCCACTCCATGCAGGTTTTCCTTACACCACTGATGAATGTCCAAGTAACCCAATGCTGGTTTTCAGCTGCATGTTCACACTCGCAGCCATGCTATACAATTGGCTTTCCACTAAATCCTGATTAGTTCTTGATTTTCCTTCCACACGACCCAGCCTTCAGAAATCATTGGAATCTCCACTAGAGAATGTTCCATTCATTCACTGCGAATCTGGAATTCCTCTGAACCTCCACTCCCGGCAGGTTTTCGTTACACCACTGTTGAATGTCCAAGTAACCCAATGTTTTAAGTGTTTTCTTCACAAGCGCAGTGGTGCTGTTCAATTGGCTATCCACTCAACCCTGGCCAGCTCTACATTTTCCTGTCCACACCACAGAGACTGGAGAAATCATTGTTATCTCCACTACAGAATGTTCCATTCATTCACAGCGAATCTGGAATTCATCTGAATCTCCACTCCCGGCAGGTTTTCGTGACACCACTGGTAAATATCCAAGTAAGCCAATGCTGGTTTTAAGTGGCCTGCTCATACTCTCAGCCGTGCTGTTCAATTTGCTATCCACTCAACCCTCTTCAGCTCCATTTTCCTGTCCACATAACCCAAACTTCAGAAACAATTGGTATCTCCTCCACAGAATGTTCCATTCATTGACTGCAAATCTGAAATTCATCTAATTCTCAACTCCCGTCAGGTTTTCGTTACACCACTTGTGAATGTCCAATTAAGCCAAAGCTGGTTTTCAGTGGCCTGTTCTTACTACGAGACGTGCTGTTCATTTGGCTATCCATTCCACCCTGTTCAGCTCTACATTTTCGTGTCCACAAAACCCAGCCTTCAGAAATCATTGGAATCACCACTAGAGAATGTTCCATGCATTCACTGCGAATCTGGAATTCATCTGAATCTCCACTCCCGGCAGGTTTTCATTGCACCACTGCTGAATGTTCAAGTAACGCAATGATGGTTTTCAGCGGTCTATTCACACTCGAACCCGTGCTGTTCACGGTCTAGCGACTCAACACTGGTGAGTTCTTCTTTTTCCAGTTCAGACAATACAAACCTCAGAAACCATTGCAATCTACACTACAGAATGTTTCATTCATTCACGCGAATCTTGAATTCATCTTGTTCTCCACTCCCAGCAGGTGTTCGTTTCACCACTGGTGAATGTCCAAGCAACCCAAGGCTGGTTTCAGCTGCGTGTTAACACTCGCAGCCGTGCTGTTCAATTGGCTATCCAGTGAACGCTGGTTAGCTCTTGATTTTCCTTCCACACACCGAGCCTTCAGAAATCATTCTTATCTCCACTTCAGAATGTTCCATTCGTTCCCTGCGAATCTGGAATTCCTCTGACTCTCCACACCAGGCAGATTTTCCTAACAACACTGGTGAATGACCAGGTAATCCAATGCTGGTTTTCAGCGGCTGTTCACACTCACAGCCTTGCTGTTCAATTGGCAATCCAGTCAAACCTAGTCAGCTCTTCATTTTCCTGTCCACACAACCCAGCGTTCAGAAATCATTGGAATCTCTACTACAGAAATTTCCATTCATTCACTGTGAATCTGGAAATAATCTGAATCTGCATTCCAGGAAGGCTTTCGTTACACCACTGATGAATGTCCAAGTAATGCAATGCTGCTTCTTACTGGTCTGTTCACACTCGAAACCGTGCTGTTCACTGGCTATCCACTCAACATTGGTCAGCTCTTCAATATCCTGTCCAGACTATCCAGATTTCTAAATCTTGGCAATCTCCACTACAGAATGTTCCATTCAATCACGCGAATCTGGAATTCATCAGAGTCTCCACTCCCGGCAGGTTTTCGTGACACCACTGGTATATGTCCAAGGAAGCCAATGCTGGTTTTAAGCCGCCTGCTTATACTCTCAGCCGTGCTGTTCAATTTGCTATCCACCCAACCCTATTCAGCTCTACATTTTCCTGTCCTCATAACCCAACCTTCAGAAATAATTGGTATCTCCTCCACAGAATGTTCCGTTCATTCACTGCGAATCTTAAATTCATCTGACTCTCAACTCCCGGCGGGTTATCGTTACACCACTTGTGAATGTCCAAGTAAGCCAATGCTGGTTTTCAGTGGCCTGTTCATACTAAGAGACGTGCTGTTCATTTGGCTATCCACTCCACCCTGTTCAGCTCTACATTTTCGTGTCCACAAAACCCAGCCTTCAGAAATCATTGGAATCACCACTAGAGAATGTTCCATTCATTCACTGCGAATCTGGAATTCATCTGAACCTCCACTCCCGGCAGGTTTTCGTTACGCCACTGGTGAATGTCCAAGTAACTCAATACTGGTTTTCAGAGGCATGTTCAACTCGCAGAAGTGCTGTTCAATGGGCTATCCACTCAATATTGGTCAGCTCTTCATTTTCCTCTCCACACAAACCAGCCTTCAGAAATCATTGGGATCTCCACTACAGACTGTTCCATTCATTCACTGCGATTCTGCAATTCATCTGACTCTCCGCTCCAGGCAGGTTTTCATTACAGCACTGGTGAATGACCAAGTAATCCAATGCTGGTTTTCAGCCGCCTTTTCACACTCGCAGTGTGCTGTTCAATTGTCTATCCACTCAAACCTGGTCAGCCTTTCATTTTCTTTTCCACAATATCAGACTTCAGAAATCATTGGAATCGCCAGTACAGAATGTTCCATTCATTCACTGCCAATCTGGAATTCATCTGAATCTGCACTCCAGGTAGGCTTTCATTACACCACTTATGAATGTCCAAGTAACACAATGCTGGTTTTCAGCGGTCTGTTCACACTCTAAGCCCTGCTTTTTACTGGGTATCCACACAACTGTGGTCAGCTCTTCATTTTCATGTCCAAACAATCCAGACTTGAGAAATCATTGCAATCTCCAGTACAGAATGTTCCATTCATTCACTGCGAATCTGGAATTCAACTGAATCTCCACTACCTGCAGATTTATCTTACACCACTTGTGAATGTCCAAGTAAAACAATGCTGGTTTTCAGAGGCCTGTTCATGTTCGCAGTCGTGCTGTTCAATTGGCTATCCACTCAACCTGTTTTGCTCCTCATTTTCCTGTGCACACAACCCAGCCTTCAGAAATCATTGTAATCTCCACTACAGGATGTTCCATTCATTCACTGGGAATCTGGAATTCATCTGAATCTGCACTCCACGCAGGCTTTCGTTACACCACTGCTGAAAGTCGAAGTAATGCAATACTGGTTTTCAGTGGTCTGTTCACATTCGAAGCCGAGGCTTTTTACAGGCTATCCACTCAACACTGGTCAGCTCTTCATTTTCGTGTCCCCACAATCCAGATTTCAGAAATCATTGCAATCTCCACTACAGAATGTTCCATTCATTCACTGCGAGTCTGGAGTTTATCTGATTCTCCACTCCCGCCTGGTTAACATTACACCACTTGTGAATGTCCAAGTAAGCCAATGCTGGTTTTCAGAGGCCTGTTCATACTCGCAGCCGTGCTGTTTAATTGACAATTCACTCCACCCTGTTCAGCTCTTCATTGTCCCACCACACTACCAGCCTTCAGAAATCTTTGTTATCTCCACTACAGAATGTTCCATTCATTCACTGCGAATCTGGAATTCATCTGACTCTCAACTCCACGCAGGTTTTCATTACACCACTGTTGAATGTCCAAGTAACCCAATGCTGGTTTTCAGCGGCCTGTTCATATTCGCAGCCCTGCTGTTTACTTGGCTATCGATTCAAGCCTGGTCAGCTCTTCATTTTCCTGTCCACACAACACAGGCTTCAGAAATCATTGGAATCTCCTCTACAGAATGTTCCATTCATTCACTGCGAATGTGGAATTCAACTGACTCTCCACTCCATGCAGGTTTTCCTTACACCACTGATGAATGTCCAAGTAACCCAATGCTGGTTTTCAGCTGCATGTTCACACTCGCAGCCATGCTATACAATTGGCTTTCCACTAAATCCTGATTAGTTCTTGATTTTCCTTCCACACGACCCAGCCTTCAGAAATCATTGGAATCTCCACTAGAGAATGTTCCATTCATTCACTGCGAATCTGGAATTCCTCTGAACCTCCACTCCCGGCAGGTTTTCGTTACACCACTGTTGAATGTCCAAGTAACCCAATGTTTTAAGTGTTTTCTTCACAAGCGCAGTGGTGCTGTTCAATTGGCTATCCACTCAACCCTGGCCAGCTCTACATTTTCCTGTCCACACCACAGAGACTGGAGAAATCATTGTTATCTCCACTACAGAATGTTCCATTCATTCACAGCGAATCTGGAATTCATCTGAATCTCCACTCCCGGCAGGTTTTCGTGACACCACTGGTAAATATCCAAGTAAGCCAATGCTGGTTTTAAGTGGCCTGCTCATACTCTCAGCCGTGCTGTTCAATTTGCTATCCACTCAACCCTCTTCAGCTCCATTTTCCTGTCCACATAACCCAAACTTCAGAAACAATTGGTATCTCCTCCACAGAATGTTCCATTCATTGACTGCAAATCTGAAATTCATCTAATTCTCAACTCCCGTCAGGTTTTCGTTACACCACTTGTGAATGTCCAATTAAGCCAAAGCTGGTTTTCAGTGGCCTGTTCTTACTACGAGACGTGCTGTTCATTTGGCTATCCATTCCACCCTGTTCAGCTCTACATTTTCGTGTCCACAAAACCCAGCCTTCAGAAATCATTGGAATCACCACTAGAGAATGTTCCATGCATTCACTGCGAATCTGGAATTCATCTGAATCTCCACTCCCGGCAGGTTTTCATTGCACCACTGCTGAATGTTCAAGTAACGCAATGATGGTTTTCAGCGGTCTATTCACACTCGAACCCGTGCTGTTCACGGTCTAGCGACTCAACACTGGTGAGTTCTTCTTTTTCCAGTTCAGACAATACAAACCCCAGAAACCATTGCAATCTACACTACAGAATGTTTCATTCATTCACGCGAATCTTGAATTCATCTTGTTCTCCACTCCCAGCAGGTTTTCGTTTCACCACTGGTGAATGTCCAAGCAACCCAAGGCTGGTTTCAGCTGCGTGTTAACACTCGCAGCTGTGCTGTTCAATTGGCTATCCAGTGAACGCTGGTTAGCTCTTGATTTTCCTTCCACACACCAAGCCTTCAGAAATCATTCTTATCTCCACTTCAGAATGTTCCATTCGTTCCCTGCGAATCTGGAATTCCTCTGACTCTCCACACCAGGCAGATTTTCCTAACAACACTGGTGAATGACCAGGTAATCCAATGCTGGTTTTCAGCGGCTGTTCACACTCACAGCCTTGCTGTTCAATTGGCAATCCAGTCAAACCTAGTCAGCTCTTCATTTTCCTGTCCACACAACCCAGCGTTCAGAAATCATTGGAATCTCTACTACAGAAATTTCCATTCATTCACTGTGAATCTGGAAATAATCTGAATCTGCATTCCAGGAAGGCTTTCGTTACACCACTGATGAATGTCCAAGTAATGCAATGCTGCTTCTTAGTGGTCTGTTCACACTCGAAACCGTGCTGTTCACTGGCTATCCACTCAACATTGGTCAGCTCTTCAATATCCTGTCCAGACTATCCAGATTTCTAAATCTTGGCAATCTCCACTATAGAATGTTCCATTCAATCACCGGAATCTGGAATTCATCAGAGTCTCCACTCCCGGCAGGTTTTCGTGACACCACTGGTATATGTCCAAGGAAGCCAATGCTGGTTTTAAGCCGCCTGCTTATACTCTCAGCCGTGCTGTTCAATTTGCTATCCACCCAACCCTATTCAGCTCTACATTTTCCTGTCCTCGTAACCCAACCTTCAGAAATAATTGGTATCTCCTCCACAGAATGTTCCGTTCATTCACTGCGAATCTTAAATTCATCTGACTCTCAACTCCCGGCGGGTTATCGTTACGCCACTTGTGAATGTCCAAGTAAGCCAATGCTGGTTTTCAGTGGCCTGTTCATACTAAGAGACGTGCTGTTCATTTGGCTATCCACTCCACCCTGTTCAGCTCTACATTTTCGTGTCCACAAAACCCAGCCTTCAGAAATCATTGGAATCACCACTAGAGAATGTTCCATTCATTCACTGCGAATCTGGAATTCATCTGAACCTCCACTCCCGGCAGGTTTTCGTTACACCACTGGTGAATGTCCAAGTAACTCAATACTGGTTTTCAGAGGCATGTTCAACTCGCAGAAGTGCTGTTCAATGGGCTATCCACTCAATATTGGTCAGCTCTTCATTTTCCTCTCCACACAAACTAGCCTTCAGAAAACATTGGGATCTCCACTACAGACTGTTCCATTCATTCACTGCGATTCTGCAATTCATCTGACTCTCCGCTCCAGGCAGGTTTTCATTACAGCACTGGTGAATGACCAAGTAATCCAATGCTGGTTTTCAGCCGCCTTTTCACACTCGCAGTGTGCTGTTCAATTGTCTATCCACTCAAACCTGGTCAGCCTTTCATTTTCTTTTCCACAATATCAGACTTCAGAAATCATTGGAATCGCCAGTACAGAATGTTCCATTCATTCACTGCCAATCTGGAATTCATCTGAATCTGCACTCCAGGTAGGCTTTCATTACACCACTTATGAATGTCCAAGTAACACAATGCTGGTTTTCAGCGGTCTGTTCACACTCTAAGCCCTGCTTTTTACTGGGTATCCACACAACTGTGGTCAGCTCTTCATTTTCATGTCCAAACAATCCAGACTTGAGAAATCATTGCAATCTCCAGTACAGAATATTCCATTCATTCACTGCGAATCTGGAATTCAACTGAATCTACACTACCTGCAGATTTATCTTACACCACTTGTGAATGTCCAAGTAAAACAATGCTGGTTTTCAGAGGCCTGTTCATGTTCGCAGTCGTGCTGTTCAATTGGCTATCCACTCAACCTGTTTTGCTCCTCATTTTCCTGTGCACACAACCCAGCCTTCAGAAATCATTGTAATCTCCACTACAGGATGTTCCATTCATTCACTGGGAATCTGGAATTCATCTGAGTCTGCACTCCACGCAGGCTTTCGTTACACCACTGCTGAAAGTCGAAGTAATGCAATACTGGTTTTCAGTGGTCTGTTCACATTCGAAGCAGAGGCTTTTTACAGGCTATCCACTCAACACTGGTCAGCTCTTCATTTTCGTGTCCCCACAATCCAGATTTCAGAAATCATTGCAAACTCCACTACAGAATGTTCCATTCATTCACTACGAGTCTGGAGTTTATCTGATTCTCCACTCCCGCCTGGTTAACATTACACCACTTGTGAATGTCCAAGTAAGCCAATGCTGGTTTTCAGAGGCCTGTTCATACTCGCAGCCGTGCTGTTTAATTGACAATTCACTCCACCCTGTTCAGCTCTTCATTGTCCCACCACACGACCAGCCTTCAGAAATCTTTGTTATCTCAACTACAGAATGTTCCATTCATTCACTGCGAATCTGGAATTCATCTGACTCTCAACTCCACGCAGGTTTTCATTACACCACTGTTGAATGTCCAAGTAACCCAATGCTGGTTTTCAGCGGCCTGTTCATATTCGCAGCCCTGCTGTTTACTTGGCTATCGATTCAAGCCTGGTCAGCTCTTCATTTTCCTGTCCACACAACACAGGCTTCAGAAATCATTGGAATCTCCTCTACAGAATGTTCCATTCATTCACTGCGAATGTGGAATTCAACTGACTCTCCACTCCATGCAGGTTTTCCTTACACCACTGATGAATGTCCAAGTAACCCAATGCTGGTTTTCAGCTGCATGTTCACACTCGCAGCCATGCTATACAATTGGCTTTCCACTAAATCCTGATTAGTTCTTGATTTTCCTTCCACACGACCCAGCCTTCAGAAATCATTGGAATCTCCACTAGAGAATGTTCCATTCATTCACTGCGAATCTGGAATTCCTCTGAACCTCCACTCCCGGCAGGTTTTCGTTACACCACTGTTGAATGTCCAAGTAACCCAATGTTTTAAGTGTTTTCTTCACAAGCGCAGTGGTGCTGTTCAATTGGCTATCCACTCAACCCTGGCCAGCTCTACATTTTCCTGTCCACACCACAGAGACTGGAGAAATCATTGTTATCTCCACTACAGAATGTTCCATTCATTCACAGCGAATCTGGAATTCATCTGAATCTCCACTCCCGGCAGGTTTTCGTGACACCACTGGTAAATATCCAAGTAAGCCAATGCTGGTTTTAAGTGGCCTGCTCATACTCTCAGCCGTGCTGTTCAATTTGCTATCCACTCAACCCTCTTCAGCTCCATTTTCCTGTCCACATAACCCAAACTTCAGAAACAATTGGTATCTCCTCCACAGAATGTTCCATTCATTGACTGCAAATCTGAAATTCATCTAATTCTCAACTCCCGTCAGGTTTTCGTTACACCACTTGTGAATGTCCAATTAAGCCAAAGCTGGTTTTCAGTGGCCTGTTCTTACTACGAGACGTGCTGTTCATTTGGCTATCCATTCCACCCTGTTCAGCTCTACATTTTCGTGTCCACAAAACCCAGCCTTCAGAAATCATTGGAATCACCACTAGAGAATGTTCCATTCATTCACTGCGAATCTGGAATTCATCTGAATCTCCACTCCCGGCAGCTTTTCATTGCACCACTGCTGAATGTTCAAGTAACGCAATGATGGTTTTCAGCGGTCTATTCTCACTCGAACCCGTGCTGTTCACGGTCTAGCGACTCAACACTGGTGAGTTCTTCTTTTTCCAGTTCAGACAATACAAACCTCAGAAACCATTGCAATCTACACTACAGAATGTTTCATTCATTCACGCGAATCTTGAATTCATCTTGTTCTCCACTCCCAGCAGGTTTTCGTTTCACCACTGGTGAATGTCCAAGCAACCCAAGGCTGGTTTCAGCTGCGTGTTAACACTCGCAGCCGTGCTGTTCAATTGGCTATCCAGTGAACGCTGGTTAGCTCTTGATTTTCCTTCCACACACCGAGCCTTCAGAAATCATTCTTATCTCCACATCAGAATGTTCCATTCGTTCCCTGCGAATCTGGAATTCCTCTGACTCTCCACACCAGGCAGATTTTCCTAACAACACTGGTGAATGACCAGGTAATCCAATGCTGGTTTTCAGCGGCTGTTCACACTCACAGCCTTGCTGTTCAATTGGCAATCCAGTCAAACCTAGTCAGCTCTTCATTTTCCTGTCCACACAACCCAGCGTTCAGAAATCATTGGAATCTCTACTACAGAAATTTCCATTCATTCACTGTGAATCTGGAAATAATCTGAATCTGCATTCCAGGAAGGCTTTCGTTACACCACTGATGAATGTCCAAGTAATGCAATGCTGCTTCTTAGTGGTCTGTTCACACTCGAAACCGTGCTGTTCATTGGCTATCCACTCAATATCGGTCTGCTCTTCAATATCCTGTCCAGACTATCCAGATTTCTAAATGTTGGCAATCACCACTACAGAATGTTCCATTCAATCACGCGAATCTGGAATTCATCAGAGTCTCCACTCCTGGAAGGTTTTCGTGACACCACTGGTAAATGTCCAAGGAAGACAATGCTGGTTTTAAGCCGCCTGCTAACACACTCAGCCGTGCTGTTCAATTTGCTATCCACCCAACCCTATTCAGCTCTACATTTTCCTGTCCTCATAACCCAACCTTCAGAAATAATTGGTATCTCCTCCACAGAATGTTCCGTTCATTCACTGCGAATCTTAAATTCATCTGACTCTCAACTCCTGGCGGGTTATCGTTACACCACTTGTGAATGTCCAAGTAAGCCAATGCTGGTTTTCAGTGGCCTGTTTATACTAAGAGACGTGCTGTTCATTTGGCTATCCACTCCACCCTGTTCAGCTCTACATTTTCGTGTCCACAAAACCCAGCCTTCAGAAATCATTGGAATCACCACTAGAGAATGTTCCATTCATTCACTGCGAATCTGGAATTCATCTGAACCTCCACTCCCGGCAGGTTTTCGTTACGCCACTGGTGAATGTCCAAGTAACTCAATACTGGTTTTCAGAGGCATGTTCAACTCGCAGAAGTGCTGTTCAATGGGCTATCCACTCAATATTGGTCAGCTCTTCATTTTCCTCTCCACACAAACCAGCCTTCAGAAATCATTGGGATCTCCACTACAGACTGTTCCATTCATTCACAGCGATTCTGCATTTCATCTGACTCTCCGCTCCAGGCAGGTTTTCATTACAGCATTGGTGAATGACCAAGTAATCCAATGCTGGTTTTCAGCTGCCTTTTCACACTCGCAGTGTGCTGTTCAATTGTCTATCCACTCAAACCTGGTCAGTCTTTCATTTTCTTTTCCACAATATCAGACTTCAGAAATCATTGGAATCGCCAGTACAGAATGTTCCATTCATTCACTGCCAATCTGGAATTCATCTGAATCTGCACTCCAGGTAGGCTTTCATTACACCACTTATGAATGTCCAAGTAACACAATGCTGGTTTTCAGCGGTCTGTTCACACTCTAAGCCCTGCTTTTTACTGGGTATCCACACAACTGTGGTCAGCTCTTCATTTTCATGTCCAAACAATCCAGACTTGAGAAATCATTGCAATCTCCAGTACAGAATGTTCCATTCATTCACTGCGAATCTGGAATTCAACTGAATCTCCACTACCTGCAGATTTATCTTACACCACTTGTGAATGTCCAAGTAAAACAATGCTGGTTTTCAGAGGCCTGTTCATGTTCGCAGTCGTGCTGTTCAATTGGCTATCCACTCAACCTGTTTTGCTCCTCATTTTCCTGTGCACACAACCCAGCCTTCAGAAATCATTGTAATCTCCACTACAGGATGTTCCATTCATTCACTGGGAATCTGGAATTCATCTGAATCTGCACTCCACGCAGGCTTTCGTTACACCACTGCTGAAAGTCGAAGTAATGCAATACTGGTTTTCAGTGGTCTGTTCACATTCGAAGCCGAGGCTTTTTACAGGCTATCCACTCAACACTGGTCAGCTCTTCATTTTCGTGTCCCCACAATCCAGATTTCAGAAATCATTGCAATCTCCACTACAGAATGTTCCATTCATTCACTGCGAGTCTGGAGTTTATCTGATTCTCCACTCCCGCCTGGTTAACATTACACCACTTGTGAATGTCCAAGTAAGCCAATGCTGGTTTTCAGAGGCCTGTTCATACTCGCAGCCGTGCTGTTTAATTGACAATTCACTCCACCCTGTTCAGCTCTTCATTGTCCCACCACACTACCAGCCTTCAGAAATCTTTGTTATCTCCACTACAGAATGTTCCATTCATTCACTGCGAATCTGGAATTCATCTGACTCTCAACTCCACGCAGGTTTTCATTACACCACTGTTGAATGTCCAAGTAACCCAATGCTGGTTTTCAGCGGCCTGTTCATATTCGCAGCCCTGCTGTTTACTTGGCTATCGATTCAAGCCTGGTCAGCTCTTCATTTTCCTGTCCACACAACACAGGCTTCAGAAATCATTGGAATCTCCTCTACAGAATGTTCCATTCATTCACTGCGAATGTGGAATTCAACTGACTCTCCACTCCATGCAGGTTTTCCTTACACCACTGATGAATGTCCAAGTAACCCAATGCTGGTTTTCAGCTGCATGTTCACACTCGCAGCCATGCTATACAATTGGCTTTCCACTAAATCCTGATTAGTTCTTGATTTTCCTTCCACACGACCCAGCCTTCAGAAATCATTGGAATCTCCACTAGAGAATGTTCCATTCATTCACTGCGAATCTGGAATTCCTCTGAACCTCCACTCCCGGCAGGTTTTCGTTACACCACTGTTGAATGTCCAAGTAACCCAATGTTTTAAGTGTTTTCTTCACAAGCGCAGTGGTGCTGTTCAATTGGCTATCCACTCAACCCTGGCCAGCTCTACATTTTCCTGTCCACACCACAGAGACTGGAGAAATCATTGTTATCTCCACTACAGAATGTTCCATTCATTCACAGCGAATCTGGAATTCATCTGAATCTCCACTCCCGGCAGGTTTTCGTGACACCACTGGTAAATATCCAAGTAAGCCAATGCTGGTTTTAAGTGGCCTGCTCATACTCTCAGCCGTGCTGTTCAATTTGCTATCCACTCAACCCTCTTCAGCTCCATTTTCCTGTCCACATAACCCAAACTTCAGAAACAATTGGTATCTCCTCCACAGAATGTTCCATTCATTGACTGCAAATCTGAAATTCATCTAATTCTCAACTCTCGTCAGGTTTTCGTTACACCACTTGTGAATGTCCAATTAAGCCAAAGCTGGTTTTCAGTGGCCTGTTCTTACTACGAGACGTGCTGTTCATTTGGCTATCCATTCCACCCTGTTCAGCTCTACATTTTCGTGTCCACAAAACCCAGCCTTCAGAAATCATTGGAATCACCACTAGAGAATGTTCCATTCATTCACTGCGAATCTGGAATTCATCTGAATCTCCACTCCCGGCAGGTTTTCATTGCACCACTGCTGAATGTTCAAGTAACGCAATGATGGTTTTCAGCGGTCTATTCACACTCGAACCCGTGCTGTTCACGGTCTAGCGACTCAACACTGGTGAGTTCTTCTTTTTCCAGTTCAGACAATACAAACCTCAGAAACCATTGCAATCTACACTACAGAATGTTTCATTCATTCACGCGAATCTTGAATTCATCTTGTTCTCCACTCCCAGCAGGTTTTCGTTTCACCACTGGTGAATGTCCAAGCAACCCAAAGCTGGTTTCAGCTGCGTGTTAACACTCGCAGCCGTGCTGTTCAATTGGCTATCCAGTGAACGCTGGTTAGCTCTTGATTTTCCTTCCACACACCGAGCCTTCAGAAATCATTCTTATCTCCACTTCAGAATGTTCCATTCGTTCCCTGCGAATCTGGAATTCCTCTGACTCTCCACACCAGGCAGATTTTCCTAACAACACTGGTGAATGACCAGGTAATCCAATGCTGGTTTTCAGCGGCTGTTCACACTCACAGCCTTGCTGTTCAATTGGCAATCCAGTCAAACCTAGTCAGCTCTTCATTTTCCTGTCCACACAACCCAGCGTTCAGAAATCATTGGAATCTCTACTACAGAAATTTCCATTCATTCACTGTGAATCTGGAAATAATCTGAATCTGCATTCCAGGAAGGCTTTCGTTACACCACTGATGAATGTCCAAGTAATGCAATGCTGCTTCTTAGTGGTCTGTTCACACTCGAAACCGTGCTGTTCACTGGCTATCCACTCAACATTGGTCAGCTCTTCAATATCCTGTCCAGACTATCCAGATTTCTAAATCTTGACAATCTCCACTACAGAATGTTCCATTCAATCACGCGAATCTGGAATTCATCAGAGTCTCCACTCCCGGCAGGTTTTCGTGACACCACTGGTATATGTCCAAGGAAGCCAATGCTGGTTTTAAGCCGCCTGCTTATACTCTCAGCCGTGCTGTTCAATTTGCTATCCACCCAACCCTATTCAGCTCTACATTTTCCTGTCCTCATAACCCAACCTTCAGAAATAATTGGTATCTCCTCCACAGAATGTTCCGTTCATTCACTGCGAATCTTAAATTCATCTGACTCTCAACTCCCGGCGGGTTATCGTTACACCACTTGTGAATGTCCAAGTAAGCCAATGCTGGTTTTCAGTGGCCTGTTCATACTAAGAGACGTGCTGTTCATTTGGCTATCCACTCCACCCTGTTCAGCTCTACATTTTCGTGTCCACAAAACCCAGCCTTCAGAAATCATTGGAATCACCACTAGAGAATGTTCCATTCATTCACTGCGAATCTGGAATTCATCTGAACCTCCACTCCCGGCAGGTTTTCGTTACACCACTGGTGAATGTCCAAGTAACTCAATACTGGTTTTCAGAGGCATGTTCAACTCGCAGAAGTGCTGTTCAATGGGCTATCCACTCAATATTGGTCAGCTCTTCATTTTCCTCTCCACACAAAACAGCCTTCAGAAATCATTGGGATCTCCACTACAGACTGTTCCATTCATTCACTGCGATTCTGCAATTCATCTGACTCTCCGCTCCAGGCAGGTTTTCATTACAGCACTGGTGAATGACCAAGTAATCCAATGCTGGTTTTCAGCTGCCTTTTCACACTCGCAGTGTGCTGTTCAATTGTCTATCCACTCAAACCTGGTCAGCCTTTCATTTTCTTTTCCACAATATCAGACTTCAGAAATCATTGGAATCGCCAGTACAGAATGTTCCATTCATTCACTGCCAATCTGGAATTCATCTGAATCTGCACTCCAGGTAGGCTTTCATTACACCACTTATGAATGTCCAAGTAACACAATGCTGGTTTTCAGCGGTCTGTTCACACTCTAAGCCCTGCTTTTTACTGGGTATCCACACAACTGTGGTCAGCTCTTCATTTTCATGTCCAAACAATCCAGACTTGAGAAATCATTGCAATCTCCAGTACAGAATGTTCCATTCATTCACTGCGAATCTGGAATTCAACTGAATCTCCACTACCTGCAGATTTATCTTACACCACTTGTGAATGTCCAAGTAAAACAATGCTGGTTTTCAGAGGCCTGTTCATGTTCGCAGTCGTGCTGTTCAATTGGCTATCCACTCATCCTGTTTTGCTCCTCATTTTCCTGTGCACACAACCCAGCCTTCAGAAATCATTGTAATCTCCACTACAGGATGTTCCATTCATTCACTGGGAATCTGGAATTCATCTGAATCTGCACTCCACGCAGGCTTTCGTTACACCACTGCTGAAAGTCGAAGTAATGCAATACTGGTTTTCAGTGGTCTGTTCACATTCGAAGCCGAGGCTTTTTACAGGCTATCCACTCAACACTGGTCAGCTCTTCATTTTCGTGTCCCCACAATCCAGATTTCAGAAATCATTGCAATCTCCACTACAGAATGTTCCATTCATTCACTGCGAGTCTGCAGTTTATCTGATTCTCCACTCCCGCCTGGTTAACATTACACCACTTGTGAATGTCCAAGTAAGCCAATGCTGGTTTTCAGAGGCCTGTTCATACTCGCAGCCGTGCTGTTTAATTGACAATTCACTCCACCCTGTTCAGCTCTTCATTGTCCCACCACACTACCAGCCTTCAGAAATCTTTGTTATCTCCACTACAGAATGTTCCATTCATTCACTGCGAATCTGGAATTCATCTGACTCTCAACTCCACGCAGGTTTTCATTACACCACTGTTGAATGTCCAAGTAACCCAATGCTGGTTTTCAGCGGCCTGTTCATATTCGCAGCCCTGCTGTTTACTTGGCTATCGATTCAAGCCTGGTCAGCTCTTCATTTTCCTGTCCACACAACACAGGCTTCAGAAATCATTGGAATCTCCTCTACAGAATGTTCCATTCATTCACTGCGAATGTGGAATTCAACTGACTCTCCACTCCATGCAGGTTTTCCTTACACCACTGATGAATGTCCAAGTAACCCAATGCTGGTTTTCAGCTGCATGTTCACACTCGCAGCCATGCTATACAATTGGCTTTCCACTAAATCCTGATTAGTTCTTGATTTTCCTTCCACACGACCCAGCCTTCAGAAATCATTGGAATCTCCACTAGAGAATGTTCCATTCATTCACTGCGAATCTGGAATTCCTCTGAACCTCCACTCCCGGCAGGTTTTCGTTACACCACTGTTGAATGTCCAAGTAACCCAATGTTTTAAGTGTTTTCTTCACAAGCGCAGTGGTGCTGTTCAATTGGCTATCCACTCAACCCTGGCCAGCTCTACATTTTCCTGTCCACACCACAGAGACTGGAGAAATCATTGTTATCTCCACTACAGAATGTTCCATTCATTCACAGCGAATCTGGAATTCATCTGAATCTCCACTCCCGGCAGGTTTTCGTGACACCACTGGTAAATATCCAAGTAAGCCAATGCTGGTTTTAAGTGGCCTGCTCATACTCTCAGCCGTGCTGTTCAATTTGCTATCCATTCAACCCTCTTCAGCTCCATTTTCCTGTCCACATAACCCAAACTTCAGAAACAATTGGTATCTCCTCCACAGAATGTTCCATTCATTGACTGCAAATCTGAAATTCATCTAATTCTCAACTCCCGTCAGGTTTTCGTTACACCACTTGTGAATGTCCAATTAAGCCAAAGCTGGTTTTCAGTGGCCTGTTCTTACTACGAGACGTGCTGTTCATTTGGCTATCCATTCCACCCTGTTCAGCTCTACATTTTCGTGTCCACAAAACCCAGCCTTCAGAAATCATTGGAATCACCACTAGAGAATGTTCCATTCATTCACTGCGAATCTGGAATTCATCTGAATCTCCACTCCCGGCAGGTTTTCATTGCACCACTGCTGAATGTTCAAGTAACGCAATGATGGTTTTCAGCGGTCTATTCACACTCGAACCCGTGCTGTTAGCGGTCTAGCGACTCAACACTGGTGAGTTCTTCTTTTTCCAGTTCAGACAATACAAACCCCAGAAACCATTGCAATCTACACTACAGAATGTTTCATTCATTCACGCGAATCTTGAATTCATCTTGTTCTCCACTCCCAGCAGGTTTTCGTTTCACCACTGGTGAATGTCCAAGCAACCCAAGGCTGGTTTCAGCTGCGTGTTAACACTCGCAGCCGTGCTGTTCAATTGGCTATCCAGTGAACGCTGGTTAGCTCTTGATTTTCCTTCCACACACCGAGCCTTCAGAAATCATTCTTATCTCCACTTCAGAATGTTCCATTCGTTCCCTGCGAATCTGGAATTCCTCTGACTCTCCACACCAGGCAGATTTTCCTAACAACACTGGTGAATGACCAGGTAATCCAATGCTGGTTTTCAGCGGCTGTTCACACTCACAGCCTTGCTGTTCAATTGGCAATCCAGTCAAACCTAGTCAGCTCTTCAT
Organism: Sorex fumeus; assembly: GCF_029834395.1. Classification (NCBI taxonomy): domain Eukaryota; kingdom Metazoa; phylum Chordata; class Mammalia; order Eulipotyphla; family Soricidae; genus Sorex; species Sorex fumeus. The sequence continues at coordinate 2,195,336 of NW_026606173.1, forward strand.
TTTCCTGTCCACACAACCCAGCGTTCAGAAATCATTGGAATCTCTACTACAGAAATTTCCATTCATTCACTGTGAATCTGGAAATAATCTGAATCTGCATTCCAGGAAGGCTTTCGTTACACCACTGATGAATGTCCAAGTAATGCAATGCTGCTTCTTAGTGGTCTGTTCACACTCGAAACCGTGCTGTTCACTGGCTATCCACTCAACATTGGTCAGCTCTTCAATATCCTGTCCAGACTATCCAGATTTCTAAATCTTGGCAATCTCCACTATAGAATGTTCCATTCAATCACCGGAATCTGGAATTCATCAGAGTCTCCACTCCCGGCAGGTTTTCGTGACACCACTGGTATATGTCCAAGGAAGCCAATGCTGGTTTTAAGCCGCCTGCTTATACTCTCAGCCGTGCTGTTCAATTTGCTATCCACCCAACCCTATTCAGCTCTACATTTTCCTGTCCTCATAACCCAACCTTCAGAAATAATTGGTATCTCCTCCACAGAATGTTCCGTTCATTCACTGCGAATCTTAAATTCATCTGACTCTCAACTCCCAGCGGGTTATCGTTACACCACTTGTGAATGTCCAAGTAAGCCAATGCTGGTTTTCAGTGGCCTGTTCATACTAAGAGACGTGCTGTTCATTTGGCTATCCACTCCACCCTGTTCAGCTCTACATTTTCGTGTCCACAAAACCCAGCCTTCAGAAATCATTGGAATCACCACTAGAGAATGTTCCATTCATTCACTGCGAATCTGGAATTCATCTGAACCTCCACTCCCGGCAGGTTTTCGTTACGCCACTGGTGAATGTCCAAGTAACTCAATACTGGTTTTCAGAGGCATGTTCAACTCGCAGAAGTGCTGTTCAATGGGCTATCCACTCTATATTGGTCAGCTCTTCATTTTCCTCTCCACACAAACCAGCCTTCAGAAATCATTGGGATCTCCACTACAGACTGTTCCATTCATTCACTGCGATTCTGCAATTCATCTGACTCTCCGCTCCAGGCAGGTTTTCATTACAGCACTGGTGAATGACCAAGTAATCCAATGCTGGTTTTCAGCCGCCTTTTCACACTCGCAGTGTGCTGTTCAATTGTCTATCCACTCAAACCTGGTCAGCCTTTCATTTTCTTTTCCACAATATCAGACTTCAGAAATCATTGGAATCGCCAGTACAGAATGTTCCATTCATTCACTGCCAATCTGGAATTCATCTGAATCTGCACTCCAGGTAGGCTTTCATTACACCACTTATGAATGTCCAAGTAACACAATGCTGGTTTTCAGCGGTCTGTTCACACTCTAAGCCCTGCTTTTTACTGGGTATCCACACAACTGTGGTCAGCTCTTCATTTTCATGTCCAAACAATCCAGACTTGAGAAATCATTGCAATCTCCAGTACAGAATGTTCCATTCATTCACTGCGAATCTGGAATTCAACTGAATCTCCACTACCTGCAGATTTATCTTACACCACTTGTGAATGTCCAAGTAAAACAATGCTGGTTTTCAGAGGCCTGTTCATATTCGCAGTCGTGCTGTTCAATTGGCTATCCACTCAACCTGTTTTGCTCCTCATTTTCCTGTGCACACAACCCAGCCTTCAGAAATCATTGTAATCTCCACTACAGGATGTTCCATTCATTCACTGGGAATCTGGAATTCATCTGAATCTGCACTCCACGCAGGCTTTCGTTACACCACTGCTGAAAGTCGAAGTAATGCAATACTGGTTTTCAGTGGTCTGTTCACATTCGAAGCCGAGGCTTTTTACAGGCTATCCACTCAACACTGGTCAGCTCTTCATTTTCGTGTCCCCACAATCCAGATTTCAGAAATCATTGCAATCTCCACTACAGAATGTTCCATTCATTCACTGCGAGTCTGGAGTTTATCTGATTCTCCACTCCCGCCTGGTTAACATTACACCACTTGTGAATGTCCAAGTAAGCCAATGCTGGTTTTCAGAGGCCTGTTCATACTCGCAGCCGTGCTGTTTAATTGACAATTCACTCCACCCTGTTCAGCTCTTCATTGTCCCACCACACTACCAGCCTTCAGAAATCTTTGTTATCTCCACTACAGAATGTTCCATTCATTCACTGCGAATCTGGAATTCATCTGACTCTCAACTCCACGCAGGTTTTCATTACACCACTGTTGAATGTCCAAGTAACCCAATGCTGGTTTTCAGCGGCCTGTTCATATTCGCAGCCCTGCTGTTTACTTGGCTATCGATTCAAGCCTGGTCAGCTCTTCATTTTCCTGTCCACACAACACAGGCTTCAGAAATCATTGGAATCTCCTCTACAGAATGTTCCATTCATTCACTGCGAATGTGGAATTCAACTGACTCTCCACTCCATGCAGGTTTTCCTTACACCACTGATGAATGTCCAAGTAACCCAATGCTGGTTTTCAGCTGCATGTTCACACTCGCAGCCATGCTATACAATTGGCTTTCCACTAAATCCTGATTAGTTCTTGATTTTCCTTCCACACGACCCAGCCTTCAGAAATCATTGGAATCTCCACTAGAGAATGTTCCATTCATTCACTGCGAATCTGGAATTCCTCTGAACCTCCACTCCCGGCAGGTTTTCGTTACACCACTGTTGAATGTCCAAGTAACCCAATGTTTTAAGTGTTTTCTTCACAAGCGCAGTGGTGCTGTTCAATTGGCTATCCACTCAACCCTGGCCAGCTCTACATTTTCCTGTCCACACCACAGAGACTGGAGAAATCATTGTTATCTCCACTACAGAATGTTCCATTCATTCACAGCGAATCTGGAATTCATCTGAATCTCCACTCCCGGCAGGTTTTCGTGACACCACTGGTAAATATCCAAGTAAGCCAATGCTGGTTTTAAGTGGCCTGTTCATACTAAGAGACGTGCTGTTCATTTGGCTATCCACTCCACCCTGTTCAGCTCTACATTTTCGTGTCCACAAAACCCAGCCTTCAGAAATCATTGGAATCACCACTAGAGAATGTTCCATTCATTCACTGCGAATCTGGAATTCATTTGAACCTCCACTCCCGGCAGGTTTTCGTTACACCACTGGTGAATGTCCAAGTAACTCAATACTGGTTTTCAGAGGCATGTTCAACTCGCAGAAGTGCTGTTCAATGGGCTATCCACTCAATATTTGTCAGCTCTTCATTTTCCTCTCCACACAAACCAGCCTTCAGAAATCATTGGGATCTCCACTACAGACTGTTCCATTCATTCACTGCGATTCTGCAATTCATCTGACTCTCCGCTCCAGGCAGGTTTTCATTACAGCACTGGTGAATGACCAAGTAATCCAATGCTGGTTTTCAGCCGCCTTTTCACACTCGCAGTGTGCTGTTCAATTGTCTATCCACTCAAACCTGGTCAGCCTTTCATTTTCTTTTCCACAATATCAGACTTCAGAAATCATTGGAATCGCCAGTACAGAATGTTCCATTCATTCACTGCCAATCTGGAATTCATCTGAATCTGCACTCCAGGTAGGCTTTCATTACACCACTTATGAATGTCCAAGTAACACAATGCTGGTTTTCAGCGGTCTGTTCACACTCTAAGCCCTGCTTTTTACTGGGTATCCACACAACTGTGGTCAGCTCTTCATTTTCATGTCCAAACAATCCAGACTTGAGAAATCATTGCAATCTCCAGTACAGAATGTTCCATTCATTCACTGCGAATCTGGAATTCAACTGAATCTCCACTACCTGCAGATTTATCTTACACCACTTGTGAATGTCCAAGTAAAACAATGCTGGTTTTCAGAGGCCTGTTCATATTCGCAGTCGTGCTGTTCAATTGGCTATCCACTCAACCTGTTTTGCTCCTCATTTTCCTGTGCACACAACCCAGCCTTCAGAAATCATTGTAATCTCCACTACAGGATGTTCCATTCATTCACTGGGAATCTGGAATTCATCTGAATCTGCACTCCACGCAGGCTTTCTTTACACCACTGCTGAAAGTCGAAGTAATGCAATACTGGTTTTCAGTGGTCTGTTCACATTCGAAGCCGAGGCTTTTTACAGGCTATCCACTCAACACTGGTCAGCTCTTCATTTTCGTGTCCCCACAATCCAGATTTCAGAAATCATTGCAATCTCCACTACAGAATGTTCCATTCATTCACTGCGAGTCTGGAGTTTATCTGATTCTCCACTCCCGCCTGGTTAACATTACACCACTTGTGAATGTCCAAGTAAGCCAATGCTGGTTTTCAGAGGCCTGTTCATACTCGCAGCCGTGCTGTTTAATTGACAATTCACTCCACCCTGTTCAGCTCTTCATTGTCCCACCACACTACCAGCCTTCAGAAATCTTTGTTATCTCCACTACAGAATGTTCCATTCATTCACTGCGAATCTGGAATTCATCTGACTCTCAACTCCACGCAGGTTTTCATTACACCACTGTTGAATGTCCAAGTAACCCAATGCTGGTTTTCAGCGGCCTGTTCATATTCGCAGCCCTGCTGTTTACTTGGCTATCGATTCAAGCCTGGTCAGCTCTTCATTTTCCTGTCCACACAACACAGGCTTCAGAAATCATTGGAATCTCCTCTACAGAATGTTCCATTCATTCACTGCGAATGTGGAATTCAACTGACTCTCCACTCCATGCAGGTTTTCCTTACACCACTGATGAATGTCCAAGTAACCCAATGCTGGTTTTCAGCTGCATGTTCACACTCGCAGCCATGCTATACAATTGGCTTTCCACTAAATCCTGATTAGTTCTTGATTTTCCTTCCACACGACCCAGCCTTCAGAAATCATTGGAATCTCCACTAGAGAATGTTCCATTCATTCACTGCGAATCTGGAATTCCTCTGAACCTCCACTCCCGGCAGGTTTTCGTTACACCACTGTTGAATGTCCAAGTAACCCAATGTTTTAAGTGTTTTCTTCACAAGCGCAGTGGTGCTGTTCAATTGGCTATCCACTCAACCCTGGCCAGCTCTACATTTTCCTGTCCACACCACAGAGACTGGAGAAATCATTGTTATCTCCACTACAGAATGTTCCATTCATTCACAGCGAATCTGGAATTCATCTGAATCTCCACTCCCGGCAGGTTTTCGTGACACCACTGGTAAATATCCAAGTAAGCCAATGCTGGTTTTAAGTGGCCTGCTCATACTCTCAGCCGTGCTGTTCAATTTGCTATCCACTCAACCCTCTTCAGCTCCATTTTCCTGTCCACATAACCCAAACTTCAGAAACAATTGGTATCTCCTCCACAGAATGTTCCATTCATTGACTGCAAATCTGAAATTCATCTAATTCTCAACTCCCGTCAGGTTTTCGTTACACCACTTGTGAATGTCCAATTAAGCCAAAGCTGGTTTTCAGTGGCCTGTTCTTACTACGAGACGTGCTGTTCATTTGGCTATCCATTCCACCCTGTTCAGCTCTACATTTTCGTGTCCACAAAACCCAGCCTTCAGAAATCATTGGAATCACCACTAGAGAATGTTCCATTCATTCACTGCGAATCTGGAATTCATCTGAATCTCCACTCCCGGCAGGTTTTCATTGCACCACTGCTGAATGTTCAAGTAACGCAATGATGGTTTTCAGCGGTCTATTCACACTCGAACCCGTGCTGTTCACGGTCTAGCGACTCAACACTGGTGAGTTCTTCTTTTTCCAGCTCAGACAATACAAACCCCAGAAACCATTGCAATCTACACTACAGAATGTTTCATTCATTCACGCGAATCTTGAATTCATCTTGTTCTCCACTCCCAGCAGGTGTTCGTTTCACCACTGGTGAATGTCCAAGCAACCCAAGGCTGGTTTCAGCTGCGTGTTAACACTCGCAGCCGTGCTGTTCAATTGGCTATCCAGTGAACGCTGGTTAGCTCTTGATTTTCCTTCCACACACCGAGCCTTCAGAAATCATTCTTATCTCCACTTCAGAATGTTCCATTCGTTCCCTGCGAATCTGGAATTCCTCTGACTCTCCACACCAGGCAGATTTTCCTAACAACACTGGTGAATGACCAGGTAATCCAATGCTGGTTTTCAGCGGCTGTTCACACTCACAGCCTTGCTGTTCAATTGGCAATCCAGTCAAACCTAGTCAGCTCTTCATTTTCCTGTCCACACAACCCAGCGTTCAGAAATCATTGGAATCTCTACTACAGAAATTTCCATTCATTCACTGTGAATCTGGAAATAATCTGAATCTGCATTCCAGGAAGGCTTTCGTTACACCACTGATGAATGTCCAAGTAATGCAATGCTGCTTCTTAGTGGTCTGTTCACACTCGAAACCGTGCTGTTCACTGGCTATCCACTCAACATTGGTCAGCTCTTCAATATCCTGTCCAGACTATCCAGATTTCTAAATCTTGGCAATCTCCACTACAGAATGTTCCATTCAATCACGCGAATCTGGAATTCATCAGAGTCTCCACTCCCGGCAGGTTTTCGTGACACCACTGGTATATGTCCAAGGAAGCCAATGCTGGTTTTAAGCCGCCTGCTTATACTCTCAGCCGTGCTGTTCAATTTGCTATCCACCCAACCCTATTCAGCTCTACATTTTCCTGTCCTCATAACCCAACCTTCAGAAATAATTGGTATCTCCTCCACAGAATGTTCCGTTCATTCACTGCGAATCTTAAATTCATCTGACTCTCAACTCCCGGCGGGTTATCGTTACACCACTTGTGAATGTCCAAGTAAGCCAATGCTGGTTTTCAGTGGCCTGTTCATACTAAGAGACGTGCTGTTCATTTGGCTATCCACTCCACCCTGTTCAGCTCTACATTTTCGTGTCCACAAAACCCAGCCTTCAGAAATCATTGGAATCACCACTAGAGAATGTTCCATTCATTCACTGCGAATCTGGAATTCATCTGAACCTCCACTCCCGGCAGGTTTTCGTTACGCCACTGGTGAATGTCCAAGTAACTCAATACTGGTTTTCAGAGGCATGTTCAACTCGCAGAAGTGCTGTTCAATGGGCTATCCACTCAATATTGGTCAGCTCTTCATTTTCCTCTCCACACAAACCAGCCTTCAGAAATCATTGGGATCTCCACTACAGACTGTTCCATTCATTCACTGCGATTCTGCAATTCATCTGACTCTCCACTCCAGGCAGGTTTTCATTACAGCACTGGTGAATGACCAAGTAATCCAATGCTGGTTTTCAGCCGCCTTTTCACACTCGCAGTGTGCTGTTCAATTGTCTATCCACTCAAACCTGGTCAGCCTTTCATTTTCTTTTCCACAATATCAGACTTCAGAAATCATTGGAATCGCCAGTACAGAATGTTCCATTCATTCACTGCCAATCTGGAATTCATCTGAATCTGCACTCCAGGTAGGCTTTCATTACACCACTTATGAATGTCCAAGTAACACAATGCTGGTTTTCAGCGGTCTGTTCACACTCTAAGCCCTGCTTTTTACTGGGTATCCACACAACTGTGGTCAGCTCTTCATTTTCATGTCCAAACAATCCAGACTTGAGAAATCATTGCAATCTCCAGTACAGAATGTTCCATTCATTCACTGCGAATCTGGAATTCAACTGAATCTCCACTACCTGCAGATTTATCTTACACCACTTGTGAATGTCCAAGTAAAACAATGCTGGTTTTCAGAGGCCTGTTCATATTCGCAGTCGTGCTGTTCAATTGGCTATCCACTCAACCTGTTTTGCTCCTCATTTTCCTGTGCACACAACCCAGCCTTCAGAAATCATTGTAATCTCCACTACAGGATGTTCCATTCATTCACTGGGAATCTGGAATTCATCTGAATCTGCACTCCACGCAGGCTTTCGTTACACCACTGCTGAAAGTCGAAGTAATGCAATACTGGTTTTCAGTGGTCTTTTCACATTCGAAGCCGAGGCTTTTTACAGGCTATCCACTCAACACTGGTCAGCTCTTCATTTTCGTGTCCCCACAATCCAGATTTCAGAAATCATTGCAATCTCCACTACAGAATGTTCCATTCATTCACTGCGAGTCTGGAGTTTATCTGATTCTCCACTCCCGCCTGGTTAACATTACACCACTTGTGAATGTCCAAGTAAGCCAATGCTGGTTTTCAGAGGCCTGTTCATACTCGCAGCCGTGCTGTTTAATTGACAATTCACTCCACCCTGTTCAGCTCTTCATTGTCCCACCACACTACCAGCCTTCAGAAATCTTTGTTATCTCCACTACAGAATGTTCCATTCATTCACTGCGAATCTGGAATTCATCTGACTCTCAACTCCACGCAGGTTTTCATTACACCACTGTTGAATGTCCAAGTAACCCAATGCTGGTTTTCAGCGGCCTGTTCATATTCGCAGCCCTGCTGTTTACTTGGCTATCGATTCAAGCCTGGTCAGCTCTTCATTTTCCTGTCCACACAACACAGGCTTCAGAAATCATTGGAATCTCCTCTACAGAATGTTCCATTCATTCACTGCGAATGTGGAATTCAACTGACTCTCCACTCCATGCAGGTTTTCCTTACACCACTGATGAATGTCCAAGTAACCCAATGCTGGTTTTCAGCTGCATGTTCACACTCGCAGCCATGCTATACAATTGGCTTTCCACTAAACCCTGATTTGTTCTTGATTTTCCTTCCACACGACCCAGCCTTCAGAAATCATTGGAATCTCCACTAGAGAATGTTCCATTCATTCACTGCGAATCTGGAATTCCTCTGAACCTCCACTCCCGGCAGGTTTTCGTTACACCACTGTTGAATGTCCAAGTAACCCAATGTTTTAAGTGTTTTCTTCACAAGCGCAGTGGTGCTGTTCAATTGGCTATCCACTCAACCCTGGCCAGCTCTACATTTTCCTGTCCACACCACAGAGACTGGAGAAATCATTGTTATCTCCACTACAGAATGTTCCATTCATTCACAGCGAATCTGGAATTCATCTGAATCTCCACTCCCGGCAGGTTTTCGTGACACCACTGGTAAATATCCAAGTAAGCCAATGCTGGTTTTAAGTGGCCTGCTCATACTCTCAGCCGTGCTGTTCAATTTGCTATTCACTCAACCCTCTTCAGCTCCATTTTCCTGTCCACATAACCCAAACTTCAGAAACATTTGGTATCTCCTCCACAGAATGTTCCATTCATTGACTGCAAATCTGAAATTCATCTAATTCTCAACTCCCGTCAGGTTTTCGTTACACCACTTGTGAATGTCCAATTAAGCCAAAGCTGGTTTTCAGTGGCCTGTTCTTACTACGAGACGTGCTGTTCATTTGGCTATCCATTCCACCCTGTTCAGCTCTACATTTTCGTGTCCACAAAACCCAGCCTTCAGAAATCATTGGAATCACCACTAGAGAATGTTCCATTCATTCACTGCGAATCTGGAATTCATCTGAATCTCCACTCCCGGCAGGTTTTCATTGCACCACTGCTGAATGTTCAAGTAACGCAATGATGGTTTTCAGCGGTCTATTCACACTCGAACCCGTGCTGTTCACGGTCTAGCGACTCAACACTGGTGAGTTCTTCTTTTTCCAGTTCAGACAATACAAACCTCAGAAACCATTGCAATCTACACTACAGAATGTTTCATTCATTCACGCGAATCTTGAATTCATCTTGTTCTCCACTCCCAGCAGGTGTTCGTTTCACCACTGGTGAATGTCCAAGCAACCCAAGGCTGGTTTCAGCTGCGTGTTAACACTCGCAGCCGTGCTGTTCAATTGGCTATCCAGTGAACGCTGGTTAGCTCTTGATTTTCCTTCCACACACCGAGCCTTCAGAAATCATTCTTATCTCCACTTCAGAATGTTCCATTCGTTCCCTGCGAATCTGGAATTCCTCTGACTCTCCACACCAGGCAGATTTTCCTAACAACACTGGTGAATGACCAGGTAATCCAATGCTGGTTTTCAGCGGCTGTTCACACTCACAGCCTTGCTGTTCAATTGGCAATCCAGTCAAACCTAGTCAGCTCTTCATTTTCCTGTCCACACAACCCAGCGTTCAGAAATCATTGGAATCTCTACTACAGAAATTTCCATTCATTCACTGTGAATCTGGAAATAATCTGAATCTGCATTCCAGGAAGGCTTTCGTTACACCACTGATGAATGTCCAAGTAATGCAATGCTGCTTCTTAGTGGTCTGTTCACACTCGAAACCGTGCTGTTCACTGGCTATCCACTCAACATTGGTCAGCTCTTCAATATCCTGTCCAGACTATCCAGATTTCTAAATCTTGGCAATCTCCACTACAGAATGTTCCATTCAATCACGCGAATCTGGAATTCATCAGAGTCTCCACTCCCGGCAGGTTTTCGTGACACCACTGGTATATGTCCAAGGAAGCCAATGCTGGTTTTAAGCCGCCTGCTTATACTCTCAGCCGTGCTGTTCAATTTGCTATCCACACAACCCTATTCAGCTCTACATTTTCCTGTCCTCATAACCCAACCTTCAGAAATAATTGGTATCTCCTCCACAGAATGTTCCGTTCGTTCACTGCGAATCTTAAATTCATCTGACTCTCAACTCCCGGCGGGTTATCGTTACACCACTTGTGAATGTCCAAGTAAGCCAATGCTGGTTTTCAGTGGCCTGTTCATACTAAGAGACGTGCTGTTCATTTGGCTATCCACTCCACCCTGTTCAGCTCTACATTTTCGTGTCCACAAAACCCAGCCTTCAGAAATCATTGGAATCACCACTAGAGAATGTTCCATTCATTCACTGCGAATCTGGAATTCATCTGAACCTCCACTCCCGGCAGGTTTTCGTTACGCCACTGGTGAATGTCCAAGTAACTCAATACTGGTTTTCAGAGGCATGTTCAACTCGCAGAAGTGCTGTTCAATGGGCTATCCACTCAATATTGGTCAGCTCTTCATTTTCCTCTCCACACAAACCAGCCTTCAGAAATCATTGGGATCTCCACTACAGACTGTTCCATTCATTCACTGCGATTCTGCAATTCATCTGACTCTCCACTCCAGGCAGGTTTTCATTACAGCACTGGTGAATGACCAAGTAATCCAATGCTGGTTTTCAGCCGCCTTTTCACACTCGCAGTGTGCTGTTCAATTGTCTATCCACTCAAACCTGGTCAGCCTTTCATTTTCTTTTCCACAATATCAGACTTCAGAAATCATTGGAATCGCCAGTACAGAATGTTCCATTCATTCACTGCCAATCTGGAATTCATCTGAATCTGCACTCCAGGTAGGCTTTCATTACACCATTTATGAATGTCCAAGTAACACAATGCTGGTTTTCAGCGGTCTGTTCACACTCTAAGCCCTGCTTTTTACTGGGTATCCACACAACTGTGGTCAGCTCTTCATTTTCATGTCCAAACAATCCAGACTTGAGAAATCATTGCAATCTCCAGTACAGAATGTTCCATTCATTCACTGCGAATCTGGAATTCAACTGAATCTCCACTACCTGCAGGTTTATCTTACACCACTTGTGAATGTCCAAGTAAAACAATGCTGGTTTTCAGAGGCCTGTTCATATTCGCAGTCGTGCTGTTCAATTGGCTATCCACTCAACCTGTTTTGCTCCTCATTTTCCTGTGCACACAACCCAGCCTTCAGAAATCATTGTAATCTCCACTACAGGATGTTCCATTCATTCACTGGGAATCTGGAATTCATCTGAATCTGCACTCCACGCAGGCTTTCGTTACACCACTGCTGAAAGTCGAAGTAATGCAATACTGGTTTTCAGTGGTCTGTTCACATTCGAAGCCGAGGCTTTTTACAGGCTATCCACTCAACACTGGTCAGCTCTTCATTTTCGTGTCCCCACAATCCAGATTTCAGAAATCATTGCAATCTCCACTACAGAATGTTCCATTCATTCACTGCGAGTCTGGAGTTTATCTGATTCTCCACTCCCGCCTGGTTAACATTACACCACTTGTGAATGTCCAAGTAAGCCAATGCTGGTTTTCAGAGGCCTGTTCATACTCGCAGCCGTGCTGTTTAATTGACAATTCACTCCACCCTGTTCAGCTCTTCATTGTCCCACCACACTACCAGCCTTCAGAAATCTTTGTTATCTCCACTACAGAATGTTCCATTCATTCACTGCGAATCTGGAATTCATCTGACTCTCAACTCCACGCAGGTTTTCATTACACCACTGTTGAATGTCCAAGTAACCCAATGCTGGTTTTCAGCGGCCTGTTCATATTCGCAGCCCTGCTGTTTACTTGGCTATCGATTCAAGCCTGGTCAGCTCTTCATTTTCCTGTCCACACAACACAGGCTTCAGAAATCATTGGAATCTCCTCTACAGAATGTTCCATTCATTCACTGCGAATGTGGAATTCAACTGACTCTCCACTCCATGCAGGTTTTCCTTACACCACTGATGAATGTCCAAGTAACCCAATGCTGGTTTTCAGCTGCATGTTCACACTCGCAGCCATGCTATACAATTGGCTTTCCACTAAATCCTGATTAGTTCTTGATTTTCCTTCCACACGACCCAGCCTTCAGAAATCATTGGAATCTCCACTAGAGAATGTTCCATTCATTCACTGCGAATCTGGAATTCCTCTGAACCTCCACTCCCGGCAGGTTTTCGTTACACCACTGTTGAATGTCCAAGTAACCCAATGTTTTAAGTGTTTTCTTCACAAGCGCAGTGGTGCTGTTCAATTGGCTATCCACTCAACCCTGGCCAGCTCTACATTTTCCTGTCCACACCACAGAGACTGGAGAAATCATTGTTATCTCCACTACAGAATGTTCCATTCATTCACAGCGAATCTGGAATTCATCTGAATCTCCACTCCCGGCAGGTTTTCGTGACACCACTGGTAAATATCCAAGTAAGCCAATGCTGGTTTTAAGTGGCCTGCTCATACTCTCAGCCGTGCTGTTCAATTTGCTATCCACTCAACCCTCTTCAGCTCCATTTTCCTGTCCACATAACCCAAACTTCAGAAACAATTGGTATCTCCTCCACAGAATGTTCCATTCATTGACTGCAAATCTGAAATTCATCTAATTCTCAACTCCCGTCAGGTTTTCGTTACACCACTTGTGAATGTCCAATTAAGCCAAAGCTGGTTTTCAGTGGCCTGTTCTTACTACGAGACGTGCTGTTCATTTGGCTATCCATTCCACCCTGTTCAGCTCTACATTTTCGTGTCCACAAAACCCAGCCTTCAGAAATCATTGGAATCACCACTAGAGAATGTTCCATTCATTCACTGCGAATCTGGAATTCATCTGAATCTCCACTCCCGGCAGGTTTTCATTGCACCACTGCTGAATGTTCAAGTAACGCAATGATGGTTTTCAGCGGTCTATTCACACTCGAACCAGTGCTGTTCACGGTCTAGCGACTCAACACTGGTGAGTTCTTCTTTTTCCAGTTCAGACAATACAAACCTCAGAAACCATTGCAATCTACACTACAGAATGTTTCATTCATTCACGCGAATCTTGAATTCATCTTGTTCTCCACTCCCAGCAGGTTTTCGTTTCACCACTGGTGAATGTCCAAGCAACCCAAGGCTGGTTTCAGCTGCGTGTTAACACTCGCAGCCGTGCTGTTCAATTGGCTATCCAGTGAACGCTGGTTAGCTCTTGATTTTCCTTCCACACACCGAGCCTTCAGAAATCATTCTTATCTCCACTTCAGAATGTTCCATTCGTTCCCTGCGAATCTGGAATTCCTCTGACTCTCCACACCAGGCAGATTTTCCTAACAACACTGGTGAATGACCAGGTAATCCAATGCTGGTTTTCAGCGGCTGTTCACACTCACAGCCTTGCTGTTCAATTGGCAATCCAGTCAAACCTAGTCAGCTCTTCATTTTCCTGTCCACACAACCCAGCGTTCAGAAATCATTGGAATCTCTACTACAGAAATTTCCATTCATTCACTGTGAATCTGGAAATAATCTGAATCTGCATTCCAGGAAGGCTTTCGTTACACCACTGATGAATGTCCAAGTAATGCAATGCTGCTTCTTAGTGGTCTGTTCACACTCGAAACCGTGCTGTTCACTGGCTATCCACTCAACATTGGTCAGCTCTTCAATATCCTGTCCAGACTATCCAGATTTCTAAATCTTGGCAATCTCCACTACAGAATGTTCCATTCAATCACGCGAATCTGGAATTCATCAGAGTCTCCACTCCCGGCAGGTTTTCGTGACACCACTGGTATATGTCCAAGGAAGCCAATGCTGGTTTTAAGCCGCCTGCTTATACTCTCAGCCGTGCTGTTCAATTTGCTATCCACCCAACCCTATTCAGCTCTACATTTTCCTGTCCTCATAACCCAACCTTCAGAAATAATTGGTATCTCCTCCACAGAATGTTCCGTTCATTCACTGCGAATCTTAAATTCATCTGACTCTCAACTCCCGGCGGGTTATCGTTACACCACTTGTGAATGTCCAAGTAAGCCAATGCTGGTTTTCAGTGGCCTGTTCATACTAAGAGACGTGCTGTTCATTTGGCTATCCACTCCACCCTGTTCAGCTCTACATTTTCGTGTCCACAAAACCCAGCCTTCAGAAATCATTGGAATCACCACTAGAGAATGTTCCATTCATTCACTGCGAATCTGGAATTCATCTGAACCTCCACTCCCGGCAGGTTTTCGTTACACCACTGGTGAATGTCCAAGTAACTCAATACTGGTTTTCAGAGGCATGTTCAACTCGCAGAAGTGCTGTTCAATGGGCTATCCACTCAATATTGGTCAGCTCTTCATTTTCCTCTCCACACAAACCAGCCTTCAGAAATCATTGGGATCTCCACTACAGACTGTTCCATTCATTCACTGCGATTCTGCAATTCATCTGACTCTCCGCTCCAGGCAGGTTTTCATTACAGCACTGGTGAATGACCAAGTAATCCAATGCTGGTTTTCAGCCGCCTTTTCACACTCGCAGTGTGCTGTTCAATTGTCTATCCACTCAAACCTGGTCAGCCTTTCATTTTCTTTTCCACAATATCAGACTTCAGAAATCATTGGAATCGCCAGTACAGAATGTTCCATTCATTCACTGCCAATCTGGAATTCATCTGAATCTGCACTCCAGGTAGGCTTTCATTACACCACTTATGAATGTCCAAGTAACACAATGCTGGTTTTCAGCGGTCTGTTCACACTCTAAGCCCTGCTTTTTACTGGGTATCCACACAACTGTGGTCAGCTCTTCATTTTCATGTCCAAACAATCCAGACTTGAGAAATCATTGCAATCTCCAGTACAGAATGTTCCATTCATTCACTGCGAATCTGGAATTCAACTGAATCTACACTACCTGCAGATTTATCTTACACCACTTGTGAATGTCCAAGTAAAACAATGCTGGTTTTCAGAGGCCTGTTCATGTTCACAGTCGTGCTGTTCAATTGGCTATCCACTCAACCTGTTTTGCTCCTCATTTTCCTGTGCACACAACCCAGCCTTCAGAAATCATTGTAATCTCCACTACAGGATGTTCCATTCATTCACTGGGAATCTGGAATTCATCTGAATCTGCACTCCACGCAGGCTTTCGTTACACCACTGCTGAAAGTCGAAGTAATGCAATACTGGTTTTCAGTGGTCTGTTCACATTCGAAGCCGAGGCTTTTTACAGGCTATCCACTCAACACTGGTCAGCTCTTCATTTTCGTGTCCCCACAATCCAGATTTCAGAAATCATTGCAATCTCCACTACAGAATGTTCCATTCATTCACTGCGAGTCTGGAGTTTATCTGATTCTCCACTCCCGCCTGGTTAACATTACACCACTTGTGAATGTCCAAGTAAGCCAATGCTGGTTTTCAGAGGCCTGTTCATACTCGCAGCCGTGCTGTTTAATTGACAATTCACTCCACCCTGTTCAGCTCTTCATTGTCCCACCACACTACCAGCCTTCAGAAATCTTTGTTATCTCCACTACAGAATGTTCCATTCATTCACTGCGAATCTGGAATTCATCTGACTCTCAACTCCACGCAGGTTTTCATTACACCACTGTTGAATGTCCAAGTAACCCAATGCTGGTTTTCAGCGGCCTGTTCATATTCGCAGCCCTGCTGTTTACTTGGCTATCGATTCAAGCCTGGTCAGCTCTTCATTTTCCTGTCCACACAACACAGGCTTCAGAAATCATTGGAATCTCCTCTACAGAATGTTCCATTCATTCACTGCGAATGTGGAATTCAACTGACTCTCCACTCCATGCAGGTTTTCCTTACACCACTGATGAATGTCCAAGTAACCCAATGCTGGTTTTCAGCTGCATGTTCACACTCGCAGCCATGCTATACAATTGGCTTTCCACTAAATCCTGATTAGTTCTTGATTTTCCTTCCACACGACCCAGCCTTCAGAAATCATTGGAATCTCCACTAGAGAATGTTCCATTCATTCACTGCGAATCTGGAATTCCTCTGAACCTCCACTCCCGGCAGGTTTTCGTTACACCACTGTTGAATGTCCAAGTAACCCAATGTTTTAAGTGTTTTCTTCACAAGCGCAGTGGTGCTGTTCAATTGGCTATCCACTCAACCCTGGCCAGCTCTACATTTTCCTGTCCACACCACAGAGACTGGAGAAATCATTGTTATCTCCACTACAGAATGTTCCATTCATTCACAGCGAATCTGGAATTCATCTGAATCTCCACTCCCGGCAGGTTTTCGTGACACCACTGGTAAATATCCAAGTAAGCCAATGCTGGTTTTAAGTGGCCTGCTCATACTCTCAGCCGTGCTGTTCAATTTGCTATCCACTCAACCCTCTTCAGCTCCATTTTCCTGTCCACATAACCCAAACTTCAGAAACAATTGGTATCTCCTCCACAGAATGTTCCATTCATTGACTGCAAATCTGAAATTCATCTAATTCTCAACTCCCGTCAGGTTTTCGTTACACCACTTGTGAATGTCCAATTAAGCCAAAGCTGGTTTTCAGTGGCCTGTTCTTACTACGAGACGTGCTGTTCATTTGGCTATCCATTCCACCCTGTTCAGCTCTACATTTTCGTGTCCACAAAACCCAGCCTTCAGAAATCATTGGAATCACCACTAGAGAATGTTCCATGCATTCACTGCGAATCTGGAATTCATCTGAATCTCCACTCCCGGCAGGTTTTCATTGCACCACTGCTGAATGTTCAAGTAACGCAATGATGGTTTTCAGCGGTCTATTCACACTCGAACCCGTGCTGTTCACGGTCTAGCGACTCAACACTGGTGAGTTCTTCTTTTTCCAGTTCAGACAATACAAACCTCAGAAACCATTGCAATCTACACTACAGAATGTTTCATTCATTCACGCGAATCTTGAATTCATCTTGTTCTCCACTCCCAGCAGGTGTTCGTTTCACCACTGGTGAATGTCCAAGCAACCCAAGGCTGGTTTCAGCTGCGTGTTAACACTCGCAGCCGTGCTGTTCAATTGGCTATCCAGTGAACGCTGGTTAGCTCTTGATTTTCCTTCCACACACCGAGCCTTCAGAAATCATTCTTATCTCCACTTCAGAATGTTCCATTCGTTCCCTGCGAATCTGGAATTCCTCTGACTCTCCACACCAGGCAGATTTTCCTAACAACACTGGTGAATGACCAGGTAATCCAATGCTGGTTTTCAGCGGCTGTTCACACTCACAGCCTTGCTGTTCAATTGGCAATCCAGTCAAACCTAGTCAGCTCTTCATTTTCCTGTCCACACAACCCAGCGTTCAGAAATCATTGGAATCTCTACTACAGAAATTTCCATTCATTCACTGTGAATCTGGAAATAATCTGAATCTGCATTCCAGGAAGGCTTTCGTTACACCACTGATGAATGTCCAAGTAATGCAATGCTGCTTCTTAGTGGTCTGTTCACACTCGAAACCGTGCTGTTCACTGGCTATCCACTCAACATTGGTCAGCTCTTCAATATCCTGTCCAGACTATCCAGATTTCTAAATCTTGGCAATCTCCACTACAGAATGTTCCATTCAATCACGCGAATCTGGAATTCATCAGAGTCTCCACTCCCGGCAGGTTTTCGTGACACCACTGGTATATGTCCAAGGAAGCCAATGCTGGTTTTAAGCCGCCTGCTTATACTCTCAGCCGTGCTGTTCAATTTGCTATCCACCCAACCCTATTCAGCTCTACATTTTCCTGTCCTCATAACCCAACCTTCAGAAATAATTGGTATCTCCTCCACAGAATGTTCCGTTCATTCACTGCGAATCTTAAATTCATCTGACTCTCAACTCCCGGCGGGTTATCGTTACACCACTTGTGAATGTCCAAGTAAGCCAATGCTGGTTTTCAGTGGCCTGTTCATACTAAGAGACGTGCTGTTCATTTGGCTATCCACTCCACCCTGTTCAGCTCTACATTTTCGTGTCCACAAAACCCAGCCTTCAGAAATCATTGGAATCACCACTAGAGAATGTTCCATTCATTCACTGCGAATCTGGAATTCATCTGAACCTCCACTCCCGGCAGGTTTTCGTTACACCACTGGTGAATGTCCAAGTAACTCAATACTGGTTTTCAGAGGCATGTTCAACTCGCAGAAGTGCTGTTCAATGGGCTATCCACTCAATATTGGTCAGCTCTTCATTTTCCTCTCCACACAAACCAGCCTTCAGAAATCATTGGGATCTCCACTACAGACTGTTCCATTCATTCACTGCGATTCTGCAATTCATCTGACTCTCCGCTCCAGGCAGGTTTTCATTACAGCACTGGTGAATGACCAAGTAATCCAATGCTGGTTTTCAGCCGCCTTTTCACACTCGCAGTGTGCTGTTCAATTGTCTATCCACTCAAACCTGGTCAGCCTTTCATTTTCTTTTCCACAATATCAGACTTCAGAAATCATTGGAATCGCCAGTACAGAATGTTCCATTCATTCACTGCCAATCTGGAATTCATCTGAATCTGCACTCCAGGTAGGCTTTCATTACACCACTTATGAATGTCCAAGTAACACAATGCTGGTTTTCAGCGGTCTGTTCACACTCTAAGCCCTGCTTTTTACTGGGTATCCACACAACTGTGGTCAGCTCTTCATTTTCATGTCCAAACAATCCAGACTTGAGAAATCATTGCAATCTCCAGTACAGAATGTTCCATTAATTCACTGCGAATCTGGAATTCAACTGAATCTACACTACCTGCAGATTTATCTTACACCACTTGTGAATGTCCAAGTAAAACAATGCTGGTTTTCAGAGGCCTGTTCATGTTCACAGTCGTGCTGTTCAATTGGCTATCCACTGAACCTGTTTTGCTCCTCATTTTCCTGTGCACACAACCCAGCCTTCAGAAATCATTGTAATCTCCACTACAGGATGTTCCATTCATTCACTGGGAATCTGGAATTCATCTGAATCTGCACTCCACGCAGGCTTTCGTTACACCACTGCTGAAAGTCGAAGTAATGCAATACTGGTTTTCAGTGGTCTGTTCACATTCGAAGCCGAGGCTTTTTACAGGCTATCCACTCAACACTGGTCAGCTCTTCATTTTCGTGTCCCCACAATCCAGATTTCAGAAATCATTGCAATCTCCACTACAGAATGTTCCATTCATTCACTGCGAGTCTGGAGTTTATCTGATTCTCCACTCCCGCCTGGTTAACATTACACCACTTGTGAATGTCCAAGTAAGCCAATGCTGGTTTTCAGAGGCCTGTTCATACTCGCAGCCGTGCTGTTTAATTGACAATTCACTCCACCCTGTTCAGCTCTTCATTGTCCCACCACACTACCAGCCTTCAGAAATCTTTGTTATCTCCACTACAGAATGTTCCATTCATTCACTGCGAATCTGGAATTCATCTGACTCTCAACTCCACGCAGGTTTTCATTACACCACTGTTGAATGTCCAAGTAACCCAATGCTGGTTTTCAGCGGCCTGTTCATATTCGCAGCCCTGCTGTTTACTTGGCTATCGATTCAAGCCTGGTCAGCTCTTCATTTTCCTGTCCACACAACACAGGCTTCAGAAATCATTGGAATCTCCTCTACAGAATGTTCCATTCATTCACTGCGAATGTGGAATTCAACTGACTCTCCACTCCATGCAGGTTTTCCTTACACCACTGATGAATGTCCAAGTAACCCAATGCTGGTTTTCAGCTGCATGTTCACACTCGCAGCCATGCTATACAATTGGCTTTCCACTAAATCCTGATTAGTTCTTGATTTTCCTTCCACACGACCCAGCCTTCAGAAATCATTGGAATCTCCACTAGAGAATGTTCCATTCATTCACTGCGAATCTGGAATTCCTCTGAACCTCCACTCCCGGCAGGTTTTCGTTACACCACTGTTGAA
Organism: Sorex fumeus; assembly: GCF_029834395.1. Taxonomy (NCBI): domain Eukaryota; kingdom Metazoa; phylum Chordata; class Mammalia; order Eulipotyphla; family Soricidae; genus Sorex; species Sorex fumeus. Next base: position 2,215,645 of record NW_026606173.1, read on the forward strand.
TGTCCAAGTAACCCAATGTTTTAAGTGTTTTCTTCACAAGCGCAGTGGTGCTGTTCAATTGGCTATCCACTCAACCCTGGCCAGCTCTACATTTTCCTGTCCACACCACAGAGACTGGAGAAATCATTGTTATCTCCACTACAGAATGTTCCATTCATTCACAGCGAATCTGGAATTCATCTGAATCTCCACTCCCGGCAGGTTTTCGTGACACCACTGGTAAATATCCAAGTAAGCCAATGCTGGTTTTAAGTGGCCTGCTCATACTCTCAGCCGTGCTGTTCAATTTGCTATCCACTCAACCCTCTTCAGCTCCATTTTCCTGTCCACATAACCCAAACTTCAGAAACAATTGGTATCTCCTCCACAGAATGTTCCATTCATTGACTGCAAATCTGAAATTCATCTAATTCTCAACTCCCGTCAGGTTTTCGTTACACCACTTGTGAATGTCCAATTAAGCCAAAGCTGGTTTTCAGTGGCCTGTTCTTACTACGAGACGTGCTGTTCATTTGGCTATCCATTCCACCCTGTTCAGCTCTACATTTTCGTGTCCACAAAACCCAGCCTTCAGAAATCATTGGAATCACCACTAGAGAATGTTCCATTCATTCACTGCGAATCTGGAATTCATCTGAATCTCCACTCCCGGCAGGTTTTCATTGCACCACTGCTGAATGTTCAAGTAACGCAATGATGGTTTTCAGCGGTCTATTCACACTCGAACCCGTGCTGTTCACGGTCTAGCGACTCAACACTGGTGAGTTCTTCTTTTTCCAGTTCAGACAATACAAACCTCAGAAACCATTGCAATCTACACTACAGAATGTTTCATTCATTCACGCGAATCTTGAATTCATCTTGTTCTCCACTCCCAGCAGGTGTTCGTTTCACCACTGGTGAATGTCCAAGCAACCCAAGGCTGGTTTCAGCTGCGTGTTAACACTCGCAGCCGTGCTGTTCAATTGGCTATCCAGTGAACGCTGGTTAGCTCTTGATTTTCCTTCCACACACCGAGCCTTCAGAAATCATTCTTATCTCCACTTCAGAATGTTCCATTCGTTCCCTGCGAATCTGGAATTCCTCTGACTCTCCACACCAGGCAGATTTTCCTAACAACACTGGTGAATGACCAGGTAATCCAATGCTGGTTTTCAGCGGCTGTTCACACTCACAGCCTTGCTGTTCAATTGGCAATCCAGTCAAACCTAGTCAGCTCTTCATTTTCCTGTCCACACAACCCAGCGTTCAGAAATCATTGGAATCTCTACTACAGAAATTTCCATTCATTCACTGTGAATCTGGAAATAATCTGAATCTGCATTCCAGGAAGGCTTTCGTTACACCACTGATGAATGTCCAAGTAATGCAATGCTGCTTCTTAGTGGTCTGTTCACACTCGAAACCGTGCTGTTCACTGGCTATCCACTCAACATTGGTCAGCTCTTCAATATCCTGTCCAGACTATCCAGATTTCTAAATCTTGGCAATCTCCACTACAGAATGTTCCATTCAATCACGCGAATCTGGAATTCATCAGAGTCTCCACTCCCGGCAGGTTTTCGTGACACCACTGGTATATGTCCAAGGAAGCCAATGCTGGTTTTAAGCCGCCTGCTTATACTCTCAGCCATGCTGTTCAATTTGCTATCCACCCAACCCTATTCAGCTCTACATTTTCCTGTCCTCATAACCCAACCTTCAGAAATAATTGGTATCTCCTCCACAGAATGTTCCGTTCATTCACTGCGAATCTTAAATTCATCTGACTCTCAACTCCCGGCGGGTTATCGTTACACCACTTGTGAATGTCCAAGTAAGCCAATGCTGGTTTTCAGTGGCCTGTTCATACTAAGAGACGTGCTGTTCATTTGGCTATCCACTCCACCCTGTTCAGCTCTACATTTTCGTGTCCACAAAACCCAGCCTTCAGAAATCATTGGAATCACCACTAGAGAATGTTCCATTCATTCACTGCGAATCTGGAATTCATCTGAACCTCCACTCCCGGCAGGTTTTCGTTACACCACTGGTGAATGTCCAAGTAACTCAATACTGGTTTTCAGAGGCATGTTCAACTCGCAGAAGTGCTGTTCAATGGGCTATCCACTCAATATTGGTCAGCTCTTCATTTTCCTCTCCACACAAACCAGCCTTCAGAAATCATTGGGATCTCCACTACAGACTGTTCCATTCATTCACTGCGATTCTGCAATTCATCTGACTCTCCGCTCCAGGCAGGTTTTCATTACAGCACTGGTGAATGACCAAGTAATCCAATGCTGGTTTTCAGCCGCCTTTTCACACTCGCAGTGTGCTGTTCAATTGTCTATCCACTCAAACCTGGTCAGCCTTTCATTTTCTTTTCCACAATATCAGACTTCAGAAATCATTGGAATCGCCAGTACAGAATGTTCCATTCATTCACTGCCAATCTGGAATTCATCTGAATCTGCACTCCAGGTAGGCTTTCATTACACCACTTATGAATGTCCAAGTAACACAATGCTGGTTTTCAGCGGTCTGTTCACACTCTAAGCCCTGCTTTTTACTGGGTATCCACACAACTGTGGTCAGCTCTTCATTTTCATGTCCAAACAATCCAGACTTGAGAAATCATTGCAATCTCCAGTACAGAATGTTCCATTCATTCACTGCGAATCTGGAATTCAACTGAATCTCCACTACCTGCAGATTTATCTTACACCACTTGTGAATGTCCAAGTAAAACAATGCTGGTTTTCAGAGGCCTGTTCATGTTCGCAGTCGTGCTGTTCAATTGGCTATCCACTCAACCTGTTTTGCTCCTCATTTTCCTGTGCACACAACCCAGCCTTCAGAAATCATTGTAATCTCCACTACAGGATGTTCCATTCATTCACTGGGAATCTGGAATTCATCTGAATCTGCACTCCACGCAGGCTTTCGTTACACCACTGCTGAAAGTCGAAGTAATGCAATACTGGTTTTCAGTGGTCTGTTCACATTCGAAGCCGAGGCTTTTTACAGGCTATCCACTCAACACTGGTCAGCTCTTCATTTTCGTGTCCCCACAATCCAGATTTCAGAAATCATTGCAATCTCCACTACAGAATGTTCCATTCATTCACTGCGAGTCTGGAGTTTATCTGATTCTCCACTCCCGCCTGGTTAACATTACACCACTTGTGAATGTCCAAGTAAGCCAATGCTGGTTTTCAGAGGCCTGTTCATACTCGCAGCCGTGCTGTTTAATTGACAATTCACTCCACCCTGTTCAGCTCTTCATTGTCCCACCACACTACCAGCCTTCAGAAATCTTTGTTATCTCCACTACAGAATGTTCCATTCATTCACTGCGAATCTGGAATTCATCTGACTCTCAACTCCACGCAGGTTTTCATTACACCACTGTTGAATGTCCAAGTAACCCAATGCTGGTTTTCAGCGGCCTGTTCATATTCGCAGCCCTGCTGTTTACTTGGCTATCGATTCAAGCCTGGTCAGCTCTTCATTTTCCTGTCCACACAACACAGGCTTCAGAAATCATTGGAATCTCCTCTACAGAATGTTCCATTCATTCACTGCGAATGTGGAATTCAACTGACTCTCCACTCCATGCAGGTTTTCCTTACACCACTGATGAATGTCCAAGTAACCCAATGCTGGTTTTCAGCTGCATGTTCACACTCGCAGCCATGCTATACAATTGGCTTTCCACTAAATCCTGATTAGTTCTTGATTTTCCTTCCACACGACCCAGCCTTCAGAAATCATTGGAATCTCCACTAGAGAATGTTCCATTCATTCACTGCGAATCTGGAATTCCTCTGAACCTCCACTCCCGGCAGGTTTTCGTTACACCACTGTTGAATGTCCAAGTAACCCAATGTTTTAAGTGTTTTCTTCACAAGCGCAGTGGTGCTGTTCAATTGGCTATCCACTCAACCCTGGCCAGCTCTACATTTTCCTGTCCACACCACAGAGACTGGAGAAATCATTGTTATCTCCACTACAGAATGTTCCATTCATTCACAGCGAATCTGGAATTCATCTGAATCTCCACTCCCGGCAGGTTTTCGTGACACCACTGGTAAATATCCAAGTAAGCCAATGCTGGTTTTAAGTGGCCTGATCATACTCTCAGCCGTGCTGTTCAATTTGCTATCCACTCAACCCTCTTCAGCTCCATTTTCCTGTCCACATAACCCAAACTTCAGAAACAATTGGTATCTCCTCCACAGAATGTTCCATTCATTGACTGCAAATCTGAAATTCATCTAATTCTCAACTCCCGTCAGGTTTTCGTTACACCACTTGTGAATGTCCAATTAAGCCAAAGCTGGTTTTCAGTGGCCTGTTCTTACTACGAGACGTGCTGTTCATTTGGCTATCCATTCCACCCTGTTCAGCTCTACATTTTCGTGTCCACAAAACCCAGGCTTCAGAAATCATTGGAATCACCACTAGAGAATGTTCCATTCATTCACTGCGAATCTGGAATTCATCTGAATCTCCACTCCCGGCAGGTTTTCATTGCACCACTGCTGAATGTTCAAGTAACGCAATGATGGTTTTCAGCGGTCTATTCACACTCGAACCCGTGCTGTTCACGGTCTAGCGACTCAACACTGGTGAGTTCTTCTTTTTCCAGTTCAGACAATACAAACCTCAGAAACCATTGCAATCTACACTACAGAATGTTTCATTCATTCACGCGAATCTTGAATTCATCTTGTTCTCCACTCCCAGCAGGTGTTCGTTTCACCACTGGTGAATGTCCAAGCAACCCAAGGCTGGTTTCAGCTGCGTGTTAACACTCGCAGCCGTGCTGTTCAATTGGCTATCCAGTGAACGCTGGTTAGCTCTTGATTTTCCTTCCACACACCGAGCCTTCAGAAATCATTCTTATCTCCACTTCAGAATGTTCCATTCGTTCCCTGCGAATCTGGAATTCCTCTGACTCTCCACACCAGGCAGATTTTCCTAACAACACTGGTGAATGACCAGGTAATCCAATGCTGGTTTTCAGCGGCTGTTCACACTCACAGCCTTGCTGTTCAATTGGCAATCCAGTCAAACCTAGTCAGCTCTTCATTTTCCTGTCCACACAACCCAGCGTTCAGAAATCATTGGAATCTCTACTACAGAAATTTCCATTCATTCACTGTGAATCTGGAAATAATCTGAATCTGCATTCCAGGAAGGCTTTCGTTACACCACTGATGAATGTCCAAGTAATGCAATGCTGCTTCTTAGTGGTCTGTTCACACTCGAAACCGTGCTGTTCACTGGCTATCCACTCAACATTGGTCAGCTCTTCAATATCCTGTCCAGACTATCCAGATTTCTAAATCTTGGCAATCTCCACTACAGAATGTTCCATTCAATCACGCGAATCTGGAATTCATCAGAGTCTCCACTCCCGGCAGGTTTTCGTGACACCACTGGTATATGTCCAAGGAAGCCAATGCTGGTTTTAAGCCGCCTGCTTATACTCTCAGCCATGCTGTTCAATTTGCTATCCACCCAACCCTATTCAGCTCTACATTTTCCTGTCCTCATAACCCAACCTTCAGAAATAATTGGTATCTCCTCCTCAGAATGTTCCGTTCATTCACTGCGAATCTTAAATTCATCTGACTCTCAACTCCCGGCGGGTTATCGTTACACCACTTGTGAATGTCCAAGTAAGCCAATGCTGGTTTTCAGTGGCCTGTTCATACTAAGAGACGTGCTGTTCATTTGGCTATCCACTCCACCCTGTTCAGCTCTACATTTTCGTGTCCACAAAACCCAGCCTTCAGAAATCATTGGAATCACCACTAGAGAATGTTCCATTCATTCACTGCGAATCTGGAAATCATCTGAACCTCCACTCCCGGCAGGTTTTCGTTACACCACTGGTGAATGTCCAAGTAACTCAATACTGGTTTTCAGAGGCATGTTCAACTCGCAGAAGTGCTGTTCAATGGGCTATCCACTCAATATTGGTCAGCTCTTCATTTTCCTCTCCACACAAACCAGCCTTCAGAAATCATTGGGATCTCCACTACAGACTGTTCCATTCATTCACTGCGATTCTGCAATTCATCTGACTCTCCGCTCCAGGCAGGTTTTCATTACAGCACTGGTGAATGACCAAGTAATCCAATGCTGGTTTTCAGCCGCCTTTTCACACTCGCAGTGTGCTGTTCAATTGTCTATCCACTCAAACCTGGTCAGCCTTTCATTTTCTTTTCCACAATATCAGACTTCAGAAATCATTGGAATCGCCAGTACAGAATGTTCCATTCATTCACTGCCAATCTGGAATTCATCTGAATCTGCACTCCAGGTAGGCTTTCATTACACCACTTATGAATGTCCAAGTAACACAATGCTGGTTTTCAGCGGTCTGTTCACACTCTAAGCCCTGCTTTTTACTGGGTATCCACACAACTGTGGTCAGCTCTTCATTTTCATGTCCAAACAATCCAGACTTGAGAAATCATTGCAATCTCCAGTACAGAATGTTCCATTCATTCACTGCGAATCTGGAATTCAACTGAATCTCCACTACCTGCAGATTTATCTTACACCACTTGTGAATGTCCAAGTAAAACAATGCTGGTTTTCAGAGGCCTGTTCATGTTCGCAGTCGTGCTGTTCAATTGGCTATCCACTCAACCTGTTTTGCTCCTCATTTTCCTGTGCACACAACCCAGCCTTCAGAAATCATTGTAATCTCCACTACAGGATGTTCCATTCATTCACTGGGAATCTGGAATTCATCTGAATCTGCACTCCACGCAGGCTTTCGTTACACCACTGCTGAAAGTCGAAGTAATGCAATACTGGTTTTCAGTGGTCTGTTCACATTCGAAGCCGAGGCTTTTTACAGGCTATCCGCTCAACACTGGTCAGCTCTTCATTTTCGTGTCCCCACAATCCAGATTTCAGAAATCATTGCAATCTCCACTACAGAATGTTCCATTCATTCACTGCGAGTCTGGAGTTTATCTGATTCTCCACTCCCGCCTGGTTAACATTACACCACTTGTGAATGTCCAAGTAAGCCAATGCTGGTTTTCAGAGGCCTGTTCATACTCGCAGCCGTGCTGTTTAATTGAAAATTCACTCCACCCTGTTCAGCTCTTCATTGTCCCACCACACTACCAGCCTTTAGAAATCTTTGTTATCTCCACTACAGAATGTTCCATTCATTCACTGCGAATCTGGAATTCATCTGACTCTCAACTCCACGCAGGTTTTCATTACACCACTGTTGAATGTCCAAGTAACCCAATGCTGGTTTTCAGCGGCCTGTTCATATTCGCAGCCCTGCTGTTTACTTGGCTATCGATTCAAGCCTGGTCAGCTCTTCATTTTCCTGTCCACACAACACAGGCTTCAGAAATCATTGGAATCTCCTCTACAGAATGTTCCATTCATTCACTGCGAATGTGGAATTCAACTGACTCTCCACTCCATGCAGGTTTTCCTTACACCACTGATGAATGTCCAAGTAACCCAATGCTGGTTTTCAGCTGCATGTTCACACTCGCAGCCATGCTATACAATTGGCTTTCCACTAAATCCTGATTAGTTCTTGATTTTCCTTCCACACGACCCAGCCTTCAGAAATCATTGGAATCTCCACTAGAGAATGTTCCATTCATTCACTGCGAATCTGGAATTCCTCTGAACCTCCACTCCCGGCAGGTTTTCGTTACACCACTGTTGAATGTCCAAGTAACCCAATGTTTTAAGTGTTTTCTTCACAAGCGCAGTGGTGCTGTTCAATTGGCTATCCACTCAACCCTGGCCAGCTCTACATTTTCCTGTCCACACCACAGAGACTGGAGAAATCATTGTTATCTCCACTACAGAATGTTCCATTCATTCACAGCGAATCTGGAATTCATCTGAATCTCCACTCCCGGCAGGTTTTCGTGACACCACTGGTAAATATCCAAGTAAGCCAATGCTGGTTTTAAGTGGCCTGCTCATACTCTCAGCCGTGCTGTTCAATTTGCTATCCACTCAACCCTCTTCAGCTCCATTTTCCTGTCCACATAACCCAAACTTCAGAAACAATTGGTATCTCCTCCACAGAATGTTCCATTCATTGACTGCAAATCTGAAATTCATCTAATTCTCAACTCCCGTCAGGTTTTCGTTACACCACTTGTGAATGTCCAATTAAGCCAAAGCTGGTTTTCAGTGGCCTGTTCTTACTACGAGACGTGCTGTTCATTTGGCTATCCATTCCACCCTGTTCAGCTCTACATTTTCGTGTCCACAAAACCCAGCCTTCAGAAATCATTGGAATCACCACTAGAGAATGTTCCATTCATTCACTGCGAATCTGGAATTCATCTGAATCTCCACTCCCGGCAGGTTTTCATTGCACCACTGCTGAATGTTCAAGTAACGCAATGATGGTTTTCAGCGGTCTATTCACACTCGAACCCGTGCTGTTCACGGTCTAGCGACTCAACACTGGTGAGTTCTTCTTTTTCCAGTTCAGACAATACAAACCCCAGAAACCATTGCAATCTACACTACAGAATGTTTCATTCATTCACGCGAATCTTGAATTCATCTTGTTCTCCACTCCCAGCAGGTGTTCGTTTCACCACTGGTGAATGTCCAAGCAACCCAAGGCTGGTTTCAGCTGCGTGTTAACACTCGCAGCCGTGCTGTTCAATTGGCTATCCAGTGAACGCTGGTTAGCTCTTGATTTTCCTTCCACACACCGAGCCTTCAGAAATCATTCTTATCTCCACTTCAGAATGTTCCATTCGTTCCCTGCGAATCTGGAATTCCTCTGACTCTCCACACCAGGCAGATTTTCCTAACAACACTGGTGAATGACCAGGTAATCCAATGCTGGTTTTCAGCGGCTGTTCACACTCACAGCCTTGCTGTTCAATTGGCAATCCAGTCAAACCTAGTCAGCTCTTCATTTTCCTGTCCACACAACCCAGCGTTCAGAAATCATTGGAATCTCTACTACAGAAATTTCCATTCATTCACTGTGAATCTGGAAATAATCTGAATCTGCATTCCAGGAAGGCTTTCGTTACACCACTGATGAATGTCCAAGTAATGCAATGCTGCTTCTTAGTGGTCTGTTCACACTCGAAACCGTGCTGTTCACTGGCTATCCACTCAACATTGGTCAGCTCTTCAATATCCTGTCCAGACTATCCAGATTTCTAAATCTTGGCAATCTCCACTACAGAATGTTCCATTCAATCACGCGAATCTGGAATTCATCAGAGTCTCCACTCCCGGCAGGTTTTCGTGACACCACTGGTATATGTCCAAGGAAGCCAATGCTGGTTTTAAGCCGCCTGCTTATACTCTCAGCCGTGCTGTTCAATTTGCTATCCACCCAACCCTATTCAGCTCTACATTTTCCTGTCCTCATAACCCAACCTTCAGAAATAATTGGTATCTCCTCCACAGAATGTTCCGTTCATTCACTGCGAATCTTAAATTCATCTGACTCTCAACTCCCGGCGGGTTATCGTTACACCACTTGTGAATGTCCAAGTAAGCCAATGCTGGTTTTCAGTGGCCTGTTCATACTAAGAGACGTGCTGTTCATTTGGCTATCCACTCCACCCTGTTCAGCTCTACATTTTCGTGTCCACAAAACCCAGCCTTCAGAAATCATTGGAATCACCACTAGAGAATGTTCCATTCATTCACTGCGAATCTGGAATTCATCTGAACCTCCACTCCCGGCAGGTTTTCGTTACACCACTGGTGAATGTCCAAGTAACTCAATACTGGTTTTCAGAGGCATGTTCAACTCGCAGAAGTGCTGTTCAATGGGCTATCCACTCAATATTGGTCAGCTCTTCATTTTCCTCTCCACACAAACCAGCCTTCAGAAATCATTGGGATCTCCACTACAGACTGTTCCATTCATTCACTGCGATTCTGCAATTCATCTGACTCTCCGCTCCAGGCAGGTTTTCATTACAGCACTGGTGAATGACCAAGTAATCCAATGCTGGTTTTCAGCCGCCTTTTCACACTCGCAGTGTGCTGTTCAATTGTCTATCCACTCAAACCTGGTCAGCCTTTCATTTTCTTTTCCACAATATCAGACTTCAGAAATCATTGGAATCGCCAGTACAGAATGTTCCATTCATTCACTGCCAATCTGGAATTCATCTGAATCTGCACTCCAGGTAGGCTTTCATTACACCACTTATGAATGTCCAAGTAACACAATGCTGGTTTTCAGCGGTCTGTTCACACTCTAAGCCCTGCTTTTTACTGGGTATCCACACAACTGTGGTCAGCTCTTCATTTTCATGTCCAAACAATCCAGACTTGAGAAATCATTGCAATCTCCAGTACAGAATGTTCCATTCATTCACTGCGAATCTGGAATTCAACTGAATCTACACTACCTGCAGATTTATCTTACACCACTTGTGAATGTCCAAGTAAAACAATGCTGGTTTTCAGAGGCCTGTTCATGTTCACAGTCGTGCTGTTCAATTGGCTATCCACTCAACCTGTTTTGCTCCTCATTTTCCTGTGCACACAACCCAGCCTTCAGAAATCATTGTAATCTCCACTACAGGATGTTCCATTCATTCACTGGGAATCTGGAATTCATCTGAATCTGCACTCCACGCAGGCTTTCGTTACACCACTGCTGAAAGTCGAAGTAATGCAATACTGGTTTTCAGTGGTCTGTTCACATTCGAAGCCGAGGCTTTTTACAGGCTATCCACTCAACACTGGTCAGCTCTTCATTTTCGTGTCCCCACAATCCAGATTTCAGAAATCATTGCAATCTCCACTACAGAATGTTCCATTCATTCACTGCGAGTCTGGAGTTTATCTGATTCTCCACTCCCGCCTGGTTAACATTACACCACTTGTGAATGTCCAAGTAAGCCAATGCTGGTTTTCAGAGGCCTGTTCATACTCGCAGCCGTGCTGTTTAATTGACAATTCACTCCACCCTGTTCAGCTCTTCATTGTCCCACCACACTACCAGCCTTCAGAAATCTTTGTTATCTCCACTACAGAATGTTCCATTCATTCACTGCGAATCTGGAATTCATCTGACTCTCAACTCCACGCAGGTTTTCATTACACCACTGTTGAATGTCCAAGTAACCCAATGCTGGTTTTCAGCGGCCTGTTCATATTCGCAGCCCTGCTGTTTACTTGGCTATCGATTCAAGCCTGGTCAGCTCTTCATTTTCCTGTCCACACAACACAGGCTTCAGAAATCATTGGAATCTCCTCTACAGAATGTTCCATTCATTCACTGCGAATGTGGAATTCAACTGACTCTCCACTCCATGCAGGTTTTCCTTACACCACTGATGAATGTCCAAGTAACCCAATGCTGGTTTTCAGCTGCATGTTCACACTCGCAGCCATGCTATACAATTGGCTTTCCACTAAATCCTGATTAGTTCTTGATTTTCCTTCCACACGACCCAGCCTTCAGAAATCATTGGAATCTCCACTAGAGAATGTTCCATTCATTCACTGCGAATCTGGAATTCCTCTGAACCTCCACTCCCGGCAGGTTTTCGTTACACCACTGTTGAATGTCCAAGTAACCCAATGTTTTAAGTGTTTTCTTCACAAGCGCAGTGGTGCTGTTCAATTGGCTATCCACTCAACCCTGGCCAGCTCTACATTTTCCTGTCCACACCACAGAGACTGGAGAAATCATTGTTATCTCCACTACAGAATGTTCCATTCATTCACAGCGAATCTGGAATTCATCTGAATCTCCACTCCCGGCAGGTTTTCGTGACACCACTGGTAAATATCCAAGTAAGCCAATGCTGGTTTTAAGTGGCCTGCTCATACTCTCAGCCGTGCTGTTCAATTTGCTATCCACTCAACCCTCTTCAGCTCCATTTTCCTGTCCACATAACCCAAACTTCAGAAACAATTGGTATCTCCTCCACAGAATGTTCCATTCATTGACTGCAAATCTGAAATTCATCTAATTCTCAACTCCCGTCAGGTTTTCGTTACACCACTTGTGAATGTCCAATTAAGCCAAAGCTGGTTTTCAGTGGCCTGTTCTTACTACGAGACGTGCTGTTCATTTGGCTATCCATTCCACCCTGTTCAGCTCTACATTTTCGTGTCCACAAAACCCAGCCTTCAGAAATCATTGGAATCACCACTAGAGAATGTTCCATGCATTCACTGCGAATCTGGAATTCATCTGAATCTCCACTCCCGGCAGGTTTTCATTGCACCACTGCTGAATGTTCAAGTAACGCAATGATGGTTTTCCGCGGTCTATTCACACTCGAACCCGTGCTGTTCACGGTCTAGCGACTCAACACTGGTGAGTTCTTCTTTTTCCAGTTCAGACAATACAAACCTCAGAAACCATTGCAATCTACACTACAGAATGTTTCATTCATTCACGCGAATCTTGAATTCATCTTGTTCTCCACTCCCAGCAGGTTTTCGTTTCACCACTGGTGAATGTCCAAGCAACCCAAGGCTGGTTTCAGCTGCGTGTTAACACTCGCAGCCGTGCTGTTCAATTGGCTATCCAGTGAACGCTGGTTAGCTCTTGATTTTCCTTCCACACACCGAGCCTTCAGAAATCATTCTTATCTCCACTTCAGAATGTTCCATTCGTTCCCTGCGAATCTGGAATTCCTCTGACTCTCCACACCAGGCAGATTTTCCTAACAACACTGGTGAATGACCAGGTAATCCAATGCTGGTTTTCAGCGGCTGTTCACACTCACAGCCTTGCTGTTCAATTGGCAATCCAGTCAAACCTAGTCAGCTCTTCATTTTCCTGTCCACACAACCCAGCGTTCAGAAATCATTGGAATCTCTACTACAGAAATTTCCATTCATTCACTGTGAATCTGGAAATAATCTGAATCTGCATTCCAGGAAGGCTTTCGTTACACCACTGATGAATGTCCAAGTAATGCAATGCTGCTTCTTAGTGGTCTGTTCACACTCGAAACCGTGCTGTTCACTGGCTATCCACTCAACATTGGTCAGCTCTTCAATATCCTGTCCAGACTATCCAGATTTCTAAATCTTGGCAATCTCCACTACAGAATGTTCCATTCAATCACGCGAATCTGGAATTCATCAGAGTCTCCACTCCCGGCAGGTTTTCGTGACACCACTGGTATATGTCCAAGGAAGCCAATGCTGGTTTTAAGCCGCCTGCTTATACTCTCAGCCGTGCTGTTCAATTTGCTATCCACCCAACCCTATTCAGCTCTACATTTTCCTGTCCTCATAACCCAACCTTCAGAAATAATTGGTATCTCCTCCACAGAATGTTCCGTTCATTCACTGCGAATCTTAAATTCATCTGACTCTCAACTCCCGGCGGGTTATCGTTACACCACTTGTGAATGTCCAAGTAAGCCAATGCTGGTTTTCAGTGGCCTGTTCATACTAAGAGACGTGCTGTTCATTTGGCTATCCACTCCACCCTGTTCAGCTCTACATTTTCGTGTCCACAAAACCCAGCCTTCAGAAATCATTGGAATCACCACTAGAGAATGTTCCATTCATTCACTGCGAATCTGGAATTCATCTGAACCTCCACTCCCGGCAGGTTTTCGTTACACCACTGGTGAATGTCCAAGTAACTCAATACTGGTTTTCAGAGGCATGTTCAACTCGCAGAAGTGCTGTTCAATGGGCTATCCACTCAATATTGGTCAGCTCTTCATTTTCCTCTCCACACAAACCAGCCTTCAGAAATCATTGGGATCTCCACTACAGACTGTTCCATTCATTCACTGCGATTCTGCAATTCATCTGACTCTCCGCTCCAGGCAGGTTTTCATTACAGCACTGGTGAATGACCAAGTAATCCAATGCTGGTTTTCAGCCGCCTTTTCACACTCGCAGTGTGCTGTTCAATTGTCTATCCACTCAAACCTGGTCAGCCTTTCATTTTCTTTTCCACAATATCAGACTTCAGAAATCATTGGAATCGCCAGTACAGAATGTTCCATTCATTCACTGCCAATCTGGAATTCATCTGAATCTGCACTCCAGGTAGGCTTTCATTACACCACTTATGAATGTCCAAGTAACACAATGCTGGTTTTCAGCGGTCTGTTCACACTCTAAGCCCTGCTTTTTACTGGGTATCCACACAACTGTGGTCAGCTCTTCATTTTCATGTCCAAACAATCCAGACTTGAGAAATCATTGCAATCTCCAGTACAGAATGTTCCATTCATTCACTGCGAATCTGGAATTCAACTGAATCTCCACTACCTGCAGATTTATCTTACACCACTTGTGAATGTCCAAGTAAAACAATGCTGGTTTTCAGAGGCCTGTTCATGTTCGCAGTCGTGCTGTTCAATTGGCTATCCACTCAACCTGTTTTGCTCCTCATTTTCCTGTGCACACAACCCAGCCTTCAGAAATCATTGTAATCTCCACTACAGGATGTTCCATTCATTCACTGGGAATCTGGAATTCATCTGAATCTGCACTCCACGCAGGCTTTCGTTACACCACTGCTGAAAGTCGAAGTAATGCAATACTGGTTTTCAGTGGTCTGTTCACATTCGAAGCCGAGGCTTTTTACAGGCTATCCACTCAACACTGGTCAGCTCTTCATTTTCGTGTCCCCACAATCCAGATTTCAGAAATCATTGCAATCTCCACTACAGAATGTTCCATTCATTCACTGCGAGTCTGGAGTTTATCTGATTCTCCACTCCCGCCTGGTTAACATTACACCACTTGTGAATGTCCAAGTAAGCCAATGCTGGTTTTCAGAGGCCTGTTCATACTCGCAGCCGTGCTGTTTAATTGACAATTCACTCCACCCTGTTCAGCTCTTCATTGTCCCACCACACTACCAGCCTTCAGAAATCTTTGTTATCTCCACTACAGAATGTTCCATTCATTCACTGCGAATCTGGAATTCATCTGACTCTCAACTCCACGCAGGTTTTCATTACACCACTGTTGAATGTCCAAGTAAACCAATGCTGGTTTTCAGCGGCCTGTTCATATTCGCAGCCCTGCTGTTTACTTGGCTATCGATTCAAGCCTGGTCAGCTCTTCATTTTCCTGTCCACACAACACAGGCTTCAGAAATCATTGGAATCTCCTCTACAGAATGTTCCATTCATTCACTGCGAATGTGGAATTCAACTGACTCTCCACTCCATGCAGGTTTTCCTTACACCACTGATGAATGTCCAAGTAACCCAATGCTGGTTTTCAGCTGCATGTTCACACTCGCAGCCATGCTATACAATTGGCTTTCCACTAAATCCTGATTAGTTCTTGATTTTCCTTCCACACGACCCAGCCTTCAGAAATCATTGGAATCTCCACTAGAGAATGTTCCATTCATTCACTGCGAATCTGGAATTCCTCTGAACCTCCACTCCCGGCAGGTTTTCGTTACACCACTGTTGAATGTCCAAGTAACCCAATGTTTTAAGTGTTTTCTTCACAAGCGCAGTGGTGCTGTTCAATTGGCTATCCACTCAACCCTGGCCAGCTCTACATTTTCCTGTCCACACCACAGAGACTGGAGAAATCATTGTTATCTCCACTACAGAATGTTCCATTCATTCACAGCGAATCTGGAATTCATCTGAATCTCCACTCCCGGCAGGTTTTCGTGACACCACTGGTAAATATCCAAGTAAGCCAATGCTGGTTTTAAGTGGCCTGCTCATACTCTCAGCCGTGTTGTTCAATTTGCTATCCACTCAACCCTCTTCAGCTCCATTTTCCTGTCCACATAACCCAAACTTCAGAAACAATTGGTATCTCCTCCACAGAATGTTCCATTCATTGACTGCAAATCTGAAATTCATCTAATTCTCAACTCCCGTCAGGTTTTTGTTACACCACTTGTGAATGTCCAATTAAGCCAAAGCTGGTTTTCAGTGGCCTGTTCTTACTACGAGACGTGCTGTTCATTTGGCTATCCATTCCACCCTGTTCAGCTCTACATTTTCGTGTCCACAAAACCCAGCCTTCAGAAATCATTGGAATCACCACTAGAGAATGTTCCATGCATTCACTGCGAATCTGGAATTCATCTGAATCTCTACTCCCGGCAGGTTTTCATTGCACCACTGCTGAATGTTCAAGTAACGCAATGATGGTTTTCCGCGGTCTATTCACACTCGAACCCGTGCTGTTCACGGTCTAGCGACTCAACACTGGTGAGTTCTTCTTTTTCCAGTTCAGACAATACAAACCTCAGAAACCATTGCAATCTACACTACAGAATGTTTCATTCATTCACGCGAATCTTGAATTCATCTTGTTCTCCACTCCCAGCAGGTTTTCGTTTCACCACTGGTGAATGTCCAAGCAACCCAAGGCTGGTTTCAGCTGCGTGTTAACACTCGCAGCCGTGCTGTTCAATTGGCTATCCAGTGAACGCTGGTTAGCTCTTGATTTTCCTTCCACACACCGAGCCTTCAGAAATCATTCTTATCTCCACTTCAGAATGTTCCATTCGTTCCCTGCGAATCTGGAATTCCTCTGACTCTCCACACCAGGCAGATTTTCCTAACAACACTGGTGAATGACCAGGTAATCCAATGCTGGTTTTCAGCGGCTGTTCACACTCACAGCCTTGCTGTTCAATTGGCAATCCAGTCAAACCTAGTCAGCTCTTCATTTTCCTGTCCACACAACCCAGCGTTCAGAAATCATTGGAATCTCTACTACAGAAATTTCCATTCATTCACTGTGAATCTGGAAATAATCTGAATCTGCATTCCAGGAAGGCTTTCGTTACACCACTGATGAATGTCCAAGTAATGCAATGCTGCTTCTTAGTGGTCTGTTCACACTCGAAACCGTGCTGTTCACTGGCTATCCACTCAACATTGGTCAGCTCTTCAATATCCTGTCCAGACTATCCAGATTTCTAAATCTTGGCAATCTCCACTACAGAATGTTCCATTCAATCACGCGAATCTGGAATTCATCAGAGTCTCCACTCCCGGCAGGTTTTCGTGACACCACTGGTATATGTCCAAGGAAGCCAATGCTGGTTTTAAGCCGCCTGCTTATACTCTCAGCCGTGCTGTTCAATTTGCTATCCACCCAACCCTATTCAGCTCTACATTTTCCTGTCCTCATAACCCAACCTTCAGAAATAATTGGTATCTCCTCCACAGAATGTTCCGTTCATTCACTGCGAATCTTAAATTCATCTGACTCTCAACTCCCGGCGGGTTATCGTTACACCACTTGTGAATGTCCAAGTAAGCCAATGCTGGTTTTCAGTGGCCTGTTCATACTAAGAGACGTGCTGTTCATTTGGCTATCCACTCCACCCTGTTCAGCTCTACATTTTCGTGTCCACAAAACCCAGCCTTCAGAAATCATTGGAATCACCACTAGAGAATGTTCCATTCATTCACTGCGAATCTGGAATTCATCTGAACCTCCACTCCCGGCAGGTTTTCGTTACACCACTGGTGAATGTCCAAGTAACTCAATACTGGTTTTCAGAGGCATGTTCAACTCGCAGAAGTGCTGTTCAATGGGCTATCCACTCAATATTGGTCAGCTCTTCATTTTCCTCTCCACACAAACCAGCCTTCAGAAATCATTGGGATCTCCACTACAGACTGTTCCATTCATTCACTGCGATTCTGCAATTCATCTGACTCTCCGCTCCAGGCAGGTTTTCATTACAGCACTGGTGAATGACCAAGTAATCCAATGCTGGTTTTCAGCCGCCTTTTCACACTCGCAGTGTGCTGTTCAATTGTCTATCCACTCAAACCTGGTCAGCCTTTCATTTTCTTTTCCACAATATCAGACTTCAGAAATCATTGGAATCGCCAGTACAGAATGTTCCATTCATTCACTGCCAATCTGGAATTCATCTGAATCTGCACTCCAGGTAGGCTTTCATTACACCACTTATGAATGTCCAAGTAACACAATGCTGGTTTTCAGCGGTCTGTTCACACTCTAAGCCCTGCTTTTTACTGGGTATCCACACAACTGTGGTCAGCTCTTCATTTTCATGTCCAAACAATCCAGACTTGAGAAATCATTGCAATCTCCAGTACAGAATGTTCCATTCATTCACTGCGAATCTGGAATTCAACTGAATCTCCACTACCTGCAGATTTATCTTACACCACTTGTGAATGTCCAAGTAAAAGAATGCTGGTTTTCAGAGGCCTGTTCATGTTCGCAGTCGTGCTGTTCAATTGGCTATCCACTCAACCTGTTTTGCTCCTCATTTTCCTGTGCACACAACCCAGCCTTCAGAAATCATTGTAATCTCCACTACAGGATGTTCCATTCATTCACTGGGAATCTGGAATTCATCTGAATCTGCACTCCACGCAGGCTTTCGTTACACCACTGCTGAAAGTCGAAGTAATGCAATACTGGTTTTCAGTGGTCTGTTCACATTCGAAGCCGAGGCTTTTTACAGGCTATCCACTCAACACTGGTCAGCTCTTCATTTTCGTGTCCCCACAATCCAGATTTCAGAAATCATTGCAATCTCCACTACAGAATGTTCCATTCATTCACTGCGAGTCTGGAGTTTATCTGATTCTCCACTCCCGCCTGGTTAACATTACACCACTTGTGAATGTCCAAGTAAGCCAATGCTGGTTTTCAGAGGCCTGTTCATACTCGCAGCCGTGCTGTTTAATTGACAATTCACTCCACCCTGTTCAGCTCTTCATTGTCCCACCACACTACCAGCCTTCAGAAATCTTTGTTATCTCCACTACAGAATGTTCCATTCATTCACTGCGAATCTGGAATTCATCTGACTCTCAACTCCACGCAGGTTTTCATTACACCACTGTTGAATGTCCAAGTAACCCAATGCTGGTTTTCAGCGGCCTGTTCATATTCGCAGCCCTGCTGTTTACTTGGCTATCGATTCAAGCCTGGTCAGCTCTTCATTTTCCTGTCCACACAACACAGGCTTCAGAAATCATTGGAATCTCCTCTACAGAATGTTCCATTCATTCACTGCGAATGTGGAATTCAACTGACTCTCCACTCCATGCAGGTTTTCCTTACACCACTGATGAATGTCCAAGTAACCCAATGCTGGTTTTCAGCTGCATGTTCACACTCGCAGCCATGCTATACAATTGGCTTTCCACTAAATCCTGATTAGTTCTTGATTTTCCTTCCACACGACCCAGCCTTCAGAAATCATTGGAATCTCCACTAGAGAATGTTCCATTCATTCACTGCGAATCTGGAATTCCTCTGAACCTCCACTCCCGGCAGGTTTTCGTTACACCACTGTTGAATGTCCAAGTAACCCAATGTTTTAAGTGTTTTCTTCACAAGCGCAGTGGTGCTGTTCAATTGGCTATCCACTCAACCCTGGCCAGCTCTACATTTTCCTGTCCACACCACAGAGACTGGAGAAATCATTGTTATCTCCACTACAGAATGTTCCATTCATTCACAGCGAATCTGGAATTCATCTGAATCTCCACTCCCGGCAGGTTTTCGTGACACCACTGGTAAATATCCAAGTAAGCCAATGCTGGTTTTAAGTGGCCTGCTCATACTCTCAGCCGTGCTGTTCAATTTGCTATCCACTCAACCCTCTTCAGCTCCATTTTTCTGTCCACATAACAAAAACTTCAGAAACAATTGGTATCTCCTCCACAGAATGTTCCATTCATTGACTGCAAATCTGAAATTCATCTAATTCTCAACTCCCGTCAGGTTTTCGTTACACCACTTGTGAATGTCCAATTAAGCCAAAGCTGGTTTTCAGTGGCCTGTTCTTACTACGAGACGTGCTGTTCATTTGGCTATCCATTCCACCCTGTTCAGCTCTACATTTTCGTGTCCACAAAACCCAGCCTTCAGAAATCATTGGAATCACCACTAGAGAATGTTCCATGCATTCACTGCGAATCTGGAATTCATCTGAATCTCCACTCCCGGCAGGTTTTCATTGCACCACTGCTGAATGTTCAAGTAACGCAATGATGGTTTTCCGCGGTCTATTCACACTCGAACCCGTGCTGTTCACGGTCTAGCGACTCAACACTGGTGAGTTCTTCTTTTTCCAGTTCAGACAATACAAACCTCAGAAACCATTGCAATCTACACTACAGAATGTTTCATTCATTCACGCGAATCTTGAATTCATCTTGTTCTCCACTCCCAGCAGGTTTTCGTTTCACCACTGGTGAATGTCCAAGCAACCCAAGGCTGGTTTCAGCTGCGTGTTAACACTCGCAGCCGTGCTGTTCAATTGGCTATCCAGTGAACGCTGGTTAGCTCTTGATTTTCCTTCCACACACCGAGCCTTCAGAAATCATTCTTATCTCCACTTCAGAATGTTCCATTCGTTCCCTGCGAATCTGGAATTCCTCTGACTCTCCACACCAGGCAGATTTTCCTAACAACACTGGTGAATGACCAGGTAATCCAATGCTGGTTTTCAGCGGCTGTTCACACTCACAGCCTTGCTGTTCAATTGGCAATCCAGTCAAACCTAGTCAGCTCTTCATTTTCCTGTCCACACAACCCAGCGTTCAGAAATCATTGGAATCTCTACTACAGAAATTTCCATTCATTCACTGTGAATCTGGAAATAATCTGAATCTGCATTCCAGGAAGGCTTTCGTTACACCACTGATGAATGTCCAAGTAATGCAATGCTGCTTCTTACTGGTCTGTTCACACTCGAAACCGTGCTGTTCATTGGCTATCCACTCAATATCGGTCAGCTCTTCAATATCCTGTCCAGACTATCCAGATTTCTAAATGTTGGCAATCACCACTACAGAATGTTCCATTCAATCACGCGAATCTGGAATTCATCAGAGTCTCCACTCCTGGAAGGTTTTCGTGACACCACTGGTAAATGTCCAAGGAAGACAATGCTGGTTTTAAGCCGCCTGCTAACACACTCAGCCGTGCTGTTCAATTTGCTATCCACCCAACCCTATTCAGCTCTACATTTTCCTGTCCTCATAACCCAACCTTCAGAAATAATTGGTATCTCCTCCACAGAATGTTCCGTTCATTCACTGCGAATCTTAAATTCATCTGACTCTCAACTCCCGGCGGGTTATCGTTACACCACTTGTGAATGTCCAAGTAAGCCAATGCTGGTTTTCAGTGGCCTGTTCATACTAAGAGACGTGCTGTTCATTTGGCTATCCACTCCACCCTGTTCAGCTCTACATTTTCGTGTCCACAAAACCCAGCCTTCAGAAATCATTGGAATCACCACTAGAGAATGTTCCATTCATTCACTGCGAATCTGGAATTCATCTGAACCTCCACTCCTGGCAGGTTTTCGTTACGCCACTGGTGAATGTCCAAGAAACTCAATACTGGTTTTCAGAGGCATGTTCAACTCGCAGAAGTGCTGTTCAATGGGCTATCCACTCAATATTGGTCAGCTCTTCATTTTCCTCTCCACACAAACCAGCCTTCAGAAATCATTGGGATCTCCACTACAGACTGTTCCATTCATTCACTGCGATTCTGCAATTCATCTGACTCCGCTCCAGGCAGGTTTTCATTACAGCACTGGTGAATGACCAAGTAATCCAATGCTGGTTTTCAGCTGCCTTTTCACACTCGCAGTGTGCTGTTCAATTGTCTGTCCACTCAAACCTGGTCAGCCTTTCATTTTCTTTTCCACAATATCAGACTTCAGAAATCATTGGAATCGCCAGTACAGAATGTTCCATTCATTCACTGCCAATCTGGAATTCATCTGAATCTGCACTCCAGGTAGGCTTTCATTACACCACTTATGAATGTCCAAGTAACACAATGCTGGTTTTCAGCGGTCTGTTCACACTCTAAGCCCTGCTTTTTACTGGGTATCCACACAACTGTGGTCAGCTCTTCATTTTCATGTCCAAACAATCCAGACTTGAGAAATCATTGCAATCTCCAGTACAGAATGTTCCATTCATTCACTGCGAATCTGGAATTCAACTGAATCTCCACTACCTGCAGATTTATCTTACACCACTTGTGAATGTCCAAGTAAAACAATGCTGGTTTTCAGAGGCCTGTTCATGTTCGCAGTCGTGCTGTTCAATTGGCTATCCACTCAACCTGTTTTGCTCCTCATTTTCCTGTGCACACAACCCAGCCTTCAGAAATCATTGTAATCTCCACTACAGGATGTTCCATTCATTCACTGGGAATCTGGAATTCATCTGAATCTGCACTCCACGCAGGCTTTCGTTACACCACTGCTGAAAGTCGAAGTAATGCAATACTGGTTTTCAGTGGTCTGTTCACATTCGAAGCCGAGGCTTTTTACAGGCTATCCACTCAACACTGGTCAGCTCTTCATTTTCGTGTCCCCACAATCCAGATTTCAGAAATCATTGCAATCTCCACTACAGAATGTTCCATTCATTCACTGCGAGTCTGGAGTTTATCTGATTCTCCACTCCCGCCTGGTTAACATTACACCACTTGTGAATGTCCAAGTAAGCCAATGCTGGTTTTCAGAGGCCTGTTCATACTCGCAGCCGTGCTGTTTAATTGACAATTCACTCCACCCTGTTCAGCTCTTCATTGTCCCACCACACTACCAGCCTTCAGAAATCTTTGTTATCTCCACTACAGAATGTTCCATTCATTCACTGCGAATCTGGAATTCATCTGACTCTCAACTCCACGCAGGTTTTCATTACACCACTGTTGAATGTCCAAGTAACCCAATGCTGGTTTTCAGCGGCCTGTTCATATTCGCAGCCCTGCTGTTTACTTGGCTATCGATTCAAGCCTGGTCAGCTCTTCATTTTCCTGTCCACACAACACAGGCTTCAGAAATCATTGGAATCTCCTCTACAGAATGTTCCATTCATTCACTGCGAATGTGGAATTCAACTGACTCTCCACTCCATGCAGGTTTTCCTTACACCACTGATGAATGTCCAAGTAACCCAATGCTGGTTTTCAGCTGCATGTTCACACTCGCAGCCATGCTATACAATTGGCTTTCCACTAAATCCTGATTAGTTCTTGATTTTCCTTCCACACGACCCAGCCTTCAGAAATCATTGGAATCTCCACTAGAGAATGTTCCATTCATTCACTGCGAATCTGGAATTCCTCTGAACCTCCACTCCCGGCAGGTTTTCGTTACACCACTGTTGAATGTCCAAGTAACCCAATGTTTTAAGTGTTTTCTTCACAAGCGCAGTGGTGCTGTTCAATTGGCTATCCACTCAACCCTGGCCAGCTCTACATTTTCCTGTCCACACCACAGAGACTGGAGAAATCATTGTTATCTCCACTACAGAATGTTCCATTCATTCACAGCGAATCTGGAATTCATCTGAATCTCCACTCCCGGCAGGTTTTCGTGACACCACTGGTAAATATCCAAGTAAGCCAATGCTGGTTTTAAGTGGCCTGCTCATACTCTCAGCCGTGCTGTTCAATTTGCTATCCACTCAACCCTCTTCAGCTCCATTTTCCTGTCCACATAACCCAAACTTCAGAAACAATTGGTATCTCCTCCACAGAATGTTCCATTCATTGACTGCAAATCTGAAATTCATCTAATTCTCAACTCCCGTCAGGTTTTCGTTACACCACTTGTGAACGTCCAATTAAGCCAAAGCTGGTTTTCAGTGGCCTGTTCTTACTACGAGACGTGCTGTTCATTTGGCTATCCATTCCACCCTGTTCAGCTCTACATTTTCGTGTCCACAAAACCCAGCCTTCAGAAATCATTGGAATCACCACTAGAGAATGTTCCATTCATTCACTGCGAATCTGGAATTCATCTGAATCTCCACTCCCGGCAGGTTTTCATTGCACCACTGCTGAATGTTCAAGTAACGCAATGATGTTTTTCCGCGGTCTATTCACACTCGAACCCGTGCTGTTCACGGTCTAGCGACTCAACACTGGTGAGTTCTTCTTTTTCCAGTTCAGACAATACAAACCTCAGAAACCATTGCAATCTACACTACAGAATGTTTCATTCATTCACGCGAATCTTGAATTCATCTTGTTCTCCACTCCCAGCAGGTTTTCGTTTCACCACTGGTGAATGTCCAAGCAACCCAAGGCTGGTTTCAGCTGCGTGTTAACACTCGCAGCCGTGCTGTTCAATTGGCTATCCAGTGAACGCTGGTTAGCTCTTGATTTTCCTTCCACACACCGAGCCTTCAGAAATCATTCTTATCTCCACTTCAGAATGTTCCATTCGTTCCCTGCGAATCTGGAATTCCTCTGACTCTCCACACCAGGCAGATTTTCCTAACAACACTGGTGAATGACCAGGTAATCCAATGCTGGTTTTCAGCGGCTGTTCACACTCACAGCCTTGCTGTTCAATTGGCAATCCAATCAAACCTAGTCAGCTCTTCATTTTCCTGTCCACACAACCCAGCGTTCAGAAATCATTGGAATCTCTACTACAGAAATTTCCATTCATTCACTGTGAATCTGGAAATAATCTGAATCTGCATTCCAGGAAGGCTTTCGTTACACCACTGATGAATGTCCAAGTAAGCCAATGCTGGTTTTCAGTGGCCTGTTCATACTAAGAGACGTGCTGTTCATTTGGCTATCCACTCCACCCTGTTCAGCTCTACATTTTCGTGTCCACAAAACCCAGCCTTCAGAAATCATTGGAATCACCACTAGAGAATGCTCCATTCATTCACTGCGAATCTGGAATTCATCTGAACCTCCACTCCCGGCAGGTTTTCGTTACGCCACTGGTGAATGTCCAAGTAACTCAATACTGGTTTTCAGAGGCATGTTCAACTCGCAGAAGTGCTGTTCAATGGGCTATCCACTCAATATTGGTCAGCTCTTCATTTTCCTCTCCACACAAACCAGCCTTCAGAAATCATTGGGATCTCCACTACAGACTGTTCCATTCATTCACTGCGATTCTGCAATTCATCTCACTCTCCGCTCCAGGCAGGTTTTCATTACAGCACTGGTGAATGACCAAGTAATCCAATGCTGGTTTTCAGCCGCCTTTTCACACTCGCAGTGTGCTGTTCAATTGTCTATCCACTCAAACCTGGTCAGCCTTTCATTTTCTTTTCCACAATATCAGACTTCAGAAATCATTGGAATCGCCAGTACAGAATGTTCCATTCATTCACTGCCAATCTGGAATTCATCTGAATCTGCACTCCAGGTAGGCTTTCATTACACCACTTATGAATGTCCAAGTAACACAATGCTGGTTTTCAGCGGTCTGTTCACACTCTAAGCCCTGCTTTGTACTGGGTATCCACACAACTGTTGTCAGCTCTTCATTTTCATGTCCAAACAATCCAGACTTGAGAAATCATTGCAATCTCCAGTACAGAATGTTCCATTCATTCACTGCGAATCTGGAATTCAACTGAATCTCCACTACCTGCAGATTTATCTTACACCACTTGTGAATGTCCAAGTAAAACAATGCTGGTTTTCAGAGGCCTGTTCATGTTCGCAGTCGTGCTGTTCAATTGGCTATCCACTCAACCTGTTTTGCTCCTCATTTTCCTGTGCACACAACCCAGCCTTCAGAAATCATTGTAATCTCCACTACAGGATGTTCCATTCATTCACTGGGAATCTGGAATTCATCTGAATCTGCACTCCACGCAGGCTTTCGTTACACCACTGCTGAAAGTCGAAGTAATGCAATACTGGTTTTCAGTGGTCTGTTCACATTCGAAGCCGAGGCTTTTTACAGGCTATCCACTCAACACTGGTCAGCTCTTCATTTTCGTGTCCCCACAATCCAGATTTCAGAAATCATTGCAATCTCCACTACAGAATGTTCCATTCATTCACTGCGAGTCTGGAGTTTATCTGATTCTCCACTCCCGCCTGGTTAACATTACACCACTTGTGAATGTCCAAGTAAGCCAATGCTGGTTTTCAGAGGCCTGTTCATACTCGCAGCCGTGCTGTTTAATTGACAATTCACTCCACCCTGTTCAGCTCTTCATTGTCCCACCACACTACCAGCCTTCAGAAATCTTTGTTATCTCCACTACAGAATGTTCCATTCATTCACTGCGAATCTGGAATTCATCTGACTCTCAACTCCACGCAGGTTTTCATTACACCACTGTTGAATGTCCAAGTAACCCAATGCTGGTTTTCAGCGGCCTGTTCATATTCGCAGCCCTGCTGTTTACTTGGCTATCGATTCAAGCCTGGTCAGCTCTTCATTTTCCTGTCCACACAACACAGGCTTCAGAAATCATTGGAATCTCCTCTACAGAATGTTCCATTCATTCACTGCGAATGTGGAATTCAACTGACTCTCCACTCCATGCAGGTTTTCCTTACACCACTGATGAATGTCCAAGTAACCCAATGCTGGTTTTCAGCTGCATGTTCACACTCGCAGCCATGCTATACAATTGGCTTTCCACTAAATCCTGATTAGTTCTTGATTTTCCTTCCACACGACCCAGCCTTCAGAAATCATTGGAATCTCCACTAGAGAATGTTCCATTCATTCACTGCGAATCTGGAATTCCTCTGAACCTCCACTCCCGGCAGGTTTTCGTTACAGCACTGTTGAATGTCCAAGTAACCCAATGTTTTAAGTGTTTTCTTCACAAGCGCAGTGGTGCTGTTCAATTGGCTATCCACTCAACCCTGGCCAGCTCTACATTTTCCTGTCCACACCACAGAGACTGGAGAAATCATTGTTATCTCCACTACAGAATGTTCCATTCATTCACAGCGAATCTGGAATTCATCTGAATCTCCACTCCCGGCAGGTTTTCGTGACACCACTGGTAAATATCCAAGTAAGCCAATGCTGGTTTTAAGTGGCCTGCTCATACTCTCAGCCGTGCTGTTCAATTTGCTATCCACTCAACCCTCTTCAGCTCCATTTTCCTGTCCACATAACCCAAACTTCAGAAACAATTGGTATCTCCTCCACAGAATGTTCCATTCATTGACTGCAAATCTGAAATTCATCTAATTCTCAACTCCCGTCAGGTTTTCGTTACTACACCACTTGTGAATGTCCAATTAAGCCAAAGCTGGTTTTCAGTGGCCTGTTCTTACTACGAGACGTGCTGTTCATTTGGCTATCCATTCCACCCTGTTCAGCTCTACATTTTCGTGTCCACAAAACCCAGCCTTCAGAAATCATTGGAATCACCACTAGAGAATGTTCCATGCATTCACTGCGAATCTGGAATTCATCTGAATCTCCACTCCCGGCAGGTTTTCATTGCACCACTGCTGAATGTTCAAGTAACGCAATGATGGTTTTCAGCGGTCTATTCACACTCGAACCCGTGCTGTTCACGGTCTAGCGACTCAACACTGGTGAGTTCTTCTTTTTCCAGTTCAGACAATACAAACCTCAGAAACCATTGCAATCTACACTACAGAATGTTTCATTCATTCACGCGAATCTTGAATTCATCTTGTTCTCCACTCCCAGCAGGTTTTCGTTTCACCACTGGTGAATGTCCAAGCAACCCAAGGCTGGTTTCAGCTGCGTGTTAACACTCGCAGCCGTGCTGTTCAATTGGCTATCCAGTGAACGCTGGTTAGCTCTTGATTTTCCTTCCACACACCGAGCCTTCAGAAATCATTCTTATCTCCACTTCAGAATGTTCCATTCGTTCCCTGCGAATCTGGAATTCCTCTGACTCTCCACACCAGGCAGATTTTCCTAACAACACTGGTGAATGACCAGGTAATCCAATGCTGGTTTTCAGCGGCTGTTCACACTCACAGCCTTGCTGTTCAATTGGCAATCCAGTCAAACCTAGTCAGCTCTTCATTTTCCTGTCCACACAACCCAGCGTTCAGAAATCATTGGAATCTCTACTACAGAAATTTCCATTCATTCACTGTGAATCTGGAAATAATCTGAATCTGCATTCCAGGAAGGCTTTCGTTACACCACTGATGAATGTCCAAGTAATGCAATGCTGCTTCTTAGTGGTCTGTTCACACTCGAAACCGTGCTGTTCACTGGCTATCCACTCAACATTGGTCAGCTCTTCAATATCCTGTCCAGACTATCCAGATTTCTAAATCTTGGCAATCTCCACTACAGAATGTTCCATTCAATCACGCGAATCTGGAATTCATCAGAGTCTCCACTCCCGGCAGGTTTTCGTGACACCACTGGTATATGTCCAAGGAAGCCAATGCTGGTTTTAAGCCGCCTGCTTATACTCTCAGCCGTGCTGTTCAATTTGCTATCCACCCAACCCTATTCAGCTCTACATTTTCCTGTCCTCATAACCCAACCTTCAGAAATAATTGGTATCTCCTCCACAGAATGTTCCGTTCATTCACTGCGAATCTTAAATTCATCTGACTCTCAACTCCCGGCGGGTTATCGTTACACCACTTGTGAATGTCCAAGTAAGCCAATGCTGGTTTTCAGTGGCCTGTTCATACTAAGAGACGTGCTGTTCATTTGGCTATCCACTCCACCCTGTTCAGCTCTACATTTTCGTGTCCACAAAACCCAGCCTTCAGAAATCATTGGAATCACCACTAGAGAATGTTCCATTCATTCACTGCGAATCTGGAATTCATCTGAACCTCCACTCCCGGCAGGTTTTCGTTACACCACTGGTGAATGTCCAAGTAACTCAATACTGGTTTTCAGAGGCATGTTCAACTCGCAGAAGTGCTGTTCAATGGGCTATCCACTCAATATTGGTCAGCTCTTCATTTTCCTCACCACACAAACCAGCCTTCAGAAATCATTGGGATCTCCACTACAGACTGTTCCATTCATTCACTGCGATTCTGCAATTCATCTGACTCTCCGCTCCAGGCAGGTTTTCATTACAGCACTGGTGAATGACCAAGTAATCCAATGCTGGTTTTCAGCCGCCTTTTCACACTCGCAGTGTGCTGTTCAATTGTCTAGCCACTCAAACCTGGTCAGCCTTTCATTTTCTTTTCCACAATATCAGACTTCAGAAATCATTGGAATCGCCAGTACAGAATGTTCCATTCATTCACTGCCAATCTGGAATTCATCTGAATCTGCACTCCAGGTAGGCTTTCATTACACCACTTATGAATGTCCAAGTAACACAATGCTGGTTTTCAGCGGTCTGTTCACACTCTAAGCCCTGCTTTTTACTGGGTATCCACACAACTGTGGTCAGCTCTTCATTTTCATGTCCAAACAATCCAGACTTGAGAAATCATTGCAATCTCCAGTACAGAATGTTCCATTCATTCACTGCGAATCTGGAATTCAACTGAATCTCCACTACCTGCAGATTTATCTTACACCACTTGTGAATGTCCAAGTAAAACAATGCTGGTTTTCAGAGGCCTGTTCATGTTCGCAGTCGTGCTGTTCAATTGGCTATCCACTCAACCTGTTTTGCTCCTCATTTTCCTGTGCACACAACCCAGCCTTCAGAAATCATTGGAATCTCCACTACAGGATGTTCCATTCATTCACTGGGAATCTGGAATTCATCTGAATCTGCACTCCACGCAGGCTTTCGTTACACCACTGCTGAAAGTCGAAGTAATGCAATACTGGTTTTCAGTGGTCTGTTCACATTCGAAGCCGAGGCTTTTTACAGGCTATCCACTCAACACTGGTCAGCTCTTCATTTTCGTGTCCCCACAATCCAGATTTCAGAAATCATTGCAATCTCCACTACAGAATGTTCCATTCATTCACTGCGAGTCTGGAGTTTATCTGATTCTCCACTCCCGCCTGGTTAACATTACACCACTTGTGAATGTCCAAGTAAGCCAATGCTGGTTTTCAGAGGCCTGTTCATACTCGCAGCCGTGCTGTTTAATTGACAATTCACTCCACCCTGTTCAGCTCTTCATTGTCCCACCACACTACCAGCCTTCAGAAATCTTTGTTATCTCCACTACAGAATGTTCCATTCATTCACTGCGAATCTGGAATTCATCTGACTCTCAACTCCACGCAGGTTTTCATTACACCACTGTTGAATGTCCAAGTAACCCAATGCTGGTTTTCAGCGGCCTGTTCATATTCGCAGCCCTGCTGTTTACTTGGCTATCGATTCAAGCCTGGTCAGCTCTTCATTTTCCTGTCCACACAACACAGGCTTCAGAAATCATTGGAATCTCCTCTACAGAATGTTCCATTCATTCACTGCGAATGTGGAATTCAACTGACTCTCCACTCCATGCAGGTTTTCCTTACACCACTGATGAATGTCCAAGTAACCCAATGCTGGTTTTCAGCTGCATGTTCACACTCGCAGCCATGCTATACAATTGGCTTTCCACTAAATCCTGATTAGTTCTTGATTTTCCTTCCACACGACCCAGCCTTCAGAAATCATTGGAATCTCCACTAGAGAATGTTCCATTCATTCACTGCGAATCTGGAATTCCTCTGAACCTCCACTCCCGGCAGGTTTTCGTTACACCACTGTTGAATGTCCAAGTAACCCAATGTTTTAAGTGTTTTCTTCACAAGCGCAGTGGTGCTGTTCAATTGGCTATCCACTCAACCCTGGCCAGCTCTACATTTTCCTGTCCACACCACAGAGACTGGAGAAATCATTGTTATCTCCACTACAGAATGTTCCATTCATTCACAGCGAATCTGGAATTCATCTGAATCTCCACTCCCGGCAGGTTTTCGTGACACCACTGGTAAATATCCAAGTAAGCCAATGCTGGTTTTAAGTGGCCTGCTCATACTCTCAGCCGTGCTGTTCAATTTGCTATCCACTCAACCCTCTTCAGCTCCATTTTCCTGTCCACATAACCCAAACTTCAGAAACAATTGGTATCTCCTCCACAGAATGTTCCATTCATTGACTGCAAATCTGAAATTCATCTAATTCTCAACTCCCGTCAGGTTTTCGTTACACCACTTGTGAACGTCCAATTAAGCCAAAGCTGGTTTTCAGTGGCCTGTTCTTACTACGAGACGTGCTGTTCATTTGGCTATCCATTCCACCCTGTTCAGCTCTACATTTTCGTGTCCACAAAACCCAGCCTTCAGAAATCATTGGAATCACCACTAGAGAATGTTCCATTCATTCACTGCGAATCTGGAATTCATCTGAATCTCCACTCCCGGCAGGTTTTCATTGCACCACTGCTGAATGTTCAAGTAACGCAATGATGTTTTTCCGCGGTCTATTCACACTCGAACCCGTGCTGTTCACGGTCTAGCGACTCAACACTGGTGAGTTCTTCTTTTTCCAGTTCAGACAATACAAACCTCAGAAACCATTGCAATCTACACTACAGAATGTTTCATTCATTCACGCGAATCTTGAATTCATCTTGTTCTCCACTCCCAGCAGGTTTTCGTTTCACCACTCGTGAATGTCCAAGCAACCCAAGGCTGGTTTCAGCTGCGTGTTAACACTCGCAGCCGTGCTGTTCAATTGGCTATCCAGTGAACGCTGGTTAGCTCTTGATTTTCCTTCCACACACCGAGCCTTCAGAAATCATTCTTATCTCCACTTCAGAATGTTCCATTCGTTCCCTGCGAATCTGGAATTCCTCTGACTCTCCACACCAGGCAGATTTTCCTAACAACACTGGTGAATGACCAGGTAATCCAATGCTGGTTTTCAGCGGCTGTTCACACTCACAGCCTTGCTGTTCAATTGGCAATCCAATCAAACCTAGTCAGCTCTTCATTTTCCTGTCCACACAACCCAGCGTTCAGAAATCATTGGAATCTCTACTACAGAAATTTCCATTCATTCACTGTGAATCTGGAAATAATCTGAATCTGCATTCCAGGAAGGCTTTCGTTACACCACTGATGAATGTCCAAGTAAGCCAATGCTGGTTTTCAGTGGCCTGTTCATACTAAGAGACGTGCTGTTCATTTGGCTATCCACTCCACCCTGTTCAGCTCTACATTTTCGTGTCCACAAAACCCAGCCTTCAGAAATCATTGGAATCACCACTAGAGAATGCTCCATTCATTCACTGCGAATCTGGAATTCATCTGAACCTCCACTCCCGGCAGGTTTTCGTTACGCCACTGGTGAATGTCCAAGTAACTCAATACTGGTTTTCAGAGGCATGTTCAACTCGCAGAAGTGCTGTTCAATGGGCTATCCACTCAATATTGGTCAGCTCTTCATTTTCCTCTCCACACAAACCAGCCTTCAGAAATCATTGGGATCTCCACTACAGACTGTTCCATTCATTCACTGCGATTCTGCAATTCATCTCACTCTCCGCTCCAGGCAGGTTTTCATTACAGCACTGGTGAATGACCAAGTAATCCAATGCTGGTTTTCAGCCGCCTTTTCACACTCGCAGTGTGCTGTTCAATTGTCTATCCACTCAAACCTGGTCAGCCTTTCATTTTCTTTTCCACAATATCAGACTTCAGAAATCATTGGAATCGCCAGTACAGAATGTTCCATTCATTCACTGCCAATCTGGAATTCATCTGAATCTGCACTCCAGGTAGGCTTTCATTACACCACTTATGAATGTCCAAGTAACACAATGCTGGTTTTCAGCGGTCTGTTCACACTCTAAGCCCTGCTTTGTACTGGGTATCCACACAACTGTTGTCAGCTCTTCATTTTCATGTCCAAACAATCCAGACTTGAGAAATCATTGCAATCTCCAGTACAGAATGTTCCATTCATTCACTGCGAATCTGGAATTCAACTGAATCTCCACTACCTGCAGATTTATCTTACACCACTTGTGAATGTCCAAGTAAAACAATGCTGGTTTTCAGAGGCCTGTTCATGTTCGCAGTCGTGCTGTTCAATTGGCTATCCACTCAACCTGTTTTGCTCCTCATTTTCCTGTGCACACAACCCAGCCTTCAGAAATCATTGTAATCTCCACTACAGGATGTTCCATTCATTCACTGGGAATCTGGAATTCATCTGAATCTGCACTCCACGCAGGCTTTCGTTACACCACTGCTGAAAGTCGAAGTAATGCAATACTGGTTTTCAGTGGTCTGTTCACATTCGAAGCCGAGGCTTTTTACAGGCTATCCACTCAACACTGGTCAGCTCTTCATTTTCGTGTCCCCACAATCCAGATTTCAGAAATCATTGCAATCTCCACTACAGAATGTTCCATTCATTCACTGCGAGTCTGGAGTTTATCTGATTCTCCACTCCCGCCTGGTTAACATTACACCACTTGTGAATGTCCAAGTAAGCCAATGCTGGTTTTCAGAGGCCTGTTCATACTCGCAGCCGTGCTGTTTAATTGACAATTCACTCCACCCTGTTCAGCTCTTCATTGTCCCACCACACTACCAGCCTTCAGAAATCTTTGTTATCTCCACTACAGAATGTTCCATTCATTCACTGCGAATCTGGAATTCATCTGACTCTCAACTCCACGCAGGTTTTCATTACACCACTGTTGAATGTCCAAGTAACCCAATGCTGGTTTTCAGCGGCCTGTTCATATTCGCAGCCCTGCTGTTTACTTGGCTATCGATTCAAGCCTGGTCAGCTCTTCATTTTCCTGTCCACACAACACAGGCTTCAGAAATCATTGGAATCTCCTCTACAGAATGTTCCATTCATTCACTGCGAATGTGGAATTCAACTGACTCTCCACTCCATGCAGGTTTTCCTTACACCACTGATGAATGTCCAAGTAACCCAATGCTGGTTTTCAGCTGCATGTTCACACTCGCAGCCATGCTATACAATTGGCTTTCCACTAAATCCTGATTAGTTCTTGATTTTCCTTCCACACGACCCAGCCTTCAGAAATCATTGGAATCTCCACTAGAGAATGTTCCATTCATTCACTGCGAATCTGGAATTCCTCTGAACCTCCACTCCCGGCAGGTTTTCGTTACACCACTGTTGAATGTCCAAGTAACCCAATGTTTTAAGTGTTTTCTTCACAAGCGCAGTGGTGCTGTTCAATTGGCTATCCACTCAACCCTGGCCAGCTCTACATTTTCCTGTCCACACCACAGAGACTGGAGAAATCATTGTTATCTCCACTACAGAATGTTCCATTCATTCACAGCGAATCTGGAATTCATCTGAATCTCCACTCCCGGCAGGTTTTCGTGACACCACTGGTAAATATCCAAGTAAGCCAATGCTGGTTTTAAGTGGCCTGCTCATACTCTCAGCCGTGCTGTTCAATTTGCTATCCACTCAACCCTCTTCAGCTCCATTTTCCTGTCCACATAACCCAAACTTCAGAAACAATTGGTATCTCCTCCACAGAATGTTCCATTCATTGACTGCAAATCTGAAATTCATCTAATTCTCAACTCCCGTCAGGTTTTCGTTACTACACCACTTGTGAATGTCCAATTAAGCCAAAGCTGGTTTTCAGTGGCCTGTTCTTACTACGAGACGTGCTGTTCATTTGGCTATCCATTCCACCCTGTTCAGCTCTACATTTTCGTGTCCACAAAACCCAGCCTTCAGAAATCATTGGAATCACCACTAGAGAATGTTCCATGCATTCACTGCGAATCTGGAATTCATCTGAATCTCCACTCCCGGCAGGTTTTCATTGCACCACTGCTGAATGTTCAAGTAACGCAATGATGGTTTTCAGCGGTCTATTCACACTCGAACCCGTGCTGTTCACGGTCTAGCGACTCAACACTGGTGAGTTCTTCTTTTTCCAGTTCAGACAATACAAACCTCAGAAACCATTGCAATCTACACTACAGAATGTTTCATTCATTCACGCGAATCTTGAATTCATCTTGTTCTCCACTCCCAGCAGGTTTTCGTTTCACCACTGGTGAATGTCCAAGCAACCCAAGGCTGGTTTCAGCTGCGTGTTAACACTCGCAGCCGTGCTGTTCAATTGGCTATCCAGTGAACGCTGGTTAGCTCTTGATTTTCCTTCCACACACCGAGCCTTCAGAAATCATTCTTATCTCCACTTCAGAATGTTCCATTCGTTCCCTGCGAATCTGGAATTCCTCTGACTCTCCACACCAGGCAGATTTTCCTAACAACACTGGTGAATGACCAGGTAATCCAATGCTGGTTTTCAGCGGCTGTTCACACTCACAGCCTTGCTGTTCAATTGGCAATCCAGTCAAACCTAGTCAGCTCTTCATTTTCCTGTCCACACAACCCAGCGTTCAGAAATCATTGGAATCTCTACTACAGAAATTTCCATTCATTCACTGTGAATCTGGAAATAATCTGAATCTGCATTCCAGGAAGGCTTTCGTTACACCACTGATGAATGTCCAAGTAATGCAATGCTGCTTCTTAGTGGTCTGTTCACACTCGAAACCGTGCTGTTCACTGGCTATCCACTCAACATTGGTCAGCTCTTCAATATCCTGTCCAGACTATCCAGATTTCTAAATCTTGGCAATCTCCACTACAGAATGTTCCATTCAATCACGCGAATCTGGAATTCATCAGAGTCTCCACTCCCGGCAGGTTTTCGTGACACCACTGGTATATGTCCAAGGAAGCCAATGCTGGTTTTAAGCCGCCTGCTTATACTCTCAGCCGTGCTGTTCAATTTGCTATCCACCCAACCCTATTCAGCTCTACATTTTCCTGTCCTCATAACCCAACCTTCAGAAATAATTGGTATCTCCTCCACAGAATGTTCCGTTCATTCACTGCGAATCTTAAATTCATCTGACTCTCAACTCCCGGCGGGTTATCGTTACACCACTTGTGAATGTCCAAGTAAGCCAATGCTGGTTTTCAGTGGCCTGTTCATACTAAGAGACGTGCTGTTCATTTGGCTATCCACTCCACCCTGTTCAGCTCTACATTTTCGTGTCCACAAAACCCAGCCTTCAGAAATCATTGGAATCACCACTAGAGAATGTTCCATTCATTCACTGCGAATCTGGAATTCATCTGAACCTCCACTCCCGGCAGGTTTTCGTTACGCCACTGGTGAATGTCCAAGTAACTCAATACTGGTTTTCAGAGGCATGTTCAACTCGCAGAAGTGCTGTTCAATGGGCTATCCACTCAATATTGGTCAGCTCTTCATTTTCCTCTCCACACAAACCAGCCTTCAGAAATCATTGGGATCTCCACTACAGACTGTTCCATTCATTCACTGCGATTCTGCAATTCATCTGACTCTCCGCTCCAGGCAGGTTTTCATTACAGCACTGGTGAATGACCAAGTAATCCAATGCTGGTTTTCAGCCGCCTTTTCACACTCGCAGTGTGCTGTTCAATTGTCTATCCACTCAAACCTGGTCAGCCTTTCATTTTCTTTTCCACAATATCAGACTTCAGAAATCATTGGAATCGCCAGTACAGAATGTTCCATTCATTCACTGCCAATCTGGAATTCATCTGAATCTGCACTCCAGGTAGGCTTTCATTACACCACTTATGAATGTCCAAGTAACACAATGCTGGTTTTCAGCGGTCTGTTCACACTCTAAGCCCTGCTTTTTACTGGGTATCAACACAACTGTGGTCAGCTCTTCATTTTCATGTCCAAACAATCCAGACTTGAGAAATCATTGCAATCTCCAGTACAGAATGTTCCATTCATTCACTGCGAATCTGGAATTCAACTGAATCTCCACTACCTGCAGATTTATCTTACACCACTTGTGAATGTCCAAGTAAAACAATGCTGGTTTTCAGAGGCCTGTTCATGTTCGCAGTCGTGCTGTTCAATTGGCTATCCACTCAACCTGTTTTGCTCCTCATTTTCCTGTGCACACAACCCAGCCTTCAGAAATCATTGTAATCTCCACTACAGGATGTTCCATTCATTCACTGGGAATCTGGAATTCATCTGAATCTGCACTCCACGCAGGCTTTCGTTACACCACTGCTGAAAGTCGAAGTAATGCAATACTGGTTTTCAGTGGTCTGTTCACATTCGAAGCCGAGGCTTTTTACAGGCTATCCACTCAACACTGGTCAGCTCTTCATTTTCGTGTCCCCACAATCCAGATTTCAGAAATCATTGCAATCTCCACTACAGAATGTTCCATTCATTCACTGCGAGTCTGGAGTTTATCTGATTCTCCACTCCCGCCTGGTTAACATTACACCACTTGTGAATGTCCAAGTAAGCCAATGCTGGTTTTCAGAGGCCTGTTCATACTCGCAGCCGTGCTGTTTAATTGACAATTCACTCCACCCTGTTCAGCTCTTCATTGTCCCACCACACTACCAGCCTTCAGAAATCTTTGTTATCTCCACTACAGAATGTTCCATTCATTCACTGCGAATCTGGAATTCATCTGACTCTCAACTCCACGCAGGTTTTCATTACACCACTGTTGAATGTCCAAGTAACCCAATGCTGGTTTTCAGCGGCCTGTTCATATTCGCAGCCCTGCTGTTTACTTGGCTATCGATTCAAGCCTGGTCAGCTCTTCATTTTCCTGTCCACACAACACAGGCTTCAGAAATCATTGGAAGCTCCTCTACAGAATGTTCCATTCATTCACTGCGAATGTGGAATTCAACTGACTCTCCACTCCATGCAGGTTTTCCTTACACCACTGATGAATGTCCAAGTAACCCAATGCTGGTTTTCAGCTGCATGTTCACACTCGCAGCCATGCTATACAATTGGCTTTCCACTAAATCCTGATTAGTTCTTGATTTTCCTTCCACACGACCCAGCCTTCAGAAATCATTGGAATCTCCACTAGAGAATGTTCCATTCATTCACTGCGAATCTGGAATTCCTCTGAAGCTCCACTCCCGGCAGGTTTTCGTTACACCACTGTTGAATGTCCAAGTAACCCAATGTTTTAAGTGTTTTCTTCACAAGCGCAGTGGTGCTGTTCAATTGGCTATCCACTCAACCCTGGCCAGCTCTACATTTTCCTGTCCACACCACAGAGACTGGAGAAATCATTGTTATCTCCACTACAGAATGTTCCATTCATTCACAGCGAATCTGGAATTCATCTGAATCTCCACTCCCGGCAGGTTTTCGTGACACCACTGGTAAATATCCAAGTAAGCCAATGCTGGTTTTAAGTGGCCTGCTCATACTCTCAGCCGTGCTGTTCAATTTGCTATCCACTCAACCCTCTTCAGCTCCATTTTCCTGTCCACATAACCCAAACTTCAGAAACAATTGGTATCTCCTCCACAGAATGTTCCATTCATTGACTGCAAATCTGAAATTCATCTAATTCTCAACTCCCGTCAGGTTTTCGTTACACCACTTGTGAATGTCCAATTAAGCCAAAGCTGGTTTTCAGTGGCCTGTTCTTACTACGAGACGTGCTGTTCATTTGGCTATCCATTCCACCCTGTTCAGCTCTACATTTTCGTGTCCACAAAACCCAGCCTTCAGAAATCATTGGAATCACCACTAGAGAATGTTCCATTCATTCACTGCGAATCTGGAATTCATCTGAATCTCCACTCCCGGCAGGTTTTCATTGCACCACTGCTGAATGTTCAAGTAACGCAATGATGGTTTTCAGCGGTCTATTCACACTCGAACCCGTGCTGTTCACGGTCTAGCGACTCAACACTGGTGAGTTCTTCTTTTTCCAGTTCAGACAATACAAACCTCAGAAACCATTGCAATCTACACTACAGAATGTTTCATTCATTCACGCGAATCTTGAATTCATCTTGTTCTCCACTCCCAGCAGGTTTTCGTTTCACCACTGGTGAATGTCCAAGCAACCCAAGGCTGGTTTCAGCTGCGTGTTAACACTCGCAGCCGTGCTGTTCAATTGGCTATCCAGTGAACGCTGGTTAGCTCTTGATTTTCCTTCCACACACCGAGCCTTCAGAAATCATTCTTATCTCCACTTCAGAATGTTCCATTCGTTCCCTGCGAATCTGGAATTCCTCTGACTCTCCACACCAGGCAGATTTTCCTAACAACACTGGTGAATGACCAGGTAATCCAATGCTGGTTTTCAGCGGCTGTTCACACTCACAGCCTTGCTGTTCAATTGGCAATCCAGTCAAACCTAGTCAGCTCTTCATTTTCCTGTCCACACAACCCAGCGTTCAGAAATCATTGGAATCTCTACTACAGAAATTTCCATTCATTCACTGTGAATCTGGAAATAATCTGAATCTGCATTCCAGGAAGGCTTTCGTTACACCACTGATGAATGTCCAAGTAATGCAATGCTGCTTCTTAGTGGTCTGTTCACACTCGAAACCGTGCTGTTCACTGGCTATCCACTCAACATTGGTCAGCTCTTCAATATCCTGTCCAGACTATCCAGATTTCTAAATCTTGGCAATCTCCACTACAGAATGTTCCATTCAATCACGCGAATCTGGAATTCATCAGAGTCTCCACTCCCGGCAGTTTTTCGTGACACCACTGGTATATGTCCAAGGAAGCCAATGCTGGTTTTAAGCCGCCTGCTTATACTCTCAGCCGTGCTGTTCAATTTGCTATCCACCCAACCCTATTCAGCTCTACATTTTCCTGTCCTCATAACCCAACCTTCAGAAATAATTGGTATCTCCTCCACAGAATGTTCCGTTCATTCACTGCGAATCTTAAATTCATCTGACTCTCAACTCCCGGCGGGTTATCGTTACACCACTTGTGAATGTCCAAGTAAGCCAATGCTGGTTTTCAGTGGCCTGTTCATACTAAGAGACGTGCTGTTCATTTGGCTATCCACTCCACCCTGTTCAGCTCTACATTTTCGTGTCCACAAAACCCAGCCTTCAGAAATCATTGGAATCACCACTAGAGAATGTTCCATTCATTCACTGCGAATCTGGAATTCATCTGAACCTCCACTCCCGGCAGGTTTTCGTTACGCCACTGGTGAATGTCCAAGTAACTCAATACTGGTTTTCAGAGGCATGTTCAACTCGCAGAAGTGCTGTTCAATGGGCTATCCACTCAATATTGGTCAGCTCTTCATTTTCCTCTCCACACAAACCAGCCTTCAGAAATCATTGGGATCTCCACTACAGACTGTTCCATTCATTCACTGCGATTCTGCAATTCATCTGACTCTCCGCTCCAGGCAGGTTTTCATTACAGCACTGGTGAATGACCAAGTAATCCAATGCTGGTTTTCAGCCGCCTTTTCACACTCGCAGTGTGCTGTTCAATTGTCTATCCACTCAAACCTGGTCAGCCTTTCATTTTCTTTTCCACAATATCAGACTTCAGAAATCATTGGAATCGCCAGTACAGAATGTTCCATTCATTCACTGCCAATCTGGAATTCATCTGAATCTGCACTCCAGGTAGGCTTTCATTACACCACTTATGAATGTCCAAGTAACACAATGCTGGTTTTCAGCGGTCTGTTCACACTCTAAGCCCTGCTTTTTACTGGGTATCCACACAACTGTGGTCAGCTCTTCATTTTCATGTCCAAACAATCCAGACTTGAGAAATCATTGCAATCTCCAGTACAGAATGTTCCATTCATTCACTGCGAATCTGGAATTCAACTGAATCTCCACTACCTGCAGATTTATCTTACACCACTTGTGAATGTCCAAGTAAAACAATGCTGGTTTTCAGAGGCCTGTTCATGTTCGCAGTCGTGCTGTTCAATTGGCTATCCACTCAACCTGTTTTGCTCCTCATTTTCCTGTGCACACAACCCAGCCTTCAGAAATCATTGTAATCTCCACTACAGGATGTTCCATTCATTCACTGGGAATCTGGAATTCATCTGAATCTGCACTCCACGCAGGCTTTCGTTACACCACTGCTGAAAGTCGAAGTAATGCAATACTGGTTTTCAGTGGTCTGTTCACATTCGAAGCCGAGGCTTTTTACAGGCTATCCACTCAACACTGGTCAGCTCTTCATTTTCGTGTCCCCACAATCCAGATTTCAGAAATCATTGCAATCTCCACTACAGAATGTTCCATTCATTCACTGCGAGTCTGGAGTTTATCTGATTCTCCACTCCCGCCTGGTTAACATTACACCACTTGTGAGTGTCCAAGTAAGCCAATGCTGGTTTTCAGAGGCCTGTTCATACTCGCAGCCGTGCTGTTTAATTGACAATTCACTCCACCCTGTTCAGCTCTTCATTGTCCCACCACACTACCAGCCTTCAGAAATCTTTGTTATCTCCACTACAGAATGTTCCATTCATTCACTGCGAATCTGGAATTCATCTGACTCTCAACTCCACGCAGGTTTTCATTACACCACTGTTGAATGTCCAAGTAACCCAATGCTGGTTTTCAGCGGCCTGTTCATATTCGCAGCCCTGCTGTTTACTTGGCTATCGATTCAAGCCTGGTCAGCTCTTCATTTTCCTGTCCACACAACACAGGCTTCAGAAATCATTGGAATCTCCTCTACAGAATGTTCCATTCATTCACTGCGAATGTGGAATTCAACTGACTCTCCACTCCATGCAGGTTTTCCTTACACCACTGATGAATGTCCAAGTAACCCAATGCTGGTTTTCAGCTGCATGTTCACACTCGCAGCCATGCTATACAATTGGCTTTCCACTAAATCCTGATTAGTTCTTGATTTTCCTTCCACACGACCCAGCCTTCAGAAGTCATTGGAATCTCCACTAGAGAATGTTCCATTCATTCACTGCGAATCTGGAATTCCTCTGAACCTCCACTCCCGGCAGGTTTTCGTTACACCACTGTTGAATGTCCAAGTAACCCAATGTTTTAAGTGTTT
Organism: Sorex fumeus; assembly: GCF_029834395.1. NCBI lineage: Eukaryota > Metazoa > Chordata > Mammalia > Eulipotyphla > Soricidae > Sorex > Sorex fumeus. The sequence goes on from NW_026606173.1 coordinate 2,257,156, forward strand.
TCTTCACAAGCGCAGTGGTGCTGTTCAATTGGCTATCCACTCAACCCTGGCCAGCTCTACATTTTCCTGTCCACACCACAGAGACTGGAGAAATCATTGTTATCTCCACTACAGAATGTTCCATTCATTCACAGCGAATCTGGAATTCATCTGAATCTCCACTCCCGGCAGGTTTTCGTGACACCACTGGTAAATATCCAAGTAAGCCAATGCTGGTTTTAAGTGGCCTGCTCATACTCTCAGCCGTGCTGTTCAATTTGCTATCCACTCAACCCTCTTCAGCTCCATTTTCCTGTCCACATAACCCAAACTTCAGAAACAATTGGTATCTCCTCCACAGAATGTTCCATTCATTGACTGCAAATCTGAAATTCATCTAATTCTCAACTCCCGTCAGGTTTTCGTTACACCACTTGTGAATGTCCAATTAAGCCAAAGCTGGTTTTCAGTGGCCTGTTCTTACTACGAGACGTGCTGTTCATTTGGCTATCCATTCCACCCTGTTCAGCTCTACATTTTCGTGTCCACAAAACCCAGCCTTCAGAAATCATTGGAATCACCACTAGAGAATGTTCCATGCATTCACTGCGAATCTGGAATTCATCTGAATCTCCACTCCCGGCAGGTTTTCATTGCACCACTGCTGAATGTTCAAGTAACGCAATGATGGTTTTCAGCGGTCTATTCACACTCGAACCCGTGCTGTTCACGGTCTAGCGACTCAACACTGGTGAGTTCTTCTTTTTCCAGTTCAAACAATACAAACCTCAGAAACCATTGCAATCTACACTACAGAATGTTTCATTCATTCACGCGAATCTTGAATTCATCTTGTTCTCCACTCCCAGCAGGTTTTCGTTTCACCACTGGTGAATGTCCAAGCAACCCAAGGCTGGTTTCAGCTGCGTGTTAACACTCGCAGCCGTGCTGTTCAATTGGCTATCCAGTGAACGCTGGTTAGCTCTTGATTTTCCTTCCACACACCGAGCCTTCAGAAATCATTCTTATCTCCACTTCAGAATGTTCCATTCGTTCCCTGCGAATCTGGAATTCCTCTGACTCTCCACACCAGGCAGATTTTCCTAACAACACTGGTGAATGACCAGGTAATCCAATGCTGGTTTTCAGCGGCTGTTCACACTCACAGCCTTGCTGTTCAATTGGCAATCCAGTCAAACCTAGTCAGCTCTTCATTTTCCTGTCCACACAACCCAGCGTTCAGAAATCATTGGAATCTCTACTACAGAAATTTCCATTCATTCACTGTGAATCTGGAAATAATCTGAATCTGCATTCCAGGAAGGCTTTCGTTACACCACTGATGAATGTCCAAGTAATGCAATGCTGCTTCTTACTGGTCTGTTCACACTCGAAACCGTGCTGTTCATTGGCTATCCACTCAATATCGGTCAGCTCTTCAATATCCTGTCCAGACTATCCAGATTTCTAAATGTTGGCAATCACCACTACAGAATGTTCCATTCAATCACGCGAATCTGGAATTCATCAGAGTCTCCACTCCTGGAAGGTTTTCGTGACACCACTGGTAAATGTCCAAGGAAGACAATGCTGGTTTTAAGCCGCCTGCTAACACACTCAGCCGTGCTGTTCAATTTGCTATCCACCCAACCCTATTCAGCTCTACATTTTCCTGTCCTCATAACCCAACCTTCAGAAATAATTGGTATCTCCTCCACAGAATGTTCCGTTCATTCACTGCGAATCTTAAATTCATCTGACTCTCAACTCCCGGCGGGTTATCGTTACACCACTTGTGAATGTCCAAGTAAGCCAATGCTGGTTTTCAGTGGCCTGTTCATACTAAGAGACGTGCTGTTCATTTGGCTATCCACTCCACCCTGTTCAGCTCTACATTTTCGTGTCCACAAAACCCAGCCTTCAGAAATCATTGGAATCACCACTAGAGAATGTTCCATTCATTCACTGCGAATCTGGAATTCATCTGAACCTCCACTCCCGGCAGGTTTTCGTTACGCCACTGGTGAATGTCCAAGTAACTCAATACTGGTTTTCAGAGGCATGTTCAACTCGCAGAAGTGCTGTTCAATGGGCTATCCACTCAATATTTGTCAGCTCTTCATTTTCCTCTCCACACAAACCAGCCTTCAGAAATCATTGGGATCTCCACTACAGACTGTTCCATTCATTCACTGCGATTCTGCAATTCATCTGACTCTCCGCTCCAGGCAGGTTTTCATTACAGCACTGGTGAATGACCAAGTAATCCAATGCTGGTTTTCAGCCGCCTTTTCACACTCGCAGTGTGCTGTTCAATTGTCTATCCACTCAAACCTGGTCAGCCTTTCATTTTCTTTTCCACAATATCAGACTTCAGAAATCATTGGAATCGCCAGTACAGAATGTTCCATTCATTCACTGCCAATCTGGAATTCATCTGAATCTGCACTCCAGGTAGGCTTTCATTACACCACTTATGAATGTCCAAGTAACACAATGCTGGTTTTCAGCGGTCTGTTCACACTCTAAGCCCTGCTTTTTACTGGGTATCCACACAACTGTGGTCAGCTCTTCATTTTCATGTCCAAACAATCCAGACTTGAGAAATCATTGCAATCTCCAGTACAGAATGTTCCATTCATTCACTGCGAATCTGGAATTCAACTGAATCTCCACTACCTGCAGATTTATCTTACACCACTTGTGAATGTCCAAGTAAAAGAATGCTGGTTTTCAGAGGCCTGTTCATGTTCGCAGTCGTGCTGTTCAATTGGCTATCCACTCAACCTGTTTTGCTCCTCATTTTCCTGTGCACACAACCCAGCCTTCAGAAATCATTGTAATCTCCACTACAGGATGTTCCATTCATTCACTGGGAATCTGGAATTCATCTGAATCTGCACTCCACGCAGGCTTTCGTTACACCACTGCTGAAAGTCGAAGTAATGCAATACTGGTTTTCAGTGGTCTGTTCACATTCGAAGCCGAGGCTTTTTACAGGCTATCCACTCAACACTGGTCAGCTCTTCATTTTCGTGTCCCCACAATCCAGATTTCAGAAATCATTGCAATCTCCACTACAGAATGTTCCATTCATTCACTGCGAGTCTGGAGTTTATCTGATTCTCCACTCCCGCCTGGTTAACATTACACCACTTGTGAATGTCCAAGTAAGCCAATGCTGGTTTTCAGAGGCCTGTTCATACTCGCAGCCGTGCTGTTTAATTGACAATTCACTCCACCCTGTTCAGCTCTTCATTGTCCCACCACACTACCAGCCTTCAGAAATCTTTGTTATCTCCACTACAGAATGTTCCATTCATTCACTGCGAATCTGGAATTCATCTGACTCTCAACTCCACGCAGGTTTTCATTACACCACTGTTGAATGTCCAAGTAACCCAATGCTGGTTTTCAGCGGCCTGTTCATATTCGCAGCCCTGCTGTTTACTTGGCTATCGATTCAAGCCTGGTCAGCTCTTCATTTTCCTGTCCACACAACACAGGCTTCAGAAATCATTGGAATCTCCTCTACAGAATGTTCCATTCATTCACTGCGAATGTGGAATTCAACTGACTCTCCACTCCATGCAGGTTTTCCTTACACCACTGATGAATGTCCAAGTAACCCAATGCTGGTTTTCAGCTGCATGTTCACACTCGCAGCCATGCTATACAATTGGCTTTCCACTAAATCCTGATTAGTTCTTGATTTTCCTTCCACACGACCCAGCCTTCAGAAATCATTGGAATCTCCACTAGAGAATGTTCCATTCATTCACTGCGAATCTGGAATTCCTCTGAACCTCCACTCCCGGCAGGTTTTCGTTACACCACTGTTGAATGTCCAAGTAACCCAATGTTTTAAGTGTTTTCTTCACAAGCGCAGTGGTGCTGTTCAATTGGCTATCCACTCAACCCTGGCCAGCTCTACATTTTCCTGTCCACACCACAGAGACTGGAGAAATCATTGTTATCTCCACTACAGAATGTTCCATTCATTCACAGCGAATCTGGAATTCATCTGAATCTCCACTCCCGGCAGGTTTTCGTGACACCACTGGTAAATATCCAAGTAAGCCAATGCTGGTTTTAAGTGGCCTGCTCATACTCTCAGCCGTGCTGTTCAATTTGCTATCCACTCAACCCTCTTCAGCTCCATTTTCCTGTCCACATAACCCAAACTTCAGAAACAATTGGTATCTCCTCCACAGAATGTTCCATTCATTGACTGCAAATCTGAAATTCATCTAATTCTCAACTCCCGTCAGGTTTTCGTTACTACACCACTTGTGAATGTCCAATTAAGCCAAAGCTGGTTTTCAGTGGCCTGTTCTTACTACGAGACGTGCTGTTCATTTGGCTATCCATTCCACCCTGTTCAGCTCTACATTTTCGTGTCCACAAAACCCAGCCTTCAGAAATCATTGGAATCACCACTAGAGAATGTTCCATGCATTCACTGCGAATCTGGAATTCATCTGAATCTCCACTCCCGGCAGGTTTTCATTGCACCACTGCTGAATGTTCAAGTAACGCAATGATGGTTTTCAGCGGTCTATTCACACTCGAACCCGTGCTGTTCACGGTCTAGCGACTCAACACTGGTGAGTTCTTCTTTTTCCAGTTCAGACAATACAAACCTCAGAAACCATTGCAATCTACACTACAGAATGTTTCATTCATTCACGCGAATCTTGAATTCATCTTGTTCTCCACTCCCAGCAGGTTTTCGTTTCACCACTGGTGAATGTCCAAGCAACCCAAGGCTGGTTTCAGCTGCGTGTTAACACTCGCAGCCGTGCTGTTCAATTGGCTATCCAGTGAACGCTGGTTAGCTCTTGATTTTCCTTCCACACACCGAGCCTTCAGAAATCATTCTTATCTCCACTTCAGAATGTTCCATTCGTTCCCTGCGAATCTGGAATTCCTCTGACTCTCCACACCAGGCAGATTTTCCTAACAACACTGGTGAATGACCAGGTAATCCAATGCTGGTTTTCAGCGGCTGTTCACACTCACAGCCTTGCTGTTCAATTGGCAATCCAGTCAAACCTAGTCAGCTCTTCATTTTCCTGTCCACACAACCCAGCGTTCAGAAATCATTGGAATCTCTACTACAGAAATTTCCATTCATTCACAGTGAATCTGGAAATAATCTGAATCTGCATTCCAGGAAGGCTTTCGTTACACCACTGATGAATGTCCAAGTAAGCCAATGCTGGTTTTCAGTGGCCTGTTCATACTAAGAGACGTGCTGTTCATTTGGCTATCCACTCCACCCTGTTCAGCTCTACATTTTCGTGTCCACAAAACCCAGCCTTCAGAAATCATTGGAATCACCACTAGAGAATGTTCCATTCATTCACTGCGAATCTGGAATTCATCTGAACCTCCACTCCCGGCAGGTTTTCGTTACGCCACTGGTGAATGTCCAAGTAACTCAATACTGGTTTTCAGAGGCATGTTCAACTCGCAGAAGTGCTGTTCAATGGGCTATCCACTCAATATTGGTCAGCTCTTCATTTTCCTCTCCACACAAACCAGCCTTCAGAAATCATTGGGAACTCCACTACAGACTGTTCCATTCATTCACTGCGATTCTGCAATTCATCTGACTCTCCGCTCCAGGCAGGTTTTCATTACAGCACTGGTGAATGACCAAGTAATCCAATGCTGGTTTTCAGCCGCCTTTTCACACTCGCAGTGTGCTGTTCAATTGTCTATCCACTCAAACCTGGTCAGCCTTTCATTTTCTTTTCCACAATATCAGACTTCAGAAATCATTGGAATCGCCAGTACAGAATGTTCCATTCATTCACTGCCAATCTGGAATTCATCTGAATCTGCACTCCAGGTAGGCTTTCATTACACCACTTATGAATGTCCAAGTAACACAATGCTGGTTTTCAGCGGTCTGTTCACACTCTAAGCCCTGCTTTTTACTGGGTATCCACACAACTGTGGTCAGCTCTTCATTTTCATGTCCAAACAATCCAGACTTGAGAAATCATTGCAATCTCCAGTACAGAATGTTCCATTCATTCACTGCGAATCTGGAATTCAACTGAATCTACACTACCTGCAGATTTATCTTACACCACTTGTGAATGTCCAAGTAAAACAATGCTGGTTTTCAGAGGCCTGTTCATGTTCGCAGTCGTGCTGTTCAATTGGCTATCCACTCAACCTGTTTTGCTCCTCATTTTCCTGTGCACACAACCCAGCCTTCAGAAATCATTGTAATCTCCACTACAGGATGTTCCATTCATTCACTGGGAATCTGGAATTCATCTGAATCTGCACTCCACGCAGGCTTTCGTTACACCACTGCTGAAAGTCGAAGTAATGCAATACTGGTTTTCAGTGGTCTGTTCACATTCGAAGCCGAGGCTTTTTACAGGCTATCCACTCAACACTGGTCAGCTCTTCATTTTCGTGTCCCCACAATCCAGATTTCAGAAATCATTGCAATCTCCACTACAGAATGTTCCATTCATTCACTGCGAGTCTGGAGTTTATCTGATTCTCCACTCCCGCCTGGTTAACATTACACCACTTGTGAATGTCCAAGTAAGCCAATGCTGGTTTTCAGAGGCCTGTTCATACTCGCAGCCGTGCTGTTTAATTGACAATTCACTCCACCCTGTTCAGCTCTTCATTGTCCCACCACACTACCAGCCTTCAGAAATCTTTGTTATCTCCACTACAGAATGTTCCATTCATTCACTGCGAATCTGGAATTCATCTGACTCTCAACTCCACGCAGGTTTTCATTACACCACTGTTGAATGTCCAAGTAACCCAATGCTGGTTTTCAGCGGCCTGTTCATATTCGCAGCCCTGCTGTTTACTTGGCTATCGATTCAAGCCTGGTCAGCTCTTCATTTTCCTGTCCACACAACACAGGCTTCAGAAATCATTGGAATCTCCTCTACAGAATGTTCCATTCATTCACTGCGAATGTGGAATTCAACTGACTCTCCACTCCATGCAGGTTTTCCTTACACCACTGATGAATGTCCAAGTAACCCAATGCTGGTTTTCAGCTGCATGTTCACACTCGCAGCCATGCTATACAATTGGCTTTCCACTAAATCCTGATTAGTTCTTGATTTTCCTTCCACACGACCCAGCCTTCAGAAATCATTGGAATCTCCACTAGAGAATGTTCCATTCATTCACTGCGAATCTGGAATTCCTCTGAACCTCCACTCCCGGCAGGTTTTCGTTACACCACTGTTGAATGTCCAAGTAACCCAATGTTTTAAGTGTTTTCTTCACAAGCGCAGTGGTGCTGTTCAATTGGCTATCCACTCAACCCTGGCCAGCTCTACATTTTCCTGTCCACACCACAGAGACTGGAGAAATCATTGTTATCTCCACTACAGAATGTTCCATTCATTCACAGCGAATCTGGAATTCATCTGAATCTCCACTCCCGGCAGGTTTTCGTGACACCACTGGTAAATATCCAAGTAAGCCAATGCTGGTTTTAAGTGGCCTGCTCATACTCTCAGCCGTGCTGTTCAATTTGCTATCCACTCAACCCTCTTCAGCTCCATTTTCCTGTCCACATAACCCAAACTTCAGAAACAATTGGTATCTCCTCCACAGAATGTTCCATTCATTGACTGCAAATCTGAAATTCATCTAATTCTCAACTCCCGTCAGGTTTTCGTTACACCACTTGTGAATGTCCAATTAAGCCAAAGCTGGTTTTCAGTGGCCTGTTCTTACTACGAGACGTGCTGTTCATTTGGCTATCCATTCCACCCTGTTCAGCTCTACATTTTCGTGTCCACAAAACCCAGCCTTCAGAAATCATTGGAATCACCACTAGAGAATGTTCCATGCATTCACTGCGAATCTGGAATTCATCTGAATCTCCACTCCCGGCAGGTTTTCATTGCACCACTGCTGAATGTTCAAGTAACGCAATGATGGTTTTCAGCGGTCTATTCACACTCGAACCCGTGCTGTTCACGGTCTAGCGACTCAACACTGGTGAGTTCTTCTTTTTCCAGTTCAGACAATACAAACCTCAGAAACCATTGCAATCTACACTACAGAATGTTTCATTCATTCACGCGAATCTTGAATTCATCTTGTTCTCCACTCCCAGCAGGTGTTCGTTTCACCACTGGTGAATGTCCAAGCAACCCAAGGCTGGTTTCAGCTGCGTGTTAACACTCGCAGCCGTGCTGTTCAATTGGCTATCCAGTGAACGCTGGTTAGCTCTTGATTTTCCTTCCACACACCGAGCCTTCAGAAATCATTCTTATCTCCACTTCAGAATGTTCCATTCGTTCCCTGCGAATCTGGAATTCCTCTGACTCTCCACACCAGGCAGATTTTCCTAACAACACTGGTGAATGACCAGGTAATCCAATGCTGGTTTTCAGCGGCTGTTCACATTCACAGCCTTGCTGTTCAATTGGCAATCCAGTCAAACCTAGTCAGCTCTTCATTTTCCTGTCCACAGAACCCAGCGTTCAGAAATCATTGGAATCTCTACTACAGAAATTTCCATTCATTCACTGTGAATCTGGAAATAATCTGAATCTGCATTCCAGGAAGGCTTTCGTTACACCACTGATGAATGTCCAAGTAATGCAATGCTGCTTCTTACTGGTCTGTTCACACTCGAAACCGTGCTGTTCATTGGCTATCCACTCAATATCGGTCAGCTCTTCAATATCCTGTCCAGACTATCCAGATTTCTAAATGTTGGCAATCACCACTACAGAATGTTCCATTCAATCACGCGAATCTGGAATTCATCAGAGTCTCCACTCCTGGAAGGTTTTCGTGACACCACTGGTAAATGTCCAAGGAAGACAATGCTGGTTTTAAGCCGCCTGCTAACACACTCAGCCGTGCTGTTCAATTTGCTATCCACCCAACCCTATTCAGCTCTACATTTTCCTGTCCTCATAACCCAACCTTCAGAAATAATTGGTATCTCCTCCACAGAATGTTCCGTTCATTCACTGCGAATCTTAAATTCATCTGACTCTCAACTCCCGGCGGGTTATCGTTACACCACTTGTGAATGTCCAAGTAAGCCAATGCTGGTTTTCAGTGGCCTGTTCATACTAAGAGACGTGCTGTTCATTTGGCTATCCACTCCACCCTGTTCAGCTCTACATTTTCGTGTCCACAAAACCCAGCCTTCAGAAATCATTGGAATCACCACTAGAGAATGTTTCATTCATTCACTGCGAATCTGGAATTCATCTGAACCTCCACTCCTGGCAGGTTTTCGTTACGCCACTGGTGAATGTCCAAGTAACTCAATACTGGTTTTCAGAGGCATGTTCAACTCGCAGAAGTGCTGTTCAATGGGCTATCCACTCAATATTGGTCAGCTCTTCATTTTCCTCTCCACACAAACCAGCCTTCAGAAATCATTGGGATCTCCACTACAGACTGTTCCATTCATTCACTGCGATTCTGCAATTCATCTGACTCTCCGCTCCAGGCAGGTTTTCATTACAGCACTGGTGAATGACCAAGTAATCCAATGCTGGTTTTCAGCCGCCTTTTCACACTCGCAGTGTGCTGTTCAATTGTCTATCCACTCAAACCTGGTCAGCCTTTCATTTTCTTTTCCACAATATCAGACTTCAGAAATCATTGGAATCGCCAGTACCGAATCTTCCATTCATTCACTGCCAATCTGGAATTCATCTGAATCTGCACTCCAGGTAGGCTTTCATTACACCACTTATGAATGTCCAAGTAACACAATGCTGGTTTTCAGCGGTCTGTTCACACTCTAAGCCCTGCTTTTTACTGGGTATCCACACAACTGTGGTCAGCTCTTCATTTTCATGTCCAAACAATCCAGACTTGAGAAATCATTGCAATCTCCAGTACAGAATGTTCCATTCATTCACTGCGAATCTGGAATTCAACTGAATCTCCACTACCTGCAGATTTATCTTACACCACTTGTGAATGTCCAAGTAAAACAATGCTGGTTTTCAGAGGCCTGTTCATGTTCGCAGTCGTGCTGTTCAATTGGCTATCCACTCAACCTGTTTTGCTCCTCATTTTCCTGTGCACACAACCCAGCCTTCAGAAATCATTGTAATCTCCACTACAGGATGTTCCATTCATTCACTGGGAATCTGGAATTCATCTGAATCTGCACTCCACGCAGGCTTTCGTTACACCACTGCTGAAAGTCGAAGTAATGCAATACTGGTTTTCAGTGGTCTGTTCACATTCGAAGCCGAGGCTTTTTACAGGCTATCCACTCAACACTGGTCAGCTCTTCATTTTCGTGTCCCCACAATCCAGATTTCAGAAATCATTGCAATCTCCACTACAGAATGTTCCATTCATTCACTGCGAGTCTGGAGTTTATCTGATTCTCCACTCCCGCCTGGTTAACATTACACCACTTGTGAATGTCCAAGTAAGCCAATGCTGGTTTTCAGAGGCCTGTTCATACTCGAAGCCGTGCTGTTTAATTGACAATTCACTCCACCCTGTTCAGCTCTTCATTGTCCCACCACACTACCAGCCTTCAGAAATCTTTGTTATCTCCACTACAGAATGTTCCATTCATTCACTGCGAATCTGGAATTCATCTGACTCTCAACTCCACGCAGGTTTTCATTACACCACTGTTGAATGTCCAAGTAACCCAATGCTGGTTTTCAGCGGCCTGTTCATATTCGCAGCCCTGCTGTTTACTTGGCTATCGATTCAAGCCTGGTCAGCTCTTCATTTTCCTGTCCACACAACACAGGCTTCAGAAATCATTGGAATCTCCTCTACAGAATGTTCCATTCATTCACTGCGAATGTGGAATTCAACTGACTCTCCACTCCATGCAGGTTTTCCTTACACCACTGATGAATGTCCAAGTAACCCAATGCTGGTTTTCAGCTGCATGTTCACACTCGCAGCCATGCTATACAATTGGCTTTCCACTAAATCCTGATTAGTTCTTGATTTTCCTTCCACACGACCCAGCCTTCAGAAATCATTGGAATCTCCACTAGAGAATGTTCCATTCATTCACTGCGAATCTGGAATTCCTCTGAACCTCCACTCCCGGCAGGTTTTCGTTACACCACTGTTGAATGTCCAAGTAACCCAATGTTTTAAGTGTTTTCTTCACAAGCGCAGTGGTGCTGTTCAATTGGCTATCCACTCAACCCTGGCCAGCTCTACATTTTCCTGTCCACACCACAGAGACTGGAGAAATCATTGTTATCTCCACTACAGAATGTTCCATTCATTCACAGCGAATCTGGAATTCATCTGAATCTCCACTCCCGGCAGGTTTTCGTGACACCACTGGTAAATATCCAAGTAAGCCAATGCTGGTTTTAAGTGGCCTGCTCATACTCTCAGCCGTGCTGTTCAATTTGCTATCCACTCAACCCTCTTCAGCTCCATTTTCCTGTCCACATAACCCAAACTTCAGAAACAATTGGTATCTCCTCCACAGAATGTTCCATTCATTGACTGCAAATCTGAAATTCATCTAATTCTCAACTCCCGTCAGGTTTTCGTTACACCACTTGTGAATGTCCAATTAAGCCAAAGCTGGTTTTCAGTGGCCTGTTCTTACTACGAGACGTGCTGTTCATTTGGCTATCCATTCCACCCTGTTCAGCTCTACATTTTCGTGTCCACAAAACCCAGCCTTCAGAAATCATTGGAATCACCACTAGAGAATGTTCCATGCATTCACTGCGAATCTGGAATTCATCTGAATCTCCACTCCCGGCAGGTTTTCATTGCACCACTGCTGAATGTTCAAGTAACGCAATGATGGTTTTCCGCGGTCTATTCACACTCGAACCCGTGCTGTTCACGGTCTAGCGACTCAACACTGGTGAGTTCTTCTTTTTCCAGTTCAGACAATACAAACCTCAGAAACCATTGCAATCTACACTACAGAATGTTTCATTCATTCACGCGAATCTTGAATTCATCTTGTTCTCCACTCCCAGCAGGTGTTCGTTTCACCACTGGTGAATGTCCAAGCAACCCAAGGCTGGTTTCAGCTGCGTGTTAACACTCGCAGCCGTGCTGTTCAATTGGCTATCCAGTGAACGCTGGTTAGCTCTTGATTTTCCTTCCACACACCGAGCCTTCAGAAATCATTCTTATCTCCACTTCAGAATGTTCCATTCGTTCCCTGCGAATCTGGAATTCCTCTGACTCTCCACACCAGGCAGATTTTCCTAACAACACTGGTGAATGACCAGGTAATCCAATGCTGGTTTTCAGCGGCTGTTCACACTCACAGCCTTGCTGTTCAATTGGCAATCCAGTCAAACCTAGTCAGCTCTTCATTTTCCTGTCCACACAACCCAGCGTTCAGAAATCATTGGAATCTCTACTACAGAAATTTCCATTCATTCACTGTGAATCTGGAAATAATCTGAATCTGCATTCCAGGAAGGCTTTCGTTACACCACTGATGAATGTCCAAGTAATGCAATGCTGCTTCTTAGTGGTCTGTTCACACTCGAAACCGTGCTGTTCATTGGCTATCCACTCAATATCGGTCAGCTCTTCAATATCCTGTCCAGACTATCCAGATTTCTAAATGTTGGCAATCACCACTACAGAATGTTCCATTCAATCACGCGAATCTGGAATTCATCAGAGTCTCCACTCCTGGAAGGTTTTCGTGACACCACTGGTAAATGTCCAAGGAAGACAATGCTGGTTTTAAGCCGCCTGCTAACACACTCAGCCGTGCTGTTCAATTTGCTATCCACCCAACCCTATTCAGCTCTACATTTTCCTGTCCTCATAACCCAACCTTCAGAAATAATTGGTATCTCCTCCACAGAATGTTCCGTTCATTCACTGCGAATCTTAAATTCATCTGACTCTCAACTCCCGGCGGGTTATCGTTACACCACTTGTGAATGTCCAAGTAAGCCAATGCTGGTTTTCAGTGGCCTGTTCATACTAAGAGACGTGCTGTTCATTTGGCTATCCACTCCACCCTGTTCAGCTCTACATTTTCGTGTCCACAAAACCCAGCCTTCAGAAATCATTGGAATCACCACTAGAGAATGTTCCATTCATTCACTGCGAATCTGGAATTCATCTGAACCTCCACTCCTGGCAGGTTTTCGTTACGCCACTGGTGAATGTCCAAGAAACTCAATACTGGTTTTCAGAGGCATGTTCAACTCGCAGAAGTGCTGTTCAATGGGCTATCCACTCAATATTGGTCAGCTCTTCATTTTCCTCTCCACACAAACCAGCCTTCAGAAATCATTGGGATCTCCACTACAGACTGTTCCATTCATTCACTGCGATTCTGCAATTCATCTGACTCTCCGCTCCAGGCAGGTTTTCATTACAGCACTGGTGAATGACCAAGTAATCCAATGCTGGTTTTCAGCCGCCTTTTCACACTCGCAGTGTGCTGTTCAATTGTCTATCCACTCAAACCTGGTCAGCCTTTCATTTTCTTTTCCACAATATCAGACTTCAGAAATCATTGGAATCGCCAGTACAGAATGTTCCATTCATTCACTGCCAATCTGGAATTCATCTGAATCTGCACTCCAGGTAGGCTTTCATTACACCACTTATGAATGTCCAAGTAACACAATGCTGGTTTTCAGCGGTCTGTTCACACTCTAAGCCCTGCTTTTTACTGGGTATCCACACAACTGTGGTCAGCTCTTCATTTTCATGTCCAAACAATCCAGACTTGAGAAATCATTGCAATCTCCAGTACAGAATGTTCCATTCATTCACTGCGAATCTGGAATTCAACTGAATCTCCACTACCTGCAGATTTATCTTACACCACTTGTGAATGTCCAAGTAAAACAATGCTGGTTTTCAGAGGCCTGTTCATGTTCGCAGTCGTGCTGTTCAATTGGCTATCCACTCAACCTGTTTTGCTCCTCATTTTCCTGTGCACACAACCCAGCCTTCAGAAATCATTGTAATCTCCACTACAGGATGTTCCATTCATTCACTGGGAATCTGGAATTCATCTGAATCTGCACTCCACGCAGGCTTTCGTTACACCACTGCTGAAAGTCGAAGTAATGCAATACTGGTTTTCAGTGGTCTGTTCACATTCGAAGCCGAGGCTTTTTACAGGCTATCCACTCAACACTGGTCAGCTCTTCATTTTCGTGTCCCCACAATCCAGATTTCAGAAATCATTGCAATCTCCACTACAGAATGTTCCATTCATTCACTGCGAGTCTGGAGTTTATCTGATTCTCCACTCCCGCCTGGTTAACATTACACCACTTGTGAATGTCCAAGTAAGCCAATGCTGGTTTTCAGAGGCCTGTTCATACTCGCAGCCGTGCTGTTTAATTGACAATTCACTCCACCCTGTTCAGCTCTTCATTGTCCCACCACACTACCAGCCTTCAGAAATCTTTGTTATCTCCACTACAGAATGTTCCATTCATTCACTGCGAATCTGGAATTCATCTGACTCTCAACTCCACGCAGGTTTTCATTACACCACTGTTGAATGTCCAAGTAACCCAATGCTGGTTTTCAGCGGCCTGTTCATATTCGCAGCCCTGCTGTTTACTTGGCTATCGATTCAAGCCTGGTCAGCTCTTCATTTTCCTGTCCACACAACACAGGCTTCAGAAATCATTGGAATCTCCTCTACAGAATGTTCCATTCATTCACTGCGAATGTGGAATTCAACTGACTCTCCACTCCATGCAGGTTTTCCTTACACCACTGATGAATGTCCAAGTAACCCAATGCTGGTTTTCAGCTGCATGTTCACACTCGCAGCCATGCTATACAATTGGCTTTCCACTAAATCCTGATTAGTTCTTGATTTTCCTTCCACACGACCCAGCCTTCAGAAATCATTGGAATCTCCACTAGAGAATGTTCCATTCATTCACTGCGAATCTGGAATTCCTCTGAACCTCCACTCCCGGCAGGTTTTCGTTACACCACTGTTGAATGTCCAAGTAACCCAATGTTTTAAGTGTTTTCTTCACAAGCGCAGTGGTGCTGTTCAATTGGCTATCCACTCAACCCTGGCCAGCTCTACATTTTCCTGTCCACACCACAGAGACTGGAGAAATCATTGTTATCTCCACTACAGAATGTTCCATTCATTCACAGCGAATCTGGAATTCATCTGAATCTCCACTCCCGGCAGGTTTTCGTGACACCACTGGTAAATATCCAAGTAAGCCAATGCTGGTTTTAAGTGGCCTGCTCATACTCTCAGCCGTGCTGTTCAATTTGCTATCCACTCAACCCTCTTCAGCTCCATTTTCCTGTCCACATAACCCAAACTTCAGAAACAATTGGTATCTCCTCCACAGAATGTTCCATTCATTGACTGCAAATCTGAAATTCATCTAATTCTCAACTCCCGTCAGGTTTTCGTTACACCACTTGTGAATGTCCAATTAAGCCAAAGCTGGTTTTCAGTGGCCTGTTCTTACTACGAGACGTGCTGTTCATTTGGCTATCCATTCCACCCTGTTCAGCTCTACATTTTCGTGTCCACAAAACCCAGCCTTCAGAAATCATTGGAATCACCACTAGAGAATGTTCCATGCATTCACTGCGAATCTGGAATTCATCTGAATCTCCACTCCCGGCAGGTTTTCATTGCACCACTGCTGAATGTTCAAGTAACGCAATGATGGTTTTCAGCGGTCTATTCACACTCGAACCCGTGCTGTTCACGGTCTAGCGACTCAACACTGGTGAGTTCTTCTTTTTCCAGTTCAGACAATACAAACCTCAGAAACCATTGCAATCTACACTACAGAATGTTTCATTCATTCACGCGAATCTTGAATTCATCTTGTTCTCCACTCCCAGCAGGTTTTCGTTTCACCACTGGTGAATGTCCAAGCAACCCAAGGCTGGTTTCAGCTGCGTGTTAACACTCGCAGCCGTGCTGTTCAATTGGCTATCCAGTGAACGCTGGTTAGCTCTTGATTTTCCTTCCACACACCGAGCCTTCAGAAATCATTCTTATCTCCACTTCAGAATGTTCCATTCGTTCCCTGCGAATCTGGAATTCCTCTGACTCTCCACACCAGGCAGATTTTCCTAACAACACTGGTGAATGACCAGGTAATCCAATGCTGGTTTTCAGCGGCTGTTCACACTCACAGCCTTGCTGTTCAATTGGCAATCCAGTCAAACCTAGTCAGCTCTTCATTTTCCTGTCCACACAACCCAGCGTTCAGAAATCATTGGAATCTCTACTACAGAAATTTCCATTCATTCACTGTGAATCTGGAAATAATCTGAATCTGCATTCCAGGAAGGCTTTCGTTACACCACTGATGAATGTCCAAGTAATGCAATGCTGCTTCTTAGTGGTCTGTTCACACTCGAAACCGTGCTGTTCATTGGCTATCCACTCAATATCGGTCAGCTCTTCAATATCCTGTCCAGACTATCCAGATTTCTAAATGTTGGCAATCACCACTACAGAATGTTCCATTCAATCACGCGAATCTGGAATTCATCAGTCTCCACTCCTGGAAGGTTTTCGTGACACCACTGGTAAATGTCCAAGGAAGACAATGCTGGTTTTAAGCCGCCTGCTAACACACTCAGCCGTGCTGTTCAATTTGCTATCCACCCAACCCTATTCAGCTCTACATTTTCCTGTCCTCATAACCCAACCTTCAGAAATAATTGGTATCTCCTCCACAGAATGTTCCGTTCATTCACTGCGAATCTTAAATTCATCTGACTCTCAACTCCCGGCGGGTTATCGTTACACCACTTGTGAATGTCCAAGTAAGCCAATGCTGGTTTTCAGTGGCCTGTTCATACTAAGAGACGTGCTGTTCATTTGGCTATCCACTCCACCCTGTTCAGCTCTACATTTTCGTGTCCACAAAACCCAGCCTTCAGAAATCATTGGAATCACCACTAGAGAATGTTCCATTCATTCACTGCGAATCTGGAATTCATCTGAACCTCCACTCCTGGCAGGTTTTCGTTACGCCACTGGTGAATGTCCAAGAAACTCAATACTGGTTTTCAGAGGCATGTTCAACTCGCAGAAGTGCTGTTCAATGGGCTATCCACTCAATATTGGTCAGCTCTTCATTTTCCTCTCCACACAAACCAGCCTTCAGAAATCATTGGGATCTCCACTACAGACTGTTCCATTCATTCACTGCGATTCTGCAATTCATCTGACTCTCCGCTCCAGGCAGGTTTTCATTACAGCACTGGTGAATGACCAAGTAATCCAATGCTGGTTTTCAGCCGCCTTTTCACACTCGCAGTGTGCTGTTCAATTGTCTAGCCACTCAAACCTGGTCAGCCTTTCATTTTCTTTTCCACAATATCAGACTTCAGAAATCATTGGAATCGCCAGTACAGAATGTTCCATTCATTCACTGCCAATCTGGAATTCATCTGAATCTGCACTCCAGGTAGGCTTTCATTACACCACTTATGAATGTCCAAGTAACACAATGCTGGTTTTCAGCGGTCTGTTCACACTCTAAGCCCTGCTTTTTACTGGGTATCCACACAACTGTGGTCAGCTCTTCATTTTCATGTCCAAACAATCCAGACTTGAGAAATCATTGCAATCTCCAGTACAGAATGTTCCATTCATTCACTGCGAATCTGGAATTCAACTGAATCTCCACTACCTGCAGATTTATCTTACACCACTTGTGAATGTCCAAGTAAAACAATGCTGGTTTTCAGAGGCCTGTTCATGTTCGCAGTCGTGCTGTTCAATTGGCTATCCACTCAACCTGTTTTGCTCCTCATTTTCCTGTGCACACAACCCAGCCTTCAGAAATCATTGTAATCTCCACTACAGGATGTTCCATTCATTCACTGGGAATCTGGAATTCATCTGAATCTGCACTCCACGCAGGCTTTCCTTACACCACTGCTGAAAGTCGAAGTAATGCAATACTGGTTTTCAGTGGTCTGTTCACATTCGAAGCCGAGGCTTTTTACAGGCTATCCACTCAACACTGGTCAGCTCTTCATTTTCGTGTCCCCACAATCCAGATTTCAGAAATCATTGCAATCTCCTCTACAGAATGTTCCATTCATCACTGCGAGTCTGGAGTTTATCTGATTCTCCACTCCCGCCTGGTTAACATTACACCACTTGTGAATGTCCAAGTAAGCCAATGCTGGTTTTCAGAGGCCTGTTCATACTCGCAGCCGTGCTGTTTAATTGACAATTCACTCCACCCTGTTCAGCTCTTCATTGTCCCACCACACTACCAGCCTTCAGAAATCTTTGTTATCTCCACTACAGAATGTTCCATTCATTCACTGCGAATCTGGAATTCATCTGACTCTCAACTCCACGCAGGTTTTCATTACACCACTGTTGAATGTCCAAGTAACCCAATGCTGGTTTTCAGCGGCCTGTTCATATTCGCAGCCCTGCTGTTTACTTGGCTATCGATTCAAGCCTGGTCAGCTCTTCATTTTCCTGTCCACACAACACAGGCTTCAGAAATCATTGGAATCTCCTCTACAGAATGTTCCATTCATTCACTGCGAATGTGGAATTCAACTGACTCTCCACTCCATGCAGGTTTTCCTTACACCACTGATGAATGTCCAAGTAACCCAATGCTGGTTTTCAGCTGCATGTTCACACTCGCAGCCATGCTATACAATTGGCTTTCCACTAAATCCTGATTAGTTCTTGATTTTCCTTCCACACGACCCAGCCTTCAGAAATCATTGGAATCTCCACTAGAGAATGTTCCATTCATTCACTGCGAATCTGGAATTCCTCTGAACCTCCACTCCCGGCAGGTTTTCGTTACACCACTGTTGAATGTCCAAGTAACCCAATGTTTTAAGTGTTTTCTTCACAAGCGCAGTGGTGCTGTTCAATTGGCTATCCACTCAACCCTGGCCAGCTCTACATTTTCCTGTCCACACCACAGAGACTGGAGAAATCATTGTTATCTCCACTACAGAATGTTCCATTCATTCACAGCGAATCTGGAATTCATCTGAATCTCCACTCCCGGCAGGTTTTCGTGACACCACTGGTAAATATCCAAGTAAGCCAATGCTGGTTTTAAGTGGCCTGCTCATACTCTCAGCCGTGCTGTTCAATTTGCTATCCACTCAACCCTCTTCAGCTCCATTTTCCTGTCCACATAACCCAAACTTCAGAAACAATTGGTATCTCCTCCACAGAATGTTCCATTCATTGACTGCAAATCTGAAATTCATCTAATTCTCAACTCCCGTCAGGTTTTCGTTACACCACTTGTGAATGTCCAATTAAGCCAAAGCTGGTTTTCAGTGGCCTGTTCTTACTACGAGACGTGCTGTTCATTTGGCTATCCATTCCACCCTGTTCAGCTCTACATTTTCGTGTCCACAAAACCCAGCCTTCAGAAATCATTGGAATCACCACTAGAGAATGTTCCATGCATTCACTGCGAATCTGGAATTCATCTGAATCTCCACTCCCGGCAGGTTTTCATTGCACCACTGCTGAATGTTCAAGTAACGCAATGATGGTTTTCAGCGGTCTATTCACACTCGAACCCGTGCTGTTCACGGTCTAGCGACTCAACACTGGTGAGTTCTTCTTTTTCCAGTTCAGACAATACAAACCTCAGAAACCATTGCAATCTACACTACAGAATGTTTCATTCATTCACGCGAATCTTGAATTCATCTTGTTCTCCACTCCCAGCAGGTGTTCGTTTCACCACTGGTGAATGTCCAAGCAACCCAAGGCTGGTTTCAGCTGCGTGTTAACACTCGCAGCCGTGCTGTTCAATTGGCTATCCAGTGAACGCTGGTTAGCTCTTGATTTTCCTTCCACACACCGAGCCTTCAGAAATCATTCTTATCTCCACTTCAGAATGTTCCATTCGTTCCCTGCGAATCTGGAATTCCTCTGACTCTCCACACCAGGCAGATTTTCCTAACAACACTGGTGAATGACCAGGTAATCCAATGCTGGTTTTCAGCGGCTGTTCACACTCACAGCCTTGCTGTTCAATTGGCAATCCAGTCAAACCTAGTCAGCTCTTCATTTTCCTGTCCACACAACCCAGCGTTCAGAAATCATTGGAATCTCTACTACAGAAATTTCCATTCATTCACTGTGAATCTGGAAATAATCTGAATCTGCATTCCAGGAAGGCTTTCGTTACACCACTGATGAATGTCCAAGTAATGCAATGCTGCTTCTTAGTGGTCTGTTCACACTCGAAACCGTGCTCTTCATTGGCTATCCACTCAATATCGGTCAGCTCTTCAATATCCTGTCCAGACTATCCAGATTTCTAAATGTTGGCAATCACCACTACAGAATGTTCCATTCAATCACGCGAATCTGGAATTCATCAGAGTCTCCACTCCTGGAAGGTTTTCGTGACACCACTGGTAAATGTCCAAGGAAGACAATGCTGGTTTTAAGCCGCCTGCTAACACACTCAGCCGTGCTGTTCAATTTGCTATCCACCCAACCCTATTCAGCTCTACATTTTCCTGTCCTCATAACCCAACCTTCAGAAATAATTGGTATCTCCTCCACAGAATGTTCCGTTCATTCACTGCGAATCTTAAATTCATCTGACTCTCAACTCCCGGCGGGTTATCGTTACACCACTTGTGAATGTCCAAGTAAGCCAATGCTGGTTTTCAGTGGCCTGTTCATACTAAGAGACGTGCTGTTCATTTGGCTATGCACTCCACCCTGTTCAGCTCTACATTTTCGTGTCCACAAAACCCAGCCTTCAGAAATCATTGGAATCACCACTAGAGAATGTTCCATTCATTCACTGCGAATCTGGAATTCATCTGAACCTCCACTCCTGGCAGGTTTTCGTTACGCCACTGGTGAATGTCCAAGAAACTCAATACTGGTTTTCAGAGGCATGTTCAACTCGCAGAAGTGCTGTTCAATGGGCTATCCACTCAATATTGGTCAGCTCTTCATTTTCCTCTCCACACAAACCAGCCTTCAGAAATCATTGGGATCTCCACTACAGACTGTTCCATTCATTCACTGCGATTCTGCAATTCATCTGACTCTCCGCTCCAGGCAGGTTTTCATTACAGCACTGGTGAATGACCAAGTAATCCAATGCTGGTTTTCAGCCGCCTTTTCACACTCGCAGTGTGCTGTTCAATTGTCTAGCCACTCAAACCTGGTCAGCCTTTCATTTTCTTTTCCACAATATCAGACTTCAGAAATCATTGGAATCGCCAGTACAGAATGTTCCATTCATTCACTGCCAATCTGGAATTCATCTGAATCTGCACTCCAGGTAGGCTTTCATTACACCACTTATGAATGTCCAAGTAACACAATGCTGGTTTTCAGCGGTCTGTTCACACTCTAAGCCCTGCTTTTTACTGGGTATCCACACAACTGTGGTCAGCTCTTCATTTTCATGTCCAAACAATCCAGACTTGAGAAATCATTGCAATCTCCAGTACAGAATGTTCCATTCATTCACTGCGAATCTGGAATTCAACTGAATCTCCACTACCTGCAGATTTATCTTACACCACTTGTGAATGTCCAAGTAAAACAATGCTGGTTTTCAGAGGCCTGTTCATGTTCGCAGTCGTGCTGTTCAATTGGCTATCCACTCAACCTGTTTTGCTGCTCATTTTCCTGTGCACACAACCCAGCCTTCAGAAATCATTGTAATCTCCACTACAGGATGTTCCATTCATTCACTGGGAATCTGGAATTCATCTGAATCTGCACTCCACGCAGGCTTTCGTTACACCACT
Organism: Sorex fumeus; assembly: GCF_029834395.1. Taxonomy (NCBI): domain Eukaryota; kingdom Metazoa; phylum Chordata; class Mammalia; order Eulipotyphla; family Soricidae; genus Sorex; species Sorex fumeus. The sequence goes on from NW_026606173.1 coordinate 2,278,876, forward strand.
GCTGAAAGTCGAAGTAATGCAATACTGGTTTTCAGTGGTCTGTTCACATTCGAAGCCGAGGCTTTTTACAGGCTATCCACTCAACACTGGTCAGCTCTTCATTTTCGTGTCCCCACAATCCAGATTTCAGAAATCATTGCAATCTCCACTACAGAATGTTCCATTCATTCACTGCGAGTCTGGAGTTTATCTGATTCTCCACTCCCGCCTGGTTAACATTACACCACTTGTGAATGTCCAAGTAAGCCAATGCTGGTTTTCAGAGGCCTGTTCATACTCGCAGCCGTGCTGTTTAATTGACAATTCACTCCACCCTGTTCAGCTCTTCATTGTCCCACCACACTACCAGCCTTCAGAAATCTTTGTTATCTCCACTACAGAATGTTCCATTCATTCACTGCGAATCTGGAATTCATCTGACTCTCAACTCCACGCAGGTTTTCATTACACCACTGTTGAATGTCCAAGTAACCCAATGCTGGTTTTCAGCGGCCTGTTCATATTCGCAGCCCTGCTGTTTACTTGGCTATCGATTCAAGCCTGGTCAGCTCTTCATTTTCCTGTCCACACAACACAGGCTTCAGAAATCATTGGAATCTCCTCTACAGAATGTTCCATTCATTCACTGCGAATGTGGAATTCAACTGACTCTCCACTCCATGCAGGTTTTCCTTACACCACTGATGAATGTCCAAGTAACCCAATGCTGGTTTTCAGCTGCATGTTCACACTCGCAGCCATGCTATACAATTGGCTTTCCACTAAATCCTGATTAGTTCTTGATTTTCCTTCCACACGACCCAGCCTTCAGAAATCATTGGAATCTCCACTAGAGAATGTTCCATTCATTCACTGCGAATCTGGAATTCCTCTGAACCTCCACTCCCGGCAGGTTTTCGTTACACCACTGTTGAATGTCCAAGTAACCCAATGTTTTAAGTGTTTTCTTCACAAGCGCAGTGGTGCTGTTCAATTGGCTATCCACTCAACCCTGGCCAGCTCTACATTTTCCTGTCCACACCACAGAGACTGGAGAAATCATTGTTATCTCCACTACAGAATGTTCCATTCATTCACAGCGAATCTGGAATTCATCTGAATCTCCACTCCCGGCAGGTTTTCGTGACACCACTGGTAAATATCCAAGTAAGCCAATGCTGGTTTTAAGTGGCCTGCTCATACTCTCAGCCGTGCTGTTCAATTTGCTATCCACTCAACCCTCTTCAGCTCCATTTTCCTGTCCACATAACCCAAACCTCAGAAACAATTGGTATCTCCTCCACAGAATGTTCCATTCATTGACTGCAAATCTGAAATTCATCTAATTCTCAACTCCCGTCAGGTTTTCGTTACACCACTTGTGAATGTCCAATTAAGCCAAAGCTGGTTTTCAGTGGCCTGTTCTTACTACGAGACGTGCTGTTCATTTGGCTATCCATTCCACCCTGTTCAGCTCTACATTTTCGTGTCCACAAAACCCAGCCTTCAGAAATCATTGGAATCACCACTAGAGAATGTTCCATGCATTCACTGCGAATCTGGAATTCATCTGAATCTCCACTCCCGGCAGGTTTTCATTGCACCACTGCTGAATGTTCAAGTAACGCAATGATGGTTTTCAGCGGTCTATTCACACTCGAACCCGTGCTGTTCACGGTCTAGCGACTCAACACTGGTGAGTTCTTCTTTTTCCAGTTCAGACAATACAAACCTCAGAAACCATTGCAATCTACACTACAGAATGTTTCATTCATTCACGCGAATCTTGAATTCATCTTGTTCTCCACTCCCAGCAGGTGTTCGTTTCACCACTGGTGAATGTCCAAGCAACCCAAGGCTGGTTTCAGCTGCGTGTTAACACTCGCAGCCGTGCTGTTCAATTGGCTATCCAGTGAACGCTGGTTAGCTCTTGATTTTCCTTCCACACACCGAGCCTTCAGAAATCATTCTTATCTCCACTTCAGAATGTTCCATTCGTTCCCTGCGAATCTGGAATTCCTCTGACTCTCCACACCAGGCAGATTTTCCTAACAACACTGGTGAATGACCAGGTAATCCAATGCTGGTTTTCAGCGGCTGTTCACACTCACAGCCTTGCTGTTCAATTGGCAATCCAGTCAAACCTAGTCAGCTCTTCATTTTCCTGTCCACACAACCCAGCGTTCAGAAATCATTGGAATCTCTACTACAGAAATTTCCATTCATTCACTGTGAATCTGGAAATAATCTGAATCTGCATTCCAGGAAGGCTTTCGTTACACCACTGATGAATGTCCAAGTAATGCAATGCTGCTTCTTAGTGGTCTGTTCACACTCGAAACCGTGCTGTTCATTGGCTATCCACTCAATATCGGTCAGCTCTTCAATATCCTGTCCAGACTATCCAGATTTCTAAATGTTGGCAATCACCACTACAGAATGTTCCATTCAATCACGCGAATCTGGAATTCATCAGAGTCTCCACTCCTGGAAGGTTTTCGTGACACCACTGGTAAATGTCCAAGGAAGACAATGCTGGTTTTAAGCCGCCTGCTAACACACTCAGCCGTGCTGTTCAATTTGCTATCCACCCAACCCTATTCAGCTCTACATTTTCCTGTCCTCATAACCCAACCTTCAGAAATAATTGGTATCTTCTCCACAGAATGTTCCGTTCATTCACTGCGAATCTTAAATTCATCTGACTCTCAACTCCCGGCGGGTTATCGTTACACCACTTGTGAATGTCCAAGTAAGCCAATGCTGGTTTTCAGTGGCCTGTTCATACTAAGAGACGTGCTGTTCATTTGGCTATCCACTCCACCCTGTTCAGCTCTACATTTTCGTGTCCACAAAACCCAGCCTTCAGAAATCATTGGAATCACCACTAGAGAATGTTCCATTCATTCACTGCGAATCTGGAATTCATCTGAACCTCCACTCCTGGCAGGTTTTCGTTACGCCACTGGTGAATGTCCAAGAAACTCAATACTGGTTTTCAGAGGCATGTTCAACTCGCAGAAGTGCTGTTCAATGGGCTATCCACTCAATATTGGTCAGCTCTTCATTTTCCTCTCCACACAAACCAGCCTTCAGAAATCATTGGGATCTCCACTACAGACTGTTCCATTCATTCACTGCGATTCTGCAATTCATCTGACTCTCCGCTCCAGGCAGGTTTTCATTACAGCACTGGTGAATGACCAAGTAATCCAATGCTGGTTTTCAGCTGCCTTTTCACACTCGCAGTGTGCTGTTCAATTGTCTAGCCACTCAAACCTGGTCAGCCTTTCATTTTCTTTTCCACAATATCAGACTTCAGAAATCATTGGAATCGCCAGTACAGAATCTTCCATACATTCACTGCCAATCTGGAATTCATCTGAATCTGCACTCCAGGTAGGCTTTCATTACACCACTTATGAATGTCCAAGTAACACAATGCTGGTTTTCAGCGGTCTGTTCACACTCTAAGCCCTGCTTTTTACTGGGTATCCACACAACTGTGGTCAGCTCTTCATTTTCATGTCCAAACAATCCAGACTTGAGAAATCATTGCAATCTCCAGTACAGAATGTTCCATTCATTCACTGCGAATCTGGAATTCAACTGAATCTCCACTACCTGCAGATTTATCTTACACCACTTGTGAATGTCCAAGTAAAACAATGCTGGTTTTCAGAGGCCTGTTCATGTTCGCAGTCGTGCTGTTCAATTGGCTATCCACTCAACCTGTTTTGCTCCTCATTTTCCTGTGCACACAACCCAGCCTTCAGAAATCATTGTAATCTCCACTACAGGATGTTCCATTCATTCACTGGGAATCTGGAATTCATCTGAATCTGCACTCCACGCAGGCTTTCGTTACACCACTGCTGAAAGTCGAAGTAATGCAATACTGGTTTTCAGTGGTCTGTTCACATTCGAAGCCGAGGCTTTTTACAGGCTATCCACTCAACACTGGTCAGCTCTTCATTTTCGTGTCCCCACAATCCAGATTTCAGAAATCATTGCAATCTCCACTACAGAATGTTCCATTCATTCACTGCGAGTCTGGAGTTTATCTGATTCTCCACTCCCGCCTGGTTAACATTACACCACTTGTGAATGTCCAAGTAAGCCAATGCTGGTTTTCAGAGGCCTGTTCATACTCGCAGCCGTGCTGTTTAATTGACAATTCACTCCACCCTGTTCAGCTCTTCATTGTCCCACCACACTACCAGCCTTCAGAAATCTTTGTTATCTCCACTACAGAATGTTCCATTCATTCACTGCGAATCTGGAATTCATCTGACTCTCAACTCCACGCAGGTTTTCATTACACCACTGTTGAATGTCCAAGTAACCCAATGCTGGTTTTCAGCGGCCTGTTCATATTCGCAGCCCTGCTGTTTACTTGGCTATCGATTCAAGCCTGGTCAGCTCTTCATTTTCCTGTCCACACAACACAGGCTTCAGAAATCATTGGAATCTCCTCTACAGAATGTTCCATTCATTCACTGCGAATGTGGAATTCAACTGACTCTCCACTCCATGCAGGTTTTCCTTACACCACTGATGAATGTCCAAGTAACCCAATGCTGGTTTTCAGCTGCATGTTCACACTCGCAGCCATGCTATACAATTGGCTTTCCACTAAATCCTGATTAGTTCTTGATTTTCCTTCCACACGACCCAGCCTTCAGAAATCATTGGAATCTCCACTAGAGAATGTTCCATTCATTCACTGCGAATCTGGAATTCCTCTGAACCTCCACTCCCGGCAGGTTTTCGTTACACCACTGTTGAATGTCCAAGTAACCCAATGTTTTAAGTGTTTTCTTCACAAGCGCAGTGGTGCTGTTCAATTGGCTATCCACTCAACCCTGGCCAGCTCTACATTTTCCTGTCCACACCACAGAGACTGGAGAAATCATTGTTATCTCCACTACAGAATGTTCCATTCATTCACAGCGAATCTGGAATTCATCTGAATCTCCACTCCCGGCAGGTTTTCGTGACACCACTGGTAAATATCCAAGTAAGCCAATGCTGGTTTTAAGTGGCCTGCTCATACTCTCAGCCGTGCTGTTCAATTTGCTATCCACTCAACCCTCTTCAGCTCCATTTTCCTGTCCACATAACCCAAACCTCAGAAACAATTGGTATCTCCTCCACAGAATGTTCCATTCATTGACTGCAAATCTGAAATTCATCTAATTCTCAACTCCCGTCAGGTTTTCGTTACACCACTTGTGAATGTCCAATTAAGCCAAAGCTGGTTTTCAGTGGCCTGTTCTTACTACGAGACGTGCTGTTCATTTGGCTATCCATTCCACCCTGTTCAGCTCTACATTTTCGTGTCCACAAAACCCAGCCTTCAGAAATCATTGGAATCACCACTAGAGAATGTTCCATGCATTCACTGCGAATCTGGAATTCATCTGAATCTCCACTCCCGGCAGGTTTTCATTGCACCACTGCTGAATGGTCAAGTAACGCAATGATGGTTTTCAGCGGTCTATTCACACTCGAACCCGTGCTGTTCACGGTCTAGCGACTCAACACTGGTGAGTTCTTCTTTTTCCAGTTCAGACAATACAAACCTCAGAAACCATTGCAATCTACACTACAGAATGTTTCATTCATTCACGCGAATCTTGAATTCATCTTGTTCTCCACTCCCAGCAGGTGTTCGTTTCACCACTGGTGAATGTCCAAGCAACCCAAGGCTGGTTTCAGCTGCGTGTTAACACTCGCAGCCGTGCTGTTCAATTGGCTATCCAGTGAACGCTGGTTAGCTCTTGATTTTCCTTCCACACACCGAGCCTTCAGAAATCATTCTTATCTCCACTTCAGAATGTTCCATTCGTTCCCTGCGAATCTGGAATTCCTCTGACTCTCCACACCAGGCAGATTTTCCTAACAACACTGGTGAATGACCAGGTAATCCAATGCTGGTTTTCAGCGGCTGTTCACACTCACAGCCTTGCTGTTCAATTGGCAATCCAGTCAAACCTAGTCAGCTCTTCATTTTCCTGTCCACACAACCCAGCGTTCAGAAATCATTGGAATCTCTACTACAGAAATTTCCATTCATTCACTGTGAATCTGGAAATAATCTGAATCTGCATTCCAGGAAGGCTTTCGTTACACCACTGATGAATGTCCAAGTAATGCAATGCTGCTTCTTAGTGGTCTGTTCACACTCGAAACCGTGCTGTTCATTGGCTATCCACTCAATATCGGTCAGCTCTTCAATATCCTGTCCAGACTATCCAGATTTCTAAATGTTGGCAATCACCACTACAGAATGTTCCATTCAATCACGCGAATCTGGAATTCATCAGAGTCTCCACTCCTGGAAGGTTTTCGTGACACCACTGGTAAATGTCCAAGGAAGACAATGCTGGTTTTAAGCCGCCTGCTAACACACTCAGCCGTGCTGTTCAATTTGCTATCCACCCAACCCTATTCAGCTCTACATTTTCCTGTCCTCATAACCCAACCTTCAGAAATAATTGGTATCTCCTCCACAGAATGTTCCGTTCATTCACTGCGAATCTTAAATTCATCTGACTCTCAACTCCCGGCGGGTTATCGTTACACCACTTGTGAATGTCCAAGTAAGCCAATGCTGGTTTTCAGTGGCCTGTTCATACTAAGAGACGTGCTGTTCATTTGGCTATCCACTCCACCCTGTTCAGCTCTACATTTTCGTGTCCACAAAACCCAGCCTTCAGAAATCATTGGAATCACCACTAGAGAATGTTCCATTCATTCACTGCGAATCTGGAATTCATCTGAACCTCCACTCCTGGCAGGTTTTCGTTACGCCACTGGTGAATGTCCAAGAAACTCAATACTGGTTTTCAGAGGCATGTTCAACTCGCAGAAGTGCTGTTCAATGGGCTATCCACTCAATATTGGTCAGCTCTTCATTTTCCTCTCCACACAAACCAGCCTTCAGAAATCATTGGGATCTCCACTACAGACTGTTCCATTCATTCACTGCGATTCTGCAATTCATCTGACTCTCCGCTCCAGGCAGGTTTTCATTACAGCACTGGTGAATGACCAAGTAATCCAATGCTGGTTTTCAGCCGCCTTTTCACACTCGCAGTGTGCTGTTCAATTGTCTAGCCACTCAAACCTGGTCAGCCTTTCATTTTCTTTTCCACAATATCAGACTTCAGAAATCATTGGAATCGCCAGTACAGAATCTTCCATACATTCACTGCCAATCTGGAATTCATCTGAATCTGCACTCCAGGTAGGCTTTCATTACACCACTTATGAATGTCCAAGTAACACAATGCTGGTTTTCAGCGGTCTGTTCACACTCTAAGCCCTGCTTTTTACTGGGTATCCACACAACTGTGGTCAGCTCTTCATTTTCATGTCCAAACAATCCAGACATGAGAAATCATTGCAATCTCCAGTACAGAATGTTCCATTCATTCACTGCGAATCTGGAATTCAACTGAATCTCCACTACCTGCAGATTTATCTTACACCACTTGTGAATGTCCAAGTAAAACAATGCTGGTTTTCAGAGGCCTGTTCATGTTCGCAGTCGTGCTGTTCAATTGGCTATCCACTCAACCTGTTTTGCTCCTCATTTTCCTGTGCACACAACCCAGCCTTCAGAAATCATTGTAATCTCCACTACAGGATGTTCCATTCATTCACTGGGAATCTGGAATTCATCTGAATCTGCACTCCACGCAGGCTTTCGTTACACCACTGCTGAAAGTCGAAGTAATGCAATACTGGTTTTCAGTGGTCTGTTCACATTCGAAGCCGAGGCTTTTTACAGGCTATCCACTCAACACTGGTCAGCTCTTCATTTTCGTGTCCCCACAATCCAGATTTCAGAAATCATTGCAATCTCCACTACAGAATGTTCCATTCATTCACTGCGAGTCTGGAGTTTATCTGATTCTCCACTCCCGCCTGGTTAACATTACACCACTTGTGAATGTCCAAGTAAGCCAATGCTGGTTTTCAGAGGCCTGTTCATACTCGCAGCCGTGCTGTTTAATTGACAATTCACTCCACCCTGTTCAGCTCTTCATGGTCCCACCACACTACCAGCCTTCAGAAATCTTTGTTATCTCCACTACAGAATGTTCCATTCATTCACTGCGAATCTGGAATTCATCTGACTCTCAACTCCACGCAGGTTTTCATTACACCACTGTTGAATGTCCAAGTAACCCAATGCTGGTTTTCAGCGGCCTGTTCATATTCGCAGCCCTGCTGTTTACTTGGCTATCGATTCAAGCCTGGTCAGCTCTTCATTTTCCTGTCCACACAACACAGGCTTCAGAAATCATTGGAATCTCCTCTACAGAATGTTCCATTCATTCACTGCGAATGTGGAATTCAACTGACTCTCCACTCCATGCAGGTTTTCCTTACACCACTGATGAATGTCCAAGTAACCCAATGCTGGTTTTCAGCTGCATGTTCACACTCGCAGCCATGCTATACAATTGGCTTTCCACTAAATCCTGATTAGTTCTTGATTTTCCTTCCACACGACCCAGCCTTCAGAAATCATTGGAATCTCCACTAGAGAATGTTCCATTCATTCACTGCGAATCTGGAATTCCTCTGAACCTCCACTCCCGGCAGGTTTTCGTTACACCACTGTTGAATGTCCAAGTAACCCAATGTTTTAAGTGTTTTCTTCACAAGCGCAGTGGTGCTGTTCAATTGGCTATCCACTCAACCCTGGCCAGCTCTACATTTTCCTGTCCACACCACAGAGACTGGAGAAATCATTGTTATCTCCACTACAGAATGTTCCATTCATTCACAGCGAATCTGGAATTCATCTGAATCTCCACTCCCGGCAGGTTTTCGTGACACCACTGGTAAATATCCAAGTAAGCCAATGCTGGTTTTAAGTGGCCTGCTCATACTCTCAGCCGTGCTGTTCAATTTGCTATCCACTCAACCCTCTTCAGCTCCATTTTCCTGTCCACATAACCCAAACTTCAGAAACAATTGGTATCTCCTCCACAGAATGTTCCATTCATTGACTGCAAATCTGAAATTCATCTAATTCTCAACTCCCGTCAGGTTTTCGTTACACCACTTGTGAATGTCCAATTAAGCCAAAGCTGGTTTTCAGTGGCCTGTTCTTACTACGAGACGTGCTGTTCATTTGGCTATCCATTCCACCCTGTTCAGCTCTACATTTTCGTGTCCACAAAACCCAGCCTTCAGAAATCATTGGAATCACCACTAGAGAATGTTCCATGCATTCACTGCGAATCTGGAATTCATCTGAATCTCCACTCCCGGCAGGTTTTCATTGCACCACTGCTGAATGTTCAAGTAACGCAATGATGGTTTTCAGCGGTCTATTCACACTCGAACCCGTGCTGTTCACGGTCTAGCGACTCAACACTGGTGAGTTCTTCTTTTTCCAGTTCAGACAATACAAACCTCAGAAACCATTGCAATCTACACTACAGAATGTTTCATTCATTCACGCGAATCTTGAATTCATCTTGTTCTCCACTCCCAGCAGGTTTTCGTTTCACCACTGGTGAATGTCCAAGCAACCCAAGGCTGGTTTCAGCTGCGTGTTAACACTCGCAGCCGTGCTGTTCAATTGGCTATCCAGTGAACGCTGGTTAGCTCTTGATTTTCCTTCCACACACCGAGCCTTCAGAAATCATTCTTATCTCCACTTCAGAATGTTCCATTCGTTCCCTGCGAATCTGGAATTCCTCTGACTCTCCACACCAGGCAGATTTTCCTAACAACACTGGTGAATGACCAGGTAATCCAATGCTGGTTTTCAGCGGCTGTTCACACTCACAGCCTTGCTGTTCAATTGGCAATCCAGTCAAACCTAGTCAGCTCTTCATTTTCCTGTCCACACAACCCAGCGTTCAGAAATCATTGGAATCTCTACTACAGAAATTTCCATTCATTCACTGTGAATCTGGAAATAATCTGAATCTGCATTCCAGGAAGGCTTTCGTTACACCACTGATGAATGTCCAAGTAATGCAATGCTGCTTCTTACTGGTCTGTTCACACTCGAAACCGTGCTGTTCATTGGCTATCCACTCAATATCGGTCAGCTCTTCAATATCCTGTCCAGACTATCCAGATTTCTAAATGTTGGCAATCACCACTACAGAATGTTCCATTCAATCACGCGAATCTGGAATTCATCAGAGTCTCCACTCCTGGAAGGTTTTCGTGACACCACTGGTAAATGTCCAAGGAAGACAATGCTGGTTTTAAGCCGCCTGCTAACACACTCAGCCGTGCTGTTCAATTTGCTATCCACCCAACCCTATTCAGCTCTACATTTTCCTGTCCTCATAACCCAACCTTCAGAAATAATTGGTATCTCCTCCACAGAATGTTCCGTTCATTCACTGCGAATCTTAAATTCATCTGACTCTCAACTCCCGGCGGGTTATCGTTACACCACTTGTGAATGTCCAAGTAAGCCAATGCTGGTTTTCAGTGGCCTGTTCATACTAAGAGACGTGCTGTTCATTTGGCTATGCACTCCACCCTGTTCAGCTCTACATTTTCGTGTCCACAAAACCCAGCCTTCAGAAATCATTGGAATCACCACTAGAGAATGTTCCATTCATTCACTGCGAATCTGGAATTCATCTGAACCTCCACTCCTGGCAGGTTTTCGTTACGCCACTGGTGAATGTCCAAGAAACTCAATACTGGTTTTCAGAGGCATGTTCAACTCGCAGAAGTGCTGTTCAATGGGCTATCCACTCAATATTGGTCAGCTCTTCATTTTCCTCTCCACACAAACCAGCCTTCAGAAATCATTGGGATCTCCACTACAGACTGTTCCATTCATTCACTGCGATTCTGCAATTCATCTGACTCTCCGCTCCAGGCAGGTTTTCATTACAGCACTGGTGAATGACCAAGTAATCCAATGCTGGTTTTCAGCCGCCTTTTCACACTCGCAGTGTGCTGTTCAATTGTCTAGCCACTCAAACCTGGTCAGCCTTTCATTTTCTTTTCCACAATATCAGACTTCAGAAATCATTGGAATCGCCAGTACAGAATGTTCCATTCATTCACTGCCAATCTGGAATTCATCTGAATCTGCACTCCAGGTAGGCTTTCATTACACCACTTATGAATGTCCAAGTAACACAATGCTGGTTTTCAGCGGTCTGTTCACACTCTAAGCCCTGCTTTTTACTGGGTATCCACACAACTGTGGTCAGCTCTTCATTTTCATGTCCAAACAATCCAGACTTGAGAAATCATTGCAATCTCCAGTACAGAATGTTCCATTCATTCACTGCGAATCTGGAATTCAACTGAATCTACACTACCTGCAGATTTATCTTACACCACTTGTGAATGTCCAAGTAAAACAATGCTGGTTTTCAGAGGCCTGTTCATGTTCGCAGTCGTGCTGTTCAATTGGCTATCCACTCAACCTGTTTTGCTCCTCATTTTCCTGTGCACACAACCCAGCCTTCAGAAATCATTGTAATCTCCACTACAGGATGTTCCATTCATTCACTGGGAATCTGGAATTCATCTGAATCTGCACTCCACGCAGGCTTTCGTTACACCACTGCTGAAAGTCGAAGTAATGCAATACTGGTTTTCAGTGGTCTGTTCACATTCGAAGCCGAGGCTTTTTACAGGCTATCCACTCAACACTGGTCAGCTCTTCATTTTCGTGTCCCCACAATCCAGATTTCAGAAATCATTGCAATCTCCACTACAGAATGTTCCATTCATTCACTGCGAGTCTGGAGTTTATCTGATTCTCCACTCCCGCCTGGTTAACATTACACCACTTGTGAATGTCCAAGTAAGCCAATGCTGGTTTTCAGAGGCCTGTTCATACTCGCAGCCGTGCTGTTTAATTGACAATTCACTCCACCCTGTTCAGCTCTTCATTGTCCCACCACACTACCAGCCTTCAGAAATCTTTGTTATCTCCACTACAGAATGTTCCATTCATTCACTGCGAATCTGGAATTCATCTGACTCTCAACTCCACGCAGGTTTTCATTACACCACTGTTGAATGTCCAAGTAACCCAATGCTGGTTTTCAGCGGCCTGTTCATATTCGCAGCCCTGCTGTTTACTTGGCTATCGATTCAAGCCTGGTCAGCTCTTCATTTTCCTGTCCACACAACACAGGCTTCAGAAATCATTGGAATCTCCTCTACAGAATGTTCCATTCATTCACTGCGAATGTGGAATTCAACTGACTCTCCACTCCATGCAGGTTTTCCTTACACCACTGATGAATGTCCAAGTAACCCAATGCTGGTTTTCAGCTGCATGTTCACACTCGCAGCCATGCTATACAATTGGCTTTCCACTAAATCCTGATTAGTTCTTGATTTTCCTTCCACACGACCCAGCCTTCAGAAATCATTGGAATCTCCACTAGAGAATGTTCCATTCATTCACTGCGAATCTGGAATTCCTCTGAACCTCCACTCCCGGCAGGTTTTCGTTACACCACTGTTGAATGTCCAAGTAACCCAATGTTTTAAGTGTTTTCTTCACAAGCGCAGTGGTGCTGTTCAATTGGCTATCCACTCAACCCTGGCCAGCTCTACATTTTCCTGTCCACACCACAGAGACTGGAGAAATCATTGTTATCTCCACTACAGAATGTTCCATTCATTCACAGCGAATCTGGAATTCATCTGAATCTCCACTCCCGGCAGGTTTTCGTGACACCACTGGTAAATATCCAAGTAAGCCAATGCTGGTTTTAAGTGGCCTGCTCATACTCTCAGCCGTGCTGTTCAATTTGCTATCCACTCAACCCTCTTCAGCTCCATTTTCCTGTCCACATAACCCAAACTTCAGAAACAATTGGTATCTCCTCCACAGAATGTTCCATTCATTGACTGCAAATCTGAAATTCATCTAATTCTCAACTCCCGTCAGGTTTTCGTTACACCACTTGTGAATGTCCAATTAAGCCAAAGCTGGTTTTCAGTGGCCTGTTCTTACTACGAGACGTGCTGTTCATTTGGCTATCCATTCCACCCTGTTCAGCTCTACATTTTCGTGTCCACAAAACCCAGCCTTCAGAAATCATTGGAATCACCACTAGAGAATGTTCCATGCATTCACTGCGAATCTGGAATTCATCTGAATCTCCACTCCCGGCAGGTTTTCATTGCACCACTGCTGAATGTTCAAGTAACGCAATGATGGTTTTCAGCGGTCTATTCACACTCGAACCCGTGCTGTTCACGGTCTAGCGACTCAACACTGGTGAGTTCTTCTTTTTCCAGTTCAGACAATACAAACCTCAGAAACCATTGCAATCTACACTACAGAATGTTTCATTCATTCACGCGAATCTTGAATTCATCTTGTTCTCCACTCCCAGCAGGTTTTCGTTTCACCACTGGTGAATGTCCAAGCAACCCAAGGCTGGTTTCAGCTGCGTGTTAACACTCGCAGCCGTGCTGTTCAATTGGCTATCCAGTGAACGCTGGTTAGCTCTTGATTTTCCTTCCACACACCGAGCCTTCAGAAATCATTCTTATCTCCACTTCAGAATGTTCCATTCGTTCCCTGCGAATCTGGAATTCCTCTGACTCTCCACACCAGGCAGATTTTCCTAACAACACTGGTGAATGACCAGGTAATCCAATGCTGGTTTTCAGCGGCTGTTCACACTCACAGCCTTGCTGTTCAATTGGCAATCCAGTCAAACCTAGTCAGCTCTTCATTTTCCTGTCCACACAACCCAGCGTTCAGAAATCATTGGAATCTCTACTACAGAAATTTCCATTCATTCACTGTGAATCTGGAAATAATCTGAATCTGCATTCCAGGAAGGCTTTCGTTACACCACTGATGAATGTCCAAGTAATGCAATGCTGCTTCTTACTGGTCTGTTCACACTCGAAACCGTGCTGTTCATTGGCTATCCACTCAATATCGGTCAGCTCTTCAATATCCTGTCCAGACTATCCAGATTTCTAAATGTTGGCAATCACCACTACAGAATGTTCCATTCAATCACGCGAATCTGGAATTCATCAGAGTCTCCACTCCTGGAAGGTTTTCGTGACACCACTGGTAAATGTCCAAGGAAGACAATGCTGGTTTTAAGCCGCCTGCTAACACACTCAGCCGTGCTGTTCAATTTGCTATCCACCCAACCCTATTCAGCTCTACATTTTCCTGTCCTCATAACCCAACCTTCAGAAATAATTGGTATCTCCTCCACAGAATGTTCCGTTCATTCACTGCGAATCTTAAATTCATCTGACTCTCAACTCCCGGCGGGTTATCGTTACACCACTTGTGAATGTCCAAGTAAGCCAATGCTGGTTTTCAGTGGCCTGTTCATACTAAGAGACGTGCTGTTCATTTGGCTATCCACTCCACCCTGTTCAGCTCTACATTTTCGTGTCCACAAAACCCAGCCTTCAGAAATCATTGGAATCACCACTAGAGAATGTTCCATTCATTCACTGCGAATCTGGAATTCATCTGAACCTCCACTCCTGGCAGGTTTTCGTTACGCCACTGGTGAATGTCCAAGAAACTCAATACTGGTTTTCAGAGGCATGTTCAACTCGCAGAAGTGCTGTTCAATGGGCTATCCACTCAATATTGGTCAGCTCTTCATTTTCCTCTCCACACAAACCAGCCTTCAGAAATCATTGGGATCTCCACTACAGACTGTTCCATTCATTCACTGCGATTCTGCAATTCATCTGACTCTCCGCTGCAGGCAGGTTTTCATTACAGCACTGGTGAATGACCAAGTAATCCAATGCTGGTTTTCAGCCGCCTTTTCACACTCGCAGTGTGCTGTTCAATTGTCTAGCCACTCAAACCTGGTCAGCCTTTCATTTTCTTTTCCACAATATCAGACTTCAGAAATCATTGGAATCGCCAGTACAGAATGTTCCATTCATTCACTGCCAATCTGGAATTCATCTGAATCTGCACTCCAGGTAGGCTTTCATTACACCACTTATGAATGTCCAAGTAACACAATGCTGGTTTTCAGCGGTCTGTTCACACTCTAAGCCCTGCTTTTTACTGGGTATCCACACAACTGTGGTCAGCTCTTCATTTTCATGTCCAAACAATCCAGACTTGAGAAATCATTGCAATCTCCAGTACAGAATGTTCCATTCATTCACTGCGAATCTGGAATTCAACTGAATCTACACTACCTGCAGATTTATCTTACACCACTTGTGAATGTCCAAGTAAAACAATGCTGGTTTTCAGAGGCCTGTTCATGTTCGCAGTCGTGCTGTTCAATTGGCTATCCACTCAACCTGTTTTGCTCCTCATTTTCCTGTGCACACAACCCAGCCTTCAGAAATCATTGTAATCTCCACTACAGGATGTTCCATTCATTCACTGGGAATCTGGAATTCATCTGAATCTGCACTCCACGCAGGCTTTCGTTACACCACTGCTGAAAGTCGAAGTAATGCAATACTGGTTTTCAGTGGTCTGTTCACATTCGAAGCCGAGGCTTTTTACAGGCTATCCACTCAACACTGGTCAGCTCTTCATTTTCGTGTCCCCACAATCCAGATTTCAGAAATCATTGCAATCTCCACTACAGAATGTTCCATTCATTCACTGCGAGTCTGGAGTTTATCTGATTCTCCACTCCCGCCTGGTTAACATTACACCACTTGTGAATGTCCAAGTAAGCCAATGCTGGTTTTCAGAGGCCTGTTCATACTCGCAGCCGTGCTGTTTAATTGACAATTCACTCCACCCTGTTCAGCTCTTCATTGTCCCACCACACTACCAGCCTTCAGAAATCTTTGTTATCTCCACTACAGAATGTTCCATTCATTCACTGCGAATCTGGAATTCATCTGACTCTCAACTCCACGCAGGTTTTCATTACACCACTGTTGAATGTCCAAGTAACCCAATGCTGGTTTTCAGCGGCCTGTTCATATTCGCAGCCCTGCTGTTTACTTGGCTATCGATTCAAGCCTGGTCAGCTCTTCATTTTCCTGTCCACACAACACAGGCTTCAGAAATCATTGGAATCTCCTCTACAGAATGTTCCATTCATTCACTGCGAATGTGGAATTCAACTGACTCTCCACTCCATGCAGGTTTTCCTTACACCACTGATGAATGTCCAAGTAACCCAATGCTGGTTTTCAGCTGCATGTTCACACTCGCAGCCATGCTATACAATTGGCTTTCCACTAAATCCTGATTAGTTCTTGATTTTCCTTCCACACGACCCAGCCTTCAGAAATCATTGGAATCTCCACTAGAGAATGTTCCATTCATTCACTGCGAATCTGGAATTCCTCTGAACCTCCACTCCCGGCAGGTTTTCGTTACACCACTGTTGAATGTCCAAGTAACCCAATGTTTTAAGTGTTTTCTTCACAAGCGCAGTGGTGCTGTTCAATTGGCTATCCACTCAACCCTGGCCAGCTCTACATTTTCCTGTCCACACCACAGAGACTGGAGAAATCATTGTTATCTCCACTACAGAATGTTCCATTCATTCACAGCGAATCTGGAATTCATCTGAATCTCCACTCCCGGCAGGTTTTCGTGACACCACTGGTAAATATCCAAGTAAGCCAATGCTGGTTTTAAGTGGCCTGCTCATACTCTCAGCCGTGCTGTTCAATTTGCTATCCACTCAACCCTCTTCAGCTCCATTTTCCTGTCCACATAACCCAAACTTCAGAAACAATTGGTATCTCCTCCACAGAATGTTCCATTCATTGACTGCAAATCTGAAATTCATCTAATTCTCAACTCCCGTCAGGTTTTCGTTACACCACTTGTGAATGTCCAATTAAGCCGAAGCTGGTTTTCAGTGGCCTGTTCTTACTACGAGACGTGCTGTTCATTTGGCTATCCATTCCACCCTGTTCAGCTCTACATTTTCGTGTCCACAAAACCCAGCCTTCAGAAATCATTGGAATCACCACTAGAGAATGTTCCATGCATTCACTGCGAATCTGGAATTCATCTGAATCTCCACTCCCGGCAGGTTTTCATTGCACCACTGCTGAATGTTCAAGTAACGCAATGATGGTTTTCAGCGGTCTATTCACACTCGAACCCGTGCTGTTCACGGTCTAGCGACTCAACACTGGTGAGTTCTTCTTTTTCCAGTTCAGACAATACAAACCTCAGAAACCATTGCAATCTACACTACAGAATGTTTCATTCATTCACGCGAATCTTGAATTCATCTTGTTCTCCACTCCCAGCAGGTTTTCGTTTCACCACTGGTGAATGTCCAAGCAACCCAAGGCTGGTTTCAGCTGCGTGTTAACACTCGCAGCCGTGCTGTTCAATTGGCTATCCAGTGAACGCTGGTTAGCTCTTGATTTTCCTTCCACACACCGAGCCTTCAGAAATCATTCTTATCTCCACTTCAGAATGTTCCATTCGTTCCCTGCGAATCTGGAATTCCTCTGACTCTCCACACCAGGCAGATTTTCCTAACAACACTGGTGAATGACCAGGTAATCCAATGCTGGTTTTCAGCGGCTGTTCACACTCACAGCCTTGCTGTTCAATTGGCAATCCAGTCAAACCTAGTCAGCTCTTCATTTTCCTGTCCACACAACCCAGCGTTCAGAAATCATTGGAATCTCTACTACAGAAATTTCCATTCATTCACTGTGAATCTGGAAATAATCTGAATCTGCATTCCAGGAAGGCTTTCGTTACACCACTGATGAATGTCCAAGTAATGCAATGCTGCTTCTTACTGGTCTGTTCACACTCGAAACCGTGCTGTTCATTGGCTATCCACTCAATATCGGTCAGCTCTTCAATATCCTGTCCAGACTATCCAGATTTCTAAATGTTGGCAATCACCACTACAGAATGTTCCATTCAATCACGCGAATCTGGAATTCATCAGAGTCTCCACTCCTGGAAGGTTTTCGTGACACCACTGGTAAATGTCCAAGGAAGACAATGCTGGTTTTAAGCCGCCTGCTAACACACTCAGCCGTGCTGTTCAATTTGCTATCCACCCAACCCTATTCAGCTCTACATTTTCCTGTCCTCATAACCCAACCTTCAGAAATAATTGGTATCTCCTCCACAGAATGTTCCGTTCATTCACTGCAAATCTTAAATTCATCTGACTCTCAACTCCCGGCGGGTTATCGTTACACCAATTGTGAATGTCCAAGTAAGCCAATGCTGGTTTTCAGTGGCCTGTTCATACTAAGAGACGTGCTGTTCATTTGGCTATCCACTCCACCCTGTTCAGCTCTACATTTTCGTGTCCACAAAACCCAGCCTTCAGAAATCATTGGAATCACCACTAGAGAATGTTCCATTCATTCACTGCGAATCTGGAATTCATCTGAACCTCCACTCCTGGCAGGTTTTCGTTACGCCACTGGTGAATGTCCAAGAAACTCAATACTGGTTTTCAGAGGCATGTTCAACTCGCAGAAGTGCTGTTCAATGGGCTATCCACTCAATAATGGTCAGCTCTTCATTTTCCTCTCCACACAAACCAGCCTTCAGAAATCATTGGGATCTCCACTACAGACTGTTCCATTCATTCACTGCGATTCTGCAATTCATCTGACTCCGCTCCAGGCAGGTTTTCATTACAGCACTGGTGAATGACCAAGTAATCCAATGCTGGTTTTCAGCTGCCTTTTCACACTCGCAGTGTGCTGTTCAATTGTCTATCCACTCAAACCTGGTCAGCCTTTCATTTTCTTTTCCACAATATCAGACTTCAGAACTCATTGGAATCGCCAGTACAGAATCTTCCATACATTCACTGCCAATCTGGAATTCATCTGAATCTGCACTCCAGGTAGGCTTTCATTACACCACTTATGAATGTCCAAGTAACACAATGCTGGTTTTCAGCGGTCTGTTCACACTCTAAGCCCTGCTTTTTACTGGGTATCCACACAACTGTGGTCAGCTCTTCATTTTCATGTCCAAACAATCCAGACTTGAGAAATCATTGCAATCTCCAGTACAGAATGTTCCATTCATTCACTGCGAATCTGGAATTCAACTGAATCTACACTACCTGCAGATTTATCTTACACCACTTGTGAATGTCCAAGTAAAACAATGCTGGTTTTCAGAGGCCTGTTCATGTTCGCAGTCGTGCTGTTCAATTGGCTATCCACTCAACCTGTTTTGCTCCTCATTTTCCTGTGCACACAACCCAGCCTTCAGAAATCATTGTAATCTCCACTACAGGATGTTCCATTCATTCACTGGGAATCTGGAATTCATCTGAATCTGCACTCCACGCAGGCTTTCGTTACACCACTGCTGAAAGTCGAAGTAATGCAATACTGGTTTTCAGTGGTCTGTTCACATTCGAAGCCGAGGCTTTTTACAGGCTATCCACTCAACACTGGTCAGCTCTTCATTTTCGTGTCCCCACAATCCAGATTTCAGAAATCATTGCAATCTCCACTACAGAATGTTCCATTCATTCACTGCGAGTCTGGAGTTTATCTGATTCTCCACTCCCGCCTGGTTAACATTACACCACTTGTGAATGTCCAAGTAAGCCAATGCTGGTTTTCAGAGGCCTGTTCATACTCGCAGCCGTGCTGTTTAATTGACAATTCACTCCACCCTGTTCAGCTCTTCATTGTCCCACCACACTACCAGCCTTCAGAAATCTTTGTTATCTCCACTACAGAATGTTCCATTCATTCACTGCGAATCTGGAATTCATCTGACTCTCAACTCCACGCAGGTTTTCATTACACCACTGTTGAAAGTCCAAGTAACCCAATGCTGGTTTTCAGCGGCCTGTTCATATTCGCAGCCCTGCTGTTTACTTGGCTATCGATTCAAGCCTGGTCAGCTCTTCATTTTCCTGTCCACACAACACAGGCTTCAGAAATCATTGGAATCTCCTCTACAGAATGTTCCATTCATTCACTGCGAATGTGGAATTCAACTGACTCTCCACTCCATGCAGGTTTTCCTTACACCACTGATGAATGTCCAAGTAACCCAATGCTGGTTTTCAGCTGCATGTTCACACTCGCAGCCATGCTATACAATTGGCTTTCCACTAAATCCTGATTAGTTCTTGATTTTCCTTCCACACGACCCAGCCTTCAGAAATCATTGGAATCTCCACTAGAGAATGTTCCATTCATTCACTGCGAATCTGGAATTCCTCTGAACCTCCACTCCCGGCAGGTTTTCGTTACACCACTGTTGAATGTCCAAGTAACCCAATGTTTTAAGTGTTTTCTTCACAAGCGCAGTGGTGCTGTTCAATTGGCTATCCACTCAACCCTGGCCAGCTCTACATTTTCCTGTCCACACCACAGAGACTGGAGAAATCATTGTTATCTCCACTACAGAATGTTCCATTCATTCACAGCGAATCTGGAATTCATCTGAATCTCCACTCCCGGCAGGTTTTCGTGACACCACTGGTAAATATCCAAGTAAGCCAATGCTGGTTTTAAGTGGCCTGCTCATACTCTCAGCCGTGCTGTTCAATTTGCTATCCACTCAACCCTCTTCAGCTCCATTTTCCTGTCCACATAACCCAAACTTCAGAAACAATTGGTATCTCCTCCACAGAATGTTCCATTCATTGACTGCAAATCTGAAATTCATCTAATTCTCAACTCCCGTCAGGTTTTCGTTACACCACTTGTGAATGTCCAATTAAGCCAAAGCTGGTTTTCAGTGGCCTGTTCTTACTACGAGACGTGCTGTTCATTTGGCTATCCATTCCACCCTGTTCAGCTCTACATTTTCGTGTCCACAAAACCCAGCCTTCAGAAATCATTGGAATCACCACTAGAGAATGTTCCATGCATTCACTGCGAATCTGGAATTCATCTGAATCTCCACTCCCGGCAGGTTTTCATTGCACCACTGCTGAATGTTCAAGTAACGCAATGATGGTTTTCAGCGGTCTATTCACACTCGAACCCGTGCTGTTCACGGTCTAGCGACTCAACACTGGTGAGTTCTTCTTTTTCCAGTTCAGACAATACAAACCTCAGAAACCATTGCAATCTACACTACAGAATGTTTCATTCATTCACGCGAATCTTGAATTCATCTTGTTCTCCACTCCCAGCAGGTTTTCGTTTCACCACTGGTGAATGTCCAAGCAACCCAAGGCTGGTTTCAGCTGCGTGTTAACACTCGCAGCCGTGCTGTTCAATTGGCTATCCAGTGAACGCTGGTTAGCTCTTGATTTTCCTTCCACACACCGAGCCTTCAGAAATCATTCTTATCTCCACTTCAGAATGTTCCATTCGTTCCCTGCGAATCTGGAATTCCTCTGACTCTCCACACCAGGCAGATTTTCCTAACAACACTGGTGAATGACCAGGTAATCCAATGCTGGTTTTCAGCGGCTGTTCACACTCACAGCCTTGCTGTTCAATTGGCAATCCAGTCAAACCTAGTCAGCTCTTCATTTTCCTGTCCACACAACCCAGCGTTCAGAAATCATTGGAATCTCTACTACAGAAATTTCCATTCATTCACTGTGAATCTGGAAATAATCTGAATCTGCATTCCAGGAAGGCTTTCGTTACACCACTGATGAATGTCCAAGTAATGCAATGCTGCTTCTTAGTGGTCTGTTCACACTCGAAACCGTGCTGTTCATTGGCTATCCACTCAATATCGGTCAGCTCTTCAATATCCTGTCCAGACTATCCAGATTTCTAAATGTTGGCAATCACCACTACAGAATGTTCCATTCAGTCACGCGAATCTGGAATTCATCAGAGTCTCCACTCCTGGAAGGTTTTCGTGACACCACTGCTAAATGTCCAAGGAAGACAATGCTGGTTTTAAGCCGCCTGCTAAGACACTCAGCCGTGCTGTTCATTTGGCCATCCACCCAACCCTATTCAGCTCTACATTTTCCTGTCCACAAAACCCAGCCTTCAGAAATCATTGGAATCACCACTAGAGAATGTTCCATTCATTCACTGCGAATCTGGAATTCATCTGAACCTCCACTCCTGGCAGGTTTTCGTTACGCCACTGGTGAATGTCCAAGTAACTCAATACTGGTTTTCAGAGGCACGTTCAACTCGCAGAAGTGCTGTTCAATGGGCTATCCACTCTATATTGGTCAGCTCTTCATTTTCCTCTCCACACAAACCAGCCTTCAGAAATCATTGGGATCTCCACTACAGACTGTTCCATTCATTCACTGCGATTCTGCAATTCATCTGACTCCGCTCCAGGCAGGTTTTCATTACAGCACTGGTGAATGACCAAGTAATCCAATGCTGGTTTTCAGCTGCCTTTTCACACTCGCAGTGTGCTGTTCAATTGTCTATCCACTCAAACCTGGTCAGCCTTTCATTTTCTTTTCCACAATATCAGACTTCAGAACTCATTGGAATCGCCAGTACAGAATCTTCCATTCATTCACTGCCAATCTGGAATTCATCTGAATCTGCACTCCAGGTAGGCTTTCATTACACCACTTATGAATGTCCAAGTAACACAATGCTGGTTTTCAGCGGTCTGTTCACACTCTAAGCCCTGCTTTTTACTGGGTATCCACACAACTGTGGTCAGCTCTTCATTTTCATGTCCAAACAATCCAGACTTGAGAAATCATTGCAATCTCCAGTACAGAATGTTCCATTCATTCACTGCGAATCTGGAATTCAACTGAATCTCCACTACCTGCAGATTTATCTTACACCACTTGTGAATGTCCAAGTAAAACAATGCTGGTTTTCAGAGGCCTGTTCATGTTCGCAGTCGTGCTGTTCAATTGGCTATCCACTCAACCTGTTTTGCTCCTCATTTTCCTGTGCACACAACCCAGCCTTCAGAAATCATTGTAATCTCCACTACAGGATGTTCCATTCATTCACTGGGAATCTGGAATTCATCTGAATCTGCACTCCACGCAGGCTTTCGTTACACCACTGCTGAAAGTCGAAGTAATGCAATACTGGTTTTCAGTGGTCTGTTCACATTCGAAGCCGAGGCTTTTTACAGGCTATCCACTCAACACTGGTCAGCTCTTCATTTTCGTGTCCCCACAATCCAGATTTCAGAAATCATTGCAATCTCCACTACAGAATGTTCCATTCATTCACTGCGAGTCTGGAGTTTATCTGATTCTCCACTCCCGCCTGGTTAACATTACACCACTTGTGAATGTCCAAGTAAGCCAATGCTGGTTTTCAGAGGCCTGTTCATACTCGCAGCCGTGCTGTTTAATTGACAATTCACTCCACCCTGTTCAGCTCTTCATTGTCCCACCACACTACCAGCCTTCAGAAATCTTTGTTATCTCCACTACAGAATGTTCCATTCATTCACTGCGAATCTGGAATTCATCTGACTCTCAACTCCACGCAGGTTTTCATTACACCACTGTTGAATGTCCAAGTAACCCAATGCTGGTTTTCAGCGGCCTGTTCATATTCGCAGCCCTGCTGTTTACTTGGCTATCGATTCAAGCCTGGTCAGCTCTTCATTTTCCTGTCCACACAACACAGGCTTCAGAAATCATTGGAATCTCCTCTACAGAATGTTCCATTCATTCACTGCGAATGTGGAATTCAACTGACTCTCCACTCCATGCAGGTTTTCCTTACACCACTGATGAATGTCCAAGTAACCCAATGCTGGTTTTCAGCTGCATGTTCACACTCGCAGCCATGCTATACAATTGGCTTTCCACTAAATCCTGATTAGTTCTTGATTTTCCTTCCACACGACCCAGCCTTCAGAAATCATTGGAATCTCCACTAGAGAATGTTCCATTCATTCACTGCGAATCTGGAATTCCTCTGAACCTCCACTCCCGGCAGGTTTTCGTTACACCACTGTTGAATGTCCAAGTAACCCAATGTTTTAAGTGTTTTCTTCACAAGCGCAGTGGTGCTGTTCAATTGGCTATCCACTCAACCCTGGCCAGCTCTACATTTTCCTGTCCACACCACAGAGACTGGAGAAATCATTGTTATCTCCACTACAGAATGTTCCATTCATTCACAGCGAATCTGGAATTCATCTGAATCTCCACTCCCGGCAGGTTTTCGTGACACCACTGGTAAATATCCAAGTAAGCCAATGCTGGTTTTAAGTGGCCTGCTCATACTCTCAGCCGTGCTGTTCAATTTGCTATCCACTCAACCCTCTTCAGCTCCATTTTCCTGTCCACATAACCCAAACTTCAGAAACAATTGGTATCTCCTCCACAGAATGTTCCATTCATTGACTGCAAATCTGAAATTCATCTAATTCTCAACTCCCGTCAGGTTTTCGTTACACCACTTGTGAATGTCCAATTAAGCCAAAGCTGGTTTTCAGTGGCCTGTTCTTACTACGAGACGTGCTGTTCATTTGGCTATCCATTCCACCCTGTTCAGCTCTACATTTTCGTGTCCACAAAACCCAGCCTTCAGAAATCATTGGAATCACCACTAGAGAATGTTCCATGCATTCACTGCGAATCTGGAATTCATCTGAATCTCCACTCCCGGCAGGTTTTCATTGCACCACTGCTGAATGTTCAAGTAACGCAATGATGGTTTTCAGCGGTCTATTCACACTCGAACCCGTGCTGTTCACGGTCTAGCGACTCAACACTGGTGAGTTCTTCTTTTTCCAGTTCAGACAATACAAACCTCAGAAACCATTGCAATCTACACTACAGAATGTTTCATTCATTCACGCGAATCTTGAATTCATCTTGTTCTCCACTCCCAGCAGGTTTTCGTTTCACCACTGGTGAATGTCCAAGCAACCCAAGGCTGGTTTCAGCTGCGTGTTAACACTCGCAGCCGTGCTGTTCAATTGGCTATCCAGTGAACGCTGGTTAGCTCTTGATTTTCCTTCCACACACCGAGCCTTCAGAAATCATTCTTATCTCCACTTCAGAATGTTCCATTCGTTCCCTGCGAATCTGGAATTCCTCTGACTCTCCACACCAGGCAGATTTTCCTAACAACACTGGTGAATGACCAGGTAATCCAATGCTGGTTTTCAGCGGCTGTTCACACTCACAGCCTTGCTGTTCAATTGGCAATCCAGTCAAACCTAGTCAGCTCTTCATTTTCCTGTCCACACAACCCAGCGTTCAGAAATCATTGGAATCTCTACTACAGAAATTTCCATTCATTCACTGTGAATCTGGAAATAATCTGAATCTGCATTCCAGGAAGGCTTTCGTTACACCACTGATGAATGTCCAAGTAATGCAATGCTGCTTCTTACTGGTCTGTTCACACTCGAAACCGTGCTGTTCATTGGCTATCCACTCAATATCGGTCAGCTCTTCAATATCCTGTCCAGACTATCCAGATTTCTAAATGTTGGCAATCACCACTACAGAATGTTCCATTCAATCACGCGAATCTGGAATTCATCAGAGTCTCCACTCCTGGAAGGTTTTCGTGACACCACTGGTAAATGTCCAAGGAAGACAATGCTGGTTTTAAGCCGCCTGCTAACACACTCAGCCGTGCTGTTCATTTGGCTATCCACCCAACCCTATTCAGCTCTTCATTTTCCTGTCCACACAACACAGGCTTCAGAAATCATTGGAATCTCCTCTACAGAATGTTCCATTCATTCACTGCGAATGTGGAATTCAACTGACTCTCCACTCCATGCAGGTTTTCCTTACACCAATGATGAATGTCCAAGTAACCCAATGCTGGTTTTCAGCTGCATGTTCACACTCGCAGCCATGCTATACAATTGGCTTTCCACTAAATCCTGATTAGTTCTTGATTTTCCTTCCACACGACCCAGCCTTCAGAAATCATTGGAATCTCCACTAGAGAATGTTCCATTCATTCACTGCGAATCTGGAATTCCTCTGAACCTCCACTCCCGGCAGGTTTTCGTTACACCACTGTTGAATGTCCAAGTAACCCAATGTTTTAAGTGTTTTCTTCACAAGCGCAGTGGTGCTGTTCAATTGGCTATCCACTCAACCCTGGCCAGCTCTACATTTTCCTGTCCACACCACAGAGACTGGAGAAATCATTGTTATCTCCACTACAGAATGTTCCATTCATTCACAGCGAATCTGGAATTCATCTGAATCTCCACTCCGGGCAGGTTTTCGTGACACCACTGGTAAATATCCAAGTAAGCCAATGCTGGTTTTAAGTGGCCTGCTCATACTCTCAGCCGTGCTGTTCAATTTGCTATCCACTCAACCCTCTTCAGCTCCATTTTCCTGTCCACATAACCCAAACTTCAGAAACAATTGGTATCTCCTCCACAGAATGTTCCATTCATTGACTGCAAATCTGAAATTCATCTGATTCTCAACTCCCGTCAGGTTTTCGTTACACCACTTGTGAATGTCCAATTAAGCCAAAGCTGGTTTTCAGTGGCCTGTTCTTACTACGAGACGTGCTGTTCATTTGGCTATCCATTCCACCCTGTTCAGCTCTACATTTTCGTGTCCACAAAACCCAGCCTTCAGAAATCATTGGAATCACCACTAGAGAATGTTCCATGCATTCACTGCGAATCTGGAATTCATCTGAATCTCCACTCCCGGCAGGTTTTCATTGCACCACTGCTGAATGTTCAAGTAACGCAATGATGGTTTTCAGCGGTCTATTCACACTCGAACCCGTGCTGTTCACGGTCTAGCGACTCAACACTGGTGAGTTCTTCTTTTTCCAGTTCAGACAATACAAACCTCAGAAACCATTGCAATCTACACTGCAGAATGTTTCATTCATTCACGCGAATCTTGAATTCATCTTGTTCTCCACTCCCAGCAGGTTTTCGTTTCACCACTGGTGAATGTCCAAGCAACCCAAGGCTGGTTTCAGCTGCGTGTTAACACTCGCAGCCGTGCTGTTCAATTGGCTATCCAGTGAACGCTGGTTAGCTCTTGATTTTCCTTCCACACACCGAGCCTTCAGAAATCATTCTTATCTCCACTTCAGAATGTTCCATTCGTTCCCTGCGAATCTGGAATTCCTCTGACTCTCCACACCAGGCAGATTTTCCTAACAACACTGGTGAATGACCAGGTAATCCAATGCTGGTTTTCAGCGGCTGTTCACACTCACAGCCTTGCTGTTCAATTGGCAATCCAGTCAAACCTAGTCAGCTCTTCATTTTCCTGTCCACACAACCCAGCGTTCAGAAATCATTGGAATCTCTACTACAGAAATTTCCATTCATTCACTGTGAATCTGGAAATAATCTGAATCTGCATTCCAGGAAGGCTTTCGTTACACCACTGATGAATGTCCAAGTAATGCAATGCTGCTTCTTACTGGTCTGTTCACACTCGAAACCGTGCTGTTCATTGGCTATCCACTCAATATCGGTCAGCTCTTCAATATCCTGTCCAGACTATCCAGATTTCTAAATGTTGGCAATCACCACTACAGAATGTTCCATTCAATCACGCGAATCTGGAATTCATCAGAGTCTCCACTCCTGGAAGGTTTTCGTGACACCACTGGTAAATGTCCAAGGAAGACAATGCTGGTTTTAAGCCGCCTGCTAACACACTCAGCCGTGCTGTTCAATTTGCTATCCACCCAACCCTATTCAGCTCTACATTTTCCTGTCCTCATAACCCAACCTTCAGAAATAATTGGTATCTCCTCCACAGAATGTTCCGTTCATTCACTGCAAATCTTAAATTCATCTGACTCTCAACTCCCGGCGGGTTATCGTTACACCAATTGTGAATGTCCAAGTAAGCCAATGCTGGTTTTCAGTGGCCTGTTCATACTAAGAGACGTGCTGTTCATTTGGCTATCCACTCCACCCTGTTCAGCTCTACATTTTCGTGTCCACAAAACCCAGCCTTCAGAAATCATTGGAATCACCACTAGAGAATGTTCCATTCATTCACTGCGAATCTGGAATTCATCTGAACCTCCACTCCTGGCAGGTTTTCGTTACGCCACTGGTGAATGTCCAAGAAACTCAATACTGGTTTTCAGAGGCATGTTCAACTCGCAGAAGTGCTGTTCAATGGGCTATCCACTCAATAATGGTCAGCTCTTCATTTTCCTCTCCACACAAACCAGCCTTCAGAAATCATTGGGATCTCCACTACAGACTGTTCCATTCATTCACTGCGATTCTGCAATTCATCTGACTCCGCTCCAGGCAGGTTTTCATTACAGCACTGGTGAATGACCAAGTAATCCAATGCTGGTTTTCAGCTGCCTTTTCACACTCGCAGTGTGCTGTTCAATTGTCTATCCACTCAAACCTGGTCAGCCTTTCATTTTCTTTTCCACAATATCAGACTTCAGAACTCATTGGAATCGCCAGTACAGAATCTTCCATACATTCACTGCCAATCTGGAATTCATCTGAATCTGCACTCCAGGTAGGCTTTCATTACACCACTTATGAATGTCCAAGTAACACAATGCTGGTTTTCAGCGGTCTGTTCACACTCTAAGCCCTGCTTTTTACTGGGTATCCACACAACTGTGGTCAGCTCTTCATTTTCATGTCCAAACAATCCAGACTTGAGAAATCATTGCAATCTCCAGTACAGAATGTTCCATTCATTCACTGCGAATCTGGAATTCAACTGAATCTACACTACCTGCAGATTTATCTTACACCACTTGTGAATGTCCAAGTAAAACAATGCTGGTTTTCAGAGGCCTGTTCATGTTCGCAGTCGTGCTGTTCAATTGGCTATCCACTCAACCTGTTTTGCTCCTCATTTTCCTGTGCACACAACCCAGCCTTCAGAAATCATTGTAATCTCCACTACAGGATGTTCCATTCATTCACTGGGAATCTGGAATTCATCTGAATCTGCACTCCACGCAGGCTTTCGTTACACCACTGCTGAAAGTCGAAGTAATGCAATACTGGTTTTCAGTGGTCTGTTCACATTCGAAGCCGAGGCTTTTTACAGGCTATCCACTCAACACTGGTCAGCTCTTCATTTTCGTGTCCCCACAATCCAGATTTCAGAAATCATTGCAATCTCCACTACAGAATGTTCCATTCATTCACTGCGAGTCTGGAGTTTATCTGATTCTCCACTCCCGCCTGGTTAACATTACACCACTTGTGAATGTCCAAGTAAGCCAATGCTGGTTTTCAGAGGCCTGTTCATACTCGCAGCCGTGCTGTTTAATTGACAATTCACTCCACCCTGTTCAGCTCTTCATTGTCCCACCACACTACCAGCCTTCAGAAATCTTTGTTATCTCCACTACAGAATGTTCCATTCATTCACTGCGAATCTGGAATTCATCTGACTCTCAACTCCACGCAGGTTTTCATTACACCACTGTTGAATGTCCAAGTAACCCAATGCTGGTTTTCAGCGGCCTGTTCATATTCGCAGCCCTGCTGTTTACTTGGCTATCGATTCAAGCCTGGTCAGCTCTTCATTTTCCTGTCCACACAACACAGGCTTCAGAAATCATTGGAATCTCCTCTACAGAATGTTCCATTCATTCACTGCGAATGTGGAATTCAACTGACTCTCCACTCCATGCAGGTTTTCCTTACACCACTGATGAATGTCCAAGTAACCCAATGCTGGTTTTCAGCTGCATGTTCACACTCGCAGCCATGCTATACAATTGGCTTTCCACTAAATCCTGATTAGTTCTTGATTTTCCTTCCACACGACCCAGCCTTCAGAAATCATTGGAATCTCCACTAGAGAATGTTCCATTCATTCACTGCGAATCTGGAATTCCTCTGAACCTCCACTCCCGGCAGGTTTTCGTTACACCACTGTTGAATGTCCAAGTAACCCAATGTTTTAAGTGTTTTCTTCACAAGCGCAGTGGTGCTGTTCAATTGGCTATCCACTCAACCCTGGCCAGCTCTACATTTTCCTGTCCACACCACAGAGACTGGAGAAATCATTGTTATCTCCACTACAGAATGTTCCATTCATTCACAGCGAATCTGGAATTCATCTGAATCTCCACTCCCGGCAGGTTTTCGTGACACCACTGGTAAATATCCAAGTAAGCCAATGCTGGTTTTAAGTGGCCTGCTCATACTCTCAGCCGTGCTGTTCAATTTGCTATCCACTCAACCCTCTTCAGCTCCATTTTCCTGTCCACATAACCCAAACTTCAGAAACAATTGGTATCTCCTCCACAGAATGTTCCATTCATTGACTGCAAATCTGAAATTCATCTAATTCTCAACTCCCGTCAGGTTTTCGTTACACCACTTGTGAATGTCCAATTAAGCCAAAGCTGGTTTTCAGTGGCCTGTTCTTACTACGAGACGTGCTGTTCATTTGGCTATCCATTCCACCCTGTTCAGCTCTACATTTTCGTGTCCACAAAACCCAGCCTTCAGAAATCATTGGAATCACCACTAGAGAATGTTCCATGCATTCACTGCGAATCTGGAATTCATCTGAATCTCCACTCCCGGCAGGTTTTCATTGCACCACTGCTGAATGTTCAAGTAACGCAATGATGGTTTTCAGCGGTCTATTCACACTCGAACCCGTGCTGTTCACGGTCTAGCGACTCAACACTGGTGAGTTCTTCTTTTTCCAGTTCAGACAATACAAACCTCAGAAACCATTGCAATCTACACTACAGAATGTTTCATTCATTCACGCGAATCTTGAATTCATCTTGTTCTCCACTCCCAGCAGGTTTTCGTTTCACCACTGGTGAATGTCCAAGCAACCCAAGGCTGGTTTCAGCTGCGTGTTAACACTCGCAGCCGTGCTGTTCAATTGGCTATCCAGTGAACGCTGGTTAGCTCTTGATTTTCCTTCCACACACCGAGCCTTCAGAAATCATTCTTATCTCCACTTCAGAATGTTCCATTCGTTCCCTGCGAATCTGGAATTCCTCTGACTCTCCACACCAGGCAGATTTTCCTAACAACACTGGTGAATGACCAGGTAATCCAATGCTGGTTTTCAGCGGCTGTTCACACTCACAGCCTTGCTGTTCAATTGGCAATCCAGTCAAACCTAGTCAGCTCTTCATTTTCCTGTCCACACAACCCAGCGTTCAGAAATCATTGGAATCTCTACTACAGAAATTTCCATTCATTCACTGTGAATCTGGAAATAATCTGAATCTGCATTCCAGGAAGGCTTTCGTTACACCACTGATGAATGTCCAAGTAATGCAATGCTGCTTCTTAGTGGTCTGTTCACACTCGAAACCGTGCTGTTCATTGGCTATCCACTCAATATCGGTCAGCTCTTCAATATCCTGTCCAGACTATCCAGATTTCTAAATGTTGGCAATCACCACTACAGAATGTTCCATTCAGTCACGCGAATCTGGAATTCATCAGAGTCTCCACTCCTGGAAGGTTTTCGTGACACCACTGCTAAATGTCCAAGGAAGACAATGCTGGTTTTAAGCCGCCTGCTAAGACACTCAGCCGTGCTGTTCATTTGGCCATCCACCCAACCCTATTCAGCTCTACATTTTCCTGTCCACAAAACCCAGCCTTCAGAAATCATTGGAATCACCACTAGAGAATGTTCCATTCATTCACTGCGAATCTGGAATTCATCTGAACCTCCACTCCTGGCAGGTTTTCGTTACGCCACTGGTGAATGTCCAAGTAACTCAATACTGGTTTTCAGAGGCACGTTCAACTCGCAGAAGTGCTGTTCAATGGGCTATCCACTCTATATTGGTCAGCTCTTCATTTTCCTCTCCACACAAACCAGCCTTCAGAAATCATTGGGATCTCCACTACAGACTGTTCCATTCATTCACTGCGATTCTGCAATTCATCTGACTCCGCTCCAGGCAGGTTTTCATTACAGCACTGGTGAATGACCAAGTAATCCAATGCTGGTTTTCAGCTGCCTTTTCACACTCGCAGTGTGCTGTTCAATTGTCTATCCACTCAAACCTGGTCAGCCTTTCATTTTCTTTTCCACAATATCAGACTTCAGAACTCATTGGAATCGCCAGTACAGAATCTTCCATTCATTCACTGCCAATCTGGAATTCATCTGAATCTGCACTCCAGGTAGGCTTTCATTACACCACTTATGAATGTCCAAGTAACACAATGCTGGTTTTCAGCGGTCTGTTCACACTCTAAGCCCTGCTTTTTACTGGGTATCCACACAACTGTGGTCAGCTCTTCATTTTCATGTCCAAACAATCCAGACTTGAGAAATCATTGCAATCTCCAGTACAGAATGTTCCATTCATTCACTGCGAATCTGGAATTCAACTGAATCTCCACTACCTGCAGATTTATCTTACACCACTTGTGAATGTCCAAGTAAAACAATGCTGGTTTTCAGAGGCCTGTTCATGTTCGCAGTCGTGCTGTTCAATTGGCTATCCACTCAACCTGTTTTGCTCCTCATTTTCCTGTGCACACAACCCAGCCTTCAGAAATCATTGTAATCTCCACTACAGGATGTTCCATTCATTCACTGGGAATCTGGAATTCATCTGAATCTGCACTCCACGCAGGCTTTCGTTACACCACTGCTGAAAGTCGAAGTAATGCAATACTGGTTTTCAGTGGTCTGTTCACATTCGAAGCCGAGGCTTTTTACAGGCTATCCACTCAACACTGGTCAGCTCTTCATTTTCGTGTCCCCACAATCCAGATTTCAGAAATCATTGCAATCTCCACTACAGAATGTTCCATTCATTCACTGCGAGTCTGGAGTTTATCTGATTCTCCACTCCCGCCTGGTTAACATTACACCACTTGTGAATGTCCAAGTAAGCCAATGCTGGTTTTCAGAGGCCTGTTCATACTCGCAGCCGTGCTGTTTAATTGACAATTCACTCCACCCTGTTCAGCTCTTCATTGTCCCACCACACTACCAGCCTTCAGAAATCTTTGTTATCTCCACTACAGAATGTTCCATTCATTCACTGCGAATCTGGAATTCATCTGACTCTCAACTCCACGCAGGTTTTCATTACACCACTGTTGAATGTCCAAGTAACCCAATGCTGGTTTTCAGCGGCCTGTTCATATTCGCAGCCCTGCTGTTTACTTGGCTATCGATTCAAGCCTGGTCAGCTCTTCATTTTCCTGTCCACACAACACAGGCTTCAGAAATCATTGGAATCTCCTCTACAGAATGTTCCATTCATTCACTGCGAATGTGGAATTCAACTGACTCTCCACTCCATGCAGGTTTTCCTTACACCACTGATGAATGTCCAAGTAACCCAATGCTGGTTTTCAGCTGCATGTTCACACTCGCAGCCATGCTATACAATTGGCTTTCCACTAAATCCTGATTAGTTCTTGATTTTCCTTCCACACGACCCAGCCTTCAGAAATCATTGGAATCTCCACTAGAGAATGTTCCATTCATTCACTGCGAATCTGGAATTCCTCTGAACCTCCACTCCCGGCAGGTTTTCGTTACACCACTGTTGAATGTCCAAGTAACCCAATGTTTTAAGTGTTTTCTTCACAAGCGCAGTGGTGCTGTTCAATTGGCTATCCACTCAACCCTGGCCAGCTCTACATTTTCCTGTCCACACCACAGAGACTGGAGAAATCATTGTTATCTCCACTACAGAATGTTCCATTCATTCACAGCGAATCTGGAATTCATCTGAATCTCCACTCCCGGCAGGTTTTCGTGACACCACTGGTAAATATCCAAGTAAGCCAATGCTGGTTTTAAGTGGCCTGCTCATACTCTCAGCCGTGCTGTTCAATTTGCTATCCACTCAACCCTCTTCAGCTCCATTTTCCTGTCCACATAACCCAAACTTCAGAAACAATTGGTATCTCCTCCACAGAATGTTCCATTCATTGACTGCAAATCTGAAATTCATCTAATTCTCAACTCCCGTCAGGTTTTCGTTACACCACTTGTGAATGTCCAATTAAGCCAAAGCTGGTTTTCAGTGGCCTGTTCTTACTACGAGACGTGCTGTTCATTTGGCTATCCATTCCACCCTGTTCAGCTCTACATTTTCGTGTCCACAAAACCCAGCCTTCAGAAATCATTGGAATCACCACTAGAGAATGTTCCATGCATTCACTGCGAATCTGGAATTCATCTGAATCTCCACTCCCGGCAGGTTTTCATTGCACCACTGCTGAATGTTCAAGTAACGCAATGATGGTTTTCAGCGGTCTATTCACACTCGAACCCGTGCTGTTCACGGTCTAGCGACTCAACACTGGTGAGTTCTTCTTTTTCCAGTTCAGACAATACAAACCTCAGAAACCATTGCAATCTACACTACAGAATGTTTCATTCATTCACGCGAATCTTGAATTCATCTTGTTCTCCACTCCCAGCAGGTTTTCGTTTCACCACTGGTGAATGTCCAAGCAACCCAAGGCTGGTTTCAGCTGCGTGTTAACACTCGCAGCCGTGCTGTTCAATTGGCTATCCAGTGAACGCTGGTTAGCTCTTGATTTTCCTTCCACACACCGAGCCTTCAGAAATCATTCTTATCTCCACTTCAGAATGTTCCATTCGTTCCCTGCGAATCTGGAATTCCTCTGACTCTCCACACCAGGCAGATTTTCCTAACAACACTGGTGAATGACCAGGTAATCCAATGCTGGTTTTCAGCGGCTGTTCACACTCACAGCCTTGCTGTTCAATTGGCAATCCAGTCAAACCTAGTCAGCTCTTCATTTTCCTGTCCACACAACCCAGCGTTCAGAAATCATTGGAATCTCTACTACAGAAATTTCCATTCATTCACTGTGAATCTGGAAATAATCTGAATCTGCATTCCAGGAAGGCTTTCGTTACACCACTGATGAATGTCCAAGTAATGCAATGCTGCTTCTTACTGGTCTGTTCACACTCGAAACCGTGCTGTTCATTGGCTATCCACTCAATATCGGTCAGCTCTTCAATATCCTGTCCAGACTATCCAGATTTCTAAATGTTGGCAATCACCACTACAGAATGTTCCATTCAATCACGCGAATCTGGAATTCATCAGAGTCTCCACTCCTGGAAGGTTTTCGTGACACCACTGGTAAATGTCCAAGGAAGACAATGCTGGTTTTAAGCCGCCTGCTAACACACTCAGCCGTGCTGTTCATTTGGCTATCCACCCAACCCTATTCAGCTCTTCATTTTCCTGTCCACACAACACAGGCTTCAGAAATCATTGGAATCTCCTCTACAGAATGTTCCATTCATTCACTGCGAATGTGGAATTCAACTGACTCTCCACTCCATGCAGGTTTTCCTTACACCAATGATGAATGTCCAAGTAACCCAATGCTGGTTTTCAGCTGCATGTTCACACTCGCAGCCATGCTATACAATTGGCTTTCCACTAAATCCTGATTAGTTCTTGATTTTCCTTCCACACGACCCAGCCTTCAGAAATCATTGGAATCTCCACTAGAGAATGTTCCATTCATTCACTGCGAATCTGGAATTCCTCTGAACCTCCACTCCCGGCAGGTTTTCGTTACACCACTGTTGAATGTCCAAGTAACCCAATGTTTTAAGTGTTTTCTTCACAAGCGCAGTGGTGCTGTTCAATTGGCTATCCACTCAACCCTGGCCAGCTCTACATTTTCCTGTCCACACCACAGAGACTGGAGAAATCATTGTTATCTCCACTACAGAATGTTCCATTCATTCACAGCGAATCTGGAATTCATCTGAATCTCCACTCCGGGCAGGTTTTCGTGACACCACTGGTAAATATCCAAGTAAGCCAATGCTGGTTTTAAGTGGCCTGCTCATACTCTCAGCCGTGCTGTTCAATTTGCTATCCACTCAACCCTCTTCAGCTCCATTTTCCTGTCCACATAACCCAAACTTCAGAAACAATTGGTATCTCCTCCACAGAATGTTCCATTCATTGACTGCAAATCTGAAATTCATCTGATTCTCAACTCCCGTCAGGTTTTCGTTACACCACTTGTGAATGTCCAATTAAGCCAAAGCTGGTTTTCAGTGGCCTGTTCTTACTACGAGACGTGCTGTTCATTTGGCTATCCATTCCACCCTGTTCAGCTCTACATTTTCGTGTCCACAAAACCCAGCCTTCAGAAATCATTGGAATCACCACTAGAGAATGTTCCATGCATTCACTGCGAATCTGGAATTCATCTGAATCTCCACTCCCGGCAGGTTTTCATTGCACCACTGCTGAATGTTCAAGTAACGCAATGATGGTTTTCAGCGGTCTATTCACACTCGAACCCGTGCTGTTCACGGTCTAGCGACTCAACACTGGTGAGTTCTTCTTTTTCCAGTTCAGACAATACAAACCTCAGAAACCATTGCAATCTACACTACAGAATGTTTCATTCATTCACGCGAATCTTGAATTCATCTTGTTCTCCACTCCCAGCAGGTTTTCGTTTCACCACTGGTGAATGTCCAAGCAACCCAAGGCTGGTTTCAGCTGCGTGTTAACACTCGCAGCCGTGCTGTTCAATTGGCTATCCAGTGAACGCTGGTTAGCTCTTGATTTTCCTTCCACACACCGAGCCTTCAGAAATCATTCTTATCTCCACTTCAGAATGTTCCATTCGTTCCCTGCGAATCTGGAATTCCTCTGACTCTCCACACCAGGCAGATTTTCCTAACAACACTGGTGAATGACCAGGTAATCCAATGCTGGTTTTCAGCGGCTGTTCACACTCACAGCCTTGCTGTTCAATTGGCAATCCAGTCAAACCTAGTCAGCTCTTCATTTTCCTGTCCACACAACCCAGCGTTCAGAAATCATTGGAATCTCTACTACAGAAATTTCCATTCATTCACTGTGAATCTGGAAATAATCTGAATCTGCATTCCAGGAAGGCTTTCGTTACACCACTGATGAATGTCCAAGTAATGCAATGCTGCTTCTTAGTGGTCTGTTCACACTCGAAACCGTGCTGTTCACTGGCTATCCACTCAACATTGGTCAGCTCTTCAATATCCTGTCCAGACTATCCAGATTTCTAAATCTTGGCAATCTCCACTACAGAATGTTCCATTCAATCACGCGAATCTGGAATTCATCAGAGTCTCCACTCCCGGCAGGTTTTCGTGACACCACTGGTATATGTCCAAGAAAGCCAATGCTGGTTTTAAGCCGCCTGCTTATACTCTCAGCCGTGCTGTTCAATTTGCTATCCACCCAACCCTATTCAGCTCTACATTTTCCTGTCCTCATAACCCAACCTTCAGAAATAATTGGTATCTCCTCCACAGAATGTTCCGTTCATTCACTGCGAATCTTAAATTCATCTGACTCTCAACTCCCGGCGGGTTATCGTTACACCACTTGTGAATGTCCAAGTAAGCCAATGCTGGTTTTCAGTGGCCTGTTCATACTAAGAGACGTGCTGTTCATTTGGCTATCCACTCCACCCTGTTCAGCTCTACATTTTCGTGTCCACAAAACCCAGCCTTCAGAAATCATTGGAATCACCACTAGAGAATGTTCCATTCATTCACTGCGAATCTGGAATTCATCTGAACCTCCACTCCCGGCAGGTTTTCGTTACGCCACTGGTGAATGTCCAAGTAACTCAATACTGGTTTTCAGAGGCATGTTCAACTCGCAGAAGTGCTGTTCAATGGGCTATCCACTCAATATTGGTCAGCTCTTCATTTTCCTCTCCACACAAACCAGCCTTCAGAAATCATTGGGATCTCCACTACAGACTGTTCCATTCATTCACTGCGATTCTGCAATTCATCTGACTCTCCGCTCCAGGCAGGTTTTCATTACAGCACTGGTGAATGACCAAGTAATCCAATGCTGGTTTTCAGCCGCCTTTTCACACTCGCAGTGTGCTGTTCAATTGTCTATCCACTCAAACCTGGTCAGCCTTTCATTTTCTTTTCCACAATATCAGACTTCAGAAATCATTGGAATCGCCAGTACAGAATGTTCCATTCATTCACTGCCAATCTGGAATTCATCTGAATCTGCACTCCAGGTAGGCTTTCATTACACCACTTATGAATGTCCAAGTAACACAATGCTGGTTTTCAGCGGTCTGTTCACACTCTAAGCCCTGCTTTTTACTGGGTATCCACACAACTGTGGTCAGCCCTTCATTTTCATGTCCAAACAATCCAGACTTGAGAAATCATTGCAATCTCCAGTACAGAATGTTCCATTCATTCACTGCGAATCTGGAATTCAACTGAATCTCCACTACCTGCAGATTTATCTTACACCACTTGTGAATGTCCAAGTAAAACAATGCTGGTTTTCAGAGGCCTGTTCATGTTCGCAGTCGTGCTGTTCAATTGGCTATCCACTCAACCTGTTTTGCTCCTCATTTTCCTGTGCACACAACCCAGCCTTCAGAAATCATTGTAATCTCCACTACAGGATGTTCCATTCATTCACTGGGAATCTGGAATTCATCTGAATCTGCACTCCACGCAGGCTTTCGTTACACCACTGCTGAAAGTCGAAGTAATGCAATACTGGTTTTCAGTGGTCTGTTCACATTCGAAGCCGAGGCTTTTTACAGGCTATCCACTCAACACTGGTCAGCTCTTCATTTTCGTGTCCCCACAATCCAGATTTCAGAAATCATTGCAATCTCCACTACAGAATGTTCCATTCATTCACTGCGAGTCTGGAGTTTATCTGATTCTCCACTCCCGCCTGGTTAACATTACACCACTTGTGAATGTCCAAGTAAGCCAATGCTGGTTTTCAGAGGCCTGTTCATACTCGCAGCCGTGCTGTTTAATTGACAATTCACTCCACCCTGTTCAGCTCTTCATTGTCCCACCACACTACCAGCCTTCAGAAATCTTTGTTATCTCCACTACAGAATGTTCCATTCATTCACTGCGAATCTGGAATTCATCTGACTCTCAACTCCACGCAGGTTTTCATTACACCACTGTTGAATGTCCAAGTAACCCAATGCTGGTTTTCAGCGGCCTGTTCATATTCGCAGCCCTGCTGTTTACTTGGCTATCGATTCAAGCCTGGTCAGCTCTTCATTTTCCTGTCCACACAACACAGGCTTCAGAAATCATTGGAATCTCCTCTACAGAATGTTCCATTCATTCACTGCGAATGTGGAATTCAACTGACTCTCCACTCCATGCAGGTTTTCCTTACACCACTGATGAATGTCCAAGTAACCCAATGCTGGTTTTCAGCTGCATGTTCACACTCGCAGCCATGCTATACAATTGGCTTTCCACTAAATCCTGATTAGTTCTTGATTTTCCTTCCACACGACCCAGCCTTCAGAAATCATTGGAATCTCCACTAGAGAATGTTCCATTCATTCACTGCGAATCTGGAATTCCTCTGAACCTCCACTCCCGGCAGGTTTTCGTTACACCACTGTTGAATGTCCAAGTAACCCAATGTTTTAAGTGTTTTCTTCACAAGCGCAGTGGTGCTGTTCAATTGGCTATCCACTCAACCCTGGCCAGCTCTACATTTTCCTGTCCACACCACAGAGACTGGAGAAATCATTGTTATCTCCACTACAGAATGTTCCATTCATTCACAGCGAATCTGGAATTCATCTGAATCTCCACTCCCGGCAGGTTTTCGTGACACCACTGGTAAATATCCAAGTAAGCCAATGCTGGTTTTAAGTGGCCTGCTCATACTCTCAGCCGTGCTGTTCAATTTGCTATCCACTCAACCCTCTTCAGCTCCATTTTCCTGTCCACATAACCCAAACTTCAGAAACAATTGGTATCTCCTCCACAGAATGTTCCATTCATTGACTGCAAATCTGAAATTCATCTAATTCTCAACTCCCGTCAGGTTTTCGTTACACCACTTGTGAATGTCCAATTAAGCCAAAGCTGGTTTTCAGTGGCCTGTTCTTACTACGAGACGTGCTGTTCATTTGGCTATCCATTCCACCCTGTTCAGCTCTACATTTTCGTGTCCACAAAACCCAGCCTTCAGAAATCATTGGAATCACCACTAGAGAATGTTCCATGCATTCACTGCGAATCTGGAATTCATCTGAATCTCCACTCCCGGCAGGTTTTCATTGCACCACTGCTGAATGTTCAAGTAACGCAATGATGGTTTTCAGCGGTCTATTCACACTCGAACCCGTGCTGTTCACGGTCTAGCGACTCAACACTGGTGAGTTCTTCTTTTTCCAGTTCAGACAATACAAACCTCAGAAACCATTGCAATCTACACTACAGAATGTTTCATTCATTCACGCGAATCTTGAATTCATCTTGTTCTCCACTCCCAGCAGGTTTTCGTTTCACCACTGGTGAATGTCCAAGCAACCCAAGGCTGGTTTCAGCTGCGTGTTAACACTCGCAGCCGTGCTGTTCAATTGGCTATCCAGTGAACGCTGGTTAGCTCTTGATTTTCCTTCCACACACCGAGCCTTCAGAAATCATTCTTATCTCCACTTCAGAATGTTCCATTCGTTCCCTGCGAATCTGGAATTCCTCTGACTCTCCACACCAGGCAGATTTTCCTAACAACACTGGTGAATGACCAGGTAATCCAATGCTGGTTTTCAGCGGCTGTTCACACTCACAGCCTTGCTGTTCAATTGGCAATCCAGTCAAACCTAGTCAGCTCTTCATTTTCCTGTCCACACAACCCAGCGTTCAGAAATCATTGGAATCTCTACTACAGAAATTTCCATTCATTCACTGTGAATCTGGAAATAATCTGAATCTGCATTCCAGGAAGGCTTTCGTTACACCACTGATGAATGTCCAAGTAATGCAATGCTGCTTCTTAGTGGTCTGTTCACACTCGAAACCGTGCTGTTCATTGGCTATCCACTCAATATCGGTCAGCTCTTCAATATCCTGTCCAGACTATCCAGATTTCTAAATGTTGGCAATCACCACTACAGAATGTTCCATTCAATCACGCGAATCTGGAATTCATCAGAGTCTCCACTCCTGGAAGGTTTTCGTGACACCACTGGTAAATGTCCAAGGAAGACAATGCTGGTTTTAAGCCGCCTGCTAACACACTCAGCCGTGCTGTTCATTTGGCTATCCACCCAACCCTATTCAGCTCTACATTTTCCTGTCCACAAAACCCAGCCTTCAGAAATCATTGGAATCACCACTAGAGAATGTTCCATTCATTCACTGCGAATCTGGAATTCATCTGAACCTCCACTCCTGGCAGGTTTTCGTTACGCCACTGGTGAATGTCCAAGTAAGCCAATGCTGGTTTTCAGTGGCCTGTTCAACTCGCAGAAGTGCTGTTCAATGGGCTATCCACTCTATATTGGTCAGCTCTTCATTTTCCTCTCCACACAAACCAGCCTTCAGAAATCATTGGGATCTCCACTACAGACTGTTCCATTCATTCACTGCGATTCTGCAATTCATCTGACTCTCCACTCCAGGCAGGTTTTCATTACAGCACTGGTGAATGACCAAGTAATCCAATGCTGGTTTTCAGCCGCCTTTTCACACTCGCAGTGTGCTGTTCAATTGTCTATCCACTCAAACCTGGTCAGCCTTTCATTTTCTTTTCCACAATATCAGACTTCAGAAATCATTGGAATCGCCAGTACAGAATGTTCCATTCATTCACTGCCAATCTGGAATTCATCTGAATCTGCACTCCAGGTAGGCTTTCATTACACCACTTATGAATGTCCAAGTAACACAATGCTGGTTTTCAGCGGTCTGTTCACACTCTAAGCCCTGCTTTTTACTGGATATCCACACAGCTGTGGTCAGCTCTTCATTTTCATGTCCAAACAATCCAGACTTGAGAAATCATTGCAATCTCCAGTACAGAATGTTCCATTCATTCACTGCGAATCTGGAATTCAACTGAATCTCCACTACCTGCAGATTTATCTTACACCACTTGTGAATGTCCAAGTAAAACAATGCTGGTTTTCAGAGGCCTGTTCATGTTCGCAGTCGTGCTGTTCAATTGGCTATCCACTCAACCTGTTTTGCTCCTCATTTTCCTGTGCACACAACCCAGCCTTCAGAAATCATTGTAATCTCCACTACAGGATGTTCCATTCATTCACTGGGAATCTGGAATTCATCTGAATCTGCACTCCACGCAGGCTTTCGTTACACCACTGCTGAAAGTCGAAGTAATGCAATACTGGTTTTCAGTGGTCTGTTCACATTCGAAGCCGAGGCTTTTTACAGGCTATCCACTCAACACTGGTCAGCTCTTCATTTTCGTGTCCCCACAATCCAGATTTCAGAAATCATTGCAATCTCCACTACAGAATGTTCCATTCATTCACTGCGAGTCTGGAGTTTATCTGATTCTCCACTCCCGCCTGGTTAACATTACACCACTTGTGAATGTCCAAGTAAGCCAATGCTGGTTTTCAGAGGCCTGTTCATACTCGCAGCCGTGCTGTTTAATTGACAATTCACTCCACCCTGTTCAGCTCTTCATTGTCCCACCACACTACCAGCCTTCAGAAATCTTTGTTATCTCCACTACAGAATGTTCCATTCATTCACTGCGAATCTGGAATTCATCTGACTCTCAACTCCACGCAGGTTTTCATTACACCACTGTTGAATGTCCAAGTAACCCAATGCTGGTTTTCAGCGGCCTGTTCATATTCGCAGCCCTGCTGTTTACTTGGCTATCGATTCAAGCCTGGTCAGCTCTTCA
The DNA here is from genome assembly GCF_029834395.1 of Sorex fumeus. Classification (NCBI taxonomy): domain Eukaryota; kingdom Metazoa; phylum Chordata; class Mammalia; order Eulipotyphla; family Soricidae; genus Sorex; species Sorex fumeus. Next base: position 2,321,341 of record NW_026606173.1, read on the forward strand.
TTTTCCTGTCCACACAACACAGGCTTCAGAAATCATTGGAATCTCCTCTACAGAATGTTCCATTCATTCACTGCGAATGTGGAATTCAACTGACTCTCCACTCCATGCAGGTTTTCCTTACACCACTGATGAATGTCCAAGTAACCCAATGCTGGTTTTCAGCTGCATGTTCACACTCGCAGCCATGCTATACAATTGGCTTTCCACTAAATCCTGATTAGTTCTTGATTTTCCTTCCACACGACCCAGCCTTCAGAAATCATTGGAATCTCCACTAGAGAATGTTCCATTCATTCACTGCGAATCTGGAATTCCTCTGAACCTCCACTCCCGGCAGGTTTTCGTTACACCACTGTTGAATGTCCAAGTAACCCAATGTTTTAAGTGTTTTCTTCACAAGCGCAGTGGTGCTGTTCAATTGGCTATCCACTCAACCCTGGCCAGCTCTACATTTTCCTGTCCACACCACAGAGACTGGAGAAATCATTGTTATCTCCACTACAGAATGTTCCATTCATTCACAGCGAATCTGGAATTCATCTGAATCTCCACTCCGGGCAGGTTTTCGTGACACCACTGGTAAATATCCAAGTAAGCCAATGCTGGTTTTAAGTGGCCTGCTCATACTCTCAGCCGTGCTGTTCAATTTGCTATCCACTCAACCCTCTTCAGCTCCATTTTCCTGTCCACATAACCCAAACTTCAGAAACAATTGGTATCTCCTCCACAGAATGTTCCATTCATTGACTGCAAATCTGAAATTCATCTGATTCTCAACTCCCGTCAGGTTTTCGTTACACCACTTGTGAATGTCCAATTAAGCCAAAGCTGGTTTTCAGTGGCCTGTTCTTACTACGAGACGTGCTGTTCATTTGGCTATCCATTCCACCCTGTTCAGCTCTACATTTTCGTGTCCACAAAACCCAGCCTTCAGAAATCATTGGAATCACCACTAGAGAATGTTCCATGCATTCACTGCGAATCTGGAATTCATCTGAATCTCCACTCCCGGCAGGTTTTCATTGCACCACTGCTGAATGTTCAAGTAACGCAATGATGGTTTTCAGCGGTCTATTCACACTCGAACCCGTGCTGTTCACGGTCTAGCGACTCAACACTGGTGAGTTCTTCTTTTTCCAGTTCAGACAATACAAACCTCAGAAACCATTGCAATCTACACTACAGAATGTTTCATTCATTCACGCGAATCTTGAATTCATCTTGTTCTCCACTCCCAGCAGGTTTTCGTTTCACCACTGGTGAATGTCCAAGCAACCCAAGGCTGGTTTCAGCTGCGTGTTAACACTCGCAGCCGTGCTGTTCAATTGGCTATCCAGTGAACGCTGGTTAGCTCTTGATTTTCCTTCCACACACCGAGCCTTCAGAAATCATTCTTATCTCCACTTCAGAATGTTCCATTCGTTCCCTGCGAATCTGGAATTCCTCTGACTCTCCACACCAGGCAGATTTTCCTAACAACACTGGTGAATGACCAGGTAATCCAATGCTGGTTTTCAGCGGCTGTTCACACTCACAGCCTTGCTGTTCAATTGGCAATCCAGTCAAACCTAGTCAGCTCTTCATTTTCCTGTCCACACAACCCAGCGTTCAGAAATCATTGGAATCTCTACTACAGAAATTTCCATTCATTCACTGTGAATCTGGAAATAATCTGAATCTGCATTCCAGGAAGGCTTTCGTTACACCACTGATGAATGTCCAAGTAATGCAATGCTGCTTCTTAGTGGTCTGTTCACACTCGAAACCGTGCTGTTCATTGGCTATCCACTCAATATCGGTCAGCTCTTCAATATCCTGTCCAGACTATCCAGATTTCTAAATGTTGGCAATCACCACTACAGAATGTTCCATTCAATCACGCGAATCTGGAATTCATCAGAGTCTCCACTCCTGGAAGGTTTTCGTGACACCACTGGTAAATGTCCAAGGAAGACAATGCTGGTTTTAAGCCGCCTGCTAACACACTCAGCCGTGCTGTTCATTTGGCTATCCACCCAACCCTATTCAGCTCTACATTTTCCTGTCCACAAAACCCAGCCTTCAGAAATCATTGGAATCACCACTAGAGAATGTTCCATTCATTCACTGCGAATCTGGAATTCATCTGAACCTCCACTCCTGGCAGGTTTTCGTTACGCCACTGGTGAATGTCCAAGTAAGCCAATGCTGGTTTTCAGTGGCCTGTTCAACTCGCAGAAGTGCTGTTCAATGGGCTATACACTCTATATTGGTCAGCTCTTCATTTTCCTCTCCACACAAACCAGCCTTCAGAAATCATTGGGATCTCCACTACAGACTGTTCCATTCATTCACTGCGATTCTGCAATTCATCTGACTCTCCACTCCAGGCAGGTTTTCATTACAGCACTGGTGAATGACCAAGTAATCCAATGCTGGTTTTCAGCCGCCTTTTCACACTCGCAGTGTGCTGTTCAATTGTCTATCCACTCAAACCTGGTCAGCCTTTCATTTTCTTTTCCACAATATCAGACTTCAGAACTCATTGGAATCGCCAGTACAGAATGTTCCATTCATTCACTGCCAATCTGGAATTCATCTGAATCTGCACTCCAGGTAGGCTTTCATTACACCACTTATGAATGTCCAAGTAACACAATGCTGGTTTTCAGCGGTCTGTTCACACTCTAAGCCCTGCTTTTTACTGGGTATCCACACAACTGTGGTCAGCTCTTCATTTTCATGTCCAAACAATCCAGACTTGAGAAATCATTGCAATCTCCAGTACAGAATGTTCCATTCATTCACTGCGAATCTGGAATTCAACTGAATCTCCACTACCTGCAGATTTATCTTACACCACTTGTGAATGTCCAAGTAAAACAATGCTGGTTTTCAGAGGCCTGTTCATGTTCGCAGTCGTGCTGTTCAATTGGCTATCCACTCAACCTGTTTTGCTCCTCATTTTCCTGTGCACACAACCCAGCCTTCAGAAATCATTGTAATCTCCACTACAGGATGTTCCATTCATTCACTGGGAATCTGGAATTCATCTGAATCTGCACTCCACGCAGGCTTTCGTTACACCACTGCTGAAAGTCGAAGTAATGCAATACTGGTTTTCAGTGGTCTGTTCACATTCGAAGCCGAGGCTTTTTACAGGCTATCCACTCAACACTGGTCAGCTCTTCATTTTCGTGTCCCCACAATCCAGATTTCAGAAATCATTGCAATCTCCACTACAGAATGTTCCATTCATTCACTGCGAGTCTGGAGTTTATCTGATTCTCCACTCCCGCCTGGTTAACATTACACCACTTGTGAATGTCCAAGTAAGCCAATGCTGGTTTTCAGAGGCCTGTTCATACTCGCAGCCGTGCTGTTTAATTGACAATTCACTCCACCCTGTTCAGCTCTTCATTGTCCCACCACACTACCAGCCTTCAGAAATCTTTGTTATCTCCACTACAGAATGTTCCATTCATTCACTGCGAATCTGGAATTCATCTGACTCTCAACTCCACGCAGGTTTTCATTACACCACTGTTGAATGTCCAAGTAACCCAATGCTGGTTTTCAGCGGCCTGTTCATATTCGCAGCCCTGCTGTTTACTTGGCTATCGATTCAAGCCTGGTCAGCTCTTCATTTTCCTGTCCACACAACACAGGCTTCAGAAATCATTGGAATCTCCTCTACAGAATGTTCCATTCATTCACTGCGAATGTGGAATTCAACTGACTCTCCACTCCATGCAGGTTTTCCTTACACCACTGATGAATGTCCAAGTAACCCAATGCTGGTTTTCAGCTGCATGTTCACACTCGCAGCCATGCTATACAATTGGCTTTCCACTAAATCCTGATTAGTTCTTGATTTTCCTTCCACACGACCCAGCCTTCAGAAATCATTGGAATCTCCACTAGAGAATGTTCCATTCATTCACTGCGAATCTGGAATTCCTCTGAACCTCCACTCCCGGCAGGTTTTCGTTACACCACTGTTGAATGTCCAAGTAACCCAATGTTTTAAGTGTTTTCTTCACAAGCGCAGTGGTGCTGTTCAATTGGCTATCCACTCAACCCTGGCCAGCTCTACATTTTCCTGTCCACACCACAGAGACTGGAGAAATCATTGTTATCTCCACTACAGAATGTTCCATTCATTCACAGCGAATCTGGAATTCATCTGAATCTCCACTCCGAGCAGGTTTTCGTGACACCACTGGTAAATATCCAAGTAAGCCAATGCTGGTTTTAAGTGGCCTGCTCATACTCTCAGCCGTGCTGTTCAATTTGCTATCCACTCAACCCTCTTCAGCTCCATTTTCCTGTCCACATAACCCAAACTTCAGAAACAATTGGTATCTCCTCCACAGAATGTTCCATTCATTGACTGCAAATCTGAAATTCATCTGATTCTCAACTCCCGTCAGGTTTTCGTTACACCACTTGTGAATGTCCAATTAAGCCAAAGCTGGTTTTCAGTGGCCTGTTCTTACTACGAGACGTGCTGTTCATTTGGCTATCCATTCCACCCTGTTCAGCTCTACATTTTCGTGTCCACAAAACCCAGCCTTCAGAAATCATTGGAATCACCACTAGAGAATGTTCCATGCATTCACTGCGAATCTGGAATTCATCTGAATCTCCACTCCCGGCAGGTTTTCATTGCACCACTGCTGAATGTTCAAGTAACGCAATGATGGTTTTCAGCGGTCTATTCACACTCGAACCCGTGCTGTTCACGGTCTAGCGACTCAACACTGGTGAGTTCTTCTTTTTCCAGTTCAGACAATACAAACCTCAGAAACCATTGCAATCTACACTACAGAATGTTTCATTCATTCACGCGAATCTTGAATTCATCTTGTTCTCCACTCCCAGCAGGTTTTCGTTTCACCACTGGTGAATGTCCAAGCAACCCAAGGCTGGTTTCAGCTGCGTGTTAACACTCGCAGCCGTGCTGTTCAATTGGCTATCCAGTGAACGCTGGTTAGCTCTTGATTTTCCTTCCACACACCGAGCCTTCAGAAATCATTCTTATCTCCACTTCAGAATGTTCCATTCGTTCCCTGCGAATCTGGAATTCCTCTGACTCTCCACACCAGGCAGATTTTCCTAACAACACTGGTGAATGACCAGGTAATCCAATGCTGGTTTTCAGCGGCTGTTCACACTCACAGCCTTGCTGTTCAATTGGCAATCCAGTCAAACCTAGTCAGCTCTTCATTTTCCTGTCCACACAACCCAGCGTTCAGAAATCATTGGAATCTCTACTACAGAAATTTCCATTCATTCACTGTGAATCTGGAAATAATCTGAATCTGCATTCCAGGAAGGCTTTCGTTACACCACTGATGAATGTCCAAGTAATGCAATGCTGCTTCTTAGTGGTCTGTTCACACTCGAAACCGTGCTGTTCACTGGCTATCCACTCAACATTGGTCAGCTCTTCAATATCCTGTCCAGACTATCCAGATTTCTAAATCTTGGCAATCTCCACTACAGAATGTTCCATTCAATCACGCGAATCTGGAATTCATCAGAGTCTCCACTCCCGGCAGGTTTTCGTGACACCACTGGTATATGTCCAAGGAAGCCAATGCTGGTTTTAAGCCGCCTGCTTATACTCTCAGCCGTGCTGTTCAATTTGCTATCCACCCAACCCTATTCAGCTCTACATTTTCCTGTCCTCATAACCCAACCTTCAGAAATAATTGGTATCTCCTCCACAGAATGTTCCGTTCATTCACTGCGAATCTTAAATTCATCTGACTCTCAACTCCCGGCGGGTTATCGTTACACCACTTGTGAATGTCCAAGTAAGCCAATGCTGGTTTTCAGTGGCCTGTTCATACTAAGAGACGTGCTGTTCATTTGGCTATCCACTCCACCCTGTTCAGCTCTACATTTTCGTGTCCACAAAACCCAGCCTTCAGAAATCATTGGAATCACCACTAGAGAATGTTCCATTCATTCACTGCGAATCTGGAATTCATCTGAACCTCCACTCCCGGCAGGTTTTCGTTACGCCACTGGTGAATGTCCAAGTAACTCAATACTGGTTTTCAGAGGCATGTTCAACTCGCAGAAGTGCTGTTCAATGGGCTATCCACTCAATATTGGTCAGCTCTTCATTTTCCTCTCCACACAAACCAGCCTTCAGAAATCATTGGGATCTCCACTACAGACTGTTCCATTCATTCACTGCGATTCTGCAATTCATCTGACTCTCCGCTCCAGGCAGGTTTTCATTACAGCACTGGTGAATGACCAAGTAATCCAATGCTGGTTTTCAGCCGCCTTTTCACACTCGCAGTGTGCTGTTCAATTGTCTATCCACTCAAACCTGGTCAGCCTTTCATTTTCTTTTCCACAATATCAGACTTCAGAAATCATTGGAATCGCCAGTACAGAATGTTCCATTCATTCACTGCCAATCTGGAATTCATCTGAATCTGCACTCCAGGTAGGCTTTCATTACACCACTTATGAATGTCCAAGTAACACAATGCTGGTTTTCAGCGGTCTGTTCACACTCTAAGCCCTGCTTTTTACTGGGTATCCACACAACTGTGGTCAGCCCTTCATTTTCATGTCCAAACAATCCAGACTTGAGAAATCATTGCAATCTCCAGTACAGAATGTTCCATTCATTCACTGCGAATCTGGAATTCAACTGAATCTCCACTACCTGCAGATTTATCTTACACCACTTGTGAATGTCCAAGTAAAACAATGCTGGTTTTCAGAGGCCTGTTCATGTTCGCAGTCGTGCTGTTCAATTGGCTATCCACTCAACCTGTTTTGCTCCTCATTTTCCTGTGCACACAACCCAGCCTTCAGAAATCATTGTAATCTCCACTACAGGATGTTCCATTCATTCACTGGGAATCTGGAATTCATCTGAATCTGCACTCCACGCAGGCTTTCGTTACACCACTGCTGAAAGTCGAAGTAATGCAATACTGGTTTTCAGTGGTCTGTTCACATTCGAAGCCGAGGCTTTTTACAGGCTATCCACTCAACACTGGTCAGCTCTTCATTTTCGTGTCCCCACAATCCAGATTTCAGAAATCATTGCAATCTCCACTACAGAATGTTCCATTCATTCACAGCGAGTCTGGAGTTTATCTGATTCTCCACTCCCGCCTGGTTAACATTACACCACTTGTGAATGTCCAAGTAAGCCAATGCTGGTTTTCAGAGGCCTGTTCATACTCGCAGCCGTGCTGTTTAATTGACAATTCACTCCACCCTGTTCAGCTCTTCATTGTCCCACCACACTACCAGCCTTCAGAAATCTTTGTTATCTCCACTACAGAATGTTCCATTCATTCACTGCGAATCTGGAATTCATCTGACTCTCAACTCCACGCAGGTTTTCATTACACCACTGTTGAATGTCCAAGTAACCCAATGCTGGTTTTCAGCGGCCTGTTCATATTCGCAGCCCTGCTGTTTACTTGGCTATCGATTCAAGCCTGGTCAGCTCTTCATTTTCCTGTCCACACAACACAGGCTTCAGAAATCATTGGAATCTCCTCTACAGAATGTTCCATTCATTCACTGCGAATGTGGAATTCAACTGACTCTCCACTCCATGCAGGTTTTCCTTACACCACTGATGAATGTCCAAGTAACCCAATGCTGGTTTTCAGCTGCATGTTCACACTCGCAGCCATGCTATACAATTGGCTTTCCACTAAATCCTGATTAGTTCTTGATTTTCCTTCCACACGACCCAGCCTTCAGAAATCATTGGAATCTCCACTAGAGAATGTTCCATTCATTCACTGCGAATCTGGAATTCCTCTGAACCTCCACTCCCGGCAGGTTTTCGTTACACCACTGTTGAATGTCCAAGTAACCCAATGTTTTAAGTGTTTTCTTCACAAGCGCAGTGGTGCTGTTCAATTGGCTATCCACTCAACCCTGGCCAGCTCTACATTTTCCTGTCCACACCACAGAGACTGGAGAAATCATTGTTATCTCCACTACAGAATGTTCCATTCATTCACAGCGAATCTGGAATTCATCTGAATCTCCACTCCCGGCAGGTTTTCGTGACACCACTGGTAAATATCCAAGTAAGCCAATGCTGGTTTTAAGTGGCCTGCTCATACTCTCAGCCGTGCTGTTCAATTTGCTATCCACTCAACCCTCTTCAGCTCCATTTTCCTGTCCACATAACCCAAACTTCAGAAACAATTGGTATCTCCTCCACAGAATGTTCCATTCATTGACTGCAAATCTGAAATTCATCTAATTCTCAACTCCCGTCAGGTTTTCGTTACACCACTTGTGAATGTCCAATTAAGCCAAAGCTGGTTTTCAGTGGCCTGTTCTTACTACGAGACGTGCTGTTCATTTGGCTATCCATTCCACCCTGTTCAGCTCTACATTTTCGTGTCCACAAAACCCAGCCTTCAGAAATCATTGGAATCACCACTAGAGAATGTTCCATTCATTCACTGCGAATCTGGAATTCATCTGAATCTCCACTCCCGGCAGGTTTTCATTGCACCACTGCTGAATGTTCAAGTAACGCAATGATGGTTTTCAGCGGTCTATTCACACTCGAACCCGTGCTGTTCACGGTCTAGCGACTCAACACTGGTGAGTTCTTCTTTTTCCAGTTCAGACAATACAAACCTCAGAAACCATTGCAATCTACACTACAGAATGTTTCATTCATTCACGCGAATCTTGAATTCATCTTGTTCTCCACTCCCAGCAGGTGTTCGTTTCACCACTGGTGAATGTCCAAGCAACCCAAGGCTGGTTTCAGCTGCGTGTTAACACTCGCAGCCGTGCTGTTCAATTGGCTATCCAGTGAACGCTGGTTAGCTCTTGATTTTCCTTCCACACACCGAGCCTTCAGAAATCATTCTTATCTCCACTTCAGAATGTTCCATTCGTTCCCTGCGAATCTGGAATTCCTCTGACTCTCCACACCAGGCAGATTTTCCTAACAACACTGGTGAATGACCAGGTAATCCAATGCTGGTTTTCAGCGGCTGTTCACACTCACAGCCTTGCTGTTCAATTGGCAATCCAGTCAAACCTAGTCAGCTCTTCATTTTCCTGTCCACACAACCCAGCGTTCAGAAATCATTGGAATCTCTACTACAGAAATTTCCATTCATTCACTGTGAATCTGGAAATAATCTGAATCTGCATTCCAGGAAGGCTTTCGTTACACCACTGATGAATGTCCAAGTAATGCAATGCTGCTTCTTAGTGGTCTGTTCACACTCGAAACCGTGCTGTTCACTGGCTATCCACTCAACATTGGTCAGCTCTTCAATATCCTGTCCAGACTATCCAGATTTCTAAATCTTGGCAATCTCCACTACAGAATGTTCCATTCAATCACGCGAATCTGGAATTCATCAGAGTCTCCACTCCCGGCAGGTTTTCGTGACACCACTGGTATATGTCCAAGGAAGCCAATGCTGGTTTTAAGCCGCCTGCTTATACTCTCAGCCGTGCTGTTCAATTTGCTATCCACCCAACCCTATTCAGCTCTACATTTTCCTGTCCTCATAACCCAACCTTCAGAAATAATTGGTATCTCCTCCACAGAATGTTCCGTTCATTCACTGCGAATCTTAAATTCATCTGACTCTCAACTCCCGGCGGGTTATCGTTACACCACTTGTGAATGTCCAAGTAAGCCAATGCTGGTTTTCAGCGGCCTGTTCATACTAAGAGACGTGCTGTTCATTTGGCTATCCACTCCACCCTGTTCAGCTCTACATTTTCGTGTCCACAAAACCCAGCCTTCAGAAATCATTGGAATCACCACTAGAGAATGTTCCATTCATTCACTGCGAATCTGGAATTCATCTGAACCTCCACTCCCGGCAGGTTTTCGTTACGCCACTGGTGAATGTCCAAGTAACTCAATACTGGTTTTCAGAGGCATGTTCAACTCGCAGAAGTGCTGTTCAATGGGCTATCCACTCAATATTGGTCAGCTCTTCATTTTCCTCTCCACACAAACCAGCCTTCAGAAATCATTGGGATCTCCACTACAGACTGTTCCATTCATTCACTGCGATTCTGCAATTCATCTGACTCTCCGCTCCAGGCAGGTTTTCATTACAGCACTGGTGAATGACCAAGTAATCCAATGCTGGTTTTCAGCCGCCTTTTCACACTCGCAGTGTGCTGTTCAATTGTCTATCCACTCAAACCTGGTCAGCCTTTCATTTTCTTTTCCACAATATCAGACTTCAGAAATCATTGGAATCGCCAGTACAGAATGTTCCATTCATTCACTGCCAATCTGGAATTCATCTGAATCTGCACTCCAGGTAGGCTTTCATTACACCACTTATGAATGTCCAAGTAACACAATGCTGGTTTTCAGCGGTCTGTTCACACTCTAAGCCCTGCTTTTTACTGGGTATCCACACAACTGTGGTCAGCCCTTCATTTTCATGTCCAAACAATCCAGACTTGAGAAATCATTGCAATCTCCAGTACAGAATGTTCCATTCATTCACTGCGAATCTGGAATTCAACTGAATCTCCACTACCTGCAGATTTATCTTACACCACTTGTGAATGTCCAAGTAAAACAATGCTGGTTTTCAGAGGCCTGTTCATGTTCGCAGTCGTGCTGTTCAATTGGCTATCCACTCAACCTGTTTTGCTCCTCATTTTCCTGTGCACACAACCCAGCCTTCAGAAATCATTGTAATCTCCACTACAGGATGTTCCATTCATTCACTGGGAATCTGGAATTCATCTGAATCTGCACTCCACGCAGGCTTTCGTTACACCACTGCTGAAAGTCGAAGTAATGCAATACTGGTTTTCAGTGGTCTGTTCACATTCGAAGCCGAGGCTTTTTACAGGCTATCCACTCAACACTGGTCAGCTCTTCATTTTCGTGTCCCCACAATCCAGATTTCAGAAATCATTGCAATCTCCACTACAGAATGTTCCATTCATTCACTGCGAGTCTGGAGTTTATCTGATTCTCCACTCCCGCCTGGTTAACATTACACCACTTGTGAATGTCCAAGTAAGCCAATGCTGGTTTTCAGAGGCCTGTTCATACTCGCAGCCGTGCTGTTTAATTGACAATTCACTCCACCCTGTTCAGCTCTTCATTGTCCCACCACACTACCAGCCTTCAGAAATCTTTGTTATCTCCACTACAGAATGTTCCATTCATTCACTGCGAATCTGGAATTCATCTGACTCTCAACTCCACGCAGGTTTTCATTACACCACTGTTGAATGTCCAAGTAACCCAATGCTGGTTTTCAGCGGCCTGTTCATATTCGCAGCCCTGCTGTTTACTTGGCTATCGATTCAAGCCTGGTCAGCTCTTCATTTTCCTGTCCACACAACACAGGCTTCAGAAATCATTGGAATCTCCTCTACAGAATGTTCCATTCATTCACTGCGAATGTGGAATTCAACTGACTCTCCACTCCATGCAGGTTTTCCTTACACCACTGAAGAATGTCCAAGTAACCCAATGCTGGTTTTCAGCTGCATGTTCACACTCGCAGCCATGCTATACAATTGGCTTTCCACTAAATCCTGATTAGTTCTTGATTTTCCTTCCACACGACCCAGCCTTCAGAAATCATTGGAATCTCCACTAGAGAATGTTCCATTCATTCACTGCGAATCTGGAATTCCTCTGAACCTCCACTCCCGGCAGGTTTTCGTTACACCACTGTTGAATGTCCAAGTAACCCAATGTTTTAAGTGTTTTCTTCACAAGCGCAGTGGTGCTGTTCAATTGGCTATCCACTCAACCCTGGCCAGCTCTACATTTTCCTGTCCACACCACAGAGACTGGAGAAATCATTGTTATCTCCACTACAGAATGTTCCATTCATTCACAGCGAATCTGGAATTCATCTGAATCTCCACTCCCGGCAGGTTTTCGTGACACCACTGGTAAATATCCAAGTAAGCCAATGCTGGTTTTAAGTGGCCTGCTCATACTCTCAGCCGTGCTGTTCAATTTGCTATCCACTCAACCCTCTTCAGCTCCATTTTCCTGTCCACATAACCCAAACTTCAGAAACAATTGGTATCTCCTCCACAGAATGTTCCATTCATTGACTGCAAATCTGAAATTCATCTAATTCTCAACTCCCGTCAGGTTTTCGTTACACCACTTGTGAATGTCCAATTAAGCCGAAGCTGGTTTTCAGTGGCCTGTTCTTACTACGAGACGTGCTGTTCATTTGGCTATCCATTCCACCCTGTTCAGCTCTACATTTTCGTGTCCACAAAACCCAGCCTTCAGAAATCATTGGAATCACCACTAGAGAATGTTCCATGCATTCACTGCGAATCTGGAATTCATCTGAATCTCCACTCCCGGCAGGTTTTCATTGCACCACTGCTGAATGTTCAAGTAACGCAATGATGGTTTTCAGCGGTCTATTCACACTCGAACCCGTGCTGTTCACGGTCTAGCGACTCAACACTGGTGAGTTCTTCTTTTTCCAGTTCAGACAATACAAACCTCAGAAACCATTGCAATCTACACTACAGAATGTTTCATTCATTCACGCGAATCTTGAATTCATCTTGTTCTCCACTCCCAGCAGGTTTTCGTTTCACCACTGGTGAATGTCCAAGCAACCCAAGGCTGGTTTCAGCTGCGTGTTAACACTCGCAGCCGTGCTGTTCAATTGGCTATCCAGTGAACGCTGGTTAGCTCTTGATTTTCCTTCCACACACCGAGCCTTCAGAAATCATTCTTATCTCCACTTCAGAATGTTCCATTCGTTCCCTGCGAATCTGGAATTCCTCTGACTCTCCACACCAGGCAGATTTTCCTAACAACACTGGTGAATGACCAGGTAATCCAATGCTGGTTTTCAGCGGCTGTTCACACTCACAGCCTTGCTGTTCAATTGGCAATCCAGTCAAACCTAGTCAGCTCTTCATTTTCCTGTCCACACAACCCAGCGTTCAGAAATCATTGGAATCTCTACTACAGAAATTTCCATTCATTCACTGTGAATCTGGAAAAAATCTGAATCTGCATTCCAGGAAGGCTTTCGTTACACCACTGATGAATGTCCAAGTAATGCAATGCTGCTTCTTAGTGGTCTGTTCACACTCGAAACCGTGCTGTTCATTGGCTATCCACTCAATATCGGTCAGCTCTTCAATATCCTGTCCAGACTATCCAGATTTCTAAATGTTGGCAATCACCACTACAGAATGTTCCATTCAATCACGCGAATCTGGAATTCATCAGAGTCTCCACTCCTGGAAGGTTTTCGTGACACCACTGGTAAATGTCCAAGGAAGACAATGCTGGTTTTAAGCCGCCTGCTAACACACTCAGCCGTGCTGTTCATTTGGCTATCCACCCAACCCTATTCAGCTCTACATTTTCCTGTCCACAAAACCCAGCCTTCAGAAATCATTGGAATCACCACTAGAGAATGTTCCATTCATTCACTGCGAATCTGGAATTCATCTGAACCTCCACTCCTGGCAGGTTTTCGTTACGCCACTGGTGAATGTCCAAGTAAGCCAATGCTGGTTTTCAGTGGCCTGTTCAACTCGCAGAAGTGCTGTTCAATGGGCTATCCACTCTATATTGGTCAGCTCTTCATTTTCCTCTCCACACAAACCAGCCTTCAGAAATCATTGGGATCTCCACTACAGACTGTTCCATTCATTCACTGCGATTCTGCAATTCATCTGACTCTCCACTCCAGGCAGGTTTTCATTACAGCACTGGTGAATGACCAAGTAATCCAATGCTGGTTTTCAGCCGCCTTTTCACACTCGCAGTGTGCTGTTCAATTGTCTATCCACTCAAACCTGGTCAGCCTTTCATTTTCTTTTCCACAATATCAGACTTCAGAAATCATTGGAATCGCCAGTACAGAATGTTCCATTCATTCACTGCCAATCTGGAATTCATCTGAATCTGCACTCCAGGTAGGCTTTCATTACACCACTTATGAATGTCCAAGTAACACAATGCTGGTTTTCAGCGGTCTGTTCACACTCTAAGCCCTGCTTTTTACTGGGTATCCACACAACTGTGGTCAGCTCTTCATTTTCATGTCCAAACAATCCAGACTTGAGAAATCATTGCAATCTCCAGTACAGAATGTTCCATTCATTCACTGCGAATCTGGAATTCAACTGAATCTACACTACCTGCAGATTTATCTTACACCACTTGTGAATGTCCAAGTAAAACAATGCTGGTTTTCAGAGGCCTGTTCATGTTCGCAGTCGTGCTGTTCAATTGGCTATCCACTCAACCTGTTTTGCTCCTCATTTTCCTGTGCACACAACCCAGCCTTCAGAAATCATTGTAATCTCCACTACAGGATGTTCCATTCATTCACTGGGAATCTGGAATTCATCTGAATCTGCACTCCACGCAGGCTTTCGTTACACCACTGCTGAAAGTCGAAGTAATGCAATACTGGTTTTCAGTGGTCTGTTCACATTCGAAGCCGAGGCTTTTTACAGGCTATCCACTCAACACTGGTCAGCTCTTCATTTTCGTGTCCCCACAATCCAGATTTCAGAAATCATTGCAATCTCCACTACAGAATGTTCCATTCATTCACTGCGAGTCTGGAGTTTATCTGATTCTCCACTCCCGCCTGGTTAACATTACACCACTTGTGAATGTCCAAGTAAGCCAATGCTGGTTTTCAGAGGCCTGTTCATACTCGCAGCCGTGCTGTTTAATTGACAATTCACTCCACCCTGTTCAGCTCTTCATTGTCCCACCACACTACCAGCCTTCAGAAATCTTTGTTATCTCCACTACAGAATGTTCCATTCATTCACTGCGAATCTGGAATTCATCTGACTCTCAACTCCACGCAGGTTTTCATTACACCACTGTTGAATGTCCAAGTAACCCAATGCTGGTTTTCAGCGGCCTGTTCATATTCGCAGCCCTGCTGTTTACTTGGCTATCGATTCAAGCCTGGTCAGCTCTTCATTTTCCTGTCCACACAACACAGGCTTCAGAAATCATTGGAATCTCCTCTACAGAATGTTCCATTCATTCACTGCGAATGTGGAATTCAACTGACTCTCCACTCCATGCAGGTTTTCCTTACACCACTGATGAATGTCCAAGTAACCCAATGCTGGTTTTCAGCTGCATGTTCACACTCGCAGCCATGCTATACAATTGGCTTTCCACTAAATCCTGATTAGTTCTTGATTTTCCTTCCACACGACCCAGCCTTCAGAAATCATTGGAATCTCCACTAGAGAATGTTCCATTCATTCACTGCGAATCTGGAATTCCTCTGAACCTCCACTCCCGGCAGGTTTTCGTTACACCACTGTTGAATGTCCAAGTAACCCAATGTTTTAAGTGTTTTCTTCACAAGCGCAGTGGTGCTGTTCAATTGGCTATCCACTCAACCCTGGCCAGCTCTACATTTTCCTGTCCACACCACAGAGACTGGAGAAATCATTGTTATCTCCACTACAGAATGTTCCATTCATTCACAGCGAATCTGGAATTCATCTGAATCTCCACTCCGGGCAGGTTTTCGTGACACCACTGGTAAATATCCAAGTAAGCCAATGCTGGTTTTAAGTGGCCTGCTCATACTCTCAGCCGTGCTGTTCAATTTGCTATCCACTCAACCCTCTTCAGCTCCATTTTCCTGTCCACATAACCCAAACTTCAGAAACAATTGGTATCTCCTCCACAGAATGTTCCATTCATTGACTGCAAATCTGAAATTCATCTGATTCTCAACTCCCGTCAGGTTTTCGTTACACCACTTGTGAATGTCCAATTAAGCCAAAGCTGGTTTTCAGTGGCCTGTTCTTACTACGAGACGTGCTGTTCATTTGGCTATCCATTCCACCCTGTTCAGCTCTACATTTTCGTGTCCACAAAACCCAGCCTTCAGAAATCATTGGAATCACCACTAGAGAATGTTCCATGCATTCACTGCGAATCTGGAATTCATCTGAATCTCCACTCCCGGCAGGTTTTCATTGCACCACTGCTGAATGTTCAAGTAACGCAATGATGGTTTTCAGCGGTCTATTCACACTCGAACCCGTGCTGTTCACGGTCTAGCGACTCAACACTGGTGAGTTCTTCTTTTTCCAGTTCAGACAATACAAACCTCAGAAACCATTGCAATCTACACTACAGAATGTTTCATTCATTCACGCGAATCTTGAATTCATCTTGTTCTCCACTCCCAGCAGGTTTTCGTTTCACCACTGGTGAATGTCCAAGCAACCCAAGGCTGGTTTCAGCTGCGTGTTAACACTCGCAGCCGTGCTGTTCAATTGGCTATCCAGTGAACGCTGGTTAGCTCTTGATTTTCCTTCCACACACCGAGCCTTCAGAAATCATTCTTATCTCCACTTCAGAATGTTCCATTCGTTCCCTGCGAATCTGGAATTCCTCTGACTCTCCACACCAGGCAGATTTTCCTAACAACACTGGTGAATGACCAGGTAATCCAATGCTGGTTTTCAGCGGCTGTTCACACTCACAGCCTTGCTGTTCAATTGGCAATCCAGTCAAACCTAGTCAGCTCTTCATTTTCCTGTCCACAAAACCCAGCGTTCAGAAATCATTGGAATCTCTACTACAGAAATTTCCATTCATTCACTGTGAATCTGGATATAATCTGAATCTGCATTCCAGGAAGGCTTTCGTTACACCACTGATGAATGTCCAAGTAATGCAATGCTGCTTCTTAGTGGTCTGTTCACACTCGAAACCGTGCTGTTCATTGGCTATCCACTCAATATCGGTCAGCTCTTCAATATCCTGTCCAGACTATCCAGATTTCTAAATGTTGGCAATCACCACTACAGAATGTTCCATTCAATCACGCGAATCTGGAATTCATCAGAGTCTCCACTCCTGGAAGGTTTTCGTGACACCACTGGTAAATGTCCAAGGAAGACAATGCTGGTTTTAAGCCGCCTGCTAACACACTCAGCCGTGCTGTTCATTTGGCTATCCACCCAACCCTATTCAGCTTTACATTTTCCTGTCCACAAAACCCAGCCTTCAGAAATCATTGGAATCACCACTAGAGAATGTTCCATTCATTCACTGCGAATCTGGAATTCATCTGAACCTCCACTCCTGGCAGGTTTTCGTTACGCCACTGGTGAATGTCCAAGTAAGCCAATGCTGGTTTTCAGTGGCCTGTTCAACTCGCAGAAGTGCTGTTCAATGGGCTATCCACTCTATATTGGTCAGCTCTTCATTTTCCTCTCCACACAAACCAGCCTTCAGAAATCATTGGGATCTCCACTACAGACTGTTCCATTCATTCACTGCGATTCTGCAATTCATCTGACTCTCCACTCCAGGCAGGTTTTCATTACAGCACTGGTGAATGACCAAGTAATCCAATGCTGGTTTTCAGCCGCCTTTTCACACTCGCAGTGTGCTGTTCAATTGTCTATCCACTCAAACCTGGTCAGCCTTTCATTTTCTTTTCCACAATATCAGACTTCAGAAATCATTGGAATCGCCAGTACAGAATGTTCCATTCATTCACTGTCAATCTGGAATTCATCTGAATCTGCACTCCAGGTAGGCTTTCATTACACCACTTATGAATGTCCAAGTAACACAATGCTGGTTTTCAGCGGTCTGTTCACACTCTAAGCCCTGCTTTTTACTGGGTATCCACACAACTGTGGTCAGCTCTTCATTTTCATGTCCAAACAATCCAGACTTGAGAAATCATTGCAATCTCCAGTACAGAATGTTCCATTCATTCACTGCGAATCTGGAATTCAACTGAATCTCCACTACCTGCAGATTTATCTTACACCACTTGTGAATGTCCAAGTAAAACAATGCTGGTTTTCAGAGGCCTGTTCATATTCGCAGTCGTGCTGTTCAAATGGCTATCCACTTAACCTGTTTTGCTCCTCATTTTCCTGTGCACACAACCCAGCCTTCAGAAAGCATTGTAATCTCCACTACAGGATGTTCCATTCATTCACTGGGAATCTGGAATTCATCTGAATCTGCACTCCACGCAGGCTTTCGTTACACCACTGCTGAAAGTCGAAGTAATGCAATACTGGTTTTCAGTGGTCTGTTCACATTCGAAGCCGAGGCTTTTTACAGGCTATCCACTCAACACTGGTCAGCTCTTCATTTTCGTGTCCCCACAATCCAGATTTCAGAAATCATTGCAATCTCCACTACAGAATGTTCCATTCATTCACTGCGAGTCTGGAGTTTATCTGATTCTCCACTCCCGCCTGGTTAACATTACACCACTTGTGAATGTCCAAGTAAGCCAATGCTGGTTTTCAGAGGCCTGTTCATACTCGCAGCCGTGCTGTTTAATTGACAATTCACTCCACCCTGTTCAGCTCTTCATTGTCCCACCACACTACCAGCCTTCAGAAATCTTTGTTATCTCCACTACAGAATGTTCCATTCATTCACTGCGAATCTGGAATTCATCTGACTCTCAACTCCACGCAGGTTTTCATTACACCACTGTTGAATGTCCAAGTAACCCAATGCTGGTTTTCAGCGGCCTGTTCATATTCGCAGCCCTGCTGTTTACTTGGCTATCGATTCAAGCCTGGTCAGCTCTTCATTTTCCTGTCCACACAACACAGGCTTCAGAAATCATTGGAATCTCCTCTACAGAATGTTCCATTCATTCACTGCGAATGTGGAATTCAACTGACTCTCCACTCCATGCAGGTTTTCCTTACACCACTGAAGAATGTCCAAGTAACCCAATGCTGGTTTTCAGCTGCATGTTCACACTCGCAGCCATGCTATACAATTGGCTTTCCACTAAATCCTGATTAGTTCTTGATTTTCCTTCCACACGACCCAGCCTTCAGAAATCATTGGAATCTCCACTAGAGAATGTTCCATTCATTCACTGCGAATCTGGAATTCCTCTGAACCTCCACTCCCGGCAGGTTTTCGTTACACCACTGTTGAATGTCCAAGTAACCCAATGTTTTAAGTGTTTTCTTCACAAGCGCAGTGGTGCTGTTCAATTGGCTATCCACTCAACCCTGGCCAGCTCTACATTTTCCTGTCCACACCACAGAGACTGGAGAAATCATTGTTATCTCCACTACAGAATGTTCCATTCATTCACAGCGAATCTGGAATTCATCTGAATCTCCACTCCCGGCAGGTTTTCGTGACACCACTGGTAAATATCCAAGTAAGCCAATGCTGGTTTTAAGTGGCCTGCTCATACTCTCAGCCGTGCTGTTCAATTTGCTATCCACTCAACCCTCTTCAGCTCCATTTTCCTGTCCACATAACCCAAACTTCAGAAACAATTGGTATCTCCTCCACAGAATGTTCCATTCATTGACTGCAAATCTGAAATTCATCTAATTCTCAACTCCCGTCAGGTTTTCTTTACACCACTTGTGAATGTCCAATTAAGCCAAAGCTGGTTTTCAGTGGCCTGTTCTTACTACGAGACGTGCTGTTCATTTGGCTATCCATTCCACCCTGTTCAGCTCTACATTTTCGTGTCCACAAAACCCAGCCTTCAGAAATCATTGGAATCACCACTAGAGAATGTTCCATTCATTCACTGCGAATCTGGAATTCATCTGAATCTCCACTCCCGGCAGGTTTTCATTGCACCACTGCTGAATGTTCAAGTAACGCAATGATGGTTTTCAGCGGTCTATTCACACTCGAACCCGTGCTGTTCACGGTCTAGCGACTCAACACTGGTGAGTTCTTCTTTTTCCAGTTCAGACAATACAAACCTCAGAAACCATTGCACGCGAATCTTGAATTCATCTTGTTCTCCACTCCCAGCAGGTTTTCGTTTCACCACTGGTGAATGTCCAAGCAACCCAAGGCTGGTTTCAGCTGCGTGTTAACACTCGCAGCCGTGCTGTTCAATTGGCTATCCAGTGAACGCTGGTTAGCTCTTGATTTTCCTTCCACACACCGAGCCTTCAGAAATCATTCTTATCTCCACTTCAGAATGTTCCATTCGTTCCCTGCGAATCTGGAATTCCTCTGACTCTCCACACCAGGCAGATTTTCCTAACAACACTGGTGAATGACCAGGTAATCCAATGCTGGTTTTCAGCGGCTGTTCACACTCACAGCCTTGCTGTTCAATTGGCAATCCAGTCAAACCTAGTCAGCTCTTCATTTTCCTGTCCACACAACCCAGCGTTCAGAAATCATTGGAATCTCTACTACAGAAATTTCCATTCATTCACTGTGAATCTGGAAATAATCTGAATCTGCATTCCAGGAAGGCTTTCGTTACACCACTGATGAATGTCCAAGTAATGCAATGCTGCTTCTTAGTGGTCTGTTCACACTCGAAACCGTGCTGTTCACTGGCTATCCACTCAACATTGGTCAGCTCTTCAATATCCTGTCCAGACTATCCAGATTTCTAAATCTTGGCAATCTCCACTACAGAATGTTCCATTCAATCACGCGAATCTGGAATTCATCAGAGTCTCCACTCCCGGCAGGTTTTCGTGACACCACTGGTATATGTCCAAGGAAGCCAATGCTGGTTTTAAGCCGCCTGCTTATACTCTCAGCCGTGCTGTTCAATTTGCTATCCACCCAACCCTATTCAGCTCTACATTTTCCTGTCCTCATAACCCAACCTTCAGAAATAATTGGTATCTCCTCCACAGAATGTTCCGTTCATTCACTGCGAATCTTAAATTCATCTGACTCTCAACTCCCGGCGGGTTATCGTTACACCACTTGTGAATGTCCAAGTAAGCCAATGCTGGTTTTCAGTGGCCTGTTCATACTAAGAGACGTGCTGTTCATTTGGCTATCCACTCCACCCTGTTCAGCTCTACATTTTCGTGTCCACAAAACCCAGCCTTCAGAAATCATTGGAATCACCACTAGAGAATGTTCCATTCATTCACTGCGAATCTGGAATTCATCTGAACCTCCACTCCCGGCAGGTTTTCGTTACACCACTGGTGAATGTCCAAGTAACTCAATACTGGTTTTCAGAGGCATGTTCAACTCGCAGAAGTGCTGTTCAATGGGCTATCCACTCAATATTGGTCAGCTCTTCATTTTCCTCTCCACACAAACCAGCCTTCAGAAATCATTGGGATCTCCACTACAGACTGTTCCATTCATTCACTGCGATTCTGCAATTCATCTGACTCTCCGCTCCAGGCAGGTTTTCATTACAGCACTGGTGAATGACCAAGTAATCCAATGCTGGTTTTCAGCCGCCTTTTCACACTCGCAGTGTGCTGTTCAATTGTCTATCCACTCAAACCTGGTCAGCCTTTCATTTTCTTTTCCACAATATCAGACTTCAGAAATCATTGGAATCGCCAGTACAGAATGTTCCATTCATTCACTGCCAATCTGGAATTCATCTGAATCTGCACTCCAGGTAGGCTTTCATTACACCACTTATGAATGTCCAAGTAACACAATGCTGGTTTTCAGCGGTCTGTTCACACTCTAAGCCCTGCTTTTTACTGGGTATCCACACAACTGTGGTCAGCTCTTCATTTTCATGTCCAAACAATCCAGACTTGAGAAATCATTGCAATCTCCAGTACAGAATGTTCCATTCATTCACTGCGAATCTGGAATTCAACTGAATCTACACTACCTGCAGATTTATCTTACACCACTTGTGAATGTCCAAGTAAAACAATGCTGGTTTTCAGAGGCCTGTTCATGTTCACAGTCGTGCTGTTCAATTGGCTATCCACTCAACCTGTTTTGCTCCTCATTTTCCTGTGCACACAACCCAGCCTTCAGAAATCATTGTAATCTCCACTACAGGATGTTCCATTCATTCACTGGGAATCTGGAATTCATCTGAATCTGCACTCCACGCAGGCTTTCGTTACACCACTGCTGAAAGTCGAAGTAATGCAATACTGGTTTTCAGTGGTCTGTTCACATTCGAAGCCGAGGCTTTTTACAGGCTATCCACTCAACACTGGTCAGCTCTTCATTTTCGTGTCCCCACAATCCAGATTTCAGAAATCATTGCAATCTCCACTACAGAATGTTCCATTCATTCACTGCGAGTCTGGAGTTTATCTGATTCTCCACTCCCGCCTGGTTAACATTACACCACTTGTGAATGTCCAAGTAAGCCAATGCTGGTTTTCAGAGGCCTGTTCATACTCGCAGCCGTGCTGTTTAATTGACAATTCACTCCACCCTGTTCAGCTCTTCATTGTCCCACCACACTACCAGCCTTCAGAAATCTTTGTTATCTCCACTACAGAATGTTCCATTCATTCACTGCGAATCTGGAATTCATCTGACTCTCAACTCCACGCAGGTTTTCATTACACCACTGTTGAATGTCCAAGTAACCCAATGCTGGTTTTCAGCGGCCTGTTCATATTCGCAGCCCTGCTGTTTACTTGGCTATCGATTCAAGCCTGGTCAGCTCTTCATTTTCCTGTCCACACAACACAGGCTTCAGAAATCATTGGAATCTCCTCTACAGAATGTTCCATTCATTCACTGCGAATGTGGAATTCAACTGACTCTCCACTCCATGCAGGTTTTCCTTACACCACTGATGAATGTCCAAGTAACCCAATGCTGGTTTTCAGCTGCATGTTCACACTCGCAGCCATGCTATACAATTGGCTTTCCACTAAATCCTGATTAGTTCTTGATTTTCCTTCCACACGACCCAGCCTTCAGAAATCATTGGAATCTCCACTAGAGAATGTTCCATTCATTCACTGCGAATCTGGAATTCCTCTGAACCTCCACTCCCGGCAGGTTTTCGTTACACCACTGTTGAATGTCCAAGTAACCCAATGTTTTAAGTGTTTTCTTCACAAGCGCAGTGGTGCTGTTCAATTGGCTATCCACTCAACCCTGGCCAGCTCTACATTTTCCTGTCCACACCACAGAGACTGGAGAAATCATTGTTATCTCCACTACAGAATGTTCCATTCATTCACAGCGAATCTGGAATTCATCTGAATCTCCACTCCCGGCAGGTTTTCGTGACACCACTGGTAAATATCCAAGTAAGCCAATGCTGGTTTTAAGTGGCCTGATCATACTCTCAGCCGTGCTGTTCAATTTGCTATCCACTCAACCCTCTTCAGCTCCATTTTCCTGTCCACATAACCCAAACTTCAGAAACAATTGGTATCTCCTCCACAGAATGTTCCATTCATTGACTGCAAATCTGAAATTCATCTAATTCTCAACTCCCGTCAGGTTTTCGTTACACCACTTGTGAATGTCCAATTAAGCCAAAGCTGGTTTTCAGTGGCCTGTTCTTACTACGAGACGTGCTGTTCATTTGGCTATCCATTCCACCCTGTTCAGCTCTACATTTTCGTGTCCACAAAACCCAGCCTTCAGAAATCATTGGAATCACCACTAGAGAATGTTCCATGCATTCACTGCGAATCTGGAATTCATCTGAATCTCCACTCCCGGCAGGTTTTCATTGCACCACTGCTGAATGTTCAAGTAACGCAATGATGGTTTTCAGCGGTCTATTCACACTCGAACCCGTGCTGTTCACGGTCTAGCGACTCAACACTGGTGAGTTCTTCTTTTTCCAGTTCAAACAATAAAAACCCCAGAAACCATTGCAATCTACACTACAGAATGTTTCATTCATTCACGCGAATCTTGAATTCATCTTGTTCTCCACTCCCAGCAGGTTTTCGTTTCACCACTGGTGAATGTCCAAGCAACCCAAGGCTGGTTTCAGCTGCGTGTTAACACTCGCAGCCGTGCTGTTCAATTGGCTATCCAGTGAACGCTGGTTAGCTCTTGATTTTCCTTCCACACACCGAGCCTTCAGAAATCATTCTTATCTCCACTTCAGAATGTTCCATTCGTTCCCTGCGAATCTGGAATTCCTCTGACTCTCCACACCAGGCAGATTTTCCTAACAACACTGGTGAATGACCAGGTAATCCAATGCTGGTTTTCAGCGGCTGTTCACACTCACAGCCTTGCTGTTCAATTGGCAATCCAGTCAAACCTAGTCAGCTCTTCATTTTCCTGTCCACACAACCCAGCGTTCAGAAATCATTGGAATCTCTACTACAGAAATTTCCATTCATTCACTGTGAATCTGGAAATAATCTGAATCTGCATTCCAGGAAGGCTTTCGTTACACCACTGATGAATGTCCAAGTAATGCAATGCTGCTTCTTAGTGGTCTGTTCACACTCGAAACCGTGCTGTTCATTGGCTATCCACTCAATATCGGTCAGCTCTTCAATATCCTGTCCAGACTATCCAGATTTCTAAATGTTGGCAATCACCACTACAGAATGTTCCATTCAATCATGCGAATCTGGAATTCATCAGAGTCTCCACTCCTGGAAGGTTTTCGTGACACCACTGGTAAATGTCCAAGGAAGACAATGCTGGTTTTAAGCCGCCTGCTAACACACACAGCCGTGCTGTTCAATTTGCTATCCACCCAACCCTATTCAGCTCTACATTTTCCTGTCCTCATAACCCAACCTTCAGAAATAATTGGTATCTCCTCCACAGAATGTTCCGTTCATTCACTGCTAATCTTAAATTCATCTGACTCTCAACTCCCGGCGGGTTATCGTTACACCACTTGTGAATGTCCAAGTAAGCCAATGCTGGTTTTCAGTGGCCTGTTCATACTAAGAGACGTGCTGTTCATTTGGCTATCCACTCCACCCTGTTCAGCTCTACATTTTCGTGTCCACAAAACCCAGCCTTCAGAAATCATTGGAATCACCACTAGAGAATGTTCCATTCATTCACTGCGAATCTGGAATTCATCTGAACCTCCACTCCTGGCAGGTTTTCGTTACGCCACTGGTGAATGTCCAAGAAACTCAATACTGGTTTTCAGAGGCATGTTCAACTCGCAGAAGTGCTGTTCAATGGGCTATCCACTCAATATTGGTCAGCTCTTCATTTTCCTCTCCACACAAACCAGCCTTCAGAAATCATTGGGATCTCCACTACAGACTGTTCCATTCATTCACTGCGATTCTGCAATTCATCTGACTCTCCGCTCCAGGCAGGTTTTCATTACAGCACTGGTGAATGACCAAGTAATCCAATGCTCGTTTTCAGCCGCCTTTTCACACTCGCAGTGTGCTGTTCAATTGTCTATCCACTCAAACCTGGTCAGCCTTTCATTTTCTTTTCCACAATATCAGACTTCAGAAATCATTGGAATCGCCAGTACAGAATGTTCCATTCATTCACTGCCAATCTGGAATTCATCTGAATCTGCACTCCAGGTAGGCTTTCATTACACCACTTATGAATGTCCAAGTAACACAATGCTGGTTTTCAGCGGTCTGTTCACACTCTAAGCCCTGCTTTTTACTGGGTATCCACACAACTGTGGTCAGCTCTTCATTTTCATGTCCAAACAATCCAGACTTGAGAAATCATTGCAATCTCCAGTACAGAATGTTCCATTCATTCACTGCGAATCTGGAATTCAACTGAATCTCCACTACCTGCAGATTTATCTTACACCACTTGTGAATGTCCAAGTAAAACAATGCTGGTTTTCAGAGGCCTGTTCATGTTCGCAGTCGTGCTGTTCAATTGGCTATCCACTCAACCTGTTTTGCTCCTCATTTTCCTGTGCACACAACCCAGCCTTCAGAAATCATTGTAATCTCCACTACAGGATGTTCCATTCATTCACTGGGAATCTGGAATTCATCTGAATCTGCACTCCACGCAGGCTTTCGTTACACCACTGCTGAAAGTCGAAGTAATGCAATACTGGTTTTCAGTGGTCTGTTCACATTCGAAGCCGAGGCTTTTTACAGGCTATCCACTCAACACTGGTCAGCTCTTCATTTTCGTGTCCCCACAATCCAGATTTCAGAAATCATTGCAATCTCCACTACAGAATGTTCCATTCATTCACTGCGAGTCTGGAGTTTATCTGATTCTCCACTCCCGCCTGGTTAACATTACACCACTTGTGAATGTCCAAGTAAGCCAATGCTGGTTTTCAGAGGCCTGTTCATACTCGCAGCCGTGCTGTTTAATTGACAATTCACTCCACCCTGTTCAGCTCTTCATTGTCCCACCACACTACCAGCCTTCAGAAATCTTTGTTATCTCCACTACAGAATGTTCCATTCATTCACTGCGAATCTGGAATTCATCTGACTCTCAACTCCACGCAGGTTTTCATTACACCACTGTTGAATGTCCAAGTAACCCAATGCTGGTTTTCAGCGGCCTGTTCATATTCGCAGCCCTGCTGTTTACTTGGCTATCGATTCAAGCCTGGTCAGCTCTTCATTTTCCTGTCCACACAACACAGGCTTCAGAAATCATTGGAATCTCCTCTACAGAATGTTCCATTCATTCACTGCGAATGTGGAATTCAACTGACTCTCCACTCCATGCAGGTTTTCCTTACACCACTGATGAATGTCCAAGTAACCCAATGCTGGTTTTCAGCTGCATGTTCACACTCGCAGCCATGCTATACAATTGGCTTTCCACTAAATCCTGATTAGTTCTTGATTTTCCTTCCACACGACCCAGCCTTCAGAAATCATTGGAATCTCCACTAGAGAATGTTCCATTCATTCACTGCGAATCTGGAATTCCTCTGAACCTCCACTCCCGGCAGGTTTTCGTTACACCACTGTTGAATGTCCAAGTAACCCAATGTTTTAAGTGTTTTCTTCACAAGCGCAGTGGTGCTGTTCAATTGGCTATCCACTCAACCCTGGCCAGCTCTACATTTTCCTGTCCACACCACAGAGACTGGAGAAATCATTGTTATCTCCACTACAGAATGTTCCATTCATTCACAGCGAATCTGGAATTCATCTGAATCTCCACTCCCGGCAGGTTTTCGTGACACCACTGGTAAATATCCAAGTAAGCCAATGCTGGTTTTAAGTGGCCTGATCATACTCTCAGCCGTGCTGTTCAATTTGCTATCCACTCAACCCTCTTCAGCTCCATTTTCCTGTCCACATAACCCAAACTTCAGAAACAATTGGTATCTCCTCCACAGAATGTTCCATTCATTGACTGCAAATCTGAAATTCATCTAATTCTCAACTCCCGTCAGGTTTTCGTTACACCACTTGTGAATGTCCAATTAAGCCAAAGCTGGTTTTCAGTGGCCTGTTCTTACTACGAGACGTGCTGTTCATTTGGCTATCCATTCCACCCTGTTCAGCTCTACATTTTCGTGTCCACAAAACCCAGCCTTCAGAAATCATTGGAATCACCACTAGAGAATGTTCCATTCATTCACTGCGAATCTGGAATTCATCTGAATCTCCACTCCCGGCAGGTTTTCATTGCACCACTGCTGAATGTTCAAGTAACGCAATGATGGTTTTCAGCGGTCTATTCACACTCGAACCCGTGCTGTTCACGGTCTAGCGACTCAACACTGGTGAGTTCTTCTTTTTCCAGTTCAGACAATACAAACCTCAGAAACCATTGCAATCTACACTACAGAATGTTTCATTCATTCACGCGAATCTTGAATTCATCTTGTTCTCCACTCCCAGCAGGTGTTCGTTTCACCACTGGTGAATGTCCAAGCAACCCAAGGCTGGTTTCAGCTGCGTGTTAACACTCGCAGCCGTGCTGTTCAATTGGCTATCCAGTGAACGCTGGTTAGCTCTTGATTTTCCTTCCACACACCGAGCCTTCAGAAATCATTCTTATCTCCACTTCAGAATGTTCCATTCGTTCCCTGCGAATCTGGAATTCCTCTGACTCTCCACACCAGGCAGATTTTCCTAACAACACTGGTGAATGACCAGGTAATCCAATGCTGGTTTTCAGCGGCTGTTCACACTCACAGCCTTGCTGTTCAATTGGCAATCCAGTCAAACCTAGTCAGCTCTTCATTTTCCTGTCCACACAACCCAGCGTTCAGAAATCATTGGAATCTCTACTACAGAAATTTCCATTCATTCACTGTGAATCTGGAAATAATCTGAATCTGCATTCCAGGAAGGCTTTCGTTACACCACTGATGAATGTCCAAGTAATGCAATGCTGCTTCTTAGTGGTCTGTTCACACTCGAAACCGTGCTGTTCACTGGCTATCCACTCAACATTGGTCAGCTCTTCAATATCCTGTCCAGACTATCCAGATTTCTAAATCTTGGCAATCTCCACTACAGAATGTTCCATTCAATCACGCGAATCTGGAATTCATCAGAGTCTCCACTCCCGGCAGGTTTTCGTGACACCACTGGTATATGTCCAAGGAAGCCAATGCTGGTTTTAAGCCGCCTGCTTATACTCTCAGCCATGCTGTTCAATTTGCTATCCACCCAACCCTATTCAGCTCTACATTTTCCTGTCCTCATAACCCAACCTTCAGAAATAATTGGTATCTCCTCCACAGAATGTTCCGTTCATTCACTGCGAATCTTAAATTCATCTGACTCTCAACTCCCGGCGGGTTATCGTTACACCACTTGTGAATGTCCAAGTAAGCCAATGCTGGTTTTCAGTGGCCTGTTCATACTAAGAGACGTGCTGTTCATTTGGCTATCCACTCCACCCTGTTCAGCTCTACATTTTCGTGTCCACAAAACCCAGCCTTCAGAAATCATTGGAATCACCACTAGAGAATGTTCCATTCATTCACTGCGAATCTGGAATTCATCTGAACCTCCACTCCCGGCAGGTTTTCGTTACACCACTGGTGAATGTCCAAGTAACTCAATACTGGTTTTCAGAGGCATGTTCAACTCGCAGAAGTGCTGTTCAATGGGCTATCCACTCAATATTGGTCAGCTCTTCATTTTCCTCTCCACACAAACCAGCCTTCAGAAATCATTGGGATCTCCACTACAGACTGTTCCATTCATTCACTGCGATTCTGCAATTCATCTGACTCTCCGCTCCAGGCAGGTTTTCATTACAGCACTGGTGAATGACCAAGTAATCCAATGCTGGTTTTCAGCCGCCTTTTCACACTCGCAGTGTGCTGTTCAATTGTCTATCCACTCAAACCTGGTCAGCCTTTCATTTTCTTTTCCACAATATCAGACTTCAGAAATCATTGGAATCGCCAGTACAGAATGTTCCATTCATTCACTGCCAATCTGGAATTCATCTGAATCTGCACTCCAGGTAGGCTTTCATTACACCACTTATGAATGTCCAAGTAACACAATGCTGGTTTTCAGCGGTCTGTTCACACTCTAAGCCCTGCTTTTTACTGGGTATCCACACAACTGTGGTCAGCTCTTCATTTTCATGTCCAAACAATCCAGACTTGAGAAATCATTGCAATCTCCAGTACAGAATGTTCCATTCATTCACTGCGAATCTGGAATTCAACTGAATCTCCACTACCTGCAGATTTATCTTACACCACTTGTGAATGTCCAAGTAAAACAATGCTGGTTTTCAGAGGCCTGTTCATGTTCGCAGTCGTGCTGTTCAATTGGCTATCCACTCAACCTGTTTTGCTCCTCATTTTCCTGTGCACACAACCCAGCCTTCAGAAATCATTGTAATCTCCACTACAGGATGTTCCATTCATTCACTGGGAATCTGGAATTCATCTGAATCTGCACTCCACGCAGGCTTTCGTTACACCACTGCTGAAAGTCGAAGTAATGCAATACTGGTTTTCAGTGGTCTGTTCACATTCGAAGCCGAGGCTTTTTACAGGCTATCCGCTCAACACTGGTCAGCTCTTCATTTTCGTGTCCCCACAATCCAGATTTCAGAAATCATTGCAATCTCCACTACAGAATGTTCCATTCATTCACTGCGAGTCTGGAGTTTATCTGATTCTCCACTCCCGCCTGGTTAACATTACACCACTTGTGAATGTCCAAGTAAGCCAATGCTGGTTTTCAGAGGCCTGTTCATACTCGCAGCCGTGCTGTTTAATTGAAAATTCACTCCACCCTGTTCAGCTCTTCATTGTCCCACCACACTACCAGCCTTTAGAAATCTTTGTTATCTCCACTACAGAATGTTCCATTCATTCACTGCGAATCTGGAATTCATCTGACTCTCAACTCCACGCAGGTTTTCATTACACCACTGTTGAATGTCCAAGTAACCCAATGCTGGTTTTCAGCGGCCTGTTCATATTCGCAGCCCTGCTGTTTACTTGGCTATCGATTCAAGCCTGGTCAGCTCTTCATTTTCCTGTCCACACAACACAGGCTTCAGAAATCATTGGAATCTCCTCTACAGAATGTTCCATTCATTCACTGCGAATGTGGAATTCAACTGACTCTCCACTCCATGCAGGTTTTCCTTACACCACTGATGAATGTCCAAGTAACCCAATGCTGGTTTTCAGCTGCATGTTCACACTCGCAGCCATGCTATACAATTGGCTTTCCACTAAATCCTGATTAGTTCTTGATTTTCCTTCCACACGACCCAGCCTTCAGAAATCATTGGAATCTCCACTAGAGAATGTTCCATTCATTCACTGCGAATCTGGAATTCCTCTGAACCTCCACTCCCGGCAGGTTTTCGTTACACCACTGTTGAATGTCCAAGTAACCCAATGTTTTAAGTGTTTTCTTCACAAGCGCAGTGGTGCTGTTCAATTGGCTATCCACTCAACCCTGGCCAGCTCTACATTTTCCTGTCCACACCACAGAGACTGGAGAAATCATTGTTATCTCCACTACAGAATGTTCCATTCATTCACAGCGAATCTGGAATTCATCTGAATCTCCACTCCCGGCAGGTTTTCGTGACACCACTGGTAAATATCCAAGTAAGCCAATGCTGGTTTTAAGTGGCCTGCTCATACTCTCAGCCGTGCTGTTCAATTTGCTATCCACTCAACCCTCTTCAGCTCCATTTTCCTGTCCACATAACCCAAACTTCAGAAACAATTGGTATCTCCTCCACAGAATGTTCCATTCATTGACTGCAAATCTGAAATTCATCTAATTCTCAACTCCCGTCAGGTTTTCGTTACACCACTTGTGAATGTCCAATTAAGCCAAAGCTGGTTTTCAGTGGCCTGTTCTTACTACGAGACGTGCTGTTCATTTGGCTATCCATTCCACCCTGTTCAGCTCTACATTTTCGTGTCCACAAAACCCAGCCTTCAGAAATCATTGGAATCACCACTAGAGAATGTTCCATTCATTCACTGCGAATCTGGAATTCATCTGAATCTCCACTCCCGGCAGGTTTTCATTGCACCACTGCTGAATGTTCAAGTAACGCAATGATGGTTTTCAGCGGTCTATTCACACTCGAACCCGTGCTGTTCACGGTCTAGCGACTCAACACTGGTGAGTTCTTCTTTTTCCAGTTCAGACAATACAAACCCCAGAAACCATTGCAATCTACACTACAGAATGTTTCATTCATTCACGCGAATCTTGAATTCATCTTGTTCTCCACTCCCAGCAGGTGTTCGTTTCACCACTGGTGAATGTCCAAGCAACCCAAGGCTGGTTTCAGCTGCGTGTTAACACTCGCAGCCGTGCTGTTCAATTGGCTATCCAGTGAACGCTGGTTAGCTCTTGATTTTCCTTCCACACACCGAGCCTTCAGAAATCATTCTTATCTCCACTTCAGAATGTTCCATTCGTTCCCTGCGAATCTGGAATTCCTCTGACTCTCCACACCAGGCAGATTTTCCTAACAACACTGGTGAATGACCAGGTAATCCAATGCTGGTTTTCAGCGGCTGTTCACACTCACAGCCTTGCTGTTCAATTGGCAATCCAGTCAAACCTAGTCAGCTCTTCATTTTCCTGTCCACACAACCCAGCGTTCAGAAATCATTGGAATCTCTACTACAGAAATTTCCATTCATTCACTGTGAATCTGGAAATAATCTGAATCTGCATTCCAGGAAGGCTTTCGTTACACCACTGATGAATGTCCAAGTAATGCAATGCTGCTTCTTAGTGGTCTGTTCACACTCGAAACCGTGCTGTTCACTGGCTATCCACTCAACATTGGTCAGCTCTTCAATATCCTGTCCAGACTATCCAGATTTCTAAATCTTGGCAATCTCCACTACAGAATGTTCCATTCAATCACGCGAATCTGGAATTCATCAGAGTCTCCACTCCCGGCAGGTTTTCGTGACACCACTGGTATATGTCCAAGGAAGCCAATGCTGGTTTTAAGCCGCCTGCTTATACTCTCAGCCGTGCTGTTCAATTTGCTATCCACCCAACCCTATTCAGCTCTACATTTTCCTGTCCTCATAACCCAACCTTCAGAAATAATTGGTATCTCCTCCACAGAATGTTCCGTTCATTCACTGCGAATCTTAAATTCATCTGACTCTCAACTCCCGGCGGGTTATCGTTACACCACTTGTGAATGTCCAAGTAAGCCAATGCTGGTTTTCAGTGGCCTGTTCATACTAAGAGACGTGCTGTTCATTTGGCTATCCACTCCACCCTGTTCAGCTCTACATTTTCGTGTCCACAAAACCCAGCCTTCAGAAATCA
The DNA here is from genome assembly GCF_029834395.1 of Sorex fumeus. NCBI lineage: Eukaryota > Metazoa > Chordata > Mammalia > Eulipotyphla > Soricidae > Sorex > Sorex fumeus. Next base: position 2,353,750 of record NW_026606173.1, read on the forward strand.
TTGGAATCACCACTAGAGAATGTTCCATTCATTCACTGCGAATCTGGAATTCATCTGAACCTCCACTCCCGGCAGGTTTTCGTTACACCACTGGTGAATGTCCAAGTAACTCAATACTGGTTTTCAGAGGCATGTTCAACTCGCAGAAGTGCTGTTCAATGGGCTATCCACTCAATATTGGTCAGCTCTTCATTTTCCTCTCCACACAAACCAGCCTTCAGAAATCATTGGGATCTCCACTACAGACTGTTCCATTCATTCACTGCGATTCTGCAATTCATCTGACTCTCCGCTCCAGGCAGGTTTTCATTACAGCACTGGTGAATGACCAAGTAATCCAATGCTCGTTTTCAGCCGCCTTTTCACACTCGCAGTGTGCTGTTCAATTGTCTATCCACTCAAACCTGGTCAGCCTTTCATTTTCTTTTCCACAATATCAGACTTCAGAAATCATTGGAATCGCCAGTACAGAATGTTCCATTCATTCACTGCCAATCTGGAATTCATCTGAATCTGCACTCCAGGTAGGCTTTCATTACACCACTTATGAATGTCCAAGTAACACAATGCTGGTTTTCAGCGGTCTGTTCACACTCTAAGCCCTGCTTTTTACTGGGTATCCACACAACTGTGGTCAGCTCTTCATTTTCATGTCCAAACAATCCAGACTTGAGAAATCATTGCAATCTCCAGTACAGAATGTTCCATTCATTCACTGCGAATCTGGAATTCAACTGAATCTCCACTACCTGCAGATTTATCTTACACCACTTGTGAATGTCCAAGTAAAACAATGCTGGTTTTCAGAGGCCTGTTCATGTTCGCAGTCGTGCTGTTCAATTGGCTATCCACTCAACCTGTTTTGCTCCTCATTTTCCTGTGCACACAACCCAGCCTTCAGAAATCATTGTAATCTCCACTACAGGATGTTCCATTCATTCACTGGGAATCTGGAATTCATCTGAATCTGCACTCCACGCAGGCTTTCGTTACACCACTGCTGAAAGTCGAAGTAATGCAATACTGGTTTTCAGTGGTCTGTTCACATTCGAAGCCGAGGCTTTTTACAGGCTATCCACTCAACACTGGTCAGCTCTTCATTTTCGTGTCCCCACAATCCAGATTTCAGAAATCATTGCAATCTCCACTACAGAATGTTCCATTCATTCACTGCGAGTCTGGAGTTTATCTGATTCTCCACTCCCGCCTGGTTAACATTACACCACTTGTGAATGTCCAAGTAAGCCAATGCTGGTTTTCAGAGGCCTGTTCATACTCGCAGCCGTGCTGTTTAATTGACAATTCACTCCACCCTGTTCAGCTCTTCATTGTCCCACCACACTACCAGCCTTCAGAAATCTTTGTTATCTCCACTACAGAATGTTCCATTCATTCACTGCGAATCTGGAATTCATCTGACTCTCAACTCCACGCAGGTTTTCATTACACCACTGTTGAATGTCCAAGTAACCCAATGCTGGTTTTCAGCGGCCTGTTCATATTCGCAGCCCTGCTGTTTACTTGGCTATCGATTCAAGCCTGGTCAGCTCTTCATTTTCCTGTCCACACAACACAGGCTTCAGAAATCATTGGAATCTCCTCTACAGAATGTTCCATTCATTCACTGCGAATGTGGAATTCAACTGACTCTCCACTCCATGCAGGTTTTCCTTACACCACTGATGAATGTCCAAGTAACCCAATGCTGGTTTTCAGCTGCATGTTCACACTCGCAGCCATGCTATACAATTGGCTTTCCACTAAATCCTGATTAGTTCTTGATTTTCCTTCCACACGACCCAGCCTTCAGAAATCATTGGAATCTCCACTAGAGAATGTTCCATTCATTCACTGCGAATCTGGAATTCCTCTGAACCTCCACTCCCGGCAGGTTTTCGTTACACCACTGTTGAATGTCCAAGTAACCCAATGTTTTAAGTGTTTTCTTCACAAGCGCAGTGGTGCTGTTCAATTGGCTATCCACTCAACCCTGGCCAGCTCTACATTTTCCTGTCCACACCACAGAGACTGGAGAAATCATTGTTATCTCCACTACAGAATGTTCCATTCATTCACAGCGAATCTGGAATTCATCTGAATCTCCACTCCCGGCAGGTTTTCGTGACACCACTGGTAAATATCCAAGTAAGCCAATGCTGGTTTTAAGTGGCCTGCTCATACTCTCAGCCGTGCTGTTCAATTTGCTATCCACTCAACCCTCTTCAGCTCCATTTTCCTGTCCACATAACCCAAACTTCAGAAACAATTGGTATCTCCTCCACAGAATGTTCCATTCATTGACTGCAAATCTGAAATTCATCTAATTCTCAACTCCCGTCAGGTTTTCGTTACACCACTTGTGAATGTCCAATTAAGCCAAAGCTGGTTTTCAGTGGCCTGTTCTTACTACGAGACGTGCTGTTCATTTGGCTATCCATTCCACCCTGTTCAGCTCTACATTTTCGTGTCCACAAAACCCAGCCTTCAGAAATCATTGGAATCACCACTAGAGAATGTTCCATGCATTCACTGCGAATCTGGAATTCATCTGAATCTCCACTCCCGGCAGGTTTTCATTGCACCACTGCTGAATGTTCAAGTAACGCAATGATGGTTTTCCGCGGTCTATTCACACTCGAACCCGTGCTGTTCACGGTCTAGCGACTCAACACTGGTGAGTTCTTCTTTTTCCAGTTCAGACAATACAAACCTCAGAAACCATTGCAATCTACACTACAGAATGTTTCATTCATTCACGCGAATCTTGAATTCATCTTGTTCTCCACTCCCAGCAGGTTTTCGTTTCACCACTGGTGAATGTCCAAGCAACCCAAGGCTGGTTTCAGCTGCGTGTTAACACTCGCAGCCGTGCTGTTCAATTGGCTATCCAGTGAACGCTGGTTAGCTCTTGATTTTCCTTCCACACACCGAGCCTTCAGAAATCATTCTTATCTCCACTTCAGAATGTTCCATTCGTTCCCTGCGAATCTGGAATTCCTCTGACTCTCCACACCAGGCAGATTTTCCTAACAACACTGGTGAATGACCAGGTAATCCAATGCTGGTTTTCAGCGGCTGTTCACACTCACAGCCTTGCTGTTCAATTGGCAATCCAGTCAAACCTAGTCAGCTCTTCATTTTCCTGTCCACACAACCCAGCGTTCAGAAATCATTGGAATCTCTACTACAGAAATTTCCATTCATTCACTGTGAATCTGGAAATAATCTGAATCTGCATTCCAGGAAGGCTTTCGTTACACCACTGATGAATGTCCAAGTAATGCAATGCTGCTTCTTAGTGGTCTGTTCACACTCGAAACCGTGCTGTTCACTGGCTATCCACTCAACATTGGTCAGCTCTTCAATATCCTGTCCAGACTATCCAGATTTCTAAATCTTGGCAATCTCCACTACAGAATGTTCCATTCAATCACGCGAATCTGGAATTCATCAGAGTCTCCACTCCCGGCAGGTTTTCGTGACACCACTGGTATATGTCCAAGGAAGCCAATGCTGGTTTTAAGCCGCCTGCTTATACTCTCAGCCGTGCTGTTCAATTTGCTATCCACCCAACCCTATTCAGCTCTACATTTTCCTGTCCTCATAACCCAACCTTCAGAAATAATTGGTATCTCCTCCACAGAATGTTCCGTTCATTCACTGCGAATCTTAAATTCATCTGACTCTCAACTCCCGGCGGGTTATCGTTACACCACTTGTGAATGTCCAAGTAAGCCAATGCTGGTTTTCAGTGGCCTGTTCATACTAAGAGACGTGCTGTTCATTTGGCTATCCACTCCACCCTGTTCAGCTCTACATTTTCGTGTCCACAAAACCCAGCCTTCAGAAATCATTGGAATCACCACTAGAGAATGTTCCATTCATTCACTGCGAATCTGGAATTCATCTGAACCTCCACTCCCGGCAGGTTTTCGTTACACCACTGGTGAATGTCCAAGTAACTCAATACTGGTTTTCAGAGGCATGTTCAACTCGCAGAAGTGCTGTTCAATGGGCTATCCACTCAATATTGGTCAGCTCTTCATTTTCCTCTCCACACAAACCAGCCTTCAGAAATCATTGGGATCTCCACTACAGACTGTTCCATTCATTCACTGCGATTCTGCAATTCATCTGACTCTCCGCTCCAGGCAGGTTTTCATTACAGCACTGGTGAATGACCAAGTAATCCAATGCTGGTTTTCAGCCGCCTTTTCACACTCGCAGTGTGCTGTTCAATTGTCTATCCACTCAAACCTGGTCAGCCTTTCATTTTCTTTTCCACAATATCAGACTTCAGAAATCATTGGAATCGCCAGTACAGAATGTTCCATTCATTCACTGCCAATCTGGAATTCATCTGAATCTGCACTCCAGGTAGGCTTTCATTACACCACTTATGAATGTCCAAGTAACACAATGCTGGTTTTCAGCGGTCTGTTCACACTCTAAGCCCTGCTTTTTACTGGGTATCCACACAACTGTGGTCAGCTCTTCATTTTCATGTCCAAACAATCCAGACTTGAGAAATCATTGCAATCTCCAGTACAGAATGTTCCATTCATTCACTGCGAATCTGGAATTCAACTGAATCTCCACTACCTGCAGATTTATCTTACACCACTTGTGAATGTCCAAGTAAAACAATGCTGGTTTTCAGAGGCCTGTTCATGTTCGCAGTCGTGCTGTTCAATTGGCTATCCACTCAACCTGTTTTGCTCCTCATTTTCCTGTGCACACAACCCAGCCTTCAGAAATCATTGTAATCTCCACTACAGGATGTTCCATTCATTCACTGGGAATCTGGAATTCATCTGAATCTGCACTCCACGCAGGCTTTCGTTACACCACTGCTGAAAGTCGAAGTAATGCAATACTGGTTTTCAGTGGTCTGTTCACATTCGAAGCCGAGGCTTTTTACAGGCTATCCACTCAACACTGGTCAGCTCTTCATTTTCGTGTCCCCACAATCCAGATTTCAGAAATCATTGCAATCTCCACTACAGAATGTTCCATTCATTCACTGCGAGTCTGGAGTTTATCTGATTCTCCACTCCCGCCTGGTTAACATTACACCACTTGTGAATGTCCAAGTAAGCCAATGCTGGTTTTCAGAGGCCTGTTCATACTCGCAGCCGTGCTGTTTAATTGACAATTCACTCCACCCTGTTCAGCTCTTCATTGTCCCACCACACTACCAGCCTTCAGAAATCTTTGTTATCTCCACTACAGAATGTTCCATTCATTCACTGCGAATCTGGAATTCATCTGACTCTCAACTCCACGCAGGTTTTCATTACACCACTGTTGAATGTCCAAGTAACCCAATGCTGGTTTTCAGCGGCCTGTTCATATTCGCAGCCCTGCTGTTTACTTGGCTATCGATTCAAGCCTGGTCAGCTCTTCATTTTCCTGTCCACACAACACAGGCTTCAGAAATCATTGGAATCTCCTCTACAGAATGTTCCATTCATTCACTGCGAATGTGGAATTCAACTGACTCTCCACTCCATGCAGGTTTTCCTTACACCACTGATGAATGTCCAAGTAACCCAATGCTGGTTTTCAGCTGCATGTTCACACTCGCAGCCATGCTATACAATTGGCTTTCCACTAAATCCTGATTAGTTCTTGATTTTCCTTCCACACGACCCAGCCTTCAGAAATCATTGGAATCTCCACTAGAGAATGTTCCATTCATTCACTGCGAATCTGGAATTCCTCTGAACCTCCACTCCCGGCAGGTTTTCGTTACACCACTGTTGAATGTCCAAGTAACCCAATGTTTTAAGTGTTTTCTTCACAAGCGCAGTGGTGCTGTTCAATTGGCTATCCACTCAACCCTGGCCAGCTCTACATTTTCCTGTCCACACCACAGAGACTGGAGAAATCATTGTTATCTCCACTACAGAATGTTCCATTCATTCACAGCGAATCTGGAATTCATCTGAATCTCCACTCCCGGCAGGTTTTCGTGACACCACTGGTAAATATCCAAGTAAGCCAATGCTGGTTTTAAGTGGCCTGCTCATACTCTCAGCCGTGCTGTTCAATTTGCTATCCACTCAACCCTCTTCAGCTCCATTTTCCTGTCCACATAACCCAAACTTCAGAAACAATTGGTATCTCCTCCACAGAATGTTCCATTCATTGACTGCAAATCTGAAATTCATCTAATTCTCAACTCCCGTCAGGTTTTCGTTACACCACTTGTGAATGTCCAATTAAGCCAAAGCTGGTTTTCAGTGGCCTGTTCTTACTACGAGACGTGCTGTTCATTTGGCTATCCATTCCACCCTGTTCAGCTCTACATTTTCGTGTCCACAAAACCCAGCCTTCAGAAATCATTGGAATCACCACTAGAGAATGTTCCATTCATTCACTGCGAATCTGGAATTCATCTGAATCTCCACTCCCGGCAGGTTTTCATTGCACCACTGCTGAATGTTCAAGTAACGCAATGATGGTTTTCCGCGGTCTATTCACACTCGAACCCGTGCTGTTCACGGTCTAGCGACTCAACACTGGTGAGTTCTTCTTTTTCCAGTTCAGACAATACAAACCTCAGAAACCATTGCAATCTACACTACAGAATGTTTCATTCATTCACGCGAATCTTGAATTCATCTTGTTCTCCACTCCCAGCAGGTGTTCGTTTCACCACTGGTGAATGTCCAAGCAACCCAAGGCTGGTTTCAGCTGCGTGTTAACACTCGCAGCCGTGCTGTTCAATTGGCTATCCAGTGAACGCTGGTTAGCTCTTGATTTTCCTTCCACACACCGAGCCTTCAGAAATCATTCTTATCTCCACTTCAGAATGTTCCATTCGTTCCCTGCGAATCTGGAATTCCTCTGACTCTCCACACCAGGCAGATTTTCCTAACAACACTGGTGAATGACCAGGTAATCCAATGCTGGTTTTCAGCGGCTGTTCACACTCACAGCCTTGCTGTTCAATTGGCAATCCAGTCAAACCTAGTCAGCTCTTCATTTTCCTGTCCACACAACCCAGCGTTCAGAAATCATTGGAATCTCTACTACAGAAATTTCCATTCATTCACTGTGAATCTGGAAATAATCTGAATCTGCATTCCAGGAAGGCTTTCGTTACACCACTGATGAATGTCCAAGTAATGCAATGCTGCTTCTTAGTGGTCTGTTCACACTCGAAACCGTGCTGTTCACTGGCTATCCACTCAACATTGGTCAGCTCTTCAATATCCTGTCCAGACTATCCAGATTTCTAAATCTTGGCAATCTCCACTACAGAATGTTCCATTCAATCACGCGAATCTGGAATTCATCAGAGTCTCCACTCCCGGCAGGTTTTCGTGACACCACTGGTATATGTCCAAGGAAGCCAATGCTGGTTTTAAGCCGCCTGCTTATACTCTCAGCCGTGCTGTTCAATTTGCTATCCACCCAACCCTATTCAGCTCTACATTTTCCTGTCCTCATAACCCAACCTTCAGAAATAATTGGTATCTCCTCCACAGAATGTTCCGTTCATTCACTGCGAATCTTAAATTCATCTGACTCTCAACTCCCGGCGGGTTATCGTTACACCACTTGTGAATGTCCAAGTAAGCCAATGCTGGTTTTCAGTGGCCTGTTCATACTAAGAGACGTGCTGTTCATTTGGCTATCCACTCCACCCTGTTCAGCTCTACATTTTCGTGTCCACAAAACCCAGCCTTCAGAAATCATTGGAATCACCACTAGAGAATGTTCCATTCATTCACTGCGAATCTGGAATTCATCTGAACCTCCACTCCCGGCAGGTTTTCGTTACACCACTGGTGAATGTCCAAGTAACTCAATACTGGTTTTCAGAGGCATGTTCAACTCGCAGAAGTGCTGTTCAATGGGCTATCCACTCAATATTGGTCAGCTCTTCATTTTCCTCTCCACACAAACCAGCCTTCAGAAATCATTGGGATCTCCACTACAGACTGTTCCATTCATTCACTGCGATTCTGCAATTCATCTGACTCTCCGCTCCAGGCAGGTTTTCATTACAGCACTGGTGAATGACCAAGTAATCCAATGCTGGTTTTCAGCCGCCTTTTCACACTCGCAGTGTGCTGTTCAATTGTCTATCCACTCAAACCTGGTCAGCCTTTCATTTTCTTTTCCACAATATCAGACTTCAGAAATCATTGGAATCGCCAGTACAGAATGTTCCATTCATTCACTGCCAATCTGGAATTCATCTGAATCTGCACTCCAGGTAGGCTTTCATTACACCACTTATGAATGTCCAAGTAACACAATGCTGGTTTTCAGCGGTCTGTTCACACTCTAAGCCCTGCTTTTTACTGGGTATCCACACAACTGTGGTCAGCTCTTCATTTTCATGTCCAAACAATCCAGACTTGAGAAATCATTGCAATCTCCAGTACAGAATGTTCCATTCATTCACTGCGAATCTGGAATTCAACTGAATCTCCACTACCTGCAGATTTATCTTACACCACTTGTGAATGTCCAAGTAAAACAATGCTGGTTTTCAGAGGCCTGTTCATGTTCGCAGTCGTGCTGTTCAATTGGCTATCCACTCAACCTGTTTTGCTCCTCATTTTCCTGTGCACACAACCCAGCCTTCAGAAATCATTGTAATCTCCACTACAGGATGTTCCATTCATTCACTGGGAATCTGGAATTCATCTGAATCTGCACTCCACGCAGGCTTTCGTTACACCACTGTTGAAAGTCGAAGTAATGCAATACTGGTTTTCAGTGGTCTGTTCACATTCGAAGCCGAGGCTTTTTACAGGCTATCCACTCAACACTGGTCAGCTCTTCATTTTCGTGTCCCCACAATCCAGATTTCAGAAATCATTGCAATCTCCACTACAGAATGTTCCATTCATTCACTGCGAGTCTGGAGTTTATCTGATTCTCCACTCCCGCCTGGTTAACATTACACCACTTGTGAATGTCCAAGTAAGCCAATGCTGGTTTTCAGAGGCCTGTTCATACTCGCAGCCATGCTGTTTAATTGACAATTCACTCCACCCTGTTCAGCTCTTCATTGTCCCACCACACTACCAGCCTTCAGAAATCTTTGTTATCTCCACTACAGAATGTTCCATTCATTCACTGCGAATCTGGAATTCATCTGACTCTCAACTCCACGCAGGTTTTCATTACACCACTGTTGAATGTCCAAGTAACCCAATGCTGGTTTTCAGCGGCCTGTTCATATTCGCAGCCCTGCTGTTTACTTGGCTATCGATTCAAGCCTGGTCAGCTCTTCATTTTCCTGTCCACACAACACAGGCTTCAGAAATCATTGGAATCTCCTCTACAGAATGTTCCATTCATTCACTGCGAATGTGGAATTCAACTGACTCTCCACTCCATGCAGGTTTTCCTTACACCACTGATGAATGTCCAAGTAACCCAATGCTGGTTTTCAGCTGCATGTTCACACTCGCAGCCATGCTATACAATTGGCTTTCCACTAAATCCTGATTAGTTCTTGATTTTCCTTCCACACGACCCAGCCTTCAGAAATCATTGGAATCTCCACTAGAGAATGTTCCATTCATTCACTGCGAATCTGGAATTCCTCTGAACCTCCACTCCCGGCAGGTTTTCGTTACACCACTGTTGAATGTCCAAGTAACCCAATGTTTTAAGTGTTTTCTTCACAAGCGCAGTGGTGCTGTTCAATTGGCTATCCACTCAACCCAGGCCAGCTCTACATTTTCCTGTCCACACCACAGAGACTGGAGAAATCATTGTTATCTCCACTACAGAATGTTCCATTCATTCACAGCGAATCTGGAATTCATCTGAATCTCCACTCCCGGCAGGTTTTCGTGACACCACTGGTAAATATCCAAGTAAGCCAATGCTGGTTTTAAGTGGCCTGCTCATACTCTCAGCCGTGCTGTTCAATTTGCTATCCACTCAACCCTCTTCAGCTCCATTTTCCTGTCCACATAACCCAAACTTCAGAAACAATTGGTATCTCCTCCACAGAATGTTCCATTCATTGACTGCAAATCTGAAATTCATCTAATTCTCAACTCCCGTCAGGTTTTTGTTACACCACTTGTGAATGTCCAATTAAGCCAAAGCTGGTTTTCAGTGGCCTGTTCTTACTACGAGACGTGCTGTTCATTTGGCTATCCATTCCACCCTGTTCAGCTCTACATTTTCGTGTCCACAAAACCCAGCCTTCAGAAATCATTGGAATCACCACTAGAGAATGTTCCATTCATTCACTGCGAATCTGGAATTCATCTGAATCTCCACTCCCGGCAGGTTTTCATTGCACCACTGCTGAATGTTCAAGTAACGCAATGATGGTTTTCCGCGGTCTATTCACACTCGAACCCGTGCTGTTCACGGTCTAGCGACTCAACACTGGTGAGTTCTTCTTTTTCCAGTTCAGACAATACAAACCTCAGAAACCATTGCAATCTACACTACAGAATGTTTCATTCATTCACGCGAATCTTGAATTCATCTTGTTCTCCACTCCCAGCAGGTGTTCGTTTCACCACTGGTGAATGTCCAAGCAACCCAAGGCTGGTTTCAGCTGCGTGTTAACACTCGCAGCCGTGCTGTTCAATTGGCTATCCAGTGAACGCTGGTTAGCTCTTGATTTTCCTTCCACACACCGAGCCTTCAGAAATCATTCTTATCTCCACTTCAGAATGTTCCATTCGTTCCCTGCGAATCTGGAATTCCTCTGACTCTCCACACCAGGCAGATTTTCCTAACAACACTGGTGAATGACCAGGTAATCCAATGCTGGTTTTCAGCGGCTGTTCACACTCACAGCCTTGCTGTTCAATTGGCAATCCAGTCAAACCTAGTCAGCTCTTCATTTTCCTGTCCACACAACCCAGCGTTCAGAAATCATTGGAATCTCTACTACAGAAATTTCCATTCATTCACTGTGAATCTGGAAATAATCTGAATCTGCATTCCAGGAAGGCTTTCGTTACACCACTGATGAATGTCCAAGTAATGCAATGCTGCTTCTTAGTGGTCTGTTCACACTCGAAACCGTGCTGTTCACTGGCTATCCACTCAACATTGGTCAGCTCTTCAATATCCTGTCCAGACTATCCAGATTTCTAAATCTTGGCAATCTCCACTACAGAATGTTCCATTCAATCACGCGAATCTGGAATTCATCAGAGTCTCCACTCCCGGCAGGTTTTCGTGACACCACTGGTATATGTCCAAGGAAGCCAATGCTGGTTTTAAGCCGCCTGCTTATACTCTCAGCCGTGCTGTTCAATTTGCTATCCACCCAACCCTATTCAGCTCTACATTTTCCTGTCCTCATAACCCAACCTTCAGAAATAATTGGTATCTCCTCCACAGAATGTTCCGTTCATTCACTGCGAATCTTAAATTCATCTGACTCTCAACTCCCGGCGGGTTATCGTTACACCACTTGTGAATGTCCAAGTAAGCCAATGCTGGTTTTCAGTGGCCTGTTCATACTAAGAGACGTGCTGTTCATTTGGCTATCCACTCCACCCTGTTCAGCTCTACATTTTCGTGTCCACAAAACCCAGCCTTCAGAAATCATTGGAATCACCACTAGAGAATGTTCCATTCATTCACTGCGAATCTGGAATTCATCTGAACCTCCACTCCCGGCAGGTTTTCGTTACACCACTGGTGAATGTCCAAGTAACTCAATACTGGTTTTCAGAGGCATGTTCAACTCGCAGAAGTGCTGTTCAATGGGCTATCCACTCAATATTGGTCAGCTCTTCATTTTCCTCTCCACACAAACCAGCCTTCAGAAATCATTGGGATCTCCACTACAGACTGTTCCATTCATTCACTGCGATTCTGCAATTCATCTGACTCTCCGCTCCAGGCAGGTTTTCATTACAGCACTGGTGAATGACCAAGTAATCCAATGCTGGTTTTCAGCCGCCTTTTCACACTCGCAGTGTGCTGTTCAATTGTCTATCCACTCAAACCTGGTCAGCCTTTCATTTTCTTTTCCACAATATCAGACTTCAGAAATCATTGGAATCGCCAGTACAGAATGTTCCATTCATTCACTGCCAATCTGGAATTCATCTGAATCTGCACTCCAGGTAGGCTTTCATTACACCACTTATGAATGTCCAAGTAACACAATGCTGGTTTTCAGCGGTCTGTTCACACTCTAAGCCCTGCTTTTTACTGGGTATCCACACAACTGTGGTCAGCTCTTCATTTTCATGTCCAAACAATCCAGACTTGAGAAATCATTGCAATCTCCAGTACAGAATGTTCCATTCATTCACTGCGAATCTGGAATTCAACTGAATCTCCACTACCTGCAGATTTATCTTACACCACTTGTGAATGTCCAAGTAAAACAATGCTGGTTTTCAGAGGCCTGTTCATGTTCGCAGTCGTGCTGTTCAATTGGCTATCCACTCAACCTGTTTTGCTCCTCATTTTCCTGTGCACACAACCCAGCCTTCAGAAATCATTGTAATCTCCACTACAGGATGTTCCATTCATTCACTGGGAATCTGGAATTCATCTGAATCTGCACTCCACGCAGGCTTTCGTTACACCACTGCTGAAAGTCGAAGTAATGCAATACTGGTTTTCAGTGGTCTGTTCACATTCGAAGCCGAGGCTTTTTACAGGCTATCCACTCAACACTGGTCAGCTCTTCATTTTCGTGTCCCCACAATCCAGATTTCAGAAATCATTGCAATCTCCACTACAGAATGTTCCATTCATTCACTGCGAGTCTGGAGTTTATCTGATTCTCCACTCCCGCCTGGTTAACATTACACCACTTGTGAATGTCCAAGTAAGCCAATGCTGGTTTTCAGAGGCCTGTTCATACTCGCAGCCATGCTGTTTAATTGACAATTCACTCCACCCTGTTCAGCTCTTCATTGTCCCACCACACTACCAGCCTTCAGAAATCTTTGTTATCTCCACTACAGAATGTTCCATTCATTCACTGCGAATCTGGAATTCATCTGACTCTCAACTCCACGCAGGTTTTCATTACACCACTGTTGAATGTCCAAGTAACCCAATGCTGGTTTTCAGCGGCCTGTTCATATTCGCAGCCCTGCTGTTTACTTGGCTATCGATTCAAGCCTGGTCAGCTCTTCATTTTCCTGTCCACACAACACAGGCTTCAGAAATCATTGGAATCTCCTCTACAGAATGTTCCATTCATTCACTGCGAATGTGGAATTCAACTGACTCTCCACTCCATGCAGGTTTTCCTTACACCACTGATGAATGTCCAAGTAACCCAATGCTGGTTTTCAGCTGCATGTTCACACTCGCAGCCATGCTATACAATTGGCTTTCCACTAAATCCTGATTAGTTCTTGATTTTCCTTCCACACGACCCAGCCTTCAGAAATCATTGGAATCTCCACTAGAGAATGTTCCATTCATTCACTGCGAATCTGGAATTCCTCTGAACCTCCACTCCCGGCAGGTTTTCGTTACACCACTGTTGAATGTCCAAGTAACCCAATGTTTTAAGTGTTTTCTTCACAAGCGCAGTGGTGCTGTTCAATTGGCTATCCACTCAACCCTGGCCAGCTCTACATTTTCCTGTCCACACCACAGAGACTGGAGAAATCATTGTTATCTCCACTACAGAATGTTCCATTCATTCACAGCGAATCTGGAATTCATCTGAATCTCCACTCCCGGCAGGTTTTCGTGACACCACTGGTAAATATCCAAGTAAGCCAATGCTGGTTTTAAGTGGCCTGCTCATACTCTCAGCCGTGCTGTTCAATTTGCTATCCACTCAACCCTCTTCAGCTCCATTTTCCTGTCCACATAACCCAAACTTCAGAAACAATTGGTATCTCCTCCACAGAATGTTCCATTCATTGACTGCAAATCTGAAATTCATCTAATTCTCAACTCCCGTCAGGTTTTTGTTACACCACTTGTGAATGTCCAATTAAGCCAAAGCTGGTTTTCAGTGGCCTGTTCTTACTACGAGACGTGCTGTTCATTTGGCTATCCATTCCACCCTGTTCAGCTCTACATTTTCGTGTCCACAAAACCCAGCCTTCAGAAATCATTGGAATCACCACTAGAGAATGTTCCATGCATTCACTGCGAATCTGGAATTCATCTGAATCTCCACTCCCGGCAGGTTTTCATTGCACCACTGCTGAATGTTCAAGTAACGCAATGATGGTTTTCCGCGGTCTATTCACACTCGAACCCGTGCTGTTCACGGTCTAGCGACTCAACACTGGTGAGTTCTTCTTTTTCCAGTTCAGACAATACAAACCTCAGAAACCATTGCAATCTACACTACAGAATGTTTCATTCATTCACGCGAATCTTGAATTCATCTTGTTCTCCACTCCCAGCAGGTTTTCGTTTCACCACTGGTGAATGTCCAAGCAACCCAAGGCTGGTTTCAGCTGCGTGTTAACACTCGCAGCCGTGCTGTTCAATTGGCTATCCAGTGAACGCTGGTTAGCTCTTGATTTTCCTTCCACACACCGAGCCTTCAGAAATCATTCTTATCTCCACTTCAGAATGTTCCATTCGTTCCCTGCGAATCTGGAATTCCTCTGACTCTCCACACCAGGCAGATTTTCCTAACAACACTGGTGAATGACCAGGTAATCCAATGCTGGTTTTCAGCGGCTGTTCACACTCACAGCCTTGCTGTTCAATTGGCAATCCAGTCAAACCTAGTCAGCTCTTCATTTTCCTGTCCACACAACCCAGCGTTCAGAAATCATTGGAATCTCTACTACAGAAATTTCCATTCATTCACTGTGAATCTGGAAATAATCTGAATCTGCATTCCAGGAAGGCTTTCGTTACACCACTGATGAATGTCCAAGTAATGCAATGCTGCTTCTTAGTGGTCTGTTCACACTCGAAACCGTGCTGTTCACTGGCTATCCACTCAACATTGGTCAGCTCTTCAATATCCTGTCCAGACTATCCAGATTTCTAAATCTTGGCAATCTCCACTACAGAATGTTCCATTCAATCACGCGAATCTGGAATTCATCAGAGTCTCCACTCCCGGCAGGTTTTCGTGACACCACTGGTATATGTCCAAGGAAGCCAATGCTGGTTTTAAGCCGCCTGCTTATACTCTCAGCCGTGCTGTTCAATTTGCTATCCACCCAACCCTATTCAGCTCTACATTTTCCTGTCCTCATAACCCAACCTTCAGAAATAATTGGTATCTCCTCCACAGAATGTTCCGTTCATTCACTGCGAATCTTAAATTCATCTGACTCTCAACTCCCGGCGGGTTATCGTTACACCACTTGTGAATGTCCAAGTAAGCCAATGCTGGTTTTCAGTGGCCTGTTCATACTAAGAGACGTGCTGTTCATTTGGCTATCCACTCCACCCTGTTCAGCTCTACATTTTCGTGTCCACAAAAACCAGCCTTCAGAAATCATTGGAATCACCACTAGAGAATGTTCCATTCATTCACTGCGAATCTGGAATTCATCTGAACCTCCACTCCCGGCAGGTTTTCGTTACACCACTGGTGAATGTCCAAGTAACTCAATACTGGTTTTCAGAGGCATGTTCAACTCGCAGAAGTGCTGTTCAATGGGCTATCCACTCAATATTGGTCAGCTCTTCATTTTCCTCTCCACACAAACCAGCCTTCAGAAATCATTGGGATCTCCACTACAGACTGTTCCATTCATTCACTGCGATTCTGCAATTCATCTGACTCTCCGCTCCAGGCAGGTTTTCATTACAGCACTGGTGAATGACCAAGTAATCCAATGCTGGTTTTCAGCCGCCTTTTCACACTCGCAGTGTGCTGTTCAATTGTCTATCCACTCAAACCTGGTCAGCCTTTCATTTTCTTTTCCACAATATCAGACTTCAGAAATCATTGGAATCGCCAGTACAGAATGTTCCATTCATTCACTGCCAATCTGGAATTCATCTGAATCTGCACTCCAGGTAGGCTTTCATTACACCACTTATGAATGTCCAAGTAACACAATGCTGGTTTTCAGCGGTCTGTTCACACTCTAAGCCCTGCTTTTTACTGGGTATCCACACAACTGTGGTCAGCTCTTCATTTTCATGTCCAAACAATCCAGACTTGAGAAATCATTGCAATCTCCAGTACAGAATGTTCCATTCATTCACTGCGAATCTGGAATTCAACTGAATCTCCACTACCTGCAGATTTATCTTACACCACTTGTGAATGTCCAAGTAAAACAATGCTGGTTTTCAGAGGCCTGTTCTTATTCGCAGTCGTGCTGTTCAATTGGCTATCCACTCAACCTGTTTTGCTCCTCATTTTCCTGTGCACACAACCCAGCCTTCAGAAATCATTGTAATCTCCACTACAGGATGTTCCATTCATTCACTGGGAATCTGGAATTCATCTGAATCTGCACTCCACGCAGGCTTTCGTTACACCACTGCTGAAAGTCGAAGTAATGCAATACTGGTTTTCAGTGGTCTGTTCACATTCGAAGCCGAGGCTTTTTACAGGCTATCCACTCAACACTGGTCAGCTCTTCATTTTCGTGTCCCCACAATCCAGATTTCAGAAATCATTGCAATCTCCACTACAGAATGTTCCATTCATTCACTGCGAGTCTGGAGTTTATCTGATTCTCCACTCCCGCCTGGTTAACATTACACCACTTGTGAATGTCCAAGTAAGCCAATGCTGGTTTTCAGAGGCCTGTTCATACTCGCAGCCGTGCTGTTTAATTGACAATTCACTCCACCCTGTTCAGCTCTTCATTGTCCCACCACACTACCAGCCTTCAGAAATCTTTGTTATCTCCACTACAGAATGTTCCATTCATTCACTGCGAATCTGGAATTCATCTGACTCTCAACTCCACGCAGGTTTTCATTACACCACTGTTGAATGTCCAAGTAACCCAATGCTGGTTTTCAGCGGCCTGTTCATATTCGCAGCCCTGCTGTTTACTTGGCTATCGATTCAAGCCTGGTCAGCTCTTCATTTTCCTGTCCACACAACACAGGCTTCAGAAATCATTGGAATCTCCTCTACAGAATGTTCCATTCATTCACTGCGAATGTGGAATTCAACTGACTCTCCACTCCATGCAGGTTTTCCTTACACCACTGATGAATGTCCAAGTAACCCAATGCTGGTTTTCAGCTGCATGTTCACACTCGCAGCCATGCTATACAATTGGCTTTCCACTAAATCCTGATTAGTTCTTGATTTTCCTTCCACACGACCCAGCCTTCAGAAATCATTGGAATCTCCACTAGAGAATGTTCCATTCATTCACTGCGAATCTGGAATTCCTCTGAACCTCCACTCCCGGCAGGTTTTCGTTACACCACTGTTGAATGTCCAAGTAACCCAATGTTTTAAGTGTTTTCTTCACAAGCGCAGTGGTGCTGTTCAATTGGCTATCCACTCAACCCTGGCCAGCTCTACATTTTCCTGTCCACACCACAGAGACTGGAGAAATCATTGTTATCTCCACTACAGAATGTTCCATTCATTCACAGCGAATCTGGAATTCATCTGAATCTCCACTCCCGGCAGGTTTTCGTGACACCACTGGTAAATATCCAAGTAAGCCAATGCTGGTTTTAAGTGGCCTGCTCATACTCTCAGCCGTGCTGTTCAATTTGCTATCCACTCAACCCTCTTCAGCTCCATTTTTCTGTCCACATAACAAAAACTTCAGAAACAATTGGTATCTCCTCCACAGAATGTTCCATTCATTGACTGCAAATCTGAAATTCATCTAATTCTCAACTCCCGTCAGGTTTTCGTTACACCACTTGTGAATGTCCAATTAAGCCAAAGCTGGTTTTCAGTGGCCTGTTCTTACTACGAGACGTGCTGTTCATTTGGCTATCCATTCCACCCTGTTCAGCTCTACATTTTCGTGTCCACAAAACCCAGCCTTCAGAAATCATTGGAATCACCACTAGAGAATGTTCCATGCATTCACTGCGAATCTGGAATTCATCTGAATCTCCACTCCCGGCAGGTTTTCATTGCACCACTGCTGAATGTTCAAGTAACGCAATGATGGTTTTCCGCGGTCTATTCACACTCGAACCCGTGCTGTTCACGGTCTAGCGACTCAACACTGGTGAGTTCTTCTTTTTCCAGTTCAGACAATACAAACCTCAGAAACCATTGCAATCTACACTACAGAATGTTTCATTCATTCACGCGAATCTTGAATTCATCTTGTTCTCCACTCCCAGCAGGTTTTCGTTTCACCACTGGTGAATGTCCAAGCAACCCAAGGCTGGTTTCAGCTGCGTGTTAACACTCGCAGCCGTGCTGTTCAATTGGCTATCCAGTGAACGCTGGTTAGCTCTTGATTTTCCTTCCACACACCGAGCCTTCAGAAATCATTCTTATCTCCACTTCAGAATGTTCCATTCGTTCCCTGCGAATCTGGAATTCCTCTGACTCTCCACACCAGGCAGATTTTCCTAACAACACTGGTGAATGACCAGGTAATCCAATGCTGGTTTTCAGCGGCTGTTCACACTCACAGCCTTGCTGTTCAATTGGCAATCCAGTCAAACCTAGTCAGCTCTTCATTTTCCTGTCCACACAACCCAGCGTTCAGAAATCATTGGAATCTCTACTACAGAAATTTCCATTCATTCACTGTGAATCTGGAAATAATCTGAATCTGCATTCCAGGAAGGCTTTCGTTACACCACTGATGAATGTCCAAGTAATGCAATGCTGCTTCTTACTGGTCTGTTCACACTCGAAACCGTGCTGTTCATTGGCTATCCACTCAATATCGGTCAGCTCTTCAATATCCTGTCCAGACTATCCAGATTTCTAAATGTTGGCAATCACCACTACAGAATGTTCCATTCAATCACGCGAATCTGGAATTCATCAGAGTCTCCACTCCTGGAAGGTTTTCGTGACACCACTGGTAAATGTCCAAGGAAGACAATGCTGGTTTTAAGCCGCCTGCTAACACACTCAGCCGTGCTGTTCAATTTGCTATCCACCCAACCCTATTCAGCTCTACATTTTCCTGTCCTCATAACCCAACCTTCAGAAATAATTGGTATCTCCTCCACAGAATGTTCCGTTCATTCACTGCGAATCTTAAATTCATCTGACTCTCAACTCCCGGCGGGTTATCGTTACACCACTTGTGCATGTCCAAGTAAGCCAATGCTGGTTTTCAGTGGCCTGTTCATACTAAGAGACGTGCTGTTCATTTGGCTATCCACTCCACCCTGTTCAGCTCTACATTTTCGTGTCCACAAAACCCAGCCTTCAGAAATCATTGGAATCACCACTAGAGAATGTTCCATTCATTCACTGCGAATCTGGAATTCATCTGAACCTCCACTCCTGGCAGGTTTTCGTTACGCCACTGGTGAATGTCCAAGAAACTCAATACTGGTTTTCAGAGGCATGTTCAACTCGCAGAAGTGCTGTTCAATGGGCTATCCACTCAATATTGGTCAGCTCTTCATTTTCCTCTCCACACAAACCAGCCTTCAGAAATCATTGGGATCTCCACTACAGACTGTTCCATTCATTCACTGCGATTCTGCAATTCATCTGACTCCGCTCCAGGCAGGTTTTCATTACAGCACTGGTGAATGACCAAGTAATCCAATGCTGGTTTTCAGCTGCCTTTTCACACTCGCAGTGTGCTGTTCAATTGTCTGTCCACTCAAACCTGGTCAGCCTTTCATTTTCTTTTCCACAATATCAGACTTCAGAAATCATTGGAATCGCCAGTACAGAATGTTCCATTCATTCACTGCCAATCTGGAATTCATCTGAATCTGCACTCCAGGTAGGCTTTCATTACACCACTTATGAAAGTCCAAGTAACACAATGCTGGTTTTCAGCGGTCTGTTCACACTCTAAGCCCTGCTTTTTACTGGGTATCCACACAACTGTGGTCAGCTCTTCATTTTCATGTCCAAACAATCCAGACTTGAGAAATCATTGCAATCTCCAGTACAGAATGTTCCATTCATTCACTGCGAATCTGGAATTCAACTGAATCTCCACTACCTGCAGATTTATCTTACACCACTTGTGAATGTCCAAGTAAAACAATGCTGGTTTTCAGAGGCCTGTTCATGTTCGCAGTCGTGCTGTTCAATTGGCTATCCACTCAACCTGTTTTGCTCCTCATTTTCCTGTGCACACAACCCAGCCTTCAGAAATCATTGTAATCTCCACTACAGGATGTTCCATTCATTCACTGGGAATCTGGAATTCATCTGAATCTGCACTCCACGCAGGCTTTCGTTACACCACTGCTGAAAGTCGAAGTAATGCAATACTGGTTTTCAGTGGTCTGTTCACATTCGAAGCCGAGGCTTTTTACAGGCTATCCACTCAACACTGGTCAGCTCTTCATTTTCGTGTCCCCACAATCCAGATTTCAGAAATCATTGCAATCTCCACTACAGAATGTTCCATTCATTCACTGCGAGTCTGGAGTTTATCTGATTCTCCACTCCCGCCTGGTTAACATTACACCACTTGTGAATGTCCAAGTAAGCCAATGCTGGTTTTCAGAGGCCTGTTCATACTCGCAGCCGTGCTGTTTAATTGACAATTCACTCCACCCTGTTCAGCTCTTCATTGTCCCACCACACTACCAGCCTTCAGAAATCTTTGTTATCTCCACTACAGAATGTTCCATTCATTCACTGCGAATCTGGAATTCATCTGACTCTCAACTCCACGCAGGTTTTCATTACACCACTGTTGAATGTCCAAGTAACCCAATGCTGGTTTTCAGCGGCCTGTTCATATTCGCAGCCCTGCTGTTTACTTGGCTATCGATTCAAGCCTGGTCAGCTCTTCATTTTCCTGTCCACACAACACAGGCTTCAGAAATCATTGGAATCTCCTCTACAGAATGTTCCATTCATTCACTGCGAATGTGGAATTCAACTGACTCTCCACTCCATGCAGGTTTTCCTTACACCACTGATGAATGTCCAAGTAACCCAATGCTGGTTTTCAGCTGCATGTTCACACTCGCAGCCATGCTATACAATTGGCTTTCCACTAAATCCTGATTAGTTCTTGATTTTCCTTCCACACGACCCAGCCTTCAGAAATCATTGGAATCTCCACTAGAGAATGTTCCATTCATTCACTGCGAATCTGGAATTCCTCTGAACCTCCACTCCCGGCAGGTTTTCGTTACACCACTGTTGAATGTCCAAGTAACCCAATGTTTTAAGTGTTTTCTTCACAAGCGCAGTGGTGCTGTTCAATTGGCTATCCACTCAACCCTGGCCAGCTCTACATTTTCCTGTCCACACCACAGAGACTGGAGAAATCATTGTTATCTCCACTACAGAATGTTCCATTCATTCACAGCGAATCTGGAATTCATCTGAATCTCCACTCCCGGCAGGTTTTCGTGACACCACTGGTAAATATCCAAGTAAGCCAATGCTGGTTTTAAGTGGCCTGCTCATACTCTCAGCCGTGCTGTTCAATTTGCTATCCACTCAACCCTCTTCAGCTCCATTTTCCTGTCCACATAACCCAAACTTCAGAAACAATTGGTATCTCCTCCACAGAATGTTCCATTCATTGACTGCAAATCTGAAATTCATCTAATTCTCAACTCCCGTCAGGTTTTCGTTACACCACTTGTGAACGTCCAATTAAGCCAAAGCTGGTTTTCAGTGGCCTGTTCTTACTACGAGACGTGCTGTTCATTTGGCTATCCATTCCAACCTGTTCAGCTCTACATTTTCGTGTCCACAAAACCCAGCCTTCAGAAATCATTGGAATCACCACTAGAGAATGTTCCATTCATTCACTGCGAATCTGGAATTCATCTGAATCTCCACTCCCGGCAGGTTTTCATTGCACCACTGCTGAATGTTCAAGTAACGCAATGATGTTTTTCCGCGGTCTATTCACACTCGAACCCGTGCTGTTCACGGTCTAGCGACTCAACACTGGTGAGTTCTTCTTTTTCCAGTTCAGACAATACAAACCTCAGAAACCATTGCAATCTACACTACAGAATGTTTCATTCATTCACGCGAATCTTGAATTCATCTTGTTCTCCACTCCCAGCAGGTTTTCGTTTCACCACTGGTGAATGTCCAAGCAACCCAAGGCTGGTTTCAGCTGCGTGTTAACACTCGCAGCCGTGCTGTTCAATTGGCTATCCAGTGAACGCTGGTTAGCTCTTGATTTTCCTTCCACACACCGAGCCTTCAGAAATCATTCTTATCTCCACTTCAGAATGTTCCATTCGTTCCCTGCGAATCTGGAATTCCTCTGACTCTCCACACCAGGCAGATTTTCCTAACAACACTGGTGAATGACCAGGTAATCCAATGCTGGTTTTCAGCGGCTGTTCACACTCACAGCCTTGCTGTTCAATTGGCAATCCAATCAAACCTAGTCAGCTCTTCATTTTCCTGTCCACACAACCCAGCGTTCAGAAATCATTGGAATCTCTACTACAGAAATTTCCATTCATTCACTGTGAATTTGGAAATAATCTGAATCTGCATTCCAGGAAGGCTTTCGTTACACCACTGATGAATGTCCAAGTAAGCCAATGCTGGTTTTCAGTGGCCTGTTCATACTAAGAGACGTGCTGTTCATTTGGCTATCCACTCCACCCTGTTCAGCTCTACATTTTCGTGTCCACAAAACCCAGCCTTCAGAAATCATTGGAATCACCACTAGAGAATGCTCCATTCATTCACTGCGAATCTGGAATTCATCTGAACCTCCACTCCCGGCAGGTTTTCGTTACGCCACTGGTGAATGTCCAAGTAACTCAATACTGGTTTTCAGAGGCATGTTCAACTCGCAGAAGTGCTGTTCAATGGGCTATCCACTCAATATTGGTCAGCTCTTCATTTTCCTCTCCACACAAACCAGCCTTCAGAAATCATTGGGATCTCCACTACAGACTGTTCCATTCATTCACTGCGATTCTGCAATTCATCTCACTCTCCGCTCCAGGCAGGTTTTCATTACAGCACTGGTGAATGACCAAGTAATCCAATGCTGGTTTTCAGCCGCCTTTTCACACTCGCAGTGTGCTGTTCAATTGTCTATCCACTCAAACCTGGTCAGCCTTTCATTTTCTTTTCCACAATATCAGACTTCAGAAATCATTGGAATCGCCAGTACAGAATGTTCCATTCATTCACTGCCAATCTGGAATTCATCTGAATCTGCACTCCAGGTAGGCTTTCATTACACCACTTATGAATGTCCAAGTAACACAATGCTGGTTTTCAGCGGTCTGTTCACACTCTAAGCCCTGCTTTGTACTGGGTATCCACACAACTGTTGTCAGCTCTTCATTTTCATGTCCAAACAATCCAGACTTGAGAAATCATTGCAATCTCCAGTACAGAATGTTCCATTCATTCACTGCGAATCTGGAATTCAACTGAATCTCCACTACCTGCAGATTTATCTTACACCACTTGTGAATGTCCAAGTAAAACAATGCTGGTTTTCAGAGGCCTGTTCATGTTCGCAGTCGTGCTGTTCAATTGGCTATCCACTCAACCTGTTTTGCTCCTCATTTTCCTGTGCACACAACCCAGCCTTCAGAAATCATTGTAATCTCCACTACAGGATGTTCCATTCATTCACTGGGAATCTGGAATTCATCTGAATCTGCACTCCACGCAGGCTTTCGTTACACCACTGCTGAAAGTCGAAGTAATGCAATACTGGTTTTCAGTGGTCTGTTCACATTCGAAGCCGAGGCTTTTTACAGGCTATCCACTCAACACTGGTCAGCTCTTCATTTTCGTGTCCCCACAATCCAGATTTCAGAAATCATTGCAATCTCCACTACAGAATGTTCCATTCATTCACTGCGAGTCTGGAGTTTATCTGATTCTCCACTCCCGCCTGGTTAACATTACACCACTTGTGAATGTCCAAGTAAGCCAATGCTGGTTTTCAGAGGCCTGTTCATACTCGCAGCCGTGCTGTTTAATTGACAATTCACTCCACCCTGTTCAGCTCTTCATTGTCCCACCACACTACCAGCCTTCAGAAATCTTTGTTATCTCCACTACAGAATGTTCCATTCATTCACTGCGAATCTGGAATTCATC
Source organism: Sorex fumeus (assembly GCF_029834395.1). Taxonomy (NCBI): domain Eukaryota; kingdom Metazoa; phylum Chordata; class Mammalia; order Eulipotyphla; family Soricidae; genus Sorex; species Sorex fumeus. The sequence continues at coordinate 2,377,829 of NW_026606173.1, forward strand.
TGACTCTCAACTCCACGCAGGTTTTCATTACACCACTGTTGAATGTCCAAGTAACCCAATGCTGGTTTTCAGCGGCCTGTTCATATTCGCAGCCCTGCTGTTTACTTGGCTATCGATTCAAGCCTGGTCAGCTCTTCATTTTCCTGTCCACACAACACAGGCTTCAGAAATCATTGGAAGCTCCTCTACAGAATGTTCCATTCATTCACTGCGAATGTGGAATTCAACTGACTCTCCACTCCATGCAGGTTTTCCTTACACCACTGATGAATGTCCAAGTAACCCAATGCTGGTTTTCAGCTGCATGTTCACACTCGCAGCCATGCTATACAATTGGCTTTCCACTAAATCCTGATTAGTTCTTGATTTTCCTTCCACACGACCCAGCCTTCAGAAATCATTGGAATCTCCACTAGAGAATGTTCCATTCATTCACTGCGAATCTGGAATTCCTCTGAACCTCCACTCCCGGCAGGTTTTCGTTACACCACTGTTGAATGTCCAAGTAACCCAATGTTTTAAGTGTTTTCTTCACAAGCGCAGTGGTGCTGTTCAATTGGCTATCCACTCAACCCTGGCCAGCTCTACATTTTCCTGTCCACACCACAGAGACTGGAGAAATCATTGTTATCTCCACTACAGAATGTTCCATTCATTCACAGCGAATCTGGAATTCATCTGAATCTCCACTCCCGGCAGGTTTTCGTGACACCACTGGTAAATATCCAAGTAAGCCAATGCTGGTTTTAAGTGGCCTGCTCATACTCTCAGCCGTGCTGTTCAATTTGCTATCCACTCAACCCTCTTCAGCTCCATTTTCCTGTCCACATAACCCAAACTTCAGAAACAATTGGTATCTCCTCCACAGAATGTTCCATTCATTGACTGCAAATCTGAAATTCATCTAATTCTCAACTCCCGTCAGGTTTTCGTTACACCACTTGTGAACGTCCAATTAAGCCAAAGCTGGTTTTCAGTGGCCTGTTCTTACTACGAGACGTGCTGTTCATTTGGCTATCCATTCCAACCTGTTCAGCTCTACATTTTCGTGTCCACAAAACCCAGCCTTCAGAAATCATTGGAATCACCACTAGAGAATGTTCCATTCATTCACTGCGAATCTGGAATTCATCTGAATCTCCACTCCCGGCAGGTTTTCATTGCACCACTGCTGAATGTTCAAGTAACGCAATGATGTTTTTCCGCGGTCTATTCACACTCGAACCCGTGCTGTTCACGGTCTAGCGACTCAACACTGGTGAGTTCTTCTTTTTCCAGTTCAGACAATACAAACCTCAGAAACCATTGCAATCTACACTACAGAATGTTTCATTCATTCACGCGAATCTTGAATTCATCTTGTTCTCCACTCCCAGCAGGTTTTCGTTTCACCACTGGTGAATGTCCAAGCAACCCAAGGCTGGTTTCAGCTGCGTGTTAACACTCGCAGCCGTGCTGTTCAATTGGCTATCCAGTGAACGCTGGTTAGCTCTTGATTTTCCTTCCACACACCGAGCCTTCAGAAATCATTCTTATCTCCACTTCAGAATGTTCCATTCGTTCCCTGCGAATCTGGAATTCCTCTGACTCTCCACACCAGGCAGATTTTCCTAACAACACTGGTGAATGACCAGGTAATCCAATGCTGGTTTTCAGCGGCTGTTCACACTCACAGCCTTGCTGTTCAATTGGCAATCCAATCAAACCTAGTCAGCTCTTCATTTTCCTGTCCACACAACCCAGCGTTCAGAAATCATTGGAATCTCTACTACAGAAATTTCCATTCATTCACTGTGAATTTGGAAATAATCTGAATCTGCATTCCAGGAAGGCTTTCGTTACACCACTGATGAATGTCCAAGTAAGCCAATGCTGGTTTTCAGTGGCCTGTTCATACTAAGAGACGTGCTGTTCATTTGGCTATCCACTCCACCCTGTTCAGCTCTACATTTTCGTGTCCACAAAACCCAGCCTTCAGAAATCATTGGAATCACCACTAGAGAATGCTCCATTCATTCACTGCGAATCTGGAATTCATCTGAACCTCCACTCCCGGCAGGTTTTCGTTACGCCACTGGTGAATGTCCAAGTAACTCAATACTGGTTTTCAGAGGCATGTTCAACTCGCAGAAGTGCTGTTCAATGGGCTATCCACTCAATATTGGTCAGCTCTTCATTTTCCTCTCCACACAAACCAGCCTTCAGAAATCATTGGGATCTCCACTACAGACTGTTCCATTCATTCTCTGCGATTCTGCAATTCATCTCACTCTCCGCTCCAGGCAGGTTTTCATTACAGCACTGGTGAATGACCAAGTAATCCAATGCTGGTTTTCAGCCGCCTTTTCACACTCGCAGTGTGCTGTTCAATTGTCTATCCACTCAAACCTGGTCAGCCTTTCATTTTCTTTTCCACAATATCAGACTTCAGAAATCATTGGAATCGCCAGTACAGAATGTTCCATTCATTCACTGCCAATCTGGAATTCATCTGAATCTGCACTCCAGGTAGGCTTTCATTACACCACTTATGAATGTCCAAGTAACACAATGCTGGTTTTCAGCGGTCTGTTCACACTCTAAGCCCTGCTTTGTACTGGGTATCCACACAACTGTTGTCAGCTCTTCATTTTCATGTCCAAACAATCCAGACTTGAGAAATCATTGCAATCTCCAGTACAGAATTTTCCATTCATTCACTGCGAATCTGGAATTCAACTGAATCTCCACTACCTGCAGATTTATCTTACACCACTTGTGAATGTCCAAGTAAAACAATGCTGGTTTTCAGAGGCCTGTTCATGTTCGCAGTCGTGCTGTTCAATTGGCTATCCACTCAACCTGTTTTGCTCCTCATTTTCCTGTGCACACAACCCAGCCTTCAGAAATCATTGTAATCTCCACTACAGGATGTTCCATTCATTCACTGGGAATCTGGAATTCATCTGAATCTGCACTCCACGCAGGCTTTCGTTACACCACTGCTGAAAGTCGAAGTAATGCAATACTGGTTTTCAGTGGTCTGTTCACATTCGAAGCCGAGGCTTTTTACAGGCTATCCACTCAACACTGGTCAGCTCTTCATTTTCGTGTCCCCACAATCCAGATTTCAGAAATCATTGCAATCTCCACTACAGAATGTTCCATTCATTCACTGCGAGTCTGGAGTTTATCTGATTCTCCACTCCCGCCTGGTTAACATTACACCACTTGTGAATGTCCAAGTAAGCCAATGCTGGTTTTCAGAGGCCTGTTCATACTCGCAGCCGTGCTGTTTAATTGACAATTCACTCCACCCTGTTCAGCTCTTCATTGTCCCACCACACTACCAGCCTTCAGAAATCTTTGTTATCTCCACTACAGAATGTTCCATTCATTCACTGCGAATCTGGAATTCATCTGACTCTCAACTCCACGCAGGTTTTCATTACACCACTGTTGAATGTCCAAGTAACCCAATGCTGGTTTTCAGCGGCCTGTTCATATTCGCAGCCCTGCTGTTTACTTGGCTATCGATTCAAGCCTGGTCAGCTCTTCATTTTCCTGTCCACACAACACAGGCTTCAGAAATCATTGGAAGCTCCTCTACAGAATGTTCCATTCATTCACTGCGAATGTGGAATTCAACTGACTCTCCACTCCATGCAGGTTTTCCTTACACCACTGATGAATGTCCAAGTAACCCAATGCTGGTTTTCAGCTGCATGTTCACACTCGCAGCCATGCTATACAATTGGCTTTCCACTAAATCCTGATTAGTTCTTGATTTTCCTTCCACACGACCCAGCCTTCAGAAATCATTGGAATCTCCACTAGAGAATGTTCCATTCATTCACTGCGAATCTGGAATTCCTCTGAACCTCCACTCCCGGCAGGTTTTCGTTACACCACTGTTGAATGTCCAAGTAACCCAATGTTTTAAGTGTTTTCTTCACAAGCGCAGTGGTGCTGTTCAATTGGCTATCCACTCAACCCTGGCCAGCTCTACATTTTCCTGTCCACACCACAGAGACTGGAGAAATCATTGTTATCTCCACTACAGAATGTTCCATTCATTCACAGCGAATCTGGAATTCATCTGAATCTCCACTCCCGGCAGGTTTTCGTGACACCACTGGTAAATATCCAAGTAAGCCAATGCTGGTTTTAAGTGGCCTGCTCATACTCTCAGCCGTGCTGTTCAATTTGCTATCCACTCAACCCTCTTCAGCTCCATTTTCCTGTCCACATAACCCAAACTTCAGAAACAATTGGTATCTCCTCCACAGAATGTTCCATTCATTGACTGCAAATCTGAAATTCATCTAATTCTCAACTCCCGTCAGGTTTTCGTTACTACACCACTTGTGAATGTCCAATTAAGCCAAAGCTGGTTTTCAGTGGCCTGTTCTTACTACGAGACGTGCTGTTCATTTGGCTATCCATTCCACCCTGTTCAGCTCTACATTTTCGTGTCCACAAAACCCAGCCTTCAGAAATCATTGGAATCACCACTAGAGAATGTTCCATGCATTCACTGCGAATCTGGAATTCATCTGAATCTCCACTCCCGGCAGGTTTTCATTGCACCACTGCTGAATGTTCAAGTAACGCAATGATGGTTTTCAGCGGTCTATTCACACTCGAACCCGTGCTGTTCACGGTCTAGCGACTCAACACTGGTGAGTTCTTCTTTTTCCAGTTCAGACAATACAAACCTCAGAAACCATTGCAATCTACACTACAGAATGTTTCATTCATTCACGCGAATCTTGAATTCATCTTGTTCTCCACTCCCAGCAGGTTTTCGTTTCACCACTGGTGAATGTCCAAGCAACCCAAGGCTGGTTTCAGCTGCGTGTTAACACTCGCAGCCGTGCTGTTCAATTGGCTATCCAGTGAACGCTGGTTAGCTCTTGATTTTCCTTCCACACACCGAGCCTTCAGAAATCATTCTTATCTCCACTTCAGAATGTTCCATTCGTTCCCTGCGAATCTGGAATTCCTCTGACTCTCCACACCAGGCAGATTTTCCTAACAACACTGGTGAATGACCAGGTAATCCAATGCTGGTTTTCAGCGGCTGTTCACACTCACAGCCTTGCTGTTCAATTGGCAATCCAGTCAAACCTAGTCAGCTCTTCATTTTCCTGTCCACACAACCCAGCGTTCAGAAATCATTGGAATCTCTACTACAGAAATTTCCATTCATTCACTGTGAATCTGGAAATAATCTGAATCTGCATTCCAGGAAGGCTTTCGTTACACCACTGATGAATGTCCAAGTAATGCAATGCTGCTTCTTAGTGGTCTGTTCACACTCGAAACCGTGCTGTTCACTGGCTATCCACTCAACATTGGTCAGCTCTTCAATATCCTGTCCAGACTATCCAGATTTCTAAATCTTGGCAATCTCCACTACAGAATGTTCCATTCAATCACGCGAATCTGGAATTCATCAGAGTCTCCACTCCCGGCAGGTTTTCGTGACACCACTGGTATATGTCCAAGGAAGCCAATGCTGGTTTTAAGCCGCCTGCTTATACTCTCAGCCGTGCTGTTCAATTTGCTATCCACCCAACCCTATTCAGCTCTACATTTTCCTGTCCTCATAACCCAACCTTCAGAAATAATTGGTATCTCCTCCACAGAATGTTCCGTTCATTCACTGCGAATCTTAAATTCATCTGACTCTCAACTCCCGGCGGGTTATCGTTACACCACTTGTGAATGTCCAAGTAAGCCAATGCTGGTTTTCAGTGGCCTGTTCATACTAAGAGACGTGCTGTTCATTTGGCTATCCACTCCACCCTGTTCAGCTCTACATTTTCGTGTCCACAAAACCCAGCCTTCAGAAATCATTGGAATCACCACTAGAGAATGTTCCATTCATTCACTGCGAATCTGGAATTCATCTGAACCTCCACTCCCGGCAGGTTTTCGTTACGCCACTGGTGAATGTCCAAGTAACTCAATACTGGTTTTCAGAGGCATGTTCAACTCGCAGAAGTGCTGTTCAATGGGCTATCCACTCAATATTGGTCAGCTCTTCATTTTCCTCTCCACACAAACCAGCCTTCAGAAATCATTGGGATCTCCACTACAGACTGTTCCATTCATTCACTGCGATTCTGCAATTCATCTGACTCTCCGCTCCAGGCAGGTTTTCATTACAGCACTGGTGAATGACCAAGTAATCCAATGCTGGTTTTCAGCCGCCTTTTCACACTCGCAGTGTGCTGTTCAATTGTCTATCCACTCAAACCTGGTCAGCCTTTCATTTTCTTTTCCACAATATCAGACTTCAGAAATCATTGGAATCGCCAGTACAGAATGGTCCATTCATTCACTGCCAATCTGGAATTCATCTGAATCTGCACTCCAGGTAGGCTTTCATTACACCACTTATGAATGTCCAAGTAACACAATGCTGGTTTTCAGCGGTCTGTTCACACTCTAAGCCCTGCTTTTTACTGGGTATCCACACAACTGTGGTCAGCTCTTCATTTTCATGTCCAAACAATCCAGACTTGAGAAATCATTGCAATCTCCAGTACAGAATGTTCCATTCATTCACTGCGAATCTGGAATTCAACTGAATCTCCACTACCTGCAGATTTATCTTACACCACTTGTGAATGTCCAAGTAAAACAATGCTGGTTTTCAGAGGCCTGTTCATGTTCGCAGTCGTGCTGTTCAATTGGCTATCCACTCAACCTGTTTTGCTCCTCATTTTCCTGTGCACACAACCCAGCCTTCAGAAATCATTGTAATCTCCACTACAGGATGTTCCATTCATTCACTGGGAATCTGGAATTCATCTGAATCTGCACTCCACGCAGGCTTTCGTTACACCACTGCTGAAAGTCGAAGTAATGCAATACTGGTTTTCAGTGGTCTGTTCACATTCGAAGCCGAGGCTTTTTACAGGCTATCCACTCAACACTGGTCAGCTCTTCATTTTCGTGTCCCCACAATCCAGATTTCAGAAATCATTGCAATCTCCACTACAGAATGTTCCATTCATTCACTGCGAGTCTGGAGTTTATCTGATTCTCCACTCCCGCCTGGTTAACATTACACCACTTGTGAATGTCCAAGTAAGCCAATGCTGGTTTTCAGAGGCCTGTTCATACTCGCAGCCGTGCTGTTTAATTGACAATTCACTCCACCCTGTTCAGCTCTTCATTGTCCCACCACACTACCAGCCTTCAGAAATCTTTGTTATCTCCACTACAGAATGTTCCATTCATTCACTGCGAATCTGGAATTCATCTGACTCTCAACTCCACGCAGGTTTTCATTACACCACTGTTGAATGTCCAAGTAACCCAATGCTGGTTTTCAGCGGCCTGTTCATATTCGCAGCCCTGCTGTTTACTTGGCTATCGATTCAAGCCTGGTCAGCTCTTCATTTTCCTGTCCACACAACACAGGCTTCAGAAATCATTGGAATCTCCTCTACAGAATGTTCCATTCATTCACTGCGAATGTGGAATTCAACTGACTCTCCACTCCATGCAGGTTTTCCTTACACCACTGATGAATGTCCAAGTAACCCAATGCTGGTTTTCAGCTGCATGTTCACACTCGCAGCCATGCTATACAATTGGCTTTCCACTAAATCCTGATTAGTTCTTGATTTTCCTTCCACACGACCCAGCCTTCAGAAATCATTGGAATCTCCACTAGAGAATGTTCCATTCATTCACTGCGAATCTGGAATTCCTCTGAACCTCCACTCCCGGCAGGTTTTCGTTACACCACTGTTGAATGTCCAAGTAACCCAATGTTTTAAGTGTTTTCTTCACAAGCGCAGTGGTGCTGTTCAATTGGCTATCCACTCAACCCTGGCCAGCTCTACATTTTCCTGTCCACACCACAGAGACTGGAGAAATCATTGTTATCTCCACTACAGAATGTTCCATTCATTCACAGCGAATCTGGAATTCATCTGAATCTCCACTCCCGGCAGGTTTTCGTGACACCACTGGTAAATATCCAAGTAAGCCAATGCTGGTTTTAAGTGGCCTGCTCATACTCTCAGCCGTGCTGTTCAATTTGCTATCCACTCAACCCTCTTCAGCTCCATTTTCCTGTCCACATAACCCAAACTTCAGAAACAATTGGTATCTCCTCCACAGAATGTTCCATTCATTGACTGCAAATCTGAAATTCATCTAATTCTCAACTCCCGTCAGGTTTTCGTTACACCACTTGTGAATGTCCAATTAAGCCAAAGCTGGTTTTCAGTGGCCTGTTCTTACTACGAGACGTGCTGTTCATTTGGCTATCCATTCCACCCTGTTCAGCTCTACATTTTCGTGTCCACAAAACCCAGCCTTCAGAAATCATTGGAATCACCACTAGAGAATGTTCCATGCATTCACTGCGAATCTGGAATTCATCTGAATCTCCACTCCCGGCAGGTTTTCATTGCACCACTGCTGAATGTTCAAGTAACGCAATGATGGTTTTCAGCGGTCTATTCACACTCGAACCCGTGCTGTTCACGGTCTAGCGACTCAACACTGGTGAGTTCTTCTTTTTCCAGTTCAGACAATACAAACCTCAGAAACCATTGCAATCTACACTACAGAATGTTTCATTCATTCACGCGAATCTTGAATTCATCTTGTTCTCCACTCCCAGCAGGTTTTCGTTTCACCACTGGTGAATGTCCAAGCAACCCAAGGCTGGTTTCAGCTGCGTGTTAACACTCGCAGCCGTGCTGTTCAATTGGCTATCCAGTGAACGCTGGTTAGCTCTTGATTTTCCTTCCACACACCGAGCCTTCAGAAATCATTCTTATCTCCACTTCAGAATGTTCCATTCGTTCCCTGCGAATCTGGAATTCCTCTGACTCTCCACACCAGGCAGATTTTCCTAACAACACTGGTGAATGACCAGGTAATCCAATGCTGGTTTTCAGCGGCTGTTCACACTCACAGCCTTGCTGTTCAATTGGCAATCCAGTCAAACCTAGTCAGCTCTTCATTTTCCTGTCCACACAACCCAGCGTTCAGAAATCATTGGAATCTCTACTACAGAAATTTCCATTCATTCACTGTGAATCTGGAAATAATCTGAATCTGCATTCCAGGAAGGCTTTCGTTACACCACTGATGAATGTCCAAGTAATGCAATGCTGCTTCTTACTGGTCTGTTCACACTCGAAACCGTGCTGTTCATTGGCTATCCACTCAATATCGGTCAGCTCTTCAATATCCTGTCCAGACTATCCAGATTTCTAAATGTTGGCAATCACCACTACAGAATGATCCATTCAATCACGCGAATCTGGAATTCATCAGAGTCTCCACTCCTGGAAGGTTTTCGTGACACCACTGGTAAATGTCCAAGGAAGACAATGCTGGTTTTAAGCCGCCTGCTAACACACTCAGCCGTGCTGTTCAATTTGCTATCCACCCAACCCTATTCAGCTCTACATTTTCCTGTCCTCATAACCCAACCTTCAGAAATAATTGGTATCTCCTCCACAGAATGTTCCGTTCATTCACTGCGAATCTTAAATTCATCTGACTCTCAACTCCCGGCGGGTTATCGTTACACCACTTGTGAATGTCCAAGTAAGCCAATGCTGGTTTTCAGTGGCCTGTTCATACTAAGAGACGTGCTGTTCATTTGGCTATCCACTCCACCCTGTTCAGCTCTACATTTTCGTGTCCACAAAACCCAGCCTTCAGAAATCATTGGAATCACCACTAGAGAATGTTCCATTCATTCACTGCGAATCTGGAATTCATCTGAACCTCCACTCCCGGCAGGTTTTCGTTACGCCACTGGTGAATGTCCAAGTAACTCAATACTGGTTTTCAGAGGCATGTTCAACTCGCAGAAGTGCTGTTCAATGGGCTATCCACTCAATATTGGTCAGCTCTTCATTTTCCTCTCCACACAAACCAGCCTTCAGAAATCATTGGGATCTCCACTACAGACTGTTCCATTCATTCACTGCGATTCTGCAATTCATCTGACTCTCCGCTCCAGGCAGGTTTTCATTACAGCACTGGTGAATGACCAAGTAATCCAATGCTGGTTTTCAGCCGCCTTTTCACACTCGCAGTGTGCTGTTCAATTGTCTATCCACTCAAACCTGGTCAGCCTTTCATTTTCTTTTCCACAATATCAGACTTCAGAAATCATTGGAATCGCCAGTACAGAATGTTCCATTCATTCACTGCCAATCTGGAATTCATCTGAATCTGCACTCCAGGTAGGCTTTCATTACACCACTTATGAATGTCCAAGTAACACAATGCTGGTTTTCAGCGGTCTGTTCACACTCTAAGCCCTGCTTTTTACTGGGTATCCACACAACTGTGGTCAGCTCTTCATTTTCATGTCCAAACAATCCAGACTTGAGAAATCATTGCAATCTCCAGTACAGAATGTTCCATTCATTCACTGCGAATCTGGAATTCAACTGAATCTCCACTACCTGCAGATTTATCTTACACCACTTGTGAATGTCCAAGTAAAACAATGCTGGTTTTCAGAGGCCTGTTCATGTTCGCAGTCGTGCTGTTCAATTGGCTATCCACTCAACCTGTTTTGCTCCTCATTTTCCTGTGCACACAACCCAGCCTTCAGAAATCATTGTAATCTCCACTACAGGATGTTCCATTCATTCACTGGGAATCTGGAATTCATCTGAATCTGCACTCCACGCAGGCTTTCGTTACACCACTGCTGAAAGTCGAAGTAATGCAATACTGGTTTTCAGTGGTCTGTTCACATTCGAAGCCGAGGCTTTTTACAGGCTATCCACTCAACACTGGTCAGCTCTTCATTTTCGTGTCCCCACAATCCAGATTTCAGAAATCATTGCAATCTCCACTACAGAATGTTCCATTCATTCACTGCGAGTCTGGAGTTTATCTGATTCTCCACTCCCGCCTGGTTAACATTACACCACTTGTGAATGTCCAAGTAAGCCAATGCTGGTTTTCAGAGGCCTGTTCATACTCGCAGCCGTGCTGTTTAATTGACAATTCACTCCACCCTGTTCAGCTCTTCATTGTCCCACCACACTACCAGCCTTCAGAAATCTTTGTTATCTCCACTACAGAATGTTCCATTCATTCACTGCGAATCTGGAATTCATCTGACTCTCAACTCCACGCAGGTTTTCATTACACCACTGTTGAATGTCCAAGTAACCCAATGCTGGTTTTCAGCGGCCTGTTCATATTCGCAGCCCTGCTGTTTACTTGGCTATCGATTCAAGCCTGGTCAGCTCTTCATTTTCCTGTCCACACAACACAGGCTTCAGAAATCATTGGAATCTCCTCTACAGAATGTTCCATTCATTCACTGCGAATGTGGAATTCAACTGACTCTCCACTCCATGCAGGTTTTCCTTACACCACTGATGAATGTCCAAGTAACCCAATGCTGGTTTTCAGCTGCATGTTCACACTCGCAGCCATGCTATACAATTGGCTTTCCACTAAATCCTGATTAGTTCTTGATTTTCCTTCCACACGACCCAGCCTTCAGAAATCATTGGAATCTCCACTAGAGAATGTTCCATTCATTCACTGCGAATCTGGAATTCCTCTGAACCTCCACTCCCGGCAGGTTTTCGTTACACCACTGTTGAATGTCCAAGTAACCCAATGTTTTAAGTGTTTTCTTCACAAGCGCAGTGGTGCTGTTCAATTGGCTATCCACTCAACCCTGGCCAGCTCTACATTTTCCTGTCCACACCACAGAGACTGGAGAAATCATTGTTATCTCCACTACAGAATGTTCCATTCATTCACAGCGAATCTGGAATTCATCTGAATCTCCACTCCCGGCAGGTTTTCGTGACACCACTGGTAAATATCCAAGTAAGCCAATGCTGGTTTTAAGTGGCCTGCTCATACTCTCAGCCGTGCTGTTCAATTTGCTATCCACTCAACCCTCTTCAGCTCCATTTTCCTGTCCACATAACCCAAACTTCAGAAACAATTGGTATCTCCTCCACAGAATGTTCCATTCATTGACTGCAAATCTGAAATTCATCTAATTCTCAACTCCCGTCAGGTTTTCGTTACTACACCACTTGTGAATGTCCAATTAAGCCAAAGCTGGTTTTCAGTGGCCTGTTCTTACTACGAGACGTGCTGTTCATTTGGCTATCCATTCCACCCTGTTCAGCTCTACATTTTCGTGTCCACAAAACCCAGCCTTCAGAAATCATTGGAATCACCACTAGAGAATGTTCCATGCATTCACTGCGAATCTGGAATTCATCTGAATCTCCACTCCCGGCAGGTTTTCATTGCACCACTGCTGAATGTTCAAGTAACGCAATGATGGTTTTCAGCGGTCTATTCACACTCGAACCCGTGCTGTTCACGGTCTAGCGACTCAACACTGGTGAGTTCTTCTTTTTCCAGTTCAGACAATACAAACCTCAGAAACCATTGCAATCTACACTACAGAATGTTTCATTCATTCACGCGAATCTTGAATTCATCTTGTTCTCCACTCCCAGCAGGTTTTCGTTTCACCACTGGTGAATGTCCAAGCAACCCAAGGCTGGTTTCAGCTGCGTGTTAACACTCGCAGCCGTGCTGTTCAATTGGCTATCCAGTGAACGCTGGTTAGCTCTTGATTTTCCTTCCACACACCGAGCCTTCAGAAATCATTCTTATCTCCACTTCAGAATGTTCCATTCGTTCCCTGCGAATCTGGAATTCCTCTGACTCTCCACACCAGGCAGATTTTCCTAACAACACTGGTGAATGACCAGGTAATCCAATGCTGGTTTTCAGCGGCTGTTCACACTCACAGCCTTGCTGTTCAATTGGCAATCCAGTCAAACCTAGTCAGCTCTTCATTTTCCTGTCCACACAACCCAGCGTTCAGAAATCATTGGAATCTCTACTACAGAAATTTCCATTCATTCACAGTGAATCTGGAAATAATCTGAATCTGCATTCCAGGAAGGCTTTCGTTACACCACTGATGAATGTCCAAGTAAGCCAATGCTGGTTTTCAGTGGCCTGTTCATACTAAGAGACGTGCTGTTCATTTGGCTATCCACTCCACCCTGTTCAGCTCTACATTTTCGTGTCCACAAAACCCAGCCTTCAGAAATCATTGGAATCACCACTAGAGAATGTTCCATTCATTCACTGCGAATCTGGAATTCATCTGAACCTCCACTCCCGGCAGGTTTTCGTTACGCCACTGGTGAATGTCCAAGTAACTCAATACTGGTTTTCAGAGGCATGTTCAACTCGCAGAAGTGCTGTTCAATGGGCTATCCACTCAATATTGGTCAGCTCTTCATTTTCCTCTCCACACAAACCAGCCTTCAGAAATCATTGGGAACTCCACTACAGACTGTTCCATTCATTCACTGCGATTCTGCAATTCATCTGACTCTCCGCTCCAGGCAGGTTTTCATTACAGCACTGGTGAATGACCAAGTAATCCAATGCTGGTTTTCAGCCGCCTTTTCACACTCGCAGTGTGCTGTTCAATTGTCTATCCACTCAAACCTGGTCAGCCTTTCATTTTCTTTTCCACAATATCAGACTTCAGAAATCATTGGAATCGCCAGTACAGAATGTTCCATTCATTCACTGCCAATCTGGAATTCATCTGAATCTGCACTCCAGGTAGGCTTTCATTACACCACTTATGAATGTCCAAGTAACACAATGCTGGTTTTCTGCGGTCTGTTCACACTCTAAGCCCTGCTTTTTACTGGGTATCCACACAACTGTGGTCAGCTCTTCATTTTCATGTCCAAACAATCCAGACTTGAGAAATCATTGCAATCTCCAGTACAGAATGTTCCATTCATTCACTGCGAATCTGGAATTCAACTGAATCTCCACTACCTGCAGATTTATCTTACACCACTTGTGAATGTCCAAGTAAAACAATGCTGGTTTTCAGAGGCCTGTTCATGTTCGCAGTCGTGCTGTTCAATTGGCTATCCACTCAACCTGTTTTGCTCCTCATTTTCCTGTGCACACAACCCAGCCTTCAGAAATCATTGTAATCTCCACTACAGGATGTTCCATTCATTCACTGGGAATCTGGAATTCATCTGAATCTGCACTCCACGCAGGCTTTCGTTACACCACTGCTGAAAGTCGAAGTAATGCAATACTGGTTTTCAGTGGTCTGTTCACATTCGAAGCCGAGGCTTTTTACAGGCTATCCACTCAACACTGGTCAGCTCTTCATTTTCGTGTCCCCACAATCCAGATTTCAGAAATCATTGCAATCTCCACTACAGAATGTTCCATTCATTCACTGCGAGTCTGGAGTTTATCTGATTCTCCACTCCCGCCTGGTTAACATTACACCACTTGTGAATGTCCAAGTAAGCCAATGCTGGTTTTCAGAGGCCTGTTCATACTCGCAGCCGTGCTGTTTAATTGACAATTCACTCCACCCTGTTCAGCTCTTCATTGTCCCACCACACTACCAGCCTTCAGAAATCTTTGTTATCTCCACTACAGAATGTTCCATTCATTCACTGCGAATCTGGAATTCATCTGACTCTCAACTCCACGCAGGTTTTCATTACACCACTGTTGAATGTCCAAGTAACCCAATGCTGGTTTTCAGCGGCCTGTTCATATTCGCAGCCCTGCTGTTTACTTGGCTATCGATTCAAGCCTGGTCAGCTCTTCATTTTCCTGTCCACACAACACAGGCTTCAGAAATCATTGGAATCTCCTCTACAGAATGTTCCATTCATTCACTGCGAATGTGGAATTCAACTGACTCTCCACTCCATGCAGGTTTTCCTTACACCACTGATGAATGTCCAAGTAACCCAATGCTGGTTTTCAGCTGCATGTTCACACTCGCAGCCATGCTATACAATTGGCTTTCCACTAAATCCTGATTAGTTCTTGATTTTCCTTCCACACGACCCAGCCTTCAGAAATCATTGGAATCTCCACTAGAGAATGTTCCATTCATTCACTGCGAATCTGGAATTCCTCTGAACCTCCACTCCCGGCAGGTTTTCGTTACACCACTGTTGAATGTCCAAGTAACCCAATGTTTTAAGTGTTTTCTTCACAAGCGCAGTGGTGCTGTTCAATTGGCTATCCACTCAACCCTGGCCAGCTCTACATTTTCCTGTCCACACCACAGAGACTGGAGAAATCATTGTTATCTCCACTACAGAATGTTCCATTCATTCACAGCGAATCTGGAATTCATCTGAATCTCCACTCCCGGCAGGTTTTCGTGACACCACTGGTAAATATCCAAGTAAGCCAATGCTGGTTTTAAGTGGCCTGCTCATACTCTCAGCCGTGCTGTTCAATTTGCTATCCACTCAACCCTCTTCAGCTCCATTTTCCTGTCCACATAACCCAAACTTCAGAAACAATTGGTATCTCCTCCACAGAATGTTCCATTCATTGACTGCAAATCTGAAATTCATCTAATTCTCAACTCCCGTCAGGTTTTCGTTACACCACTTGTGAATGTCCAATTAAGCCAAAGCTGGTTTTCAGTGGCCTGTTCTTACTACGAGACGTGCTGTTCATTTGGCTATCCATTCCACCCTGTTCAGCTCTACATTTTCGTGTCCACAAAACCCAGCCTTCAGAAATCATTGGAATCACCACTAGAGAATGTTCCATGCATTCACTGCGAATCTGGAATTCATCTGAATCTCCACTCCCGGCAGGTTTTCATTGCACCACTGCTGAATGTTCAAGTAACGCAATGATGGTTTTCAGCGGTCTATTCACACTCGAACCCGTGCTGTTCACGGTCTAGCGACTCAACACTGGTGAGTTCTTCTTTTTCCAGTTCAGACAATACAAACCTCAGAAACCATTGCAATCTACACTACAGAATGTTTCATTCATTCACGCGAATCTTGAATTCATCTTGTTCTCCACTCCCAGCAGGTGTTCGTTTCACCACTGGTGAATGTCCAAGCAACCCAAGGCTGGTTTCAGCTGCGTGTTAACACTCGCAGCCGTGCTGTTCAATTGGCTATCCAGTGAACGCTGGTTAGCTCTTGATTTTCCTTCCACACACCGAGCCTTCAGAAATCATTCTTATCTCCACTTCAGAATGTTCCATTCGTTCCCTGCGAATCTGGAATTCCTCTGACTCTCCACACCAGGCAGATTTTCCTAACAACACTGGTGAATGACCAGGTAATCCAATGCTGGTTTTCAGCGGCTGTTCACATTCACAGCCTTGCTGTTCAATTGGCAATCCAGTCAAACCTAGTCAGCTCTTCATTTTCCTGTCCACAGAACCCAGCGTTCAGAAATCATTGGAATCTCTACTACAGAAATTTCCATTCATTCACTGTGAATCTGGAAATAATCTGAATCTGCATTCCAGGAAGGCTTTCGTTACACCACTGATGAATGTCCAAGTAATGCAATGCTGCTTCTTACTGGTCTGTTCACACTCGAAACCGTGCTGTTCATTGGCTATCCACTCAATATCGGTCAGCTCTTCAATATCCTGTCCAGACTATCCAGATTTCTAAATGTTGGCAATCACCACTACAGAATGTTCCATTCAATCACGCGAATCTGGAATTCATCAGAGTCTCCACTCCTGGAAGGTTTTCGTGACACCACTGGTAAATGTCCAAGGAAGACAATGCTGGTTTTAAGCCGCCTGCTAACACACTCAGCCGTGCTGTTCAATTTGCTATCCACCCAACCCTATTCAGCTCTACATTTTCCTGTCCTCATAACCCAACCTTCAGAAATAATTGGTATCTCCTCCACAGAATGTTCCGTTCATTCACTGCGAATCTTAAATTCATCTGACCCTCAACTCCCGGCGGGTTATCGTTACACCACTTGTGAATGTCCAAGTAAGCCAATGCTGGTTTTCAGTGGCCTGTTCATACTAAGAGACGTGCTGTTCATTTGGCTATCCACTCCACCCTGTTCAGCTCTACATTTTCGTGTCCACAAAACCCAGCCTTCAGAAATCATTGGAATCACCACTAGAGAATGTTTCATTCATTCACTGCGAATCTGGAATTCATCTGAACCTCCACTCCTGGCAGGTTTTCGTTACGCCACTGGTGAATGTCCAAGTAACTCAATACTGGTTTTCAGAGGCATGTTCAACTCGCAGAAGTGCTGTTCAATGGGCTATCCACTCAATATTGGTCAGCTCTTCATTTTCCTCTCCACACAAACCAGCCTTCAGAAATCATTGGGATCTCCACTACAGACTGTTCCATTCATTCACTGCGATTCTGCAATTCATCTGACTCTCCGCTCCAGGCAGGTTTTCATTACAGCACTGGTGAATGACCAAGTAATCCAATGCTGGTTTTCAGCCGCCTTTTCACACTCGCAGTGTGCTGTTCAATTGTCTATCCACTCAAACCTGGTCAGCCTTTCATTTTCTTTTCCACAATATCAGACTTCAGAAATCATTGGAATCGCCAGTACCGAATCTTCCATTCATTCACTGCCAATCTGGAATTCATCTGAATCTGCACTCCAGGTAGGCTTTCATTACACCACTTATGAATGTCCAAGTAACACAATGCTGGTTTTCAGCGGTCTGTTCACACTCTAAGCCCTGCTTTTTACTGGGTATCCACACAACTGTGGTCAGCTCTTCATTTTCATGTCCAAACAATCCAGACTTGAGAAATCATTGCAATCTCCAGTACAGAATGTTCCATTCATTCACTGCGAATCTGGAATTCAACTGAATCTCCACTACCTGCAGATTTATCTTACACCACTTGTGAATGTCCAAGTAAAACAATGCTGGTTTTCAGAGGCCTGTTCATGTTCGCAGTCGTGCTGTTCAATTGGCTATCCACTCATCCTGTTTTGCTCCTCATTTTCCTGTGCACACAACCCAGCCTTCAGAAATCATTGTAATCTCCACTACAGGATGTTCCATTCATTCACTGGGAATCTGGAATTCATCTGAATCTGCACTCCACGCAGGCTTTCGTTACACCACTGCTGAAAGTCGAAGTAATGCAATACTGGTTTTCAGTGGTCTGTTCACATTCGAAGCCGAGGCTTTTTACAGGCTATCCACTCAACACTGGTCAGCTCTTCATTTTCGTGTCCCCACAATCCAGATTTCAGAAATCATTGCAATCTCCACTACAGAATGTTCCATTCATTCACTGCGAGTCTGGAGTTTATCTGATTCTCCACTCCCGCCTGGTTAACATTACACCACTTGTGAATGTCCAAGTAAGCCAATGCTGGTTTTCAGAGGCCTGTTCATACTCGAAGCCGTGCTGTTTAATTGACAATTCACTCCACCCTGTTCAGCTCTTCATTGTCCCACCACACTACCAGCCTTCAGAAATCTTTGTTATCTCCACTACAGAATGTTCCATTCATTCACTGCGAATCTGGAATTCATCTGACTCTCAACTCCACGCAGGTTTTCATTACACCACTGTTGAATGTCCAAGTAACCCAATGCTGGTTTTCAGCGGCCTGTTCATATTCGCAGCCCTGCTGTTTACTTGGCTATCGATTCAAGCCTGGTCAGCTCTTCATTTTCCTGTCCACACAACACAGGCTTCAGAAATCATTGGAATCTCCTCTACAGAATGTTCCATTCATTCACTGCGAATGTGGAATTCAACTGACTCTCCACTCCATGCAGGTTTTCCTTACACCACTGATGAATGTCCAAGTAACCCAATGCTGGTTTTCAGCTGCATGTTCACACTCGCAGCCATGCTATACAATTGGCTTTCCACTAAATCCTGATTAGTTCTTGATTTTCCTTCCACACGACCCAGCCTTCAGAAATCATTGGAATCTCCACTAGAGAATGTTCCATTCATTCACTGCGAATCTGGAATTCCTCTGAACCTCCACTCCCGGCAGGTTTTCGTTACACCACTGTTGAATGTCCAAGTAACCCAATGTTTTAAGTGTTTTCTTCACAAGCGCAGTGGTGCTGTTCAATTGGCTATCCACTCAACCCTGGCCAGCTCTACATTTTCCTGTCCACACCACAGAGACTGGAGAAATCATTGTTATCTCCACTACAGAATGTTCCATTCATTCACAGCGAATCTGGAATTCATCTGAATCTCCACTCCCGGCAGGTTTTCGTGACACCACTGGTAAATATCCAAGTAAGCCAATGCTGGTTTTAAGTGGCCTGCTCATACTCTCAGCCGTGCTGTTCAATTTGCTATCCACTCAACCCTCTTCAGCTCCATTTTCCTGTCCACATAACCCAAACTTCAGAAACAATTGGTATCTCCTCCACAGAATGTTCCATTCATTGACTGCAAATCTGAAATTCATCTAATTCTCAACTCCCGTCAGGTTTTCGTTACACCACTTGTGAATGTCCAATTAAGCCAAAGCTGGTTTTCAGTGGCCTGTTCTTACTACGAGACGTGCTGTTCATTTGGCTATCCATTCCACCCTGTTCAGCTCTACATTTTCGTGTCCACAAAACCCAGCCTTCAGAAATCATTGGAATCACCACTAGAGAATGTTCCATGCATTCACTGCGAATCTGGAATTCATCTGAATCTCCACTCCCGGCAGGTTTTCATTGCACCACTGCTGAATGTTCAAGTAACGCAATGATGGTTTTCCGCGGTCTATTCACACTCGAACCCGTGCTGTTCACGGTCTAGCGACTCAACACTGGTGAGTTCTTCTTTTTCCAGTTCAGACAATACAAACCTCAGAAACCATTGCAATCTACACTACAGAATGTTTCATTCATTCACGCGAATCTTGAATTCATCTTGTTCTCCACTCCCAGCAGGTGTTCGTTTCACCACTGGTGAATGTCCAAGCAACCCAAGGCTGGTTTCAGCTGCGTGTTAACACTCGCAGCCGTGCTGTTCAATTGGCTATCCAGTGAACGCTGGTTAGCTCTTGATTTTCCTTCCACACACCGAGCCTTCAGAAATCATTCTTATCTCCACTTCAGAATGTTCCATTCGTTCCCTGCGAATCTGGAATTCCTCTGACTCTCCACACCAGGCAGATTTTCCTAACAACACTGGTGAATGACCAGGTAATCCAATGCTGGTTTTCAGCGGCTGTTCACACTCACAGCCTTGCTGTTCAATTGGCAATCCAGTCAAACCTAGTCAGCTCTTCATTTTCCTGTCCACACAACCCAGCGTTCAGAAATCATTGGAATCTCTACTACAGAAATTTCCATTCATTCACTGTGAATCTGGAAATAATCTGAATCTGCATTCCAGGAAGGCTTTCGTTACACCACTGATGAATGTCCAAGTAATGCAATGCTGCTTCTTAGTGGTCTGTTCACACTCGAAACCGTGCTCTTCATTGGCTATCCACTCAATATCGGTCAGCTCTTCAATATCCTGTCCAGACTATCCAGATTTCTAAATGTTGGCAATCACCACTACAGAATGTTCCATTCAATCACGCGAATCTGGAATTCATCAGAGTCTCCACTCCTGGAAGGTTTTCGTGACACCACTGGTAAATGTCCAAGGAAGACAATGCTGGTTTTAAGCCGCCTGCTAACACACTCAGCCGTGCTGTTCAATTTGCTATCCACCCAACCCTATTCAGCTCTACATTTTCCTGTCCTCATAACCCAACCTTCAGAAATAATTGGTATCTCCTCCACAGAATGTTCCGTTCATTCACTGCGAATCTTAAATTCATCTGACTCTCAACTCCCGGCGGGTTATCGTTACACCACTTGTGAATGTCCAAGTAAGCCAATGCTGGTTTTCAGTGGCCTGTTCATACTAAGAGACGTGCTGTTCATTTGGCTATCCACTCCACCCTGTTCAGCTCTACATTTTCGTGTCCACAAAACCCAGCCTTCAGAAATCATTGGAATCACCACTAGAGAATGTTCCATTCATTCACTGCGAATCTGGAATTCATCTGAACCTCCACTCCTGGCAGGTTTTCGTTACGCCACTGGTGAATGTCCAAGAAACTCAATACTGGTTTTCAGAGGCATGTTCAACTCGCAGAAGTGCTGTTCAATGGGCTATCCACTCAATATTGGTCAGCTCTTCATTTTCCTCTCCACACAAACCAGCCTTCAGAAATCATTGGGATCTCCACTACAGACTGTTCCATTCATTCACTGCGATTCTGCAATTCATCTGACTCTCCGCTCCAGGCAGGTTTTCATTACAGCACTGGTGAATGACCAAGTAATCCAATGCTGGTTTTCAGCCGCCTTTTCACACTCGCAGTGTGCTGTTCAATTGTCTATCCACTCAAACCTGGTCAGCCTTTCATTTTCTTTTCCACAATATCAGACTTCAGAAATCATTGGAATCGCCAGTACAGAATGTTCCATTCATTCACTGCCAATCTGGAATTCATCTGAATCTGCACTCCAGGTAGGCTTTCATTACACCACTTATGAATGTCCAAGTAACACAATGCTGGTTTTCAGCGGTCTGTTCACACTCTAAGCCCTGCTTTTTACTGGGTATCCACACAACTGTGGTCAGCTCTTCATTTTCATGTCCAAACAATCCAGACTTGAGAAATCATTGCAATCTCCAGTACAGAATGTTCCATTCATTCACTGCGAATCTGGAATTCAACTGAATCTCCACTACCTGCAGATTTATCTTACACCACTTGTGAATGTCCAAGTAAAACAATGCTGGTTTTCAGAGGCCTGTTCATGTTCGCAGTCGTGCTGTTCAATTGGCTATCCACTCAACCTGTTTTGCTCCTCATTTTCCTGTGCACACAACCCAGCCTTCAGAAATCATTGTAATCTCCACTACAGGATGTTCCATTCATTCACTGGGAATCTGGAATTCATCTGAATCTGCACTCCACGCAGGCTTTCGTTACACCACTGCTGAAAGTCGAAGTAATGCAATACTGGTTTTCAGTGGTCTGTTCACATTCGAAGCCGAGGCTTTTTACAGGCTATCCACTCAACACTGGTCAGCTCTTCATTTTCGTGTCCCCACAATCCAGATTTCAGAAATCATTGCAATCTCCACTACAGAATGTTCCATTCATTCACTGCGAGTCTGGAGTTTATCTGATTCTCCACTCCCGCCTGGTTAACATTACACCACTTGTGAATGTCCAAGTAAGCCAATGCTGGTTTTCAGAGGCCTGTTCATACTCGCAGCCGTGCTGTTTAATTGACAATTCACTCCACCCTGTTCAGCTCTTCATTGTCCCACCACACTACCAGCCTTCAGAAATCTTTGTTATCTCCACTACAGAATGTTCCATTCATTCACTGCGAATCTGGAATTCATCTGACTCTCAACTCCACGCAGGTTTTCATTACACCACTGTTGAATGTCCAAGTAACCCAATGCTGGTTTTCAGCGGCCTGTTCATATTCGCAGCCCTGCTGTTTACTTGGCTATCGATTCAAGCCTGGTCAGCTCTTCATTTTCCTGTCCACACAACACAGGCTTCAGAAATCATTGGAAGCTCCTCTACAGAATGTTCCATTCATTCACTGCGAATGTGGAATTCAACTGACTCTCCACTCCATGCAGGTTTTCCTTACACCACTGATGAATGTCCAAGTAACCCAATGCTGGTTTTCAGCTGCATGTTCACACTCGCAGCCATGCTATACAATTGGCTTTCCACTAAATCCTGATTAGTTCTTGATTTTCCTTCCACACGACCCAGCCTTCAGAAATCATTGGAATCTCCACTAGAGAATGTTCCATTCATTCACTGCGAATCTGGAATTCCTCTGAACCTCCACTCCCGGCAGGTTTTCGTTACACCACTGTTGAATGTCCAAGTAACCCAATGTTTTAAGTGTTTTCTTCACAAGCGCAGTGGTGCTGTTCAATTGGCTATCCACTCAACCCTGGCCAGCTCTACATTTTCCTGTCCACACCACAGAGACTGGAGAAATCATTGTTATCTCCACTACAGAATGTTCCATTCATTCACAGCGAATCTGGAATTCACCTGAATCTCCACTCCCGGCAGGTTTTCGTGACACCACTGGTAAATATCCAAGTAAGCCAATGCTGGTTTTAAGTGGCCTGCTCATACTCTCAGCCGTGCTGTTCAATTTGCTATCCACTCAACCCTCTTCAGCTCCATTTTCCTGTCCACATAACCCAAACTTCAGAAACAATTGGTATCTCCTCCACAGAATGTTCCATTCATTGACTGCAAATCTGAAATTCATCTAATTCTCAACTCCCGTCAGGTTTTCGTTACACCACTTGTGAATGTCCAATTAAGCCAAAGCTGGTTTTCAGTGGCCTGTTCTTACTACGAGACGTGCTGTTCATTTGGCTATCCATTCCACCCTGTTCAGCTCTACATTTTCGTGTCCACAAAACCCAGCCTTCAGAAATCATTGGAATCACCACTAGAGAATGTTCCATGCATTCACTGCGAATCTGGAATTCATCTGAATCTCCACTCCCGGCAGGTTTTCAATGCACCACTGCTGAATGTTCAAGTAACGCAATGATGGTTTTCAGCGGTCTATTCACACTCGAACCCGTGCTGTTCACGGTCTAGCGACTCAACACTGGTGAGTTCTTCTTTTTCCAGTTCAGACAATACAAACCTCAGAAACCATTGCAATCTACACTACAGAATGTTTCATTCATTCACGCGAATCTTGAATTCATCTTGTTCTCCACTCCCAGCAGGTGTTCGTTTCACCACTGGTGAATGTCCAAGCAACCCAAGGCTGGTTTCAGCTGCGTGTTAACACTCGCAGCCGTGCTGTTCAATTGGCTATCCAGTGAACGCTGGTTAGCTCTTGATTTTCCTTCCACACACCGAGCCTTCAGAAATCATTCTTATCTCCACTTCAGAATGTTCCATTCGTTCCCTGCGAATCTGGAATTCCTCTGACTCTCCACACCAGGCAGATTTTCCTAACAACACTGGTGAATGACCAGGTAATCCAATGCTGGTTTTCAGCGGCTGTTCACACTCACAGCCTTGCTGTTCAATTGGCAATCCAGTCAAACCTAGTCAGCTCTTCATTTTCCTGTCCACACAACCCAGCGTTCAGAAATCATTGGAATCTCTACTACAGAAATTTCCATTCATTCACTGTGAATCTGGAAATAATCTGAATCTGCATTCCAGGAAGGCTTTCGTTACACCACTGATGAATGTCCAAGTAATGCAATGCTGCTTCTTAGTGGTCTGTTCACACTCGAAACCGTGCTGTTCATTGGCTATCCACTCAATATCGGTCAGCTCTTCAATATCCTGTCCAGACTATCCAGATTTCTAAATGTTGGCAATCACCACTACAGAATGTTCCATTCAATCACGCGAATCTGGAATTCATCAGTCTCCACTCCTGGAAGGTTTTCGTGACACCACTGGTAAATGTCCAAGGAAGACAATGCTGGTTTTAAGCCGCCTGCTAACACACTCAGCCGTGCTGTTCAATTTGCTATCCACCCAACCCTATTCAGCTCTACATTTTCCTGTCCTCATAACCCAACCTTCAGAAATAATTGGTATCTCCTCCACAGAATGTTCCGTTCATTCACTGCGAATCTTAAATTCATCTGACTCTCAACTCCCGGCGGGTTATCGTTACACCACTTGTGAATGTCCAAGTAAGCCAATGCTGGTTTTCAGTGGCCTGTTCATACTAAGAGACGTGCTGTTCATTTGGCTATCCACTCCACCCTGTTCAGCTCTACATTTTCGTGTCCACAAAACCCAGCCTTCAGAAATCATTGGAATCACCACTAGAGAATGTTCCATTCATTCACTGCGAATCTGGAATTCATCTGAACCTCCACTCCTGGCAGGTTTTCGTTACGCCACTGGTGAATGTCCAAGAAACTCAATACTGGTTTTCAGAGGCATGTTCAACTCGCAGAAGTGCTGTTCAATGGGCTATCCACTCAATATTGGTCAGCTCTTCATTTTCCTCTCCACACAAACCAGCCTTCAGAAATCATTGGGATCTCCACTACAGACTGTTCCATTCATTCACTGCGATTCTGCAATTCATCTGACTCTCCGCTCCAGGCAGGTTTTCATTACAGCACTGGTGAATGACCAAGTAATCCAATGCTGGTTTTCAGCCGCCTTTTCACACTCGCAGTGTGCTGTTCAATTGTCTAGCCACTCAAACCTGGTCAGCCTTTCATTTTCTTTTCCACAATATCAGACTTCAGAAATCATTGGAATCGCCAGTACAGAATGTTCCATTCATTCACTGCCAATCTGGAATTCATCTGAATCTGCACTCCAGGTAGGCTTTCATTACACCACTTATGAATGTCCAAGTAACACAATGCTGGTTTTCAGCGGTCTGTTCACACTCTAAGCCCTGCTTTTTACTGGGTATCCACACAACTGTGGTCAGCTCTTCATTTTCATGTCCAAACAATCCAGACTTGAGAAATCATTGCAATCTCCAGTACAGAATGTTCCATTCATTCACTGCGAATCTGGAATTCAACTGAATCTCCACTACCTGCAGATTTATCTTACACCACTTGTGAATGTCCAAGTAAAACAATGCTGGTTTTCAGAGGCCTGTTCATGTTCGCAGTCGTGCTGTTCAATTGGCTATCCACTCAACCTGTTTTGCTCCTCATTTTCCTGTGCACACAACCCAGCCTTCAGAAATCATTGTAATCTCCACTACAGGATGTTCCATTCATTCACTGGGAATCTGGAATTCATCTGAATCTGCACTCCACGCAGGCTTTCGTTACACCACTGCTGAAAGTCGAAGTAATGCAATACTGGTTTTCAGTGGTCTGTTCACATTCGAAGCCGAGGCTTTTTACAGGCTATCCACTCAACACTGGTCAGCTCTTCATTTTCGTGTCCCCACAATCCAGATTTCAGAAATCATTGCAATCTCCTCTACAGAATGTTCCATTCATCACTGCGAGTCTGGAGTTTATCTGATTCTCCACTCCCGCCTGGTTAACATTACACCACTTGTGAATGTCCAAGTAAGCCAATGCTGGTTTTCAGAGGCCTGTTCATACTCGCAGCCGTGCTGTTTAATTGACAATTCACTCCACCCTGTTCAGCTCTTCATTGTCCCACCACACTACCAGCCTTCAGAAATCTTTGTTATCTCCACTACAGAATGTTCCATTCATTCACTGCGAATCTGGAATTCATCTGACTCTCAACTCCACGCAGGTTTTCATTACACCACTGTTGAATGTCCAAGTAACCCAATGCTGGTTTTCAGCGGCCTGTTCATATTCGCAGCCCTGCTGTTTACTTGGCTATCGATTCAAGCCTGGTCAGCTCTTCATTTTCCTGTCCACACAACACAGGCTTCAGAAATCATTGGAATCTCCTCTACAGAATGTTCCATTCATTCACTGCGAATGTGGAATTCAACTGACTCTCCACTCCATGCAGGTTTTCCTTACACCACTGATGAATGTCCAAGTAACCCAATGCTGGTTTTCAGCTGCATGTTCACACTCGCAGCCATGCTATACAATTGGCTTTCCACTAAATCCTGATTAGTTCTTGATTTTCCTTCCACACGACCCAGCCTTCAGAAATCATTGGAATCTCCACTAGAGAATGTTCCATTCATTCACTGCGAATCTGGAATTCCTCTGAACCTCCACTCCCGGCAGGTTTTCGTTACACCACTGTTGAATGTCCAAGTAACCCAATGTTTTAAGTGTTTTCTTCACAAGCGCAGTGGTGCTGTTCAATTGGCTATCCACTCAACCCTGGCCAGCTCTACATTTTCCTGTCCACACCACAGAGACTGGAGAAATCATTGTTATCTCCACTACAGAATGTTCCATTCATTCACAGCGAATCTGGAATTCATCTGAATCTCCACTCCCGGCAGGTTTTCGTGACACCACTGGTAAATATCCAAGTAAGCCAATGCTGGTTTTAAGTGGCCTGCTCATACTCTCAGCCGTGCTGTTCAATTTGCTATCCACTCAACCCTCTTCAGCTCCATTTTCCTGTCCACATAACCCAAACTTCAGAAACAATTGGTATCTCCTCCACAGAATGTTCCATTCATTGACTGCAAATCTGAAATTCATCTAATTCTCAACTCCCGTCAGGTTTTCGTTACACCACTTGTGAATGTCCAATTAAGCCAAAGCTGGTTTTCAGTGGCCTGTTCTTACTACGAGACGTGCTGTTCATTTGGCTATCCATTCCACCCTGTTCAGCTCTACATTTTCGTGTCCACAAAACCCAGCCTTCAGAAATCATTGGAATCACCACTAGAGAATGTTCCATGCATTCACTGCGAATCTGGAATTCATCTGAATCTCCACTCCCGGCAGGTTTTCATTGCACCACTGCTGAATGTTCAAGTAACGCAATGATGGTTTTCAGCGGTCTATTCACACTCGAACCCGTGCTGTTCACGGTCTAGCGACTCAACACTGGTGAGTTCTTCTTTTTCCAGTTCAGACAATACAAACCTCAGAAACCATTGCAATCTACACTACAGAATGTTTCATTCATTCACGCGAATCTTGAATTCATCTTGTTCTCCACTCCCAGCAGGTGTTCGTTTCACCACTGGTGAATGTCCAAGCAACCCAAGGCTGGTTTCAGCTGCGTGTTAACACTCGCAGCCGTGCTGTTCAATTGGCTATCCAGTGAACGCTGGTTAGCTCTTGATTTTCCTTCCACACACCGAGCCTTCAGAAATCATTCTTATCTCCACTTCAGAATGTTCCATTCGTTCCCTGCGAATCTGGAATTCCTCTGACTCTCCACACCAGGCAGATTTTCCTAACAACACTGGTGAATGACCAGGTAATCCAATGCTGGTTTTCAGCGGCTGTTCACACTCACAGCCTTGCTGTTCAATTGGCAATCCAGTCAAATCTAGTCAGCTCTTCATTTTCCTGTCCACACAACCCAGCGTTCAGAAATCATTGGAATCTCTACTACAGAAATTTCCATTCATTCACTGTGAATCTGGAAATAATCTGAATCTGCATTCCAGGAAGGCTTTCGTTACACCACTGATGAATGTCCAAGTAATGCAATGCTGCTTCTTAGTGGTCTGTTCACACTCGAAACCGTGCTCTTCATTGGCTATCCACTCAATATCGGTCAGCTCTTCAATATCCTGTCCAGACTATCCAGATTTCTAAATGTTGGCAATCACCACTACAGAATGTTCCATTCAATCACGCGAATCTGGAATTCATCAGAGTCTCCACTCCTGGAAGGTTTTCGTGACACCACTGGTAAATGTCCAAGGAAGACAATGCTGGTTTTAAGCCGCCTGCTAACACACTCAGCCGTGCTGTTCAATTTGCTATCCACCCAACCCTATTCAGCTCTACATTTTCCTGTCCTCATAACCCAACCTTCAGAAATAATTGGTATCTCCTCCACAGAATGTTCCGTTCATTCACTGCGAATCTTAAATTCATCTGACTCTCAACTCCCGGCGGGTTATCGTTACACCACTTGTGAATGTCCAAGTAAGCCAATGCTGGTTTTCAGTGGCCTGTTCATACTAAGAGACGTGCTGTTCATTTGGCTATGCACTCCACCCTGTTCAGCTCTACATTTTCGTGTCCACAAAACCCAGCCTTCAGAAATCATTGGAATCACCACTAGAGAATGTTCCATTCATTCACTGCGAATCTGGAATTCATCTGAACCTCCACTCCTGGCAGGTTTTCGTTACGCCACTGGTGAATGTCCAAGAAACTCAATACTGGTTTTCAGAGGCATGTTCAACTCGCAGAAGTGCTGTTCAATGGGCTATCCACTCAATATTGGTCAGCTCTTCATTTTCCTCTCCACACAAACCAGCCTTCAGAAATCATTGGGATCTCCACTACAGACTGTTCCATTCATTCACTGCGATTCTGCAATTCATCTGACTCTCCGCTCCAGGCAGGTTTTCATTACAGCACTGGTGAATGACCAAGTAATCCAATGCTGGTTTTCAGCCGCCTTTTCACACTCGCAGTGTGCTGTTCAATTGTCTAGCCACTCAAACCTGGTCAGCCTTTCATTTTCTTTTCCACAATATCAGACTTCAGAAATCATTGGAATCGCCAGTACAGAATGTTCCATTCATTCACTGCCAATCTGGAATTCATCTGAATCTGCACTCCAGGTAGGCTTTCATTACACCACTTATGAATGTCCAAGTAACACAATGCTGGTTTTCAGCGGTCTGTTCACACTCTAAGCCCTGCTTTTTACTGGGTATCCACACAACTGTGGTCAGCTCTTCATTTTCATGTCCAAACAATCCAGACTTGAGAAATCATTGCAATCTCCAGTACAGAATGTTCCATTCATTCACTGCGAATCTGGAATTCAACTGAATCTCCACTACCTGCAGATTTATCTTACACCACTTGTGAATGTCCAAGTAAAACAATGCTGGTTTTCAGAGGCCTGTTCATGTTCGCAGTCGTGCTGTTCAATTGGCTATCCACTCAACCTGTTTTGCTGCTCATTTTCCTGTGCACACAACCCAGCCTTCAGAAATCATTGTAATCTCCACTACAGGATGTTCCATTCATTCACTGGGAATCTGGAATTCATCTGAATCTGCACTCCACGCAGGCTTTCGTTACACCACTGCTGAAAGTCGAAGTAATGCAATACTGGTTTTCAGTGGTCTGTTCACATTCGAAGCCGAGGCTTTTTACAGGCTATCCACTCAACACTGGTCAGCTCTTCATTTTCGTGTCCCCACAATCCAGATTTCAGAAATCATTGCAATCTCCACTACAGAATGTTCCATTCATTCACTGCGAGTCTGGAGTTTATCTGATTCTCCACTCCCGCCTGGTTAACATTACACCACTTGTGAATGTCCAAGTAAGCCAATGCTGGTTTTCAGAGGCCTGTTCATACTCGCAGCCGTGCTGTTTAATTGACAATTCACTCCACCCTGTTCAGCTCTTCATTGTCCCACCACACTACCAGCCTTCAGAAATCTTTGTTATCTCCACTACAGAATGTTCCATTCATTCACTGCGAATCTGGAATTCATCTGACTCTCAACTCCACGCAGGTTTTCATTACACCACTGTTGAATGTCCAAGTAACCCAATGCTGGTTTTCAGCGG
This sequence comes from Sorex fumeus, assembly GCF_029834395.1. Taxonomy (NCBI): domain Eukaryota; kingdom Metazoa; phylum Chordata; class Mammalia; order Eulipotyphla; family Soricidae; genus Sorex; species Sorex fumeus. The sequence goes on from NW_026606173.1 coordinate 2,407,825, forward strand.
CCTGTTCATATTCGCAGCCCTGCTGTTTACTTGGCTATCGATTCAAGCCTGGTCAGCTCTTCATTTTCCTGTCCACACAACACAGGCTTCAGAAATCATTGGAATCTCCTCTACAGAATGTTCCATTCATTCACTGCGAATGTGGAATTCAACTGACTCTCCACTCCATGCAGGTTTTCCTTACACCACTGATGAATGTCCAAGTAACCCAATGCTGGTTTTCAGCTGCATGTTCACACTCGCAGCCATGCTATACAATTGGCTTTCCACTAAATCCTGATTAGTTCTTGATTTTCCTTCCACACGACCCAGCCTTCAGAAATCATTGGAATCTCCACTAGAGAATGTTCCATTCATTCACTGCGAATCTGGAATTCCTCTGAACCTCCACTCCCGGCAGGTTTTCGTTACACCACTGTTGAATGTCCAAGTAACCCAATGTTTTAAGTGTTTTCTTCACAAGCGCAGTGGTGCTGTTCAATTGGCTATCCACTCAACCCTGGCCAGCTCTACATTTTCCTGTCCACACCACAGAGACTGGAGAAATCATTGTTATCTCCACTACAGAATGTTCCATTCATTCACAGCGAATCTGGAATTCATCTGAATCTCCACTCCCGGCAGGTTTTCGTGACACCACTGGTAAATATCCAAGTAAGCCAATGCTGGTTTTAAGTGGCCTGCTCATACTCTCAGCCGTGCTGTTCAATTTGCTATCCACTCAACCCTCTTCAGCTCCATTTTCCTGTCCACATAACCCAAACCTCAGAAACAATTGGTATCTCCTCCACAGAATGTTCCATTCATTGACTGCAAATCTGAAATTCATCTAATTCTCAACTCCCGTCAGGTTTTCGTTACACCACTTGTGAATGTCCAATTAAGCCAAAGCTGGTTTTCAGTGGCCTGTTCTTACTACGAGACGTGCTGTTCATTTGGCTATCCATTCCACCCTGTTCAGCTCTACATTTTCGTGTCCACAAAACCCAGCCTTCAGAAATCATTGGAATCACCACTAGAGAATGTTCCATGCATTCACTGCGAATCTGGAATTCATCTGAATCTCCACTCCCGGCAGGTTTTCATTGCACCACTGCTGAATGTTCAAGTAACGCAATGATGGTTTTCAGCGGTCTATTCACACTCGAACCCGTGCTGTTCACGGTCTAGCGACTCAACACTGGTGAGTTCTTCTTTTTCCAGTTCAGACAATACAAACCTCAGAAACCATTGCAATCTACACTACAGAATGTTTCATTCATTCACGCGAATCTTGAATTCATCTTGTTCTCCACTCCCAGCAGGTGTTCGTTTCACCACTGGTGAATGTCCAAGCAACCCAAGGCTGGTTTCAGCTGCGTGTTAACACTCGCAGCCGTGCTGTTCAATTGGCTATCCAGTGAACGCTGGTTAGCTCTTGATTTTCCTTCCACACACCGAGCCTTCAGAAATCATTCTTATCTCCACTTCAGAATGTTCCATTCGTTCCCTGCGAATCTGGAATTCCTCTGACTCTCCACACCAGGCAGATTTTCCTAACAACACTGGTGAATGACCAGGTAATCCAATGCTGGTTTTCAGCGGCTGTTCACACTCACAGCCTTGCTGTTCAATTGGCAATCCAGTCAAACCTAGTCAGCTCTTCATTTTCCTGTCCACACAACCCAGCGTTCAGAAATCATTGGAATCTCTACTACAGAAATTTCCATTCATTCACTGTGAATCTGGAAATAATCTGAATCTGCATTCCAGGAAGGCTTTCGTTACACCACTGATGAATGTCCAAGTAATGCAATGCTGCTTCTTAGTGGTCTGTTCACACTCGAAACCGTGCTGTTCATTGGCTATCCACTCAATATCGGTCAGCTCTTCAATATCCTGTCCAGACTATCCAGATTTCTAAATGTTGGCAATCACCACTACAGAATGTTCCATTCAATCACGCGAATCTGGAATTCATCAGAGTCTCCACTCCTGGAAGGTTTTCGTGACACCACTGGTAAATGTCCAAGGAAGACAATGCTGGTTTTAAGCCGCCTGCTAACACACTCAGCCGTGCTGTTCAATTTGCTATCCACCCAACCCTATTCAGCTCTACATTTTCCTGTCCTCATAACCCAACCTTCAGAAATAATTGGTATCTTCTCCACAGAATGTTCCGTTCATTCACTGCGAATCTTAAATTCATCTGACTCTCAACTCCCGGCGGGTTATCGTTACACCACTTGTGAATGTCCAAGTAAGCCAATGCTGGTTTTCAGTGGCCTGTTCATACTAAGAGACGTGCTGTTCATTTGGCTATCCACTCCACCCTGTTCAGCTCTACATTTTCGTGTCCACAAAACCCAGCCTTCAGAAATCATTGGAATCACCACTAGAGAATGTTCCATTCATTCACTGCGAATCTGGAATTCATCTGAACCTCCACTCCTGGCAGGTTTTCGTTACGCCACTGGTGAATGTCCAAGAAACTCAATACTGGTTTTCAGAGGCATGTTCAACTCGCAGAAGTGCTGTTCAATGGGCTATCCACTCAATATTGGTCAGCTCTTCATTTTCCTCTCCACACAAACCAGCCTTCAGAAATCATTGGGATCTCCACTACAGACTGTTCCATTCATTCACTGCGATTCTGCAATTCATCTGACTCTCCGCTCCAGGCAGGTTTTCATTACAGCACTGGTGAATGACCAAGTAATCCAATGCTGGTTTTCAGCTGCCTTTTCACACTCGCAGTGTGCTGTTCAATTGTCTAGCCACTCAAACCTGGTCAGCCTTTCATTTTCTTTTCCACAATATCAGACTTCAGAAATCATTGGAATCGCCAGTACAGAATCTTCCATACATTCACTGCCAATCTGGAATTCATCTGAATCTGCACTCCAGGTAGGCTTTCATTACACCACTTATGAATGTCCAAGTAACACAATGCTGGTTTTCAGCGGTCTGTTCACACTCTAAGCCCTGCTTTTTACTGGGTATCCACACAACTGTGGTCAGCTCTTCATTTTCATGTCCAAACAATCCAGACTTGAGAAATCATTGCAATCTCCAGTACAGAATGTTCCATTCATTCACTGCGAATCTGGAATTCAACTGAATCTCCACTACCTGCAGATTTATCTTACACCACTTGTGAATGTCCAAGTAAAACAATGCTGGTTTTCAGAGGCCTGTTCATGTTCGCAGTCGTGCTGTTCAATTGGCTATCCACTCAACCTGTTTTGCTCCTCATTTTCCTGTGCACACAACCCAGCCTTCAGAAATCATTGTAATCTCCACTACAGGATGTTCCATTCATTCACTGGGAATCTGGAATTCATCTGAATCTGCACTCCACGCAGGCTTTCGTTACACCACTGCTGAAAGTCGAAGTAATGCAATACTGGTTTTCAGTGGTCTGTTCACATTCGAAGCCGAGGCTTTTTACAGGCTATCCACTCAACACTGGTCAGCTCTTCATTTTCGTGTCCCCACAATCCAGATTTCAGAAATCATTGCAATCTCCACTACAGAATGTTCCATTCATTCACTGCGAGTCTGGAGTTTATCTGATTCTCCACTCCCGCCTGGTTAACATTACACCACTTGTGAATGTCCAAGTAAGCCAATGCTGGTTTTCAGAGGCCTGTTCATACTCGCAGCCGTGCTGTTTAATTGACAATTCACTCCACCCTGTTCAGCTCTTCATTGTCCCACCACACTACCAGCCTTCAGAAATCTTTGTTATCTCCACTACAGAATGTTCCATTCATTCACTGCGAATCTGGAATTCATCTGACTCTCAACTCCACGCAGGTTTTCATTACACCACTGTTGAATGTCCAAGTAACCCAATGCTGGTTTTCAGCGGCCTGTTCATATTCGCAGCCCTGCTGTTTACTTGGCTATCGATTCAAGCCTGGTCAGCTCTTCATTTTCCTGTCCACACAACACAGGCTTCAGAAATCATTGGAATCTCCTCTACAGAATGTTCCATTCATTCACTGCGAATGTGGAATTCAACTGACTCTCCACTCCATGCAGGTTTTCCTTACACCACTGATGAATGTCCAAGTAACCCAATGCTGGTTTTCAGCTGCATGTTCACACTCGCAGCCATGCTATACAATTGGCTTTCCACTAAATCCTGATTAGTTCTTGATTTTCCTTCCACACGACCCAGCCTTCAGAAATCATTGGAATCTCCACTAGAGAATGTTCCATTCATTCACTGCGAATCTGGAATTCCTCTGAACCTCCACTCCCGGCAGGTTTTCGTTACACCACTGTTGAATGTCCAAGTAACCCAATGTTTTAAGTGTTTTCTTCACAAGCGCAGTGGTGCTGTTCAATTGGCTATCCACTCAACCCTGGCCAGCTCTACATTTTCCTGTCCACACCACAGAGACTGGAGAAATCATTGTTATCTCCACTACAGAATGTTCCATTCATTCACAGCGAATCTGGAATTCATCTGAATCTCCACTCCCGGCAGGTTTTCGTGACACCACTGGTAAATATCCAAGTAAGCCAATGCTGGTTTTAAGTGGCCTGCTCATACTCTCAGCCGTGCTGTTCAATTTGCTATCCACTCAACCCTCTTCAGCTCCATTTTCCTGTCCACATAACCCAAACCTCAGAAACAATTGGTATCTCCTCCACAGAATGTTCCATTCATTGACTGCAAATCTGAAATTCATCTAATTCTCAACTCCCGTCAGGTTTTCGTTACACCACTTGTGAATGTCCAATTAAGCCAAAGCTGGTTTTCAGTGGCCTGTTCTTACTACGAGACGTGCTGTTCATTTGGCTATCCATTCCACCCTGTTCAGCTCTACATTTTCGTGTCCACAAAACCCAGCCTTCAGAAATCATTGGAATCACCACTAGAGAATGTTCCATGCATTCACTGCGAATCTGGAATTCATCTGAATCTCCACTCCCGGCAGGTTTTCATTGCACCACTGCTGAATGGTCAAGTAACGCAATGATGGTTTTCAGCGGTCTATTCACACTCGAACCCGTGCTGTTCACGGTCTAGCGACTCAACACTGGTGAGTTCTTCTTTTTCCAGTTCAGACAATACAAACCTCAGAAACCATTGCAATCTACACTACAGAATGTTTCATTCATTCACGCGAATCTTGAATTCATCTTGTTCTCCACTCCCAGCAGGTGTTCGTTTCACCACTGGTGAATGTCCAAGCAACCCAAGGCTGGTTTCAGCTGCGTGTTAACACTCGCAGCCGTGCTGTTCAATTGGCTATCCAGTGAACGCTGGTTAGCTCTTGATTTTCCTTCCACACACCGAGCCTTCAGAAATCATTCTTATCTCCACTTCAGAATGTTCCATTCGTTCCCTGCGAATCTGGAATTCCTCTGACTCTCCACACCAGGCAGATTTTCCTAACAACACTGGTGAATGACCAGGTAATCCAATGCTGGTTTTCAGCGGCTGTTCACACTCACAGCCTTGCTGTTCAATTGGCAATCCAGTCAAACATAGTCAGCTCTTCATTTTCCTGTCCACACAACCCAGCGTTCAGAAATCATTGGAATCTCTACTACAGAAATTTCCATTCATTCACTGTGAATCTGGAAATAATCTGAATCTGCATTCCAGGAAGGCTTTCGTTACACCACTGATGAATGTCCAAGTAATGCAATGCTGCTTCTTAGTGGTCTGTTCACACTCGAAACCGTGCTGTTCATTGGCTATCCACTCAATATCGGTCAGCTCTTCAATATCCTGTCCAGACTATCCAGATTTCTAAATGTTGGCAATCACCACTACAGAATGTTCCATTCAATCACGCGAATCTGGAATTCATCAGAGTCTCCACTCCTGGAAGGTTTTCGTGACACCACTGGTAAATGTCCAAGGAAGACAATGCTGGTTTTAAGCCGCCTGCTAACACACTCAGCCGTGCTGTTCAATTTGCTATCCACCCAACCCTATTCAGCTCTACATTTTCCTGTCCTCATAACCCAACCTTCAGAAATAATTGGTATCTTCTCCACAGAATGTTCCGTTCATTCACTGCGAATCTTAAATTCATCTGACTCTCAACTCCCGGCGGGTTATCGTTACACCACTTGTGAATGTCCAAGTAAGCCAATGCTGGTTTTCAGTGGCCTGTTCATACTAAGAGACGTGCTGTTCATTTGGCTATCCACTCCACCCTGTTCAGCTCTACATTTTCGTGTCCACAAAACCCAGCCTTCAGAAATCATTGGAATCACCACTAGAGAATGTTCCATTCATTCACTGCGAATCTGGAATTCATCTGAACCTCCACTCCTGGCAGGTTTTCGTTACGCCACTGGTGAATGTCCAAGAAACTCAATACTGGTTTTCAGAGGCATGTTCAACTCGCAGAAGTGCTGTTCAATGGGCTATCCACTCAATATTGGTCAGCTCTTCATTTTCCTCTCCACACAAACCAGCCTTCAGAAATCATTGGGATCTCCACTACAGACTGTTCCATTCATTCACTGCGATTCTGCAATTCATCTGACTCTCCGCTCCAGGCAGGTTTTCATTACAGCACTGGTGAATGACCAAGTAATCCAATGCTGGTTTTCAGCCGCCTTTTCACACTCGCAGTGTGCTGTTCAATTGTCTAGCCACTCAAACCTGGTCAGCCTTTCATTTTCTTTTCCACAATATCAGACTTCAGAAATCATTGGAATCGCCAGTACAGAATCTTCCATACATTCACTGCCAATCTGGAATTCATCTGAATCTGCACTCCAGGTAGGCTTTCATTACACCACTTATGAATGTCCAAGTAACACAATGCTGGTTTTCAGCGGTCTGTTCACACTCTAAGCCCTGCTTTTTACTGGGTATCCACACAACTGTGGTCAGCTCTTCATTTTCATGTCCAAACAATCCAGACTTGAGAAATCATTGCAATCTCCAGTACAGAATGTTCCATTCATTCACTGCGAATCTGGAATTCAACTGAATCTCCACTACCTGCAGATTTATCTTACACCACTTGTGAATGTCCAAGTAAAACAATGCTGGTTTTCAGAGGCCTGTTCATGTTCGCAGTCGTGCTGTTCAATTGGCTATCCACTCAACCTGTTTTGCTCCTCATTTTCCTGTGCACACAACCCAGCCTTCAGAAATCATTGTAATCTCCACTACAGGATGTTCCATTCATTCACTGGGAATCTGGAATTCATCTGAATCTGCACTCCACGCAGGCTTTCGTTACACCACTGCTGAAAGTCGAAGTAATGCAATACTGGTTTTCAGTGGTCTGTTCACATTCGAAGCCGAGGCTTTTTACAGGCTATCCACTCAACACTGGTCAGCTCTTCATTTTCGTGTCCCCACAATCCAGATTTCAGAAATCATTGCAATCTCCACTACAGAATGTTCCATTCATTCACTGCGAGTCTGGAGTTTATCTGATTCTCCACTCCCGCCTGGTTAACATTACACCACTTGTGAATGTCCAAGTAAGCCAATGCTGGTTTTCAGAGGCCTGTTCATACTCGCAGCCGTGCTGTTTAATTGACAATTCACTCCACCCTGTTCAGCTCTTCATTGTCCCACCACACTACCAGCCTTCAGAAATCTTTGTTATCTCCACTACAGAATGTTCCATTCATTCACTGCGAATCTGGAATTCATCTGACTCTCAACTCCACGCAGGTTTTCATTACACCACTGTTGAATGTCCAAGTAACCCAATGCTGGTTTTCAGCGGCCTGTTCATATTCGCAGCCCTGCTGTTTACTTGGCTATCGATTCAAGCCTGGTCAGCTCTTCATTTTCCTGTCCACACAACACAGGCTTCAGAAATCATTGGAATCTCCTCTACAGAATGTTCCATTCATTCACTGCGAATGTGGAATTCAACTGACTCTCCACTCCATGCAGGTTTTCCTTACACCACTGATGAATGTCCAAGTAACCCAATGCTGGTTTTCAGCTGCATGTTCACACTCGCAGCCATGCTATACAATTGGCTTTCCACTAAATCCTGATTAGTTCTTGATTTTCCTTCCACACGACCCAGCCTTCAGAAATCATTGGAATCTCCACTAGAGAATGTTCCATTCATTCACTGCGAATCTGGAATTCCTCTGAACCTCCACTCCCGGCAGGTTTTCGTTACACCACTGTTGAATGTCCAAGTAACCCAATGTTTTAAGTGTTTTCTTCACAAGCGCAGTGGTGCTGTTCAATTGGCTATCCACTCAACCCTGGCCAGCTCTACATTTTCCTGTCCACACCACAGAGACTGGAGAAATCATTGTTATCTCCACTACAGAATGTTCCATTCATTCACAGCGAATCTGGAATTCATCTGAATCTCCACTCCCGGCAGGTTTTCGTGACACCACTGGTAAATATCCAAGTAAGCCAATGCTGGTTTTAAGTGGCCTGCTCATACTCTCAGCCGTGCTGTTCAATTTGCTATCCACTCAACCCTCTTCAGCTCCATTTTCCTGTCCACATAACCCAAACTTCAGAAACAATTGGTATCTCCTCCACAGAATGTTCCATTCATTGACTGCAAATCTGAAATTCATCTAATTCTCAACTCCCGTCAGGTTTTCGTTACACCACTTGTGAATGTCCAATTAAGCCAAAGCTGGTTTTCAGTGGCCTGTTCTTACTACGAGACGTGCTGTTCATTTGGCTATCCATTCCACCCTGTTCAGCTCTACATTTTCGTGTCCACAAAACCCAGCCTTCAGAAATCATTGGAATCACCACTAGAGAATGTTCCATGCATTCACTGCGAATCTGGAATTCATCTGAATCTCCACTCCCGGCAGGTTTTCATTGCACCACTGCTGAATGTTCAAGTAACGCAATGATGGTTTTCAGCGGTCTATTCACACTCGAACCCGTGCTGTTCACGGTCTAGCGACTCAACACTGGTGAGTTCTTCTTTTTCCAGTTCAGACAATACAAACCTCAGAAACCATTGCAATCTACACTACAGAATGTTTCATTCATTCACGCGAATCTTGAATTCATCTTGTTCTCCACTCCCAGCAGGTTTTCGTTTCACCACTGGTGAATGTCCAAGCAACCCAAGGCTGGTTTCAGCTGCGTGTTAACACTCGCAGCCGTGCTGTTCAATTGGCTATCCAGTGAACGCTGGTTAGCTCTTGATTTTCCTTCCACACACCGAGCCTTCAGAAATCATTCTTATCTCCACTTCAGAATGTTCCATTCGTTCCCTGCGAATCTGGAATTCCTCTGACTCTCCACACCAGGCAGATTTTCCTAACAACACTGGTGAATGACCAGGTAATCCAATGCTGGTTTTCAGCGGCTGTTCACACTCACAGCCTTGCTGTTCAATTGGCAATCCAGTCAAACCTAGTCAGCTCTTCATTTTCCTGTCCACACAACCCAGCGTTCAGAAATCATTGGAATCTCTACTACAGAAATTTCCATTCATTCACTGTGAATCTGGAAATAATCTGAATCTGCATTCCAGGAAGGCTTTCGTTACACCACTGATGAATGTCCAAGTAATGCAATGCTGCTTCTTACTGGTCTGTTCACACTCGAAACCGTGCTGTTCATTGGCTATCCACTCAATATCGGTCAGCTCTTCAATATCCTGTCCAGACTATCCAGATTTCTAAATGTTGGCAATCACCACTACAGAATGTTCCATTCAATCACGCGAATCTGGAATTCATCAGAGTCTCCACTCCTGGAAGGTTTTCGTGACACCACTGGTAAATGTCCAAGGAAGACAATGCTGGTTTTAAGCCGCCTGCTAACACACTCAGCCGTGCTGTTCAATTTGCTATCCACCCAACCCTATTCAGCTCTACATTTTCCTGTCCTCATAACCCAACCTTCAGAAATAATTGGTATCTCCTCCACAGAATGTTCCGTTCATTCACTGCGAATCTTAAATTCATCTGACTCTCAACTCCCGGCGGGTTATCGTTACACCACTTGTGAATGTCCAAGTAAGCCAATGCTGGTTTTCAGTGGCCTGTTCATACTAAGAGACGTGCTGTTCATTTGGCTATGCACTCCACCCTGTTCAGCTCTACATTTTCGTGTCCACAAAACCCAGCCTTCAGAAATCATTGGAATCACCACTAGAGAATGTTCCATTCATTCACTGCGAATCTGGAATTCATCTGAACCTCCACTCCTGGCAGGTTTTCGTTACGCCACTGGTGAATGTCCAAGAAACTCAATACTGGTTTTCAGAGGCATGTTCAACTCGCAGAAGTGCTGTTCAATGGGCTATCCACTCAATATTGGTCAGCTCTTCATTTTCCTCTCCACACAAACCAGCCTTCAGAAATCATTGGGATCTCCACTACAGACTGTTCCATTCATTCACTGCGATTCTGCAATTCATCTGACTCTCCGCTCCAGGCAGGTTTTCATTACAGCACTGGTGAATGACCAAGTAATCCAATGCTGGTTTTCAGCCGCCTTTTCACACTCGCAGTGTGCTGTTCAATTGTCTATCCACTCAAACCTGGTCAGCCTTTCATTTTCTTTTCCACAATATCAGACTTCAGAACTCATTGGAATCGCCAGTACAGAATGTTCCATTCATTCACTGCCAATCTGGAATTCATCTGAATCTGCACTCCAGGTAGGCTTTCATTACACCACTTATGAATGTCCAAGTAACACAATGCTGGTTTTCAGCGGTCTGTTCACACTCTAAGCCCTGCTTTTTACTGGGTATCCACACAACTGTGGTCAGCTCTTCATTTTCATGTCCAAACAATCCAGACTTGAGAAATCATTGCAATCTCCAGTACAGAATGTTCCATTCATTCACTGCGAATCTGGAATTCAACTGAATCTCCACTACCTGCAGATTTATCTTACACCACTTGTGAATGTCCAAGTAAAACAATGCTGGTTTTCAGAGGCCTGTTCATGTTCGCAGTCGTGCTGTTCAATTGGCTATCCACTCAACCTGTTTTGCTCCTCATTTTCCTGTGCACACAACCCAGCCTTCAGAAATCATTGTAATCTCCACTACAGGATGTTCCATTCATTCACTGGGAATCTGGAATTCATCTGAATCTGCACTCCACGCAGGCTTTCGTTACACCACTGCTGAAAGTCGAAGTAATGCAATACTGGTTTTCAGTGGTCTGTTCACATTCGAAGCCGAGGCTTTTTACAGGCTATCCACTCAACACTGGTCAGCTCTTCATTTTCGTGTCCCCACAATCCAGATTTCAGAAATCATTGCAATCTCCACTACAGAATGTTCCATTCATTCACTGCGAGTCTGGAGTTTATCTGATTCTCCACTCCCGCCTGGTTAACATTACACCACTTGTGAATGTCCAAGTAAGCCAATGCTGGTTTTCAGAGGCCTGTTCATACTCGCAGCCGTGCTGTTTAATTGACAATTCACTCCACCCTGTTCAGCTCTTCATTGTCCCACCACACTACCAGCCTTCAGAAATCTTTGTTATCTCCACTACAGAATGTTCCATTCATTCACTGCGAATCTGGAATTCATCTGACTCTCAACTCCACGCAGGTTTTCATTACACCACTGTTGAATGTCCAAGTAACCCAATGCTGGTTTTCAGCGGCCTGTTCATATTCGCAGCCCTGCTGTTTACTTGGCTATCGATTCAAGCCTGGTCAGCTCTTCATTTTCCTGTCCACACAACACAGGCTTCAGAAATCATTGGAATCTCCTCTACAGAATGTTCCATTCATTCACTGCGAATGTGGAATTCAACTGACTCTCCACTCCATGCAGGTTTTCCTTACACCACTGATGAATGTCCAAGTAACCCAATGCTGGTTTTCAGCTGCATGTTCACACTCGCAGCCATGCTATACAATTGGCTTTCCACTAAATCCTGATTAGTTCTTGATTTTCCTTCCACACGACCCAGCCTTCAGAAATCATTGGAATCTCCACTAGAGAATGTTCCATTCATTCACTGCGAATCTGGAATTCCTCTGAACCTCCACTCCCGGCAGGTTTTCGTTACACCACTGTTGAATGTCCAAGTAACCCAATGTTTTAAGTGTTTTCTTCACAAGCGCAGTGGTGCTGTTCAATTGGCTATCCACTCAACCCTGGCCAGCTCTACATTTTCCTGTCCACACCACAGAGACTGGAGAAATCATTGTTATCTCCACTACAGAATGTTCCATTCATTCACAGCGAATCTGGAATTCATCTGAATCTCCACTCCCGGCAGGTTTTCGTGACACCACTGGTAAATATCCAAGTAAGCCAATGCTGGTTTTAAGTGGCCTGCTCATACTCTCAGCCGTGCTGTTCAATTTGCTATCCACTCAACCCTCTTCAGCTCCATTTTCCTGTCCACATAACCCAAACTTCAGAAACAATTGGTATCTCCTCCACAGAATGTTCCATTCATTGACTGCAAATCTGAAATTCATCTAATTCTCAACTCCCGTCAGGTTTTCGTTACACCACTTGTGAATGTCCAATTAAGCCAAAGCTGGTTTTCAGTGGCCTGTTCTTACTACGAGACGTGCTGTTCATTTGGCTATCCATTCCACCCTGTTCAGCTCTACATTTTCGTGTCCACAAAACCCAGCCTTCAGAAATCATTGGAATCACCACTAGAGAATGTTCCATGCATTCACTGCGAATCTGGAATTCATCTGAATCTCCACTCCCGGCAGGTTTTCATTGCACCACTGCTGAATGTTCAAGTAACGCAATGATGGTTTTCAGCGGTCTATTCACACTCGAACCCGTGCTGTTCACGGTCTAGCGACTCAACACTGGTGAGTTCTTCTTTTTCCAGTTCAGACAATACAAACCTCAGAAACCATTGCAATCTACACTACAGAATGTTTCATTCATTCACGCGAATCTTGAATTCATCTTGTTCTCCACTCCCAGCAGGTTTTCGTTTCACCACTGGTGAATGTCCAAGCAACCCAAGGCTGGTTTCAGCTGCGTGTTAACACTCGCAGCCGTGCTGTTCAATTGGCTATCCAGTGAACGCTGGTTAGCTCTTGATTTTCCTTCCACACACCGAGCCTTCAGAAATCATTCTTATCTCCACTTCAGAATGTTCCATTCGTTCCCTGCGAATCTGGAATTCCTCTGACTCTCCACACCAGGCAGATTTTCCTAACAACACTGGTGAATGACCAGGTAATCCAATGCTGGTTTTCAGCGGCTGTTCACACTCACAGCCTTGCTGTTCAATTGGCAATCCAGTCAAACCTAGTCAGCTCTTCATTTTCCTGTCCACACAACCCAGCGTTCAGAAATCATTGGAATCTCTACTACAGAAATTTCCATTCATTCACTGTGAATCTGGAAATAATCTGAATCTGCATTCCAGGAAGGCTTTCGTTACACCACTGATGAATGTCCAAGTAATGCAATGCTGCTTCTTACTGGTCTGTTCACACTCGAAACCGTGCTGTTCATTGGCTATCCACTCAATATCGGTCAGCTCTTCAATATCCTGTCCAGACTATCCAGATTTCTAAATGTTGGCAATCACCACTACAGAATGTTCCATTCAATCACGCGAATCTGGAATTCATCAGAGTCTCCACTCCTGGAAGGTTTTCGTGACACCACTGGTAAATGTCCAAGGAAGACAATGCTGGTTTTAAGCCGCCTGCTAACACACTCAGCCGTGCTGTTCAATTTGCTATCCACCCAACCCTATTCAGCTCTACATTTTCCTGTCCTCATAACCCAACCTTCAGAAATAATTGGTATCTCCTCCACAGAATGTTCCGTTCATTCACTGCAAATCTTAAATTCATCTGACTCTCAACTCCCGGCGGGTTATCGTTACACCAATTGTGAATGTCCAAGTAAGCCAATGCTGGTTTTCAGTGGCCTGTTCATACTAAGAGACGTGCTGTTCATTTGGCTATCCACTCCACCCTGTTCAGCTCTACATTTTCGTGTCCACAAAACCCAGCCTTCAGAAATCATTGGAATCACCACTAGAGAATGTTCCATTCATTCACTGCGAATCTGGAATTCATCTGAACCTCCACTCCTGGCAGGTTTTCGTTACGCCACTGGTGAATGTCCAAGAAACTCAATACTGGTTTTCAGAGGCATGTTCAACTCGCAGAAGTGCTGTTCAATGGGCTATCCACTCAATAATGGTCAGCTCTTCATTTTCCTCTCCACACAAACCAGCCTTCAGAAATCATTGGGATCTCCACTACAGACTGTTCCATTCATTCACTGCGATTCTGCAATTCATCTGACTCCGCTCCAGGCAGGTTTTCATTACAGCACTGGTGAATGACCAAGTAATCCAATGCTGGTTTTCAGCTGCCTTTTCACACTCGCAGTGTGCTGTTCAATTGTCTATCCACTCAAACCTGGTCAGCCTTTCATTTTCTTTTCCACAATATCAGACTTCAGAAATCATTGGAATCGCCAGTACAGAATCTTCCATACATTCACTGCCAATCTGGAATTCATCTGAATCTGCACTCCAGGTAGGCTTTCATTACACCACTTATGAATGTCCAAGTAACACAATGCTGGTTTTCAGCGGTCTGTTCACACTCTAAGCCCTGCTTTTTACTGGGTATCCACACAACTGTGGTCAGCTCTTCATTTTCATGTCCAAACAATCCAGACTTGAGAAATCATTGCAATCTCCAGTACAGAATGTTCCATTCATTCACTGCGAATCTGGAATTCAACTGAATCTCCACTACCTGCAGATTTATCTTACACCACTTGTGAATGTCCAAGTAAAACAATGCTGGTTTTCAGAGGCCTGTTCATGTTCGCAGTCGTGCTGTTCAATTGGCTATCCACTCAACCTGTTTTGCTCCTCATTTTCCTGTGCACACAACCCAGCCTTCAGAAATCATTGTAATCTCCACTACAGGATGTTCCATTCATTCACTGGGAATCTGGAATTCATCTGAATCTGCACTCCACGCAGGCTTTCGTTACACCACTGCTGAAAGTCGAAGTAATGCAATACTGGTTTTCAGTGGTCTGTTCACATTCGAAGCCGAGGCTTTTTACAGGCTATCCACTCAACACTGGTCAGCTCTTCATTTTCGTGTCCCCACAATCCAGATTTCAGAAATCATTGCAATCTCCACTACAGAATGTTCCATTCATTCACTGCGAGTCTGGAGTTTATCTGATTCTCCACTCCCGCCTGGTTAACATTACACCACTTGTGAATGTCCAAGTAAGCCAATGCTGGTTTTCAGAGGCCTGTTCATACTCGCAGCCGTGCTGTTTAATTGACAATTCACTCCACCCTGTTCAGCTCTTCATTGTCCCACCACACTACCAGCCTTCAGAAATCTTTGTTATCTCCACTACAGAATGTTCCATTCATTCACTGCGAATCTGGAATTCATCTGACTCTCAACTCCACGCAGGTTTTCATTACACCACTGTTGAATGTCCAAGTAACCCAATGCTGGTTTTCAGCGGCCTGTTCATATTCGCAGCCCTGCTGTTTACTTGGCTATCGATTCAAGCCTGGTCAGCTCTTCATTTTCCTGTCCACACAACACAGGCTTCAGAAATCATTGGAATCTCCTCTACAGAATGTTCCATTCATTCACTGCGAATGTGGAATTCAACTGACTCTCCACTCCATGCAGGTTTTCCTTACACCACTGATGAATGTCCAAGTAACCCAATGCTGGTTTTCAGCTGCATGTTCACACTCGCAGCCATGCTATACAATTGGCTTTCCACTAAATCCTGATTAGTTCTTGATTTTCCTTCCACACGACCCAGCCTTCAGAAATCATTGGAATCTCCACTAGAGAATGTTCCATTCATTCACTGCGAATCTGGAATTCCTCTGAACCTCCACTCCCGGCAGGTTTTCGTTACACCACTGTTGAATGTCCAAGTAACCCAATGTTTTAAGTGTTTTCTTCACAAGCGCAGTGGTGCTGTTCAATTGGCTATCCACTCAACCCTGGCCAGCTCTACATTTTCCTGTCCACACCACAGAGACTGGAGAAATCATTGTTATCTCCACTACAGAATGTTCCATTCATTCACAGCGAATCTGGAATTCATCTGAATCTCCACTCCCGGCAGGTTTTCGTGACACCACTGGTAAATATCCAAGTAAGCCAATGCTGGTTTTAAGTGGCCTGCTCATACTCTCAGCCGTGCTGTTCAATTTGCTATCCACTCAACCCTCTTCAGCTCCATTTTCCTGTCCACATAACCCAAACTTCAGAAACAATTGGTATCTCCTCCACAGAATGTTCCATTCATTGACTGCAAATCTGAAATTCATCTAATTCTCAACTCCCGTCAGGTTTTCGTTACACCACTTGTGAATGTCCAATTAAGCCAAAGCTGGTTTTCAGTGGCCTGTTCTTACTACGAGACGTGCTGTTCATTTGGCTATCCATTCCACCCTGTTCAGCTCTACATTTTCGTGTCCACAAAACCCAGCCTTCAGAAATCATTGGAATCACCACTAGAGAATGTTCCATGCATTCACTGCGAATCTGGAATTCATCTGAATCTCCACTCCCGGCAGGTTTTCATTGCACCACTGCTGAATGTTCAAGTAACGCAATGATGGTTTTCAGCGGTCTATTCACACTCGAACCCGTGCTGTTCACGGTCTAGCGACTCAACACTGGTGAGTTCTTCTTTTTCCAGTTCAGACAATACAAACCTCAGAAACCATTGCAATCTACACTACAGAATGTTTCATTCATTCACGCGAATCTTGAATTCATCTTGTTCTCCACTCCCAGCAGGTTTTCGTTTCACCACTGGTGAATGTCCAAGCAACCCAAGGCTGGTTTCAGCTGCGTGTTAACACTCGCAGCCGTGCTGTTCAATTGGCTATCCAGTGAACGCTGGTTAGCTCTTGATTTTCCTTCCACACACCGAGCCTTCAGAAATCATTCTTATCTCCACTTCAGAATGTTCCATTCGTTCCCTGCGAATCTGGAATTCCTCTGACTCTCCACACCAGGCAGATTTTCCTAACAACACTGGTGAATGACCAGGTAATCCAATGCTGGTTTTCAGCGGCTGTTCACACTCACAGCCTTGCTGTTCAATTGGCAATCCAGTCAAACCTAGTCAGCTCTTCATTTTCCTGTCCACACAACCCAGCGTTCAGAAATCATTGGAATCTCTACTACAGAAATTTCCATTCATTCACTGTGAATCTGGAAATAATCTGAATCTGCATTCCAGGAAGGCTTTCGTTACACCACTGATGAATGTCCAAGTAATGCAATGCTGCTTCTTAGTGGTCTGTTCACACTCGAAACCGTGCTGTTCATTGGCTATCCACTCAATATCGGTCAGCTCTTCAATATCCTGTCCAGACTATCCAGATTTCTAAATGTTGGCAATCACCACTACAGAATGTTCCATTCAGTCACGCGAATCTGGAATTCATCAGAGTCTCCACTCCTGGAAGGTTTTCGTGACACCACTGGTAAATGTCCAAGGAAGACAATGCTGGTTTTAAGCCGCCTGCTAAGACACTCAGCCGTGCTGTTCATTTGGCCATCCACCAAACCCTATTCAGCTCTACATTTTCCTGTCCACAAAACCCAGCCTTCAGAAATCATTGGAATCACCACTAGAGAATGTTCCATTCATTCACTGCGAATCTGGAATTCATCTGAACCTCCACTCCTGGCAGGTTTTCGTTACGCCACTGGTGAATGTCCAAGTAACTCAATACTGGTTTTCAGAGGCACGTTCAACTCGCAGAAGTGCTGTTCAATGGGCTATCCACTCAATATTGGTCAGCTCTTCATTTTCCTCTCCACACAAACCAGCCTTCAGAAATCATTGGGATCTCCACTACAGACTGTTCCATTCATTCACTGCGATTCTGCAATTCATCTGACTCCGCTCCAGGCAGGTTTTCATTACAGCACTGGTGAATGACCAAGTAATCCAATGCTGGTTTTCAGCTGCCTTTTCACACTCGCAGTGTGCTGTTCAATTGTCTATCCACTCAAACCTGGTCAGCCTTTCATTTTCTTTTCCACAATATCAGACTTCAGAACTCATTGGAATCGCCAGTACAGAATCTTCCATTCATTCACTGCCAATCTGGAATTCATCTGAATCTGCACTCCAGGTAGGCTTTCATTACACCACTTATGAATGTCCAAGTAACACAATGCTGGTTTTCAGCGGTCTGTTCACACTCTAAGCCCTGCTTTTTACTGGGTATCCACACAACTGTGGTCAGCTCTTCATTTTCATGTCCAAACAATCCAGACTTGAGAAATCATTGCAATCTCCAGTACAGAATGTTCCATTCATTCACTGCGAATCTGGAATTCAACTGAATCTCCACTACCTGCAGATTTATCTTACACCACTTGTGAATGTCCAAGTAAAACAATGCTGGTTTTCAGAGGCCTGTTCATGTTCGCAGTCGTGCTGTTCAATTGGCTATCCACTCAACCTGTTTTGCTCCTCATTTTCCTGTGCACACAACCCAGCCTTCAGAAATCATTGTAATCTCCACTACAGGATGTTCCATTCATTCACTGGGAATCTGGAATTCATCTGAATCTGCACTCCACGCAGGCTTTCGTTACACCACTGCTGAAAGTCGAAGTAATGCAATACTGGTTTTCAGTGGTCTGTTCACATTCGAAGCCGAGGCTTTTTACAGGCTATCCACTCAACACTGGTCAGCTCTTCATTTTCGTGTCCCCACAATCCAGATTTCAGAAATCATTGCAATCTCCACTACAGAATGTTCCATTCATTCACTGCGAGTCTGGAGTTTATCTGATTCTCCACTCCCGCCTGGTTAACATTACACCACTTGTGAATGTCCAAGTAAGCCAATGCTGGTTTTCAGAGGCCTGTTCATACTCGCAGCCGTGCTGTTTAATTGACAATTCACTCCACCCTGTTCAGCTCTTCATTGTCCCACCACACTACCAGCCTTCAGAAATCTTTGTTATCTCCACTACAGAATGTTCCATTCATTCACTGCGAATCTGGAATTCATCTGACTCTCAACTCCACGCAGGTTTTCATTACACCACTGTTGAATGTCCAAGTAACCCAATGCTGGTTTTCAGCGGCCTGTTCATATTCGCAGCCCTGCTGTTTACTTGGCTATCGATTCAAGCCTGGTCAGCTCTTCATTTTCCTGTCCACACAACACAGGCTTCAGAAATCATTGGAATCTCCTCTACAGAATGTTCCATTCATTCACTGCGAATGTGGAATTCAACTGACTCTCCACTCCATGCAGGTTTTCCTTACACCACTGATGAATGTCCAAGTAACCCAATGCTGGTTTTCAGCTGCATGTTCACACTCGCAGCCATGCTATACAATTGGCTTTCCACTAAATCCTGATTAGTTCTTGATTTTCCTTCCACACGACCCAGCCTTCAGAAATCATTGGAATCTCCACTAGAGAATGTTCCATTCATTCACTGCGAATCTGGAATTCCTCTGAACCTCCACTCCCGGCAGGTTTTCGTTACACCACTGTTGAATGTCCAAGTAACCCAATGTTTTAAGTGTTTTCTTCACAAGCGCAGTGGTGCTGTTCAATTGGCTATCCACTCAACCCTGGCCAGCTCTACATTTTCCTGTCCACACCACAGAGACTGGAGAAATCATTGTTATCTCCACTACAGAATGTTCCATTCATTCACAGCGAATCTGGAATTCATCTGAATCTCCACTCCCGGCAGGTTTTCGTGACACCACTGGTAAATATCCAAGTAAGCCAATGCTGGTTTTAAGTGGCCTGCTCATACTCTCAGCCGTGCTGTTCAATTTGCTATCCACTCAACCCTCTTCAGCTCCATTTTCCTGTCCACATAACCCAAACTTCAGAAACAATTGGTATCTCCTCCACAGAATGTTCCATTCATTGACTGCAAATCTGAAATTCATCTAATTCTCAACTCCCGTCAGGTTTTCGTTACACCACTTGTGAATGTCCAATTAAGCCAAAGCTGGTTTTCAGTGGCCTGTTCTTACTACGAGACGTGCTGTTCATTTGGCTATCCATTCCACCCTGTTCAGCTCTACATTTTCGTGTCCACAAAACCCAGCCTTCAGAAATCATTGGAATCACCACTAGAGAATGTTCCATGCATTCACTGCGAATCTGGAATTCATCTGAATCTCCACTCCCGGCAGGTTTTCATTGCACCACTGCTGAATGTTCAAGTAACGCAATGATGGTTTTCAGCGGTCTATTCACACTCGAACCCGTGCTGTTCACGGTCTAGCGACTCAACACTGGTGAGTTCTTCTTTTTCCAGTTCAGACAATACAAACCTCAGAAACCATTGCAATCTACACTACAGAATGTTTCATTCATTCACGCGAATCTTGAATTCATCTTGTTCTCCACTCCCAGCAGGTTTTCGTTTCACCACTGGTGAATGTCCAAGCAACCCAAGGCTGGTTTCAGCTGCGTGTTAACACTCGCAGCCGTGCTGTTCAATTGGCTATCCAGTGAACGCTGGTTAGCTCTTGATTTTCCTTCCACACACCGAGCCTTCAGAAATCATTCTTATCTCCACTTCAGAATGTTCCATTCGTTCCCTGCGAATCTGGAATTCCTCTGACTCTCCACACCAGGCAGATTTTCCTAACAACACTGGTGAATGACCAGGTAATCCAATGCTGGTTTTCAGCGGCTGTTCACACTCACAGCCTTGCTGTTCAATTGGCAATCCAGTCAAACCTAGTCAGCTCTTCATTTTCCTGTCCACACAACCCAGCGTTCAGAAATCATTGGAATCTCTACTACAGAAATTTCCATTCATTCACTGTGAATCTGGAAATAATCTGAATCTGCATTCCAGGAAGGCTTTCGTTACACCACTGATGAATGTCCAAGTAATGCAATGCTGCTTCTTAGTGGTCTGTTCACACTCGAAACCGTGCTGTTCATTGGCTATCCACTCAATATCGGTCAGCTCTTCAATATCCTGTCCAGACTATCCAGATTTCTAAATGTTGGCAATCACCACTACAGAATGTTCCATTCAATCACGCGAATCTGGAATTCATCAGAGTCTCCACTCCTGGAAGGTTTTCGTGACACCACTGGTAAATGTCCAAGGAAGACAATGCTGGTTTTAAGCCGCCTGCTAACACACTCAGCCGTGCTGTTCATTTGGCTATCCACCCAACCCTATTCAGCTCTTCATTTTCCTGTCCACACAACACAGGCTTCAGAAATCATTGGAATCTCCTCTACAGAATGTTCCATTCATTCACTGCGAATGTGGAATTCAACTGACTCTCCACTCCATGCAGGTTTTCCTTACACCAATGATGAATGTCCAAGTAACCCAATGCTGGTTTTCAGCTGCATGTTCACACTCGCAGCCATGCTATACAATTGGCTTTCCACTAAATCCTGATTAGTTCTTGATTTTCCTTCCACACGACCCAGCCTTCAGAAATCATTGGAATCTCCACTAGAGAATGTTCCATTCATTCACTGCGAATCTGGAATTCCTCTGAACCTCCACTCCCGGCAGGTTTTCGTTACACCACTGTTGAATGTCCAAGTAACCCAATGTTTTAAGTGTTTTCTTCACAAGCGCAGTGGTGCTGTTCAATTGGCTATCCACTCAACCCTGGCCAGCTCTACATTTTCCTGTCCACACCACAGAGACTGGAGAAATCATTGTTATCTCCACTACAGAATGTTCCATTCATTCACAGCGAATCTGGAATTCATCTGAATCTCCACTCCGGGCAGGTTTTCGTGACACCACTGGTAAATATCCAAGTAAGCCAATGCTGGTTTTAAGTGGCCTGCTCATACTCTCAGCCGTGCTGTTCAATTTGCTATCCACTCAACCCTCTTCAGCTCCATTTTCCTGTCCACATAACCCAAACTTCAGAAACAATTGGTATCTCCTCCACAGAATGTTCCATTCATTGACTGCAAATCTGAAACTCATCTGATTCTCAACTCCCGTCAGGTTTTCGTTACACCACTTGTGAATGTCCAATTAAGCCAAAGCTGGTTTTCAGTGGCCTGTTCTTACTACGAGACGTGCTGTTCATTTGGCTATCCATTCCACCCTGTTCAGCTCTACATTTTCGTGTCCACAAAACCCAGCCTTCAGAAATCATTGGAATCACCACTAGAGAATGTTCCATGCATTCACTGCGAATCTGGAATTCATCTGAATCTCCACTCCCGGCAGGTTTTCATTGCACCACTGCTGAATGTTCAAGTAACGCAATGATGGTTTTCAGCGGTCTATTCACACTCGAACCCGTGCTGTTCACGGTCTAGCGACTCAACACTGGTGAGTTCTTCTTTTTCCAGTTCAGACAATACAAACCTCAGAAACCATTGCAATCTACACTACAGAATGTTTCATTCATTCACGCGAATCTTGAATTCATCTTGTTCTCCACTCCCAGCAGGTTTTCGTTTCACCACTGGTGAATGTCCAAGCAACCCAAGGCTGGTTTCAGCTGCGTGTTAACACTCGCAGCCGTGCTGTTCAATTGGCTATCCAGTGAACGCTGGTTAGCTCTTGATTTTCCTTCCACACACCGAGCCTTCAGAAATCATTCTTATCTCCACTTCAGAATGTTCCATTCGTTCCCTGCGAATCTGGAATTCCTCTGACTCTCCACACCAGGCAGATTTTCCTAACAACACTGGTGAATGACCAGGTAATCCAATGCTGGTTTTCAGCGGCTGTTCACACTCACAGCCTTGCTGTTCAATTGGCAATCCAGTCAAACCTAGTCAGCTCTTCATTTTCCTGTCCACACAACCCAGCGTTCAGAAATCATTGGAATCTCTACTACAGAAATTTCCATTCATTCACTGTGAATCTGGAAATAATCTGAATCTGCATTCCAGGAAGGCTTTCGTTACACCACTGATGAATGTCCAAGTAATGCAATGCTGCTTCTTAGTGGTCTGTTCACACTCGAAACCGTGCTGTTCACTGGCTATCCACTCAACATTGGTCAGCTCTTCAATATCCTGTCCAGACTATCCAGATTTCTAAATCTTGGCAATCTCCACTACAGAATGTTCCATTCAATCACGCGAATCTGGAATTCATCAGAGTCTCCACTCCCGGCAGGTTTTCGTGACACCACTGGTATATGTCCAAGGAAGCCAATGCTGGTTTTAAGCCGCCTGCTTATACTCTCAGCCGTGCTGTTCAATTTGCTATCCACCCAACCCTATTCAGCTCTACATTTTCCTGTCCTCATAACCCAACCTTCAGAAATAATTGGTATCTCCTCCACAGAATGTTCCGTTCATTCACTGCGAATCTTAAATTCATCTGACTCTCAACTCCCGGCGGGTTATCGTTACACCACTTGTGAATGTCCAAGTAAGCCAATGCTGGTTTTCAGTGGCCTGTTCATACTAAGAGACGTGCTGTTCATTTGGCTATCCACTCCACCCTGTTCAGCTCTACATTTTCGTGTCCACAAAACCCAGCCTTCAGAAATCATTGGAATCACCACTAGAGAATGTTCCATTCATTCACTGCGAATCTGGAATTCATCTGAACCTCCACTCCCGGCAGGTTTTCGTTACGCCACTGGTGAATGTCCAAGTAACTCAATACTGGTTTTCAGAGGCATGTTCAACTCGCAGAAGTGCTGTTCAATGGGCTATCCACTCAATATTGGTCAGCTCTTCATTTTCCTCTCCACACAAACCAGCCTTCAGAAATCATTGGGATCTCCACTACAGACTGTTCCATTCATTCACTGCGATTCTGCAATTCATCTGACTCTCCGCTCCAGGCAGGTTTTCATTACAGCACTGGTGAATGACCAAGTAATCCAATGCTGGTTTTCAGCCGCCTTTTCACACTCGCAGTGTGCTGTTCAATTGTCTATCCACTCAAACCTGGTCAGCCTTTCATTTTCTTTTCCACAATATCAGACTTCAGAAATCATTGGAATCGCCAGTACAGAATGTTCCATTCATTCACTGCCAATCTGGAATTCATCTGAATCTGCACTCCAGGTAGGCTTTCATTACACCACTTATGAATGTCCAAGTAACACAATGCTGGTTTTCAGCGGTCTGTTCACACTCTAAGCCCTGCTTTTTACTGGGTATCCACACAACTGTGGTCAGCCCTTCATTTTCATGTCCAAACAATCCAGACTTGAGAAATCATTGCAATCTCCAGTACAGAATGTTCCATTCATTCACTGCGAATCTGGAATTCAACTGAATCTCCACTACCTGCAGATTTATCTTACACCACTTGTGAATGTCCAAGTAAAACAATGCTGGTTTTCAGAGGCCTGTTCATGTTCGCAGTCGTGCTGTTCAATTGGCTATCCACTCAACCTGTTTTGCTCCTCATTTTCCTGTGCACACAACCCAGCCTTCAGAAATCATTGTAATCTCCACTACAGGATGTTCCATTCATTCACTGGGAATCTGGAATTCATCTGAATCTGCACTCCACGCAGGCTTTCGTTACACCACTGCTGAAAGTCGAAGTAATGCAATACTGGTTTTCAGTGGTCTGTTCACATTCGAAGCCGAGGCTTTTTACAGGCTATCCACTCAACACTGGTCAGCTCTTCATTTTCGTGTCCCCACAATCCAGATTTCAGAAATCATTGCAATCTCCACTACAGAATGTTCCATTCATTCACTGCGAGTCTGGAGTTTATCTGATTCTCCACTCCCGCCTGGTTAACATTACACCACTTGTGAATGTCCAAGTAAGCCAATGCTGGTTTTCAGAGGCCTGTTCATACTCGCAGCCGTGCTGTTTAATTGACAATTCACTCCACCCTGTTCAGCTCTTCATTGTCCCACCACACTACCAGCCTTCAGAAATCTTTGTTATCTCCACTACAGAATGTTCCATTCATTCACTGCGAATCTGGAATTCATCTGACTCTCAACTCCACGCAGGTTTTCATTACACCACTGTTGAATGTCCAAGTAACCCAATGCTGGTTTTCAGCGGCCTGTTCATATTCGCAGCCCTGCTGTTTACTTGGCTATCGATTCAAGCCTGGTCAGCTCTTCATTTTCCTGTCCACACAACACAGGCTTCAGAAATCATTGGAATCTCCTCTACAGAATGTTCCATTCATTCACTGCGAATGTGGAATTCAACTGACTCTCCACTCCATGCAGGTTTTCCTTACACCACTGATGAATGTCCAAGTAACCCAATGCTGGTTTTCAGCTGCATGTTCACACTCGCAGCCATGCTATACAATTGGCTTTCCACTAAATCCTGATTAGTTCTTGATTTTCCTTCCACACGACCCAGCCTTCAGAAATCATTGGAATCTCCACTAGAGAATGTTCCATTCATTCACTGCGAATCTGGAATTCCTCTGAACCTCCACTCCCGGCAGGTTTTCGTTACACCACTGTTGAATGTCCAAGTAACCCAATGTTTTAAGTGTTTTCTTCACAAGCGCAGTGGTGCTGTTCAATTGGCTATCCACTCAACCCTGGCCAGCTCTACATTTTCCTGTCCACACCACAGAGACTGGAGAAATCATTGTTATCTCCACTACAGAATGTTCCATTCATTCACAGCGAATCTGGAATTCATCTGAATCTCCACTCCCGGCAGGTTTTCGTGACACCACTGGTAAATATCCAAGTAAGCCAATGCTGGTTTTAAGTGGCCTGCTCATACTCTCAGCCGTGCTGTTCAATTTGCTATCCACTCAACCCTCTTCAGCTCCATTTTCCTGTCCACATAACCCAAACTTCAGAAACAATTGGTATCTCCTCCACAGAATGTTCCATTCATTGACTGCAAATCTGAAATTCATCTAATTCTCAACTCCCGTCAGGTTTTCGTTACACCACTTGTGAATGTCCAATTAAGCCAAAGCTGGTTTTCAGTGGCCTGTTCTTACTACGAGACGTGCTGTTCATTTGGCTATCCATTCCACCCTGTTCAGCTCTACATTTTCGTGTCCACAAAACCCAGCCTTCAGAAATCATTGGAATCACCACTAGAGAATGTTCCATGCATTCACTGCGAATCTGGAATTCATCTGAATCTCCACTCCCGGCAGGTTTTCATTGCACCACTGCTGAATGTTCAAGTAACGCAATGATGGTTTTCAGCGGTCTATTCACACTCGAACCCGTGCTGTTCACGGTCTAGCGACTCAACACTGGTGAGTTCTTCTTTTTCCAGTTCAGACAATACAAACCTCAGAAACCATTGCAATCTACACTACAGAATGTTTCATTCATTCACGCGAATCTTGAATTCATCTTGTTCTCCACTCCCAGCAGGTTTTCGTTTCACCACTGGTGAATGTCCAAGCAACCCAAGGCTGGTTTCAGCTGCGTGTTAACACTCGCAGCCGTGCTGTTCAATTGGCTATCCAGTGAACGCTGGTTAGCTCTTGATTTTCCTTCCACACACCGAGCCTTCAGAAATCATTCTTATCTCCACTTCAGAATGTTCCATTCGTTCCCTGCGAATCTGGAATTCCTCTGACTCTCCACACCAGGCAGATTTTCCTAACAACACTGGTGAATGACCAGGTAATCCAATGCTGGTTTTCAGCGGCTGTTCACACTCACAGCCTTGCTGTTCTATTGGCAATCCAGTCAAACCTAGTCAGCTCTTCATTTTCCTGTCCACACAACCCAGCGTTCAGAAATCATTGGAATCTCTACTACAGAAATTTCCATTCATTCACTGTGAATCTGGAAATAATCTGAATCTGCATTCCAGGAAGGCTTTCGTTACACCACTGATGAATGTCCAAGTAATGCAATGCTGCTTCTTAGTGGTCTGTTCACACTCGAAACCGTGCTGTTCATTGGCTATCCACTCAATATCGGTCAGCTCTTCAATATCCTGTCCAGACTATCCAGATTTCTAAATGTTGGCAATCACCACTAAAGAATGTTCCATTCAATCACGCGAATCTGGAATTCATCAGAGTCTCCACTCCTGGAAGGTTTTCGTGACACCACTGGTAAATGTCCAAGGAAGACAATGCTGGTTTTAAGCCGCCTGCTAACACACTCAGCCGTGCTGTTCATTTGGCTATCCACCCAACCCTATTCAGCTCTACATTTTCCTGTCCACAAAACCCAGCCTTCAGAAATCATTGGAATCACCACTAGAGAATGTTCCATTCATTCACTGCGAATCTGGAATTCATCTGAACCTCCACTCCTGGCAGGTTTTCGTTACGCCACTGGTGAATGTCCAAGTAAGCCAATGCTGGTTTTCAGTGGCCTGTTCAACTCGCAGAAGTGCTGTTCAATGGGCTATCCACTCTATATTGGTCAGCTCTTCATTTTCCTCTCCACACAAACCAGCCTTCAGAAATCATTGGGATCTCCACTACAGACTGTTCCATTCATTCACTGCGATTCTGCAATTCATCTGACTCTCCACTCCAGGCAGGTTTTCATTACAGCACTGGTGAATGACCAAGTAATCCAATGCTGGTTTTCAGCCGCCTTTTCACACTCGCAGTGTGCTGTTCAATTGTCTATCCACTCAAACCTGGTCAGCCTTTCATTTTCTTTTCCACAATATCAGACTTCAGAAATCATTGGAATCGCCAGTACAGAATGTTCCATTCATTCACTGCCAATCTGGAATTCATCTGAATCTGCACTCCAGGTAGGCTTTCATTACACCACTTATGAATGTCCAAGTAACACAATGCTGGTTTTCAGCGGTCTGTTCACACTCTAAGCCCTGCTTTTTACTGGGTATCCACACAACTGTGGTCAGCTCTTCATTTTCATGTCCAAACAATCCAGACTTGAGAAATCATTGCAATCTCCAGTACAGAATGTTCCATTCATTCACTGCGAATCTGGAATTCAACTGAATCTCCACTACCTGCAGATTTATCTTACACCACTTGTGAATGTCCAAGTAAAACAATGCTGGTTTTCAGAGGCCTGTTCATGTTCGCAGTCGTGCTGTTCAATTGGCTATCCACTCAACCTGTTTTGCTCCTCATTTTCCTGTGCACACAACCCAGCCTTCAGAAATCATTGTAATCTCCACTACAGGATGTTCCATTCATTCACTGGGAATCTGGAATTCATCTGAATCTGCACTCCACGCAGGCTTTCGTTACACCACTGCTGAAAGTCGAAGTAATGCAATACTGGTTTTCAGTGGTCTGTTCACATTCGAAGCCGAGGCTTTTTACAGGCTATCCACTCAACACTGGTCAGCTCTTCATTTTCGTGTCCCCACAATCCAGATTTCAGAAATCATTGCAATCTCCACTACAGAATGTTCCATTCATTCACTGCGAGTCTGGAGTTTATCTGATTCTCCACTCCCGCCTGGTTAACATTACACCACTTGTGAATGTCCAAGTAAGCCAATGCTGGTTTTCAGAGGCCTGTTCATACTCGCAGCCGTGCTGTTTAATTGACAATTCACTCCACCCTGTTCAGCTCTTCATTGTCCCACCACACTACCAGCCTTCAGAAATCTTTGTTATCTCCACTACAGAATGTTCCATTCATTCACTGCGAATCTGGAATTCATCTGACTCTCAACTCCACGCAGGTTTTCATTACACCACTGTTGAATGTCCAAGTAACCCAATGCTGGTTTTCAGCGGCCTGTTCATATTCGCAGCCCTGCTGTTTACTTGGCTATCGATTCAAGCCTGGTCAGCTCTTCATTTTCCTGTCCACACAACACAGGCTTCAGAAATCATTGGAATCTCCTCTACAGAATGTTCCATTCATTCACTGCGAATGTGGAATTCAACTGACTCTCCACTCCATGCAGGTTTTCCTTACACCAATGATGAATGTCCAAGTAACCCAATGCTGGTTTTCAGCTGCATGTTCACACTCGCAGCCATGCTATACAATTGGCTTTCCACTAAATCCTGATTAGTTCTTGATTTTCCTTCCACACGACCCAGCCTTCAGAAATCATTGGAATCTCCACTAGAGAATGTTCCATTCATTCACTGCGAATCTGGAATTCCTCTGAACCTCCACTCCCGGCAGGTTTTCGTTACACCACTGTTGAATGTCCAAGTAACCCAATGTTTTAAGTGTTTTCTTCACAAGCGCAGTGGTGCTGTTCAATTGGCTATCCACTCAACCCTGGCCAGCTCTACATTTTCCTGTCCACACCACAGAGACTGGAGAAATCATTGTTATCTCCACTACAGAATGTTCCATTCATTCACAGCGAATCTGGAATTCATCTGAATCTCCACTCCGGGCAGGTTTTCGTGACACCACTGGTAAATATCCAAGTAAGCCAATGCTGGTTTTAAGTGGCCTGCTCATACTCTCAGCCGTGCTGTTCAATTTGCTATCCACTCAACCCTCTTCAGCTCCATTTTCCTGTCCACATAACCCAAACTTCAGAAACAATTGGTATCTCCTCCACAGAATGTTCCATTCATTGACTGCAAATCTGAAATTCATCTGATTCTCAACTCCCGTCAGGTTTTCGTTACACCACTTGTGAATGTCCAATTAAGCCAAAGCTGGTTTTCAGTGGCCTGTTCTTACTACGAGACGTGCTGTTCATTTGGCTATCCATTCCACCCTGTTCAGCTCTACATTTTCGTGTCCACAAAACCCAGCCTTCAGAAATCATTGGAATCACCACTAGAGAATGTTCCATGCATTCACTGCGAATCTGGAATTCATCTGAATCTCCACTCCCGGCAGGTTTTCATTGCACCACTGCTGAATGTTCAAGTAACGCAATGATGGTTTTCAGCGGTCTATTCACACTCGAACCCGTGCTGTTCACGGTCTAGCGACTCAACACTGGTGAGTTCTTCTTTTTCCAGTTCAGACAATACAAACCTCAGAAACCATTGCAATCTACACTACAGAATGTTTCATTCATTCACGCGAATCTTGAATTCATCTTGTTCTCCACTCCCAGCAGGTTTTCGTTTCACCACTGGTGAATGTCCAAGCAACCCAAGGCTGGTTTCAGCTGCGTGTTAACACTCGCAGCCGTGCTGTTCAATTGGCTATCCAGTGAACGCTGGTTAGCTCTTGATTTTCCTTCCACACACCGAGCCTTCAGAAATCATTCTTATCTCCACTTCAGAATGTTCCATTCGTTCCCTGCGAATCTGGAATTCCTCTGACTCTCCACACCAGGCAGATTTTCCTAACAACACTGGTGAATGACCAGGTAATCCAATGCTGGTTTTCAGCGGCTGTTCACACTCACAGCCTTGCTGTTCAATTGGCAATCCAGTCAAACCTAGTCAGCTCTTCATTTTCCTGTCCACACAACCCAGCGTTCAGAAATCATTGGAATCTCTACTACAGAAATTTCCATTCATTCACTGTGAATCTGGAAATAATCTGAATCTGCATTCCAGGAAGGCTTTCGTTACACCACTGATGAATGTCCAAGTAATGCAATGCTGCTTCTTAGTGGTCTGTTCACACTCGAAACCGTGCTGTTCATTGGCTATCCACTCAATATCGGTCAGCTCTTCAATATCCTGTCCAGACTATCCAGATTTCTAAATGTTGGCAATCACCACTACAGAATGTTCCATTCAATCACGCGAATCTGGAATTCATCAGAGTCTCCACTCCTGGAAGGTTTTCGTGACACCACTGGTAAATGTCCAAGGAAGACAATGCTGGTTTTAAGCCGCCTGCTAACACACTCAGCCGTGCTGTTCATTTGGCTATCCACCCAACCCTATTCAGCTCTACATTTTCCTGTCCACAAAACCCAGCCTTCAGAAATCATTGGAATCACCACTAGAGAATGTTCCATTCATTCACTGCGAATCTGGAATTCATCTGAACCTCCACTCCTGGCAGGTTTTCGTTACGCCACTGGTGAATGTCCAAGTAAGCCAATGCTGGTTTTCAGTGGCCTGTTCAACTCGCAGAAGTGCTGTTCAATGGGCTATCCACTCTATATTGGTCAGCTCTTCATTTTCCTCTCCACACAAACCAGCCTTCAGAAATCATTGGGATCTCCACTACAGACTGTTCCATTCATTCACTGCGATTCTGCAATTCATCTGACTCTCCACTCCAGGCAGGTTTTCATTACAGCACTGGTGAATGACCAAGTAATCCAATGCTGGTTTTCAGCCGCCTTTTCACACTCGCAGTGTGCTGTTCAATTGTCTATCCACTCAAACCTGGTCAGCCTTTCATTTTCTTTTCCACAATATCAGACTTCAGAAATCATTGGAATCGCCAGTACAGAATGTTCCATTCATTCACTGCCAATCTGGAATTCATCTGAATCTGCACTCCAGGTAGGCTTTCATTACACCACTTATGAATGTCCAAGTAACACAATGCTGGTTTTCAGCGGTCTGTTCACACTCTAAGCCCTGCTTTTTACTGGGTATCCACACAACTGTGGTCAGCTCTTCATTTTCATGTCCAAACAATCCAGACTTGAGAAATCATTGCAATCTCCAGTACAGAATGTTCCATTCATTCACTGCGAATCTGGAATTCAACTGAATCTCCACTACCTGCAGATTTATCTTACACCACTTGTGAATGTCCAAGTAAAACAATGCTGGTTTTCAGAGGCCTGTTCATGTTCGCAGTCGTGCTGTTCAATTGGCTATCCACTCAACCTGTTTTGCTCCTCATTTTCCTGTGCACACAACCCAGCCTTCAGAAATCATTGTAATCTCCACTACAGGATGTTCCATTCATTCACTGGGAATCTGGAATTCATCTGAATCTGCACTCCACGCAGGCTTTCGTTACACCACTGCTGAAAGTCGAAGTAATGCAATACTGGTTTTCAGTGGTCTGTTCACATTCGAAGCCGAGGCTTTTTACAGGCTATCCACTCAACACTGGTCAGCTCTTCATTTTCGTGTCCCCACAATCCAGATTTCAGAAATCATTGCAATCTCCACTACAGAATGTTCCATTCATTCACTGCGAGTCTGGAGTTTATCTGATTCTCCACTCCCGCCTGGTTAACATTACACCACTTGTGAATGTCCAAGTAAGCCAATGCTGGTTTTCAGAGGCCTGTTCATACTCGCAGCCGTGCTGTTTAATTGACAATTCACTCCACCCTGTTCAGCTCTTCATTGTCCCACCACACTACCAGCCTTCAGAAATCTTTGTTATCTCCACTACAGAATGTTCCATTCATTCACTGCGAATCTGGAATTCATCTGACTCTCAACTCCACGCAGGTTTTCATTACACCACTGTTGAATGTCCAAGTAACCCAATGCTGGTTTTCAGCGGCCTGTTCATATTCGCAGCCCTGCTGTTTACTTGGCTATCGATTCAAGCCTGGTCAGCTCTTCATTTTCCTGTCCACACAACACAGGCTTCAGAAATCATTGGAATCTCCTCTACAGAATGTTCCATTCATTCACTGCGAATGTGGAATTCAACTGACTCTCCACTCCATGCAGGTTTTCCTTACACCAATGATGAATGTCCAAGTAACCCAATGCTGGTTTTCAGCTGCATGTTCACACTCGCAGCCATGCTATACAATTGGCTTTCCACTAAATCCTGATTAGTTCTTGATTTTCCTTCCACACGACCCAGCCTTCAGAAATCATTGGAATCTCCACTAGAGAATGTTCCATTCATTCACTGCGAATCTGGAATTCCTCTGAACCTCCACTCCCGGCAGGTTTTCGTTACACCACTGTTGAATGTCCAAGTAACCCAATGTTTTAAGTGTTTTCTTCACAAGCGCAGTGGTGCTGTTCAATTGGCTATCCACTCAACCCTGGCCAGCTCTACATTTTCCTGTCCACACCACAGAGACTGGAGAAATCATTGTTATCTCCACTACAGAATGTTCCATTCATTCACAGCGAATCTGGAATTCATCTGAATCTCCACTCCGGGCAGGTTTTCGTGACACCACTGGTAAATATCCAAGTAAGCCAATGCTGGTTTTAAGTGGCCTGCTCATACTCTCAGCCGTGCTGTTCAATTTGCTATCCACTCAACCCTCTTCAGCTCCATTTTCCTGTCCACATAACCCAAACTTCAGAAACAATTGGTATCTCCTCCACAGAATGTTCCATTCATTGACTGCAAATCTGAAATTCATCTGATTCTCAACTCCCGTCAGGTTTTCGTTACACCACTTGTGAATGTCCAATTAAGCCAAAGCTGGTTTTCAGTGGCCTGTTCTTACTACGAGACGTGCTGTTCATTTGGCTATCCATTCCACCCTGTTCAGCTCTACATTTTCGTGTCCACAAAACCCAGCCTTCAGAAATCATTGGAATCACCACTAGAGAATGTTCCATGCATTCACTGCGAATCTGGAATTCATCTGAATCTCCACTCCCGGCAGGTTTTCATTGCACCACTGCTGAATGTTCAAGTAACGCAATGATGGTTTTCAGCGGTCTATTCACACTCGAACCCGTGCTGTTCACGGTCTAGCGACTCAACACTGGTGAGTTCTTCTTTTTCCAGTTCAGACAATACAAACCTCAGAAACCATTGCAATCTACACTACAGAATGTTTCATTCATTCACGCGAATCTTGAATTCATCTTGTTCTCCACTCCCAGCAGGTGTTCGTTTCACCACTGGTGAATGTCCAAGCAACCCAAGGCTGGTTTCAGCTGCGTGTTAACACTCGCAGCCGTGCTGTTCAATTGGCTATCCAGTGAACGCTGGTTAGCTCTTGATTTTCCTTCCACACACCGAGCCTTCAGAAATCATTCTTATCTCCACTTCAGAATGTTCCATTCGTTCCCTGCGAATCTGGAATTCCTCTGACTCTCCACACCAGGCAGATTTTCCTAACAACACTGGTGAATGACCAGGTAATCCAATGCTGGTTTTCAGCGGCTGTTCACACTCACAGCCTTGCTGTTCAATTGGCAATCCAGTCAAACCTAGTCAGCTCTTCATTTTCCTGTCCACACAACCCAGCGTTCAGAAATCATTGGAATCTCTACTACAGAAATTTCCATTCATTCACTGTGAATCTGGAAATAATCTGAATCTGCATTCCAGGAAGGCTTTCGTTACACCACTGATGAATGTCCAAGTAATGCAATGCTGCTTCTTAGTGGTCTGTTCACACTCGAAACCGTGCTGTTCACTGGCTATCCACTCAACATTGGTCAGCTCTTCAATATCCTGTCCAGACTATCCAGATTTCTAAATCTTGGCAATCTCCACTACAGAATGTTCCATTCAATCACGCGAATCTGGAATTCATCAGAGTCTCCACTCCCGGCAGGTTTTCGTGACACCACTGGTATATGTCCAAGGAAGCCAATGCTGGTTTTAAGCCGCCTGCTTATACTCTCAGCCGTGCTGTTCAATTTGCTATCCACCCAACCCTATTCAGCTCTACATTTTCCTGTCCTCATAACCCAACCTTCAGAAATAATTGGTATCTCCTCCACAGAATGTTCCGTTCATTCACTGCGAATCTTAAATTCATCTGACTCTCAACTCCCGGCGGGTTATCGTTACACCACTTGTGAATGTCCAAGTAAGCCAATGCTGGTTTTCAGTGGCCTGTTCATACTAAGAGACGTGCTGTTCATTTGGCTATCCACTCCACCCTGTTCAGCTCTACATTTTCGTGTCCACAAAACCCAGCCTTCAGAAATCATTGGAATCACCACTAGAGAATGTTCCATTCATTCACTGCGAATCTGGAATTCATCTGAACCTCCACTCCCGGCAGGTTTTCGTTACGCCACTGGTGAATGTCCAAGTAACTCAATACTGGTTTTCAGAGGCATGTTCAACTCGCAGAAGTGCTGTTCAATGGGCTATCCACTCAATATTGGTCAGCTCTTCATTTTCCTCTCCACACAAACCAGCCTTCAGAAATCATTGGGATCTCCACTACAGACTGTTCCATTCATTCACTGCGATTCTGCAATTCATCTGACTCTCCGCTCCAGGCAGGTTTTCATTACAGCACTGGTGAATGACCAAGTAATCCAATGCTGGTTTTCAGCCGCCTTTTCACACTCGCAGTGTGCTGTTCAATTGTCTATCCACTCAAACCTGGTCAGCCTTTCATTTTCTTTTCCACAATATCAGACTTCAGAAATCATTGGAATCGCCAGTACAGAATGTTCCATTCATTCACTGCCAATCTGGAATTCATCTGAATCTGCACTCCAGGTAGGCTTTCATTACACCACTTATGAATGTCCAAGTAACACAATGCTGGTTTTCAGCGGTCTGTTCACACTCTAAGCCCTGCTTTTTACTGGGTATCCACACAACTGTGGTCAGCCCTTCATTTTCATGTCCAAACAATCCAGACTTGAGAAATCATTGCAATCTCCAGTACAGAATGTTCCATTCATTCACTGCGAATCTGGAATTCAACTGAATCTCCACTACCTGCAGATTTATCTTACACCACTTGTGAATGTCCAAGTAAAACAATGCTGGTTTTCAGAGGCCTGTTCATGTTCGCAGTCGTGCTGTTCAATTGGCTATCCACTCAACCTGTTTTGCTCCTCATTTTCCTGTGCACACAACCCAGCCTTCAGAAATCATTGTAATCTCCACTACAGGATGTTCCATTCATTCACTGGGAATCTGGAATTCATCTGAATCTGCACTCCACGCAGGCTTTCGTTACACCACTGCTGAAAGTCGAAGTAATGCAATACTGGTTTTCAGTGGTCTGTTCACATTCGAAGCCGAGGCTTTTTACAGGCTATCCACTCAACACTGGTCAGCTCTTCATTTTCGTGTCCCCACAATCCAGATTTCAGAAATCATTGCAATCTCCACTACAGAATGTTCCATTCATTCACTGCGAGTCTGGAGTTTATCTGATTCTCCACTCCCGCCTGGTTAACATTACACCACTTGTGAATGTCCAAGTAAGCCAATGCTGGTTTTCAGAGGCCTGTTCATACTCGCAGCCGTGCTGTTTAATTGACAATTCACTCCACCCTGTTCAGCTCTTCATTGTCCCACCACACTACCAGCCTTCAGAAATCTTTGTTATCTCCACTACAGAATGTTCCATTCATTCACTGCGAATCTGGAATTCATCTGACTCTCAACTCCACGCAGGTTTTCATTACACCACTGTTGAATGTCCAAGTAACCCAATGCTGGTTTTCAGCGGCCTGTTCATATTCGCAGCCCTGCTGTTTACTTGGCTATCGATTCAAGCCTGGTCAGCTCTTCATTTTCCTGTCCACACAACACAGGCTTCAGAAATCATTGGAATCTCCTCTACAGAATGTTCCATTCATTCACTGCGAATGTGGAATTCAACTGACTCTCCACTCCATGCAGGTTTTCCTTACACCACTGATGAATGTCCAAGTAACCCAATGCTGGTTTTCAGCTGCATGTTCACACTCGCAGCCATGCTATACAATTGGCTTTCCACTAAATCCTGATTAGTTCTTGATTTTCCTTCCACACGACCCAGCCTTCAGAAATCATTGGAATCTCCACTAGAGAATGTTCCATTCATTCACTGCGAATCTGGAATTCCTCTGAACCTCCACTCCCGGCAGGTTTTCGTTACACCACTGTTGAATGTCCAAGTAACCCAATGTTTTAAGTGTTTTCTTCACAAGCGCAGTGGTGCTGTTCAATTGGCTATCCACTCAACCCTGGCCAGCTCTACATTTTCCTGTCCACACCACAGAGACTGGAGAAATCATTGTTATCTCCACTACAGAATGTTCCATTCATTCACAGCGAATCTGGAATTCATCTGAATCTCCACTCCCGGCAGGTTTTCGTGACACCACTGGTAAATATCCAAGTAAGCCAATGCTGGTTTTAAGTGGCCTGCTCATACTCTCAGCCGTGCTGTTCAATTTGCTATCCACTCAACCCTCTTCAGCTCCATTTTCCTGTCCACATAACCCAAACTTCAGAAACAATTGGTATCTCCTCCACAGAATGTTCCATTCATTGACTGCAAATCTGAAATTCATCTAATTCTCAACTCCCGTCAGGTTTTCGTTACACCACTTGTGAATGTCCAATTAAGCCAAAGCTGGTTTTCAGTGGCCTGTTCTTACTACGAGACGTGCTGTTCATTTGGCTATCCATTCCACCCTGTTCAGCTCTACATTTTCGTGTCCACAAAACCCAGCCTTCAGAAATCATTGGAATCACCACTAGAGAATGTTCCATTCATTCACTGCGAATCTGGAATTCATCTGAATCTCCACTCCCGGCAGGTTTTCATTGCACCACTGCTGAATGTTCAAGTAACGCAATGATGGTTTTCAGCGGTCTATTCACACTCGAACCCGTGCTGTTCACGGTCTACCGACTCAACACTGGTGAGTTCTTCTTTTTCCAGTTCAGACAATACAAACCTCAGAAACCATTGCAATCTACACTACAGAATGTTTCATTCATTCACGCGAATCTTGAATTCATCTTGTTCTCCACTCCCAGCAGGTGTTCGTTTCACCACTGGTGAATGTCCAAGCAACCCAAGGCTGGTTTCAGCTGCGTGTTAACACTCGCAGCCGTGCTGTTCAATTGGCTATCCAGTGAACGCTGGTTAGCTCTTGATTTTCCTTCCACACACCGAGCCTTCAGAAATCATTCTTATCTCCACTTCAGAATGTTCCATTCGTTCCCTGCGAATCTGGAATTCCTCTGACTCTCCACACCAGGCAGATTTTCCTAACAACACTGGTGAATGACCAGGTAATCCAATGCTGGTTTTCAGCGGCTGTTCACAC
Source organism: Sorex fumeus (assembly GCF_029834395.1). Taxonomy (NCBI): domain Eukaryota; kingdom Metazoa; phylum Chordata; class Mammalia; order Eulipotyphla; family Soricidae; genus Sorex; species Sorex fumeus. Next base: position 2,445,444 of record NW_026606173.1, read on the forward strand.
TCACAGCCTTGCTGTTCAATTGGCAATCCAGTCAAACCTAGTCAGCTCTTCATTTTCCTGTCCACACAACCCAGCGTTCAGAAATCATTGGAATCTCTACTACAGAAATTTCCATTCATTCACTGTGAATCTGGAAATAATCTGAATCTGCATTCCAGGAAGGCTTTCGTTACACCACTGATGAATGTCCAAGTAATGCAATGCTGCTTCTTAGTGGTCTGTTCACACTCGAAACCGTGCTGTTAACTGGCTATCCACTCAACATTGGTCAGCTCTTCAATATCCTGTCCAGACTATCCAGATTTCTAAATCTTGGCAATCTCCACTACAGAATGTTCCATTCAATCACGCGAATCTGGAATTCATCAGAGTCTCCACTCCCGGCAGGTTTTCGTGACACCACTGGTATATGTCCAAGGAAGCCAATGCTGGTTTTAAGCCGCCTGCTTATACTCTCAGCCGTGCTGTTCAATTTGCTATCCACCCAACCCTATTCAGCTCTACATTTTCCTGTCCTCATAACCCAACCTTCAGAAATAATTGGTATCTCCTCCACAGAATGTTCCGTTCATTCACTGCGAATCTTAAATTCATCTGACTCTCAACTCCCGGCGGGTTATCGTTACACCACTTGTGAATGTCCAAGTAAGCCAATGCTGGTTTTCAGTGGCCTGTTCATACTAAGAGACGTGCTGTTCATTTGGCTATCCACTCCACCCTGTTCAGCTCTACATTTTCGTGTCCACAAAACCCAGCCTTCAGAAATCATTGGAATCACCACTAGAGAATGTTCCATTCATTCACTGCGAATCTGGAATTCATCTGAACCTCCACTCCCGGCAGGTTTTCGTTACACCACTGGTGAATGTCCAAGTAACTCAATACTGGTTTTCAGAGGCATGTTCAACTCGCAGAAGTGCTGTTCAATGGGCTATCCACTCAATATTGGTCAGCTCTTCATTTTCCTCTCCACACAAACCAGCCTTCAGAAATCATTGGGATCTCCACTACAGACTGTTCCATTCATTCACTGCGATTCTGCAATTCATCTGACTCTCCGCTCCAGGCAGGTTTTCATTACAGCACTGGTGAATGACCAAGTAATCCAATGCTGGTTTTCAGCCGCCTTTTCACACTCGCAGTGTGCTGTTCAATTGTCTATCCACTCAAACCTGGTCAGCCTTTCATTTTCTTTTCCACAATATCAGACTTCAGAAATCATTGGAATCGCCAGTACAGAATGTTCCATTCATTCACTGCCAATCTGGAATTCATCTGAATCTGCACTCCAGGTAGGCTTTCATTACACCACTTATGAATGTCCAAGTAACACAATGCTGGTTTTCAGCGGTCTGTTCACACTCTAAGCCCTGCTTTTTACTGGGTATCCACACAACTGTGGTCAGCTCTTCATTTTCATGTCCAAACAATCCAGACTTGAGAAATCATTGCAATCTCCAGTACAGAATGTTCCATTCATTCACTGCGAATCTGGAATTCAACTGAATCTACACTACCTGCAGATTTATCTTACACCACTTGTGAATGTCCAAGTAAAACAATGCTGGTTTTCAGAGGCCTGTTCATGTTCACAGTCGTGCTGTTCAATTGGCTATCCACTCAACCTGTTTTGCTCCTCATTTTCCTGTGCACACAACCCAGCCTTCAGAAATCATTGTAATCTCCACTACAGGATGTTCCATTCATTCACTGGGAATCTGGAATTCATCTGAATCTGCACTCCACGCAGGCTTTCGTTACACCACTGCTGAAAGTCGAAGTAATGCAATACTGGTTTTCAGTGGTCTGTTCACATTCGAAGCCGAGGCTTTTTACAGGCTATCCACTCAACACTGGTCAGCTCTTCATTTTCGTGTCCCCACAATCCAGATTTCAGAAATCATTGCAATCTCCACTACAGAATGTTCCATTCATTCACTGCGAGTCTGGAGTTTATCTGATTCTCCACTCCCGCCTGGTTAACATTACACCACTTGTGAATGTCCAAGTAAGCCAATGCTGGTTTTCAGAGGCCTGTTCATACTCGCAGCCGTGCTGTTTAATTGACAATTCACTCCACCCTGTTCAGCTCTTCATTGTCCCACCACACTACCAGCCTTCAGAAATCTTTGTTATCTCCACTACAGAATGTTCCATTCATTCACTGCGAATCTGGAATTCATCTGACTCTCAACTCCACGCAGGTTTTCATTACACCACTGTTGAATGTCCAAGTAACCCAATGCTGGTTTTCAGCGGCCTGTTCATATTCGCAGCCCTGCTGTTTACTTGGCTATCGATTCAAGCCTGGTCAGCTCTTCATTTTCCTGTCCACACAACACAGGCTTCAGAAATCATTGGAATCTCCTCTACAGAATGTTCCATTCATTCACTGCGAATGTGGAATTCAACTGACTCTCCACTCCATGCAGGTTTTCCTTACACCACTGATGAATGTCCAAGTAACCCAATGCTGGTTTTCAGCTGCATGTTCACACTCGCAGCCATGCTATACAATTGGCTTTCCACTAAATCCTGATTAGTTCTTGATTTTCCTTCCACACGACCCAGCCTTCAGAAATCATTGGAATCTCCACTAGAGAATGTTCCATTCATTCACTGCGAATCTGGAATTCCTCTGAACCTCCACTCCCGGCAGGTTTTCGTTACACCACTGTTGAATGTCCAAGTAACCCAATGTTTTAAGTGTTTTCTTCACAAGCGCAGTGGTGCTGTTCAATTGGCTATCCACTCAACCCTGGCCAGCTCTACATTTTCCTGTCCACACCACAGAGACTGGAGAAATCATTGTTATCTCCACTACAGAATGTTCCATTCATTCACAGCGAATCTGGAATTCATCTGAATCTCCACTCCCGGCAGGTTTTCGTGACACCACTGGTAAATATCCAAGTAAGCCAATGCTGGTTTTAAGTGGCCTGCTCATACTCTCAGCCGTGCTGTTCAATTTGCTATCCACTCAACCCTCTTCAGCTCCATTTTCCTGTCCACATAACCCAAACTTCAGAAACAATTGGTATCTCCTCCACAGAATGTTCCATTCATTGACTGCAAATCTGAAATTCATCTGATTCTCAACTCCCGTCAGGTTTTCGTTACACCACTTGTGAATGTCCAATTAAGCCAAAGCTGGTTTTCAGTGGCCTGTTCTTACTACGAGACGTGCTGTTCATTTGGCTATCCATTCCACCCTGTTCAGCTCTACATTTTCGTGTCCACAAAACCCAGCCTTCAGAAATCATTGGAATCACCACTAGAGAATGTTCCATGCATTCACTGCGAATCTGGAATTCATCTGAATCTCCACTCCCGGCAGGTTTTCATTGCACCACTGCTGAATGTTCAAGTAACGCAATGATGGTTTTCAGCGGTCTATTCACACTCGAACCCGTGCTGTTCACGGTCTAGCGACTCAACACTGGTGAGTTCTTCTTTTTCCAGTTCAGACAATACAAACCTCAGAAACCATTGCAATCTACACTACAGAATGTTTCATTCATTCACGCGAATCTTGAATTCATCTTGTTCTCCACTCCCAGCAGGTTTTCGTTTCACCACTGGTGAATGTCCAAGCAACCCAAGGCTGGTTTCAGCTGCGTGTTAACACTCGCAGCCGTGCTGTTCAATTGGCTATCCAGTGAACGCTGGTTAGCTCTTGATTTTCCTTCCACACACCGAGCCTTCAGAAATCATTCTTATCTCCACTTCAGAATGTTCCATTCGTTCCCTGCGAATCTGGAATTCCTCTGACTCTCCACACCAGGCAGATTTTCCTAACAACACTGGTGAATGACCAGGTAATCCAATGCTGGTTTTCAGCGGCTGTTCACACTCACAGCCTTGCTGTTCAATTGGCAATCCAGTCAAACCTAGTCAGCTCTTCATTTTCCTGTCCACAAAACCCAGCGTTCAGAAATCATTGGAATCTCTACTACAGAAATTTCCATTCATTCACTGTGAATCTGGATATAATCTGAATCTGCATTCCAGGAAGGCTTTCGTTACACCACTGATGAATGTCCAAGTAATGCAATGCTGCTTCTTAGTGGTCTGTTCACACTCGAAACCGTGCTGTTCATTGGCTATCCACTCAATATCGGTCAGCTCTTCAATATCCTGTCCAGACTATCCAGATTTCTAAATGTTGGCAATCACCACTACAGAATGTTCCATTCAATCACGCGAATCTGGAATTCATCAGAGTCTCCACTCCTGGAAGGTTTTCGTGACACCACTGGTAAATGTCCATGGAAGACAATGCTGGTTTTAAGCCGCCTGCTAACACACTCAGCCGTGCTGTTCATTTGGCTATCCACCCAACCCTATTCAGCTTTACATTTTCCTGTCCACAAAACCCAGCCTTCAGAAATCATTGGAATCACCACTAGAGAATGTTCCATTCATTCACTGCGAATCTGGAATTCATCTGAACCTCCACTCCTGGCAGGTTTTCGTTACGCCACTGGTGAATGTCCAAGTAAGCCAATGCTGGTTTTCAGTGGCCTGTTCAACTCGCAGAAGTGCTGTTCAATGGGCTATCCACTCTATATTGGTCAGCTCTTCATTTTCCTCTCCACACAAACCAGCCTTCAGAAATCATTGGGATCTCCACTACAGACTGTTCCATTCATTCACTGCGATTCTGCAATTCATCTGACTCTCCACTCCAGGCAGGTTTTCATTACAGCACTGGTGAATGACCAAGTAATCCAATGCTGGTTTTCAGCCGCCTTTTCACACTCGCAGTGTGCTGTTCAATTGTCTATCCACTCAAACCTGGTCAGCCTTTCATTTTCTTTTCCACAATATCAGACTTCAGAAATCATTGGAATCGCCAGTACAGAATGTTCCATTCATTCACTGCCAATCTGGAATTCATCTGAATCTGCACTCCAGGTAGGCTTTCATTACACCACTTATGAATGTCCAAGTAACACAATGCTGGTTTTCAGCGGTCTGTTCACACTCTAAGCCCTGCTTTTTACTGGGTATCCACACAACTGTGGTCAGCTCTTCATTTTCATGTCCAAACAATCCAGACTTGAGAAATCATTGCAATCTCCAGTACAGAATGTTCCATTCATTCACTGCGAATCTGGAATTCAACTGAATCTCCACTACCTGCAGATTTATCTTACACCACTTGTGAATGTCCAAGTAAAACAATGCTGGTTTTCAGAGGCCTGTTCATATTCGCAGTCGTGCTGTTCAAATGGCTATCCACTTAACCTGTTTTGCTCCTCATTTTCCTGTGCACACAACCCAGCCTTCAGAAATCATTGTAATCTCCACTACAGGATGTTCCATTCATTCACTGGGAATCTGGAATTCATCTGAATCTGCACTCCACGCAGGCTTTCGTTACACCACTGCTGAAAGTCGAAGTAATGCAATACTGGTTTTCAGTGGTCTGTTCACATTCGAAGCCGAGGCTTTTTACAGGCTATCCACTCAACACTGGTCAGCTCTTCATTTTCGTGTCCCCACAATCCAGATTTCAGAAATCATTGCAATCTCCACTACAGAATGTTCCATTCATTCACTGCGAGTCTGGAGTTTATCTGATTCTCCACTCCCGCCTGGTTAACATTACACCACTTGTGAATGTCCAAGTAAGCCAATGCTGGTTTTCAGAGGCCTGTTCATACTCGCAGCCGTGCTGTTTAATTGACAATTCACTCCACCCTGTTCAGCTCTTCATTGTCCCACCACACTACCAGCCTTCAGAAATCTTTGTTATCTCCACTACAGAATGTTCCATTCATTCACTGCGAATCTGGAATTCATCTGACTCTCAACTCCACGCAGGTTTTCATTACACCACTGTTGAATGTCCAAGTAACCCAATGCTGGTTTTCAGCGGCCTGTTCATATTCGCAGCCCTGCTGTTTACTTGGCTATCGATTCAAGCCTGGTCAGCTCTTCATTTTCCTGTCCACACAACACAGGCTTCAGAAATCATTGGAATCTCCTCTACAGAATGTTCCATTCATTCACTGCGAATGTGGAATTCAACTGACTCTCCACTCCATGCAGGTTTTCCTTACACCACTGATGAATGTCCAAGTAACCCAATGCTGGTTTTCAGCTGCATGTTCACACTCGCAGCCATGCTATACAATTGGCTTTCCACTAAATCCTGATTAGTTCTTGATTTTCCTTCCACACGACCCAGCCTTCAGAAGTCATTGGAATCTCCACTAGAGAATGTTCCATTCATTCACTGCGAATCTGGAATTCCTCTGAACCTCCACTCCCGGCAGGTTTTCGTTACACCACTGTTGAATGACCAAGTAACCCAATGTTTTAAGTGTTTTCTTCACAAGCGCAGTGGTGCTGTTCAATTGGCTATCCACTCAACCCTGGCCAGCTCTACATTTTCCTGTCCACACCACAGAGACTGGAGAAATCATTGTTATCTCCACTACAGAATGTTCCATTCATTCACAGCGAATCTGGAATTCATCTGAATCTCCACTCCCGGCAGGTTTTCGTGACACCACTGGTAAATATCCAAGTAAGCCAATGCTGGTTTTAAGTGGCCTGCTCATACTCTCAGCCGTGCTGTTCAATTTGCTATCCACTCAACCCTCTTCAGCTCCATTTTCCTGTCCACATAACCCAAACTTCAGAAACAATTGGTATCTCCTCCACAGAATGTTCCATTCATTGACTGCAAATCTGAAATTCATCTAATTCTCAACTCCCGTCAGGTTTTCGTTACACCACTTGTGAATGTCCAATTAAGCCAAAGCTGGTTTTCAGTGGCCTGTTCTTACTACGAGACGTGCTGTTCATTTGGCTATCCATTCCACCCTGTTCAGCTCTACATTTTCGTGTCCACAAAACCCAGCCTTCAGAAATCATTGGAATCACCACTAGAGAATGTTCCATTCATTCACTGCGAATCTGGAATTCATCTGAATCTCCACTCCCGGCAGGTTTTCATTGCACCACTGCTGAATGTTCAAGTAACGCAATGATGGTTTTCAGCGGTCTATTCACACTCGAACCCGTGCTGTTCACGGTCTAGCGACTCAACACTGGTGAGTTCTTCTTTTTCCAGTTCAGACAATACAAACCTCAGAAACCATTGCACGCGAATCTTGAATTCATCTTGTTCTCCACTCCCAGCAGGTTTTCGTTTCACCACTGGTGAATGTCCAAGCAACCCAAGGCTGGTTTCAGCTGCGTGTTAACACTCGCAGCCGTGCTGTTCAATTGGCTATCCAGTGAACGCTGGTTAGCTCTTGATTTTCCTTCCACACACCGAGCCTTCAGAAATCATTCTTATCTCCACTTCAGAATGTTCCATTCGTTCCCTGCGAATCTGGAATTCCTCTGACTCTCCACACCAGGCAGATTTTCCTAACAACACTGGTGAATGACCAGGTAATCCAATGCTGGTTTTCAGCGGCTGTTCACACTCACAGCCTTGCTGTTCAATTGGCAATCCAGTCAAACCTAGTCAGCTCTTCATTTTCCTGTCCACACAACCCAGCGTTCAGAAATCATTGGAATCTCTACTACAGAAATTTCCATTCATTCACTGTGAATCTGGAAATAATCTGAATCTGCATTCCAGGAAGGCTTTCGTTACACCACTGATGAATGTCCAAGTAATGCAATGCTGCTTCTTAGTGGTCTGTTCACACTCGAAACCGTGCTGTTCACTGGCTATCCACTCAACATTGGTCAGCTCTTCAATATCCTGTCCAGACTATCCAGATTTCTAAATCTTGGCAATCTCCACTACAGAATGTTCCATTCAATCACGCGAATCTGGAATTCATCAGAGTCTCCACTCCCGGCAGGTTTTCGTGACACCACTGGTATATGTCCAAGGAAGCCAATGCTGGTTTTAAGCCGCCTGCTTATACTCTCAGCCGTGCTGTTCAATTTGCTATCCACCCAACCCTATTCAGCTCTACATTTTCCTGTCCTCATAACCCAACCTTCAGAAATAATTGGTATCTCCTCCACAGAATGTTCCGTTCATTCACTGCGAATCTTAAATTCATCTGACTCTCAACTCCCGGCGGGTTATCGTTACACCACTTGTGAATGTCCAAGTAAGCCAATGCTGGTTTTCAGTGGCCTGTTCATACTAAGAGACGTGCTGTTCATTTGGCTATCCACTCCACCCTGTTCAGCTCTACATTTTCGTGTCCACAAAACCCAGCCTTCAGAAATCATTGGAATCACCACTAGAGAATGTTCCATTCATTCACTGCGAATCTGGAATTCATCTGAACCTCCACTCCCGGCAGGTTTTCGTTACGCCACTGGTGAATGTCCAAGTAACTCAATACTGGTTTTCAGAGGCATGTTCAACTCGCAGAAGTGCTGTTCAATGGGCTATCCACTCAATATTGGTCAGCTCTTCATTTTCCTCTCCACACAAACCAGCCTTCAGAAATCATTGGGATCTCCACTACAGACTGTTCCATTCATTCACTGCGATTCTGCAATTCATCTGACTCTCCGCTCCAGGCAGGTTTTCATTACAGCACTGGTGAATGACCAAGTAATCCAATGCTGGTTTTCAGCCGCCTTTTCACACTCGCAGTGTGCTGTTCAATTGTCTATCCACTCAAACCTGGTCAGCCTTTCATTTTCTTTTCCACAATATCAGACTTCAGAAATCATTGGAATCGCCAGTACAGAATGTTCCATTCATTCACTGCCAATCTGGAATTCATCTGAATCTGCACTCCAGGTAGGCTTTCATTACACCACTTATGAATGTCCAAGTAACACAATGCTGGTTTTCAGCGGTCTGTTCACACTCTAAGCCCTGCTTTTTACTGGGTATCCACACAACTGTGGTCAGCCCTTCATTTTCATGTCCAAACAATCCAGACTTGAGAAATCATTGCAATCTCCAGTACAGAATGTTCCATTCATTCACTGCGAATCTGGAATTCAACTGAATCTCCACTACCTGCAGATTTATCTTACACCACTTGTGAATGTCCAAGTAAAACAATGCTGGTTTTCAGAGGCCTGTTCATGTTCGCAGTCGTGCTGTTCAATTGGCTATCCACTCAACCTGTTTTGCTCCTCATTTTCCTGTGCACACAACCCAGCCTTCAGAAATCATTGTAATCTCCACTACAGGATGTTCCATTCATTCACTGGGAATCTGGAATTCATCTGAATCTGCACTCCACGCAGGCTTTCGTTACACCACTGCTGAAAGTCGAAGTAATGCAATACTGGTTTTCAGTGGTCTGTTCACATTCGAAGCCGAGGCTTTTTACAGGCTATCCACTCAACACTGGTCAGCTCTTCATTTTCGTGTCCCCACAATCCAGATTTCAGAAATCATTGCAATCTCCACTACAGAATGTTCCATTCATTCACTGCGAGTCTGGAGTTTATCTGATTCTCCACTCCCGCCTGGTTAACATTACACCACTTGTGAATGTCCAAGTAAGCCAATGCTGGTTTTCAGAGGCCTGTTCATACTCGCAGCCGTGCTGTTTAATTGACAATTCACTCCACCCTGTTCAGCTCTTCATTGTCCCACCACACTACCAGCCTTCAGAAATCTTTGTTATCTCCACTACAGAATGTTCCATTCATTCACTGCGAATCTGGAATTCATCTGACTCTCAACTCCACGCAGGTTTTCATTACACCACTGTTGAATGTCCAAGTAACCCAATGCTGGTTTTCAGCGGCCTGTTCATATTCGCAGCCCTGCTGTTTACTTGGCTATCGATTCAAGCCTGGTCAGCTCTTCATTTTCCTGTCCACACAACACAGGCTTCAGAAATCATTGGAATCTCCTCTACAGAATGTTCCATTCATTCACTGCGAATGTGGAATTCAACTGACTCTCCACTCCATGCAGGTTTTCCTTACACCACTGATGAATGTCCAAGTAACCCAATGCTGGTTTTCAGCTGCATGTTCACACTCGCAGCCATGCTATACAATTGGCTTTCCACTAAATCCTGATTAGTTCTTGATTTTCCTTCCACACGACCCAGCCTTCAGAAATCATTGGAATCTCCACTAGAGAATGTTCCATTCATTCACTGCGAATCTGGAATTCCTCTGAACCTCCACTCCCGGCAGGTTTTCGTTACACCACTGTTGAATGTCCAAGTAACCCAATGTTTTAAGTGTTTTCTTCACAAGCGCAGTGGTGCTGTTCAATTGGCTATCCACTCAACCCTGGCCAGCTCTACATTTTCCTGTCCACACCACAGAGACTGGAGAAATCATTGTTATCTCCACTACAGAATGTTCCATTCATTCACAGCGAATCTGGAATTCATCTGAATCTCCACTCCCGGCAGGTTTTCGTGACACCACTGGTAAATATCCAAGTAAGCCAATGCTGGTTTTAAGTGGCCTGCTCATACTCTCAGCCGTGCTGTTCAATTTGCTATCCACTAAACCCTCTTCAGCTCCATTTTCCTGTCCACATAACCCAAACTTCAGAAACAATTGGTATCTCCTCCACAGAATGTTCCATTCATTGACTGCAAATCTGAAATTCATCTAATTCTCAACTCCCGTCAGGTTTTCGTTACACCACTTGTGAATGTCCAATTAAGCCAAAGCTGGTTTTCAGTGGCCTGTTCTTACTACGAGACGTGCTGTTCATTTGGCTATCCATTCCACCCTGTTCAGCTCTACATTTTCGTGTCCACAAAACCCAGCCTTCAGAAATCATTGGAATCACCACTAGAGAATGTTCCATTCATTCACTGCGAATCTGGAATTCATCTGAATCTCCACTCCCGGCAGGTTTTCATTGCACCACTGCTGAATGTTCAAGTAACGCAATGATGGTTTTCAGCGGTCTATTCACACTCGAACCCGTGCTGTTCACGGTCTAGCGACTCAACACTGGTGAGTTCTTCTTTTTCCAGTTCAGACAATACAAACCTCAGAAACCATTGCACGCGAATCTTGAATTCATCTTGTTCTCCACTCCCAGCAGGTTTTCGTTTCACCACTGGTGAATGTCCAAGCAACCCAAGGCTGGTTTCAGCTGCGTGTTAACACTCGCAGCCGTGCTGTTCAATTGGCTATCCAGTGAACGCTGGTTAGCTCTTGATTTTCCTTCCACACACCGAGCCTTCAGAAATCATTCTTATCTCCACTTCAGAATGTTCCATTCGTTCCCTGCGAATCTGGAATTCCTCTGACTCTCCACACCAGGCAGATTTTCCTAACAACACTGGTGAATGACCAGGTAATCCAATGCTGGTTTTCAGCGGCTGTTCACACTCACAGCCTTGCTGTTCAATTGGCAATCCAGTCAAACCTAGTCAGCTCTTCATTTTCCTGTCCACACAACCCAGCGTTCAGAAATCATTGGAATCTCTACTACAGAAATTTCCATTCATTCACTGTGAATCTGGAAATAATCTGAATCTGCATTCCAGGAAGGCTTTCGTTACACCACTGATGAATGTCCAAGTAATGCAATGCTGCTTCTTAGTGGTCTGTTCACACTCGAAACCGTGCTGTTCACTGGCTATCCACTCAACATTGGTCAGCTCTTCAATATCCTGTCCAGACTATCCAGATTTCTAAATCTTGGCAATCTCCACTACAGAATGTTCCATTCAATCACGCGAATCTGGAATTCATCAGAGTCTCCACTCCCGGCAGGTTTTCGTGACACCACTGGTATATGTCCAAGGAAGCCAATGCTGGTTTTAAGCCGCCTGCTTATACTCTCAGCCGTGCTGTTCAATTTGCTATCCACCCAACCCTATTCAGCTCTACATTTTCCTGTCCTCATAACCCAACCTTCAGAAATAATTGGTATCTCCTCCACAGAATGTTCCGTTCATTCACTGCGAATCTTAAATTCATCTGACTCTCAACTCCCGGCGGGTTATCGTTACACCACTTGTGAATGTCCAAGTAAGCCAATGCTGGTTTTCAGTGGCCTGTTCATACTAAGAGACGTGCTGTTCATTTGGCTATCCACTCCACCCTGTTCAGCTCTACATTTTCGTGTCCACAAAACCCAGCCTTCAGAAATCATTGGAATCACCACTAGAGAATGTTCCATTCATTCACTGCGAATCTGGAATTCATCTGAACCTCCACTCCCGGCAGGTTTTCGTTACGCCACTGGTGAATGTCCAAGTAACTCAATACTGGTTTTCAGAGGCATGTTCAACTCGCAGAAGTGCTGTTCAATGGGCTATCCACTCAATATTGGTCAGCTCTTCATTTTCCTCTCCACACAAACCAGCCTTCAGAAATCATTGGGATCTCCACTACAGACTGTTCCATTCATTCACTGCGATTCTGCAATTCATCTGACTCTCCGCTCCAGGCAGGTTTTCATTACAGCACTGGTGAATGACCAAGTAATCCAATGCTGGTTTTCAGCCGCCTTTTCACACTCGCAGTGTGCTGTTCAATTGTCTATCCACTCAAACCTGGTCAGCCTTTCATTTTCTTTTCCACAATATCAGACTTCAGAAATCATTGGAATCGCCAGTACAGAATGTTCCATTCATTCACTGCCAATCTGGAATTCATCTGAATCTGCACTCCAGGTAGGCTTTCATTACACCACTTATGAATGTCCAAGTAACACAATGCTGGTTTTCAGCGGTCTGTTCACACTCTAAGCCCTGCTTTTTACTGGGTATCCACACAACTGTGGTCAGCCCTTCATTTTCATGTCCAAACAATCCAGACTTGAGAAATCATTGCAATCTCCAGTACAGAATGTTCCATTCATTCACTGCGAATCTGGAATTCAACTGAATCTCCACTACCTGCAGATTTATCTTACACCACTTGTGAATGTCCAAGTAAAACAATGCTGGTTTTCAGAGGCCTGTTCATGTTCGCAGTCGTGCTGTTCAATTGGCTATCCACTCAACCTGTTTTGCTCCTCATTTTCCTGTGCACACAACCCAGCCTTCAGAAATCATTGTAATCTCCACTACAGGATGTTCCATTCATTCACTGGGAATCTGGAATTCATCTGAATCTGCACTCCACGCAGGCTTTCGTTACACCACTGCTGAAAGTCGAAGTAATGCAATACTGGTTTTCAGTGGTCTGTTCACATTCGAAGCCGAGGCTTTTTACAGGCTATCCACTCAACACTGGTCAGCTCTTCATTTTCGTGTCCCCACAATCCAGATTTCAGAAATCATTGCAATCTCCACTACAGAATGTTCCATTCATTCACTGCGAGTCTGGAGTTTATCTGATTCTCCACTCCCGCCTGGTTAACATTACACCACTTGTGAATGTCCAAGTAAGCCAATGCTGGTTTTCAGAGGCCTGTTCATACTCGCAGCCGTGCTGTTTAATTGACAATTCACTCCACCCTGTTCAGCTCTTCATTGTCCCACCACACTACCAGCCTTCAGAAATCTTTGTTATCTCCACTACAGAATGTTCCATTCATTCACTGCGAATCTGGAATTCATCTGACTCTCAACTCCACGCAGGTTTTCATTACACCACTGTTGAATGTCCAAGTAACCCAATGCTGGTTTTCAGCGGCCTGTTCATATTCGCAGCCCTGCTGTTTACTTGGCTATCGATTCAAGCCTGGTCAGCTCTTCATTTTCCTGTCCACACAACACAGGCTTCAGAAATCATTGGAATCTCCTCTACAGAATGTTCCATTCATTCACTGCGAATGTGGAATTCAACTGACTCTCCACTCCATGCAGGTTTTCCTTACACCACTGATGAATGTCCAAGTAACCCAATGCTGGTTTTCAGCTGCATGTTCACACTCGCAGCCATGCTATACAATTGGCTTTCCACTAAATCCTGATTAGTTCTTGATTTTCCTTCCACACGACCCAGCCTTCAGAAATCATTGGAATCTCCACTAGAGAATGTTCCATTCATTCACTGCGAATCTGGAATTCCTCTGAACCTCCACTCCCGGCAGGTTTTCGTTACACCACTGTTGAATGTCCAAGTAACCCAATGTTTTAAGTGTTTTCTTCACAAGCGCAGTGGTGCTGTTCAATTGGCTATCCACTCAACCCTGGCCAGCTCTACATTTTCCTGTCCACACCACAGAGACTGGAGAAATCATTGTTATCTCCACTACAGAATGTTCCATTCATTCACAGCGAATCTGGAATTCATCTGAATCTCCACTCCCGGCAGGTTTTCGTGACACCACTGGTAAATATCCAAGTAAGCCAATGCTGGTTTTAAGTGGCCTGCTCATACTCTCAGCCGTGCTGTTCAATTTGCTATCCACTCAACCCTCTTCAGCTCCATTTTCCTGTCCACATAACCCAAACTTCAGAAACAATTGGTATCTCCTCCACAGAATGTTCCATTCATTGACTGCAAATCTGAAATTCATCTAATTCTCAACTCCCGTCAGGTTTTCGTTACACCACTTGTGAATGTCCAATTAAGCCAAAGCTGGTTTTCAGTGGCCTGTTCTTACTACGAGACGTGCTGTTCATTTGGCTATCCATTCCACCCTGTTCAGCTCTACATTTTCGTGTCCACAAAACCCAGCCTTCAGAAATCATTGGAATCACCACTAGAGAATGTTCCATGCATTCACTGCGAATCTGGAATTCATCTGAATCTCCACTCCCGGCAGGTTTTCATTGCACCACTGCTGAATGTTCAAGTAACGCAATGATGGTTTTCAGCGGTCTATTCACACTCGAACCCGTGCTGTTCACGGTCTAGCGACTCAACACTGGTGAGTTCTTCTTTTTCCAGTTCAGACAATACAAACCTCAGAAACCATTGCAATCTACACTACAGAATGTTTCATTCATTCACGCGAATCTTGAATTCATCTTGTTCTCCACTCCCAGCAGGTTTTCGTTTCACCACTGGTGAATGTCCAAGCAACCCAAGGCTGGTTTCAGCTGCGTGTTAACACTCGCAGCCGTGCTGTTCAATTGGCTATCCAGTGAACGCTGGTTAGCTCTTGATTTTCCTTCCACACACCGAGCCTTCAGAAATCATTCTTATCTCCACTTCAGAATGTTCCATTCGTTCCCTGCGAATCTGGAATTCCTCTGACTCTCCACACCAGGCAGATTTTCCTAACAACACTGGTGAATGACCAGGTAATCCAATGCTGGTTTTCAGCGGCTGTTCACACTCACAGCCTTGCTGTTCAATTGGCAATCCAGTCAAACCTAGTCAGCTCTTCATTTTCCTGTCCACACAACCCAGCGTTCAGAAATCATTGGAATCTCTACTACAGAAATTTCCATTCATTCACTGTGAATCTGGAAAAAATCTGAATCTGCATTCCAGGAAGGCTTTCGTTACACCACTGATGAATGTCCAAGTAATGCAATGCTGCTTCTTAGTGGTCTGTTCACACTCGAAACCGTGCTGTTCATTGGCTATCCACTCAATATCGGTCAGCTCTTCAATATCCTGTCCAGACTATCCAGATTTCTAAATGTTGGCAATCACCACTACAGAATGTTCCATTCAATCACGCGAATCTGGAATTCATCAGAGTCTCCACTCCTGGAAGGTTTTCGTGACACCACTGGTAAATGTCCAAGGAAGACAATGCTGGTTTTAAGCCGCCTGCTAACACACTCAGCCGTGCTGTTCATTTGGCTATCCACCCAACCCTATTCAGCTCTACATTTTCCTGTCCACAAAACCCAGCCTTCAGAAATCATTGGAATCACCACTAGAGAATGTTCCATTCATTCACTGCGAATCTGGAATTCATCTGAACCTCCACTCCTGGCAGGTTTTCGTTACGCCACTGGTGAATGTCCAAGTAAGCCAATGCTGGTTTTCAGTGGCCTGTTCAACTCGCAGAAGTGCTGTTCAATGGGCTATCCACTCTATATTGGTCAGCTCTTCATTTTTCTCTCCACACAAACCAGCCTTCAGAAATCATTGGGATCTCCACTACAGACTGTTCCATTCATTCACTGCGATTCTGCAATTCATCTGACTCTCCACTCCAGGCAGGTTTTCATTACAGCACTGGTGAATGACCAAGTAATCCAATGCTGGTTTTCAGCCGCCTTTTCACACTCGCAGTGTGCTGTTCAATTGTCTATCCACTCAAACCTGGTCAGCCTTTCATTTTCTTTTCCACAATATCAGACTTCAGAAATCATTGGAATCGCCAGTACAGAATGTTCCATTCATTCACTGCCAATCTGGAATTCATCTGAATCTGCACTCCAGGTAGGCTTTCATTACACCACTTATGAATGTCCAAGTAACACAATGCTGGTTTTCAGCGGTCTGTTCACACTCTAAGCCCTGCTTTTTACTGGGTATCCACACAACTGTGGTCAGCTCTTCATTTTCATGTCCAAACAATCCAGACTTGAGAAATCATTGCAATCTCCAGTACAGAATGTTCCATTCATTCACTGCGAATCTGGAATTCAACTGAATCTCCACTACCTGCAGATTTATCTTACACCACTTGTGAATGTCCAAGTAAAACAATGCTGGTTTTCAGAGGCCTGTTCATGTTCGCAGTCGTGCTGTTCAATTGGCTATCCACTCAACCTGTTTTGCTCCTCATTTTCCTGTGCACACAACCCAGCCTTCAGAAATCATTGTAATCTCCACTACAGGATGTTCCATTCATTCACTGGGAATCTGGAATTCATCTGAATCTGCACTCCACGCAGGCTTTCGTTACACCACTGCTGAAAGTCGAAGTAATGCAATACTGGTTTTCAGTGGTCTGTTCACATTCGAAGCCGAGGCTTTTTACAGGCTATCCACTCAACACTGGTCAGCTCTTCATTTTCGTGTCCCCACAATCCAGATTTCAGAAATCATTGCAATCTCCACTACAGAATGTTCCATTCATTCACTGCGAGTCTGGAGTTTATCTGATTCTCCACTCCCGCCTGGTTAACATTACACCACTTGTGAATGTCCAAGTAAGCCAATGCTGGTTTTCAGAGGCCTGTTCATACTCGCAGCCGTGCTGTTTAATTGACAATTCACTCCACCCTGTTCAGCTCTTCATTGTCCCACCACACTACCAGCCTTCAGAAATCTTTGTTATCTCCACTACAGAATGTTCCATTCATTCACTGCGAATCTGGAATTCATCTGACTCTCAACTCCACGCAGGTTTTCATTACACCACTGTTGAATGTCCAAGTAACCCAATGCTGGTTTTCAGCGGCCTGTTCATACTCGCAGCCCTGCTGTTTACTTGGCTATCGATTCAAGCCTGGTCAGCTCTTCATTTTCCTGTCCACACAACACAGGCTTCAGAAATCATTGGAATCTCCTCTACAGAATGTTCCATTCATTCACTGCGAATGTGGAATTCAACTGACTCTCCACTCCATGCAGGTTTTCCTTACACCACTGATGAATGTCCAAGTAACCCAATGCTGGTTTTCAGCTGCATGTTCACACTCGCAGCCATGCTATACAATTGGCTTTCCACTAAATCCTGATTAGTTCTTGATTTTCCTTCCACACGACCCAGCCTTCAGAAATCATTGGAATCTCCACTAGAGAATGTTCCATTCATTCACTGCGAATCTGGAATTCCTCTGAACCTCCACTCCCGGCAGGTTTTCGTTACACCACTGTTGAATGTCCAAGTAACCCAATGTTTTAAGTGTTTTCTTCACAAGCGCAGTGGTGCTGTTCAATTGGCTATCCACTCAACCCTGGCCAGCTCTACATTTTCCTGTCCACACCACAGAGACTGGAGAAATCATTGTTATCTCCACTACAGAATGTTCCATTCATTCACAGCGAATCTGGAATTCATCTGAATCTCCACTCCGGGCAGGTTTTCGTGACACCACTGGTAAATATCCAAGTAAGCCAATGCTGGTTTTAAGTGGCCTGCTCATACTCTCAGCCGTGCTGTTCAATTTGCTATCCACTCAACCCTCTTCAGCTCCATTTTCCTGTCCACATAACCCAAACTTCAGAAACAATTGGTATCTCCTCCACAGAATGTTCCATTCATTGACTGCAAATCTGAAATTCATCTGATTCTCAACTCCCGTCAGGTTTTCGTTACACCACTTGTGAATGTCCAATTAAGCCAAAGCTGGTTTTCAGTGGCCTGTTCTTACTACGAGACGTGCTGTTCATTTGGCTATCCATTCCACCCTGTTCAGCTCTACATTTTCGTGTCCACAAAACCCAGCCTTCAGAAATCATTGGAATCACCACTAGAGAATGTTCCATGCATTCACTGCGAATCTGGAATTCATCTGAATCTCCACTCCCGGCAGGTTTTCATTGCACCACTGCTGAATGTTCAAGTAACGCAATGATGGTTTTCAGCGGTCTATTCACACTCGAACCCGTGCTGTTCACGGTCTAGCGACTCAACACTGGTGAGTTCTTCTTTTTCCAGTTCAGACAATACAAACCTCAGAAACCATTGCAATCTACACTACAGAATGTTTCATTCATTCACGCGAATCTTGAATTCATCTTGTTCTCCACTCCCAGCAGGTTTTCGTTTCACCACTGGTGAATGTCCAAGCAACCCAAGGCTGGTTTCAGCTGCGTGTTAACACTCGCAGCCGTGCTGTTCAATTGGCTATCCAGTGAACGCTGGTTAGCTCTTGATTTTCCTTCCACACACCGAGCCTTCAGAAATCATTCTTATCTCCACTTCAGAATGTTCCATTCGTTCCCTGCGAATCTGGAATTCCTCTGACTCTCCACACCAGGCAGATTTTCCTAACAACACTGGTGAATGACCAGGTAATCCAATGCTGGTTTTCAGCGGCTGTTCACACTCACAGCCTTGCTGTTCAATTGGCAATCCAGTCAAACCTAGTCAGCTCTTCATTTTCCTGTCCACACAACCCAGCGTTCAGAAATCATTGGAATCTCTACTACAGAAATTTCCATTCATTCACTGTGAATCTGGAAAAAATCTGAATCTGCATTCCAGGAAGGCTTTCGTTACACCACTGATGAATGTCCAAGTAATGCAATGCTGCTTCTTAGTGGTCTGTTCACACTCGAAACCGTGCTGTTCATTGGCTATCCACTCAATATCGGTCAGCTCTTCAATATCCTGTCCAGACTATCCAGATTTCTAAATGTTGGCAATCACCACTACAGAATGTTCCATTCAATCACGCGAATCTGGAATTCATCAGAGTCTCCACTCCTGGAAGGTTTTCGTGACACCACTGGTAAATGTCCAAGGAAGACAATGCTGGTTTTAAGCCGCCTGCTAACACACTCAGCCGTGCTGTTCATTTGGCTATCCACCCAACCCTATTCAGCTCTACATTTTCCTGTCCACAAAACCCAGCCTTCAGAAATCATTGGAATCACCACTAGAGAATGTTCCATTCATTCACTGCGAATCTGGAATTCATCTGAACCTCCACTCCTGGCAGGTTTTCGTTACGCCACTGGTGAATGTCCAAGTAAGCCAATGCTGGTTTTCAGTGGCCTGTTCAACTCGCAGAAGTGCTGTTCAATGGGCTATCCACTCTATATTGGTCAGCTCTTCATTTTTCTCTCCACACAAACCAGCCTTCAGAAATCATTGGGATCTCCACTACAGACTGTTCCATTCATTCACTGCGATTCTGCAATTCATCTGACTCTCCACTCCAGGCAGGTTTTCATTACAGCACTGGTGAATGACCAAGTAATCCAATGCTGGTTTTCAGCCGCCTTTTCACACTCGCAGTGTGCTGTTCAATTGTCTATCCACTCAAACCTGGTCAGCCTTTCATTTTCTTTTCCACAATATCAGACTTCAGAAATCATTGGAATCGCCAGTACAGAATGTTCCATTCATTCACTGCCAATCTGGAATTCATCTGAATCTGCACTCCAGGTAGGCTTTCATTACACCACTTATGAATGTCCAAGTAACACAATGCTGGTTTTCAGCGGTCTGTTCACACTCTAAGCCCTGCTTTTTACTGGGTATCCACACAACTGTGGTCAGCTCTTCATTTTCATGTCCAAACAATCCAGACTTGAGAAATCATTGCAATCTCCAGTACAGAATGTTCCATTCATTCACTGCGAATCTGGAATTCAACTGAATCTCCACTACCTGCAGATTTATCTTACACCACTTGTGAATGTCCAAGTAAAACAATGCTGGTTTTCAGAGGCCTGTTCATGTTCGCAGTCGTGCTGTTCAATTGGCTATCCACTCAACCTGTTTTGCTCCTCATTTTCCTGTGCACACAACCCAGCCTTCAGAAATCATTGTAATCTCCACTACAGGATGTTCCATTCATTCACTGGGAATCTGGAATTCATCTGAATCTGCACTCCACGCAGGCTTTCGTTACACCACTGCTGAAAGTCGAAGTAATGCAATACTGGTTTTCAGTGGTCTGTTCACATTCGAAGCCGAGGCTTTTTACAGGCTATCCACTCAACACTGGTCAGCTCTTCATTTTCGTGTCCCCACAATCCAGATTTCAGAAATCATTGCAATCTCCACTACAGAATGTTCCATTCATTCACTGCGAGTCTGGAGTTTATCTGATTCTCCACTCCCGCCTGGTTAACATTACACCACTTGTGAATGTCCAAGTAAGCCAATGCTGGTTTTCAGAGGCCTGTTCATACTCGCAGCCGTGCTGTTTAATTGACAATTCACTCCACCCTGTTCAGCTCTTCATTGTCCCACCACACTACCAGCCTTCAGAAATCTTTGTTATCTCCACTACAGAATGTTCCATTCATTCACTGCGAATCTGGAATTCATCTGACTCTCAACTCCACGCAGGTTTTCATTACACCACTGTTGAATGTCCAAGTAACCCAATGCTGGTTTTCAGCGGCCTGTTCATACTCGCAGCCCTGCTGTTTACTTGGCTATCGATTCAAGCCTGGTCAGCTCTTCATTTTCCTGTCCACACAACACAGGCTTCAGAAATCATTGGAATCTCCTCTACAGAATGTTCCATTCATTCACTGCGAATGTGGAATTCAACTGACTCTCCACTCCATGCAGGTTTTCCTTACACCACTGATGAATGTCCAAGTAACCCAATGCTGGTTTTCAGCTGCATGTTCACACTCGCAGCCATGCTATACAATTGGCTTTCCACTAAATCCTGATTAGTTCTTGATTTTCCTTCCACACGACCCAGCCTTCAGAAATCATTGGAATCTCCACTAGAGAATGTTCCATTCATTCACTGCGAATCTGGAATTCCTCTGAACCTCCACTCCCGGCAGGTTTTCGTTACACCACTGTTGAATGTCCAAGTAACCCAATGTTTTAAGTGTTTTCTTCACAAGCGCAGTGGTGCTGTTCAATTGGCTATCCACTCAACCCTGGCCAGCTCTACATTTTCCTGTCCACACCACAGAGACTGGAGAAATCATTGTTATCTCCACTACAGAATGTTCCATTCATTCACAGCGAATCTGGAATTCATCTGAATCTCCACTCCGGGCAGGTTTTCGTGACACCACTGGTAAATATCCAAGTAAGCCAATGCTGGTTTTAAGTGGCCTGCTCATACTCTCAGCCGTGCTGTTCAATTTGCTATCCACTCAACCCTCTTCAGCTCCATTTTCCTGTCCACATAACCCAAACTTCAGAAACAATTGGTATCTCCTCCACAGAATGTTCCATTCATTGACTGCAAATCTGAAATTCATCTGATTCTCAACTCCCGTCAGGTTTTCGTTACACCACTTGTGAATGTCCAATTAAGCCAAAGCTGGTTTTCAGTGGCCTGTTCTTACTACGAGACGTGCTGTTCATTTGGCTATCCATTCCACCCTGTTCAGCTCTACATTTTCGTGTCCACAAAACCCAGCCTTCAGAAATCATTGGAATCACCACTAGAGAATGTTCCATGCATTCACTGCGAATCTGGAATTCATCTGAATCTCCACTCCCGGCAGGTTTTCATTGCACCACTGCTGAATGTTCAAGTAACGCAATGATGGTTTTCAGCGGTCTATTCACACTCGAACCCGTGCTGTTCACGGTCTAGCGACTCAACACTGGTGAGTTCTTCTTTTTCCAGTTCAGACAATACAAACCTCAGAAACCATTGCAATCTACACTACAGAATGTTTCATTCATTCACGCGAATCTTGAATTCATCTTGTTCTCCACTCCCAGCAGGTTTTCGTTTCACCACTGGTGAATGTCCAAGCAACCCAAGGCTGGTTTCAGCTGCGTGTTAACACTCGCAGCCGTGCTGTTCAATTGGCTATCCAGTGAACGCTGGTTAGCTCTTGATTTTCCTTCCACACACCGAGCCTTCAGAAATCATTCTTATCTCCACTTCAGAATGTTCCATTCGTTCCCTGCGAATCTGGAATTCCTCTGACTCTCCACACCAGGCAGATTTTCCTAACAACACTGGTGAATGACCAGGTAATCCAATGCTGGTTTTCAGCGGCTGTTCACACTCACAGCCTTGCTGTTCAATTGGCAATCCAGTCAAACCTAGTCAGCTCTTCATTTTCCTGTCCACAAAACCCAGCGTTCAGAAATCATTGGAATCTCTACTACAGAAATTTCCATTCATTCACTGTGAATCTGGATATAATCTGAATCTGCATTCCAGGAAGGCTTTCGTTACACCACTGATGAATGTCCAAGTAATGCAATGCTGCTTCTTAGTGGTCTGTTCACACTCGAAACCGTGCTGTTCATTGGCTATCCACTCAATATCGGTCAGCTCTTCAATATCCTGTCCAGACTATCCAGATTTCTAAATGTTGGCAATCACCACTACAGAATGTTCCATTCAATCACGCGAATCTGGAATTCATCAGAGTCTCCACTCCTGGAAGGTTTTCGTGACACCACTGGTAAATGTCCAAGGAAGACAATGCTGGTTTTAAGCCGCCTGCTAACACACTCAGCCGTGCTGTTCATTTGGCTATCCACCCAACCCTATTCAGCTTTACATTTTCCTGTCCACAAAACCCAGCCTTCAGAAATCATTGGAATCACCACTAGAGAATGTTCCATTCATTCACTGCGAATCTGGAATTCATCTGAACCTCCACTCCTGGCAGGTTTTCGTTACGCCACTGGTGAATGTCCAAGTAAGCCAATGCTGGTTTTCAGTGGCCTGTTCAACTCGCAGAAGTGCTGTTCAATGGGCTATCCACTCTATATTGGTCAGCTCTTCATTTTCCTCTCCACACAAACCAGCCTTCAGAAATCATTGGGATCTCCACTACAGACTGTTCCATTCATTCACTGCGATTCTGCAATTCATCTGACTCTCCACTCCAGGCAGGTTTTCATTACAGCACTGGTGAATGACCAAGTAATCCAATGCTGGTTTTCAGCCGCCTTTTCACACTCGCAGTGTGCTGTTCAATTGTCTATCCACTCAAACCTGGTCAGCCTTTCATTTTCTTTTCCACAATATCAGACTTCAGAAATCATTGGAATCGCCAGTACAGAATGTTCCATTCATTCACTGCCAATCTGGAATTCATCTGAATCTGCACTCCAGGTAGGCTTTCATTACACCACTTATGAATGTCCAAGTAACACAATGCTGGTTTTCAGCGGTCTGTTCACACTCTAAGCCCTGCTTTTTACTGGGTATCCACACAACTGTGGTCAGCTCTTCATTTTCATGTCCAAACAATCCAGACTTGAGAAATCATTGCAATCTCCAGTACAGAATGTTCCATTCATTCACTGCGAATCTGGAATTCAACTGAATCTCCACTACCTGCAGATTTATCTTACACCACTTGTGAATGTCCAAGTAAAACAATGCTGGTTTTCAGAGGCCTGTTCATGTTCGCAGTCGTGCTGTTCAATTGGCTATCCACTCAACCTGTTTTGCTCCTCATTTTCCTGTGCACACAACCCAGCCTTCAGAAATCATTGTAATCTCCACTACAGGATGTTCCATTCATTCACTGGGAATCTGGAATTCATCTGAATCTGCACTCCACGCAGGCTTTCGTTACACCACTGCTGAAAGTCGAAGTAATGCAATACTGGTTTTCAGTGGTCTGTTCACATTCGAAGCCGAGGCTTTTTACAGGCTATCCACTCAACACTGGTCAGCTCTTCATTTTCGTGTCCCCACAATCCAGATTTCAGAAATCATTGCAATCTCCACTACAGAATGTTCCATTCATTCACTGCGAGTCTGGAGTTTATCTGATTCTCCACTCCCGCCTGGTTAACATTACACCACTTGTGAATGTCCAAGTAAGCCAATGCTGGTTTTCAGAGGCCTGTTCATACTCGCAGCCGTGCTGTTTAATTGACAATTCACTCCACCCTGTTCAGCTCTTCATTGTCCCACCACACTACCAGCCTTCAGAAATCTTTGTTATCTCCACTACAGAATGTTCCATTCATTCACTGCGAATCTGGAATTCATCTGACTCTCAACTCCACGCAGGTTTTCATTACACCACTGTTGAATGTCCAAGTAACCCAATGCTGGTTTTCAGCGGCCTGTTCATACTCGCAGCCCTGCTGTTTACTTGGCTATCGATTCAAGCCTGGTCAGCTCTTCATTTTCCTGTCCACACAACACAGGCTTCAGAAATCATTGGAATCTCCTCTACAGAATGTTCCATTCATTCACTGCGAATGTGGAATTCAACTGACTCTCCACTCCATGCAGGTTTTCCTTACACCACTGATGAATGTCCAAGTAACCCAATGCTGGTTTTCAGCTGCATGTTCACACTCGCAGCCATGCTATACAATTGGCTTTCCACTAAATCCTGATTAGTTCTTGATTTTCCTTCCACACGACCCAGCCTTCAGAAATCATTGGAATCTCCACTAGAGAATGTTCCATTCATTCACTGCGAATCTGGAATTCCTCTGAACCTCCACTCCCGGCAGGTTTTCGTTACACCACTGTTGAATGTCCAAGTAACCCAATGTTTTAAGTGTTTTCTTCACAAGCGCAGTGGTGCTGTTCAATTGGCTATCCACTCAACCCTGGCCAGCTCTACATTTTCCTGTCCACACCACAGAGACTGGAGAAATCATTGTTATCTCCACTACAGAATGTTCCATTCATTCACAGCGAATCTGGAATTCATCTGAATCTCCACTCCGGGCAGGTTTTCGTGACACCACTGGTAAATATCCAAGTAAGCCAATGCTGGTTTTAAGTGGCCTGCTCATACTCTCAGCCGTGCTGTTCAATTTGCTATCCACTCAACCCTCTTCAGCTCCATTTTCCTGTCCACATAACCCAAACTTCAGAAACAATTGGTATCTCCTCCACAGAATGTTCCATTCATTGACTGCAAATCTGAAATTCATCTGATTCTCAACTCCCGTCAGGTTTTCGTTACACCACTTGTGAATGTCCAATTAAGCCAAAGCTGGTTTTCAGTGGCCTGTTCTTACTACGAGACGTGCTGTTCATTTGGCTATCCATTCCACCCTGTTCAGCTCTACATTTTCGTGTCCACAAAACCCAGCCTTCAGAAATCATTGGAATCACCACTAGAGAATGTTCCATGCATTCACTGCGAATCTGGAATTCATCTGAATCTCCACTCCCGGCAGGTTTTCATTGCACCACTGCTGAATGTTCAAGTAACGCAATGATGGTTTTCAGCGGTCTATTCACACTCGAACCCGTGCTGTTCACGGTCTAGCGACTCAACACTGGTGAGTTCTTCTTTTTCCAGTTCAGACAATACAAACCTCAGAAACCATTGCAATCTACACTACAGAATGTTTCATTCATTCACGCGAATCTTGAATTCATCTTGTTCTCCACTCACAGCAGGTTTTCGTTTCACCACTGGTGAATGTCCAAGCAACCCAAGGCTGGTTTCAGCTGCGTGTTAACACTCGCAGCCGTGCTGTTCAATTGGCTATCCAGTGAACGCTGGTTAGCTCTTGATTTTCCTTCCACACACCGAGCCTTCAGAAATCATTCTTATCTCCACTTCAGAATGTTCCATTCGTTCCCTGCGAATCTGGAATTCCTCTGACTCTCCACACCAGGCAGATTTTCCTAACAACACTGGTGAATGACCAGGTAATCCAATGCTGGTTTTCAGCGGCTGTTCACACTCACAGCCTTGCTGTTCAATTGGCAATCCAGTCAAACCTAGTCAGCTCTTCATTTTCCTGTCCACAAAACCCAGCGTTCAGAAATCATTGGAATCTCTACTACAGAAATTTCCATTCATTCACTGTGAATCTGGATATAATCTGAATCTGCATTCCAGGAAGGCTTTCGTTACACCACTGATGAATGTCCAAGTAATGCAATGCTGCTTCTTAGTGGTCTGTTCACACTCGAAACCGTGCTGTTCATTGGCTATCCACTCAATATCGGTCAGCTCTTCAATATCCTGTCCAGACTATCCAGATTTCTAAATGTTGGCAATCACCACTACAGAATGTTCCATTCAATCACGCGAATCTGGAATTCATCAGAGTCTCCACTCCTGGAAGGTTTTCGTGACACCACTGGTAAATGTCCAAGGAAGACAATGCTGGTTTTAAGCCGCCTGCTAACACACTCAGCCGTGCTGTTCATTTGGCTATCCACCCAACCCTATTCAGCTTTACATTTTCCTGTCCACAAAACCCAGCCTTCAGAAATCATTGGAATCACCACTAGAGAATGTTCCATTCATTCACTGCGAATCTGGAATTCATCTGAACCTCCACTCCTGGCAGGTTTTCGTTACGCCACTGGTGAATGTCCAAGTAAGCCAATGCTGGTTTTCAGTGGCCTGTTCAACTCGCAGAAGTGCTGTTCAATGGGCTATCCACTCTATATTGGTCAGCTCTTCATTTTCCTCTCCACACAAACCAGCCTTCAGAAATCATTGGGATCTCCACTACAGACTGTTCCATTCATTCACTGCGATTCTGCAATTCATCTGACTCTCCACTCCAGGCAGGTTTTCATTACAGCACTGGTGAATGACCAAGTAATCCAATGCTGGTTTTCAGCCGCCTTTTCACACTCGCAGTGTGCTGTTCAATTGTCTATCCACTCAAACCTGGTCAGCCTTTCATTTTCTTTTCCACAATATCAGACTTCAGAAATCATTGGAATCGCCAGTACAGAATGTTCCATTCATTCACTGCCAATCTGGAATTCATCTGAATCTGCACTCCAGGTAGGCTTTCATTACACCACTTATGAATGTCCAAGTAACACAATGCTGGTTTTCAGCGGTCTGTTCACACTCTAAGCCCTGCTTTTTACTGGGTATCCACACAACTGTGGTCAGCTCTTCATTTTCATGTCCAAACAATCCAGACTTGAGAAATCATTGCAATCTCCAGTACAGAATGTTCCATTCATTCACTGCGAATCTGGAATTCAACTGAATCTCCACTACCTGCAGATTTATCTTACACCACTTGTGAATGTCCAAGTAAAACAATGCTGGTTTTCAGAGGCCTGTTCATGTTCGCAGTCGTGCTGTTCAATTGGCTATCCACTCAACCTGTTTTGCTCCTCATTTTCCTGTGCACACAACCCAGCCTTCAGAAATCATTGTAATCTCCACTACAGGATGTTCCATTCATTCACTGGGAATCTGGAATTCATCTGAATCTGCACTCCACGCAGGCTTTCGTTACACCACTGCTGAAAGTCGAAGTAATGCAATACTGGTTTTCAGTGGTCTGTTCACATTCGAAGCCGAGGCTTTTTACAGGCTATCCACTCAACACTGGTCAGCTCTTCATTTTCGTGTCCCCACAATCCAGATTTCAGAAATCATTGCAATCTCCACTACAGAATGTTCCATTCATTCACTGCGAGTCTGGAGTTTATCTGATTCTCCACTCCCGCCTGGTTAACATTACACCACTTGTGAATGTCCAAGTAAGCCAATGCTGGTTTTCAGAGGCCTGTTCATACTCGCAGCCGTGCTGTTTAATTGACAATTCACTCCACCCTGTTCAGCTCTTCATTGTCCCACCACACTACCAGCCTTCAGAAATCTTTGTTATCTCCACTACAGAATGTTCCATTCATTCACTGCGAATCTGGAATTCATCTGACTCTCAACTCCACGCAGGTTTTCATTACACCACTGTTGAATGTCCAAGTAACCCAATGCTGGTTTTCAGCGGCCTGTTCATACTCGCAGCCCTGCTGTTTACTTGGCTATCGATTCAAGCCTGGTCAGCTCTTCATTTTCCTGTCCACACAACACAGGCTTCAGAAATCATTGGAATCTCCTCTACAGAATGTTCCATTCATTCACTGCGAATGTGGAATTCAACTGACTCTCCACTCCATGCAGGTTTTCCTTACACCACTGATGAATGTCCAAGTAACCCAATGCTGGTTTTCAGCTGCATGTTCACACTCGCAGCCATGCTATACAATTGGCTTTCCACTAAATCCTGATTAGTTCTTGATTTTCCTTCCACACGACCCAGCCTTCAGAAATCATTGGAATCTCCACTAGAGAATGTTCCATTCATTCACTGCGAATCTGGAATTCCTCTGAACCTCCACTCCCGGCAGGTTTTCGTTACACCACTGTTGAATGTCCAAGTAACCCAATGTTTTAAGTGTTTTCTTCACAAGCGCAGTGGTGCTGTTCAATTGGCTATCCACTCAACCCTGGCCAGCTCTACATTTTCCTGTCCACACCACAGAGACTGGAGAAATCATTGTTATCTCCACTACAGAATGTTCCATTCATTCACAGCGAATCTGGAATTCATCTGAATCTCCACTCCGGGCAGGTTTTCGTGACACCACTGGTAAATATCCAAGTAAGCCAATGCTGGTTTTAAGTGGCCTGCTCATACTCTCAGCCGTGCTGTTCAATTTGCTATCCACTCAACCCTCTTCAGCTCCATTTTCCTGTCCACATAACCCAAACTTCAGAAACAATTGGTATCTCCTCCACAGAATGTTCCATTCATTGACTGCAAATCTGAAATTCATCTGATTCTCAACTCCCGTCAGGTTTTCGTTACACCACTTGTGAATGTCCAATTAAGCCAAAGCTGGTTTTCAGTGGCCTGTTCTTACTACGAGACGTGCTGTTCATTTGGCTATCCATTCCACCCTGTTCAGCTCTACATTTTCGTGTCCACAAAACCCAGCCTTCAGAAATCATTGGAATCACCACTAGAGAATGTTCCATGCATTCACTGCGAATCTGGAATTCATCTGAATCTCCACTCCCGGCAGGTTTTCATTGCACCACTGCTGAATGTTCAAGTAACGCAATGATGGTTTTCAGCGGTCTATTCACACTCGAACCCGTGCTGTTCACGGTCTAGCGACTCAACACTGGTGAGTTCTTCTTTTTCCAGTTCAGACAATACAAACCTCAGAAACCATTGCAATCTACACTACAGAATGTTTCATTCATTCACGCGAATCTTGAATTCATCTTGTTCTCCACTCACAGCAGGTTTTCGTTTCACCACTGGTGAATGTCCAAGCAACCCAAGGCTGGTTTCAGCTGCGTGTTAACACTCGCAGCCGTGCTGTTCAATTGGCTATCCAGTGAACGCTGGTTAGCTCTTGATTTTCCTTCCACACACCGAGCCTTCAGAAATCATTCTTATCTCCACTTCAGAATGTTCCATTCGTTCCCTGCGAATCTGGAATTCCTCTGACTCTCCACACCAGGCAGATTTTCCTAACAACACTGGTGAATGACCAGGTAATCCAATGCTGGTTTTCAGCGGCTGTTCACACTCACAGCCTTGCTGTTCAATTGGCAATCCAGTCAAACCTAGTCAGCTCTTCATTTTCCTGTCCACAAAACCCAGCGTTCAGAAATCATTGGAATCTCTACTACAGAAATTTCCATTCATTCACTGTGAATCTGGATATAATCTGAATCTGCATTCCAGGAAGGCTTTCGTTACACCACTGATGAATGTCCAAGTAATGCAATGCTGCTTCTTAGTGGTCTGTTCACACTCGAAACCGTGCTGTTCATTGGCTATCCACTCAATATCGGTCAGCTCTTCAATATCCTGTCCAGACTATCCAGATTTCTAAATGTTGGCAATCACCACTACAGAATGTTCCATTCAATCACGCGAATCTGGAATTCATCAGAGTCTCCACTCCTGGAAGGTTTTCGTGACACCACTGGTAAATGTCCAAGGAAGACAATGCTGGTTTTAAGCCGCCTGCTAACACACTCAGCCGTGCTGTTCATTTGGCTATCCACCCAACCCTATTCAGCTTTACATTTTCCTGTCCACAAAACCCAGCCTTCAGAAATCATTGGAATCACCACTAGAGAATGTTCCATTCATTCACTGCGAATCTGGAATTCATCTGAACCTCCACTCCTGGCAGGTTTTCGTTACGCCACTGGTGAATGTCCAAGTAAGCCAATGCTGGTTTTCAGTGGCCTGTTCAACTCGCAGAAGTGCTGTTCAATGGGCTATCCACTCTATATTGGTCAGCTCTTCATTTTCCTCTCCACACAAACCAGCCTTCAGAAATCATTGGGATCTCCACTACAGACTGTTCCATTCATTCACTGCGATTCTGCAATTCATCTGACTCTCCACTCCAGGCAGGTTTTCATTACAGCACTGGTGAATGACCAAGTAATCCAATGCTGGTTTTCAGCCGCCTTTTCACACTCGCAGTGTGCTGTTCAATTGTCTATCCACTCAAACCTGGTCAGCCTTTCATTTTCTTTTCCACAATATCAGACTTCAGAAATCATTGGAATCGCCAGTACAGAATGTTCCATTCATTCACTGCCAATCTGGAATTCATCTGAATCTGCACTCCAGGTAGGCTTTCATTACACCACTTATGAATGTCCAAGTAACACAATGCTGGTTTTCAGCGGTCTGTTCACACTCTAAGCCCTGCTTTTTACTGGGTATCCACACAACTGTGGTCAGCTCTTCATTTTCATGTCCAAACAATCCAGACTTGAGAAATCATTGCAATCTCCAGTACAGAATGTTCCATTCATTCACTGCGAATCTGGAATTCAACTGAATCTCCACTACCTGCAGATTTATCTTACACCACTTGTGAATGTCCAAGTAAAACAATGCTGGTTTTCAGAGGCCTGTTCATGTTCGCAGTCGTGCTGTTCAATTGGCTATCCACTCAACCTGTTTTGCTCCTCATTTTCCTGTGCACACAACCCAGCCTTCAGAAATCATTGTAATCTCCACTACAGGATGTTCCATTCATTCACTGGGAATCTGGAATTCATCTGAATCTGCACTCCACGCAGGCTTTCGTTACACCACTGCTGAAAGTCGAAGTAATGCAATACTGGTTTTCAGTGGTCTGTTCACATTCGAAGCCGAGGCTTTTTACAGGCTATCCACTCAACACTGGTCAGCTCTTCATTTTCGTGTCCCCACAATCCAGATTTCAGAAATCATTGCAATCTCCACTACAGAATGTTCCATTCATTCACTGCGAGTCTGGAGTTTATCTGATTCTCCACTCCCGCCTGGTTAACATTACACCACTTGTGAATGTCCAAGTAAGCCAATGCTGGTTTTCAGAGGCCTGTTCATACTCGCAGCCGTGCTGTTTAATTGACAATTCACTCCACCCTGTTCAGCTCTTCATTGTCCCACCACACTACCAGCCTTCAGAAATCTTTGTTATCTCCACTACAGAATGTTCCATTCATTCCCTGCGAATCTGGAATTCATCTGACTCTCAACTCCACGCAGGTTTTCATTACACCACTGTTGAATGTCCAAGTAACCCAATGCTGGTTTTCAGCGGCCTGTTCATACTCGCAGCCCTGCTGTTTACTTGGCTATCGATTCAAGCCTGGTCAGCTCTTCATTTTCCTGTCCACACAACACAGGCTTCAGAAATCATTGGAATCTCCTCTACAGAATGTTCCATTCATTCACTGCGAATGTGGAATTCAACTGACTCTCCACTCCATGCAGGTTTTCCTTACACCACTGATGAATGTCCAAGTAACCCAATGCTGGTTTTCAGCTGCATGTTCACACTCGCAGCCATGCTATACAATTGGCTTTCCACTAAATCCTGATTAGTTCTTGATTTTCCTTCCACACGACCCAGCCTTCAGAAATCATTGGAATCTCCACTAGAGAATGTTCCATTCATTCACTGCGAATCTGGAATTCCTCTGAACCTCCACTCCCGGCAGGTTTTCGTTACACCACTGTTGAATGTCCAAGTAACCCAATGTTTTAAGTGTTTTCTTCACAAGCGCAGTGGTGCTGTTCAATTGGCTATCCACTCAACCCTGGCCAGCTCTACATTTTCCTGTCCACACCACAGAGACTGGAGAAATCATTGTTATCTCCACTACAGAATGTTCCATTCATTCACAGCGAATCTGGAATTCATCTGAATCTCCACTCCGGGCAGGTTTTCGTGACACCACTGGTAAATATCCAAGTAAGCCAATGCTGGTTTTAAGTGGCCTGCTCATACTCTCAGCCGTGCTGTTCAATTTGCTATCCACTCAACCCTCTTCAGCTCCATTTTCCTGTCCACATAACCCAAACTTCAGAAACAATTGGTATCTCCTCCACAGAATGTTCCATTCATTGACTGCAAATCTGAAATTCATCTGATTCTCAACTCCCGTCAGGTTTTCGTTACACCACTTGTGAATGTCCAATTAAGCCAAAGCTGGTTTTCAGTGGCCTGTTCTTACTACGAGACGTGCTGTTCATTTGGCTATCCATTCCACCCTGTTCAGCTCTACATTTTCGTGTCCACAAAACCCAGCCTTCAGAAATCATTGGAATCACCACTAGAGAATGTTCCATGCATTCACTGCGAATCTGGAATTCATCTGAATCTCCACTCCCGGCAGGTTTTCATTGCACCACTGCTGAATGTTCAAGTAACGCAATGATGGTTTTCAGCGGTCTATTCACACTCGAACCCGTGCTGTTCACGGTCTAGCGACTCAACACTGGTGAGTTCTTCTTTTTCCAGTTCAGACAATACAAACCTCAGAAACCATTGCAATCTACACTACAGAATGTTTCATTCATTCACGCGAATCTTGAATTCATCTTGTTCTCCACTCACAGCAGGTTTTCGTTTCACCACTGGTGAATGTCCAAGCAACCCAAGGCTGGTTTCAGCTGCGTGTTAACACTCGCAGCCGTGCTGTTCAATTGGCTATCCAGTGAACGCTGGTTAGCTCTTGATTTTCCTTCCACACACCGAGCCTTCAGAAATCATTCTTATCTCCACTTCAGAATGTTCCATTCGTTCCCTGCGAATCTGGAATTCCTCTGACTCTCCACACCAGGCAGATTTTCCTAACAACACTGGTGAATGACCAGGTAATCCAATGCTGGTTTTCAGCGGCTGTTCACACTCACAGCCTTGCTGTTCAATTGGCAATCCAGTCAAACCTAGTCAGCTCTTCATTTTCCTGTCCACAAAACCCAGCGTTCAGAAATCATTGGAATCTCTACTACAGAAATTTCCATTCATTCACTGTGAATCTGGATATAATCTGAATCTGCATTCCAGGAAGGCTTTCGTTACACCACTGATGAATGTCCAAGTAATGCAATGCTGCTTCTTAGTGGTCTGTTCACACTCGAAACCGTGCTGTTCATTGGCTATCCACTCAATATCGGTCAGCTCTTCAATATCCTGTCCAGACTATCCAGATTTCTAAATGTTGGCAATCACCACTACAGAATGTTCCATTCAATCACGCGAATCTGGAATTCATCAGAGTCTCCACTCCTGGAAGGTTTTCGTGACACCACTGGTAAATGTCCAAGGAAGACAATGCTGGTTTTAAGCCGCCTGCTAACACACTCAGCCGTGCTGTTCATTTGGCTATCCACCCAACCCTATTCAGCTTTACATTTTCCTGTCCACAAAACCCAGCCTTCAGAAATCATTGGAATCACCACTAGAGAATGTTCCATTCATTCACTGCGAATCTGGAATTCATCTGAACCTCCACTCCTGGCAGGTTTTCGTTACGCCACTGGTGAATGTCCAAGTAAGCCAATGCTGGTTTTCAGTGGCCTGTTCAACTCGCAGAAGTGCTGTTCAATGGGCTATCCACTCTATATTGGTCAGCTCTTCATTTTCCTCTCCACACAAACCAGCCTTCAGAAATCATTGGGATCTCCACTACAGACTGTTCCATTCATTCACTGCGATTCTGCAATTCATCTGACTCTCCACTCCAGGCAGGTTTTCATTACAGCACTGGTGAATGACCAAGTAATCCAATGCTGGTTTTCAGCCGCCTTTTCACACTCGCAGTGTGCTGTTCAATTGTCTATCCACTCAAACCTGGTCAGCCTTTCATTTTCTTTTCCACAATATCAGACTTCAGAAATCATTGGAATCGCCAGTACAGAATGTTCCATTCATTCACTGTCAATCTGGAATTCATCTGAATCTGCACTCCAGGTAGGCTTTCATTACACCACTTATGAATGTCCAAGTAACACAATGCTGGTTTTCAGCGGTCTGTTCACACTCTAAGCCCTGCTTTTTACTGGGTATCCACACAACTGTGGTCAGCTCTTCATTTTCATGTCCAAACAATCCAGACTTGAGAAATCATTGCAATCTCCAGTACAGAATGTTCCATTCATTCACTGCGAATCTGGAATTCAACTGAATCTCCACTACCTGCAGATTTATCTTACACCACTTGTGAATGTCCAAGTAAAACAATGCTGGTTTTCAGAGGCCTGTTCATATTCGCAGTCGTGCTGTTCAAATGGCTATCCACTTAACCTGTTTTGCTCCTCATTTTCCTGTGCACACAACCCAGCCTTCAGAAATCATTGTAATCTCCACTACAGGATGTTCCATTCATTCACTGGGAATCTGGAATTCATCTGAATCTGCACTCCACGCAGGCTTTCGTTACACCACTGCTGAAAGTCGAAGTAATGCAATACTGGTTTTCAGTGGTCTGTTCACATTCGAAGCCGAGGCTTTTTACAGGCTATCCACTCAACACTGGTCAGCTCTTCATTTTCGTGTCCCCACAATCCAGATTTCAGAAATCATTGCAATCTCCACTACAGAATGTTCCATTCATTCACTGCGAGTCTGGAGTTTATCTGATTCTCCACTCCCGCCTGGTTAACATTACACCACTTGTGAATGTCCAAGTAAGCCAATGCTGGTTTTCAGAGGCCTGTTCATACTCGCAGCCGTGCTGTTTAATTGACAATTCACTCCACCCTGTTCAGCTCTTCATTGTCCCACCACACTACCAGCCTTCAGAAATCTTTGTTATCTCCACTACAGAATGTTCCATTCATTCACTGCGAATCTGGAATTCATCTGACTCTCAACTCCACGCAGGTTTTCATTACACCACTGTTGAATGTCCAAGTAACCCAATGCTGGTTTTCAGCGGCCTGTTCATATTCGCAGCCCTGCTGTTTACTTGGCTATCGATTCAAGCCTGGTCAGCTCTTCATTTTCCTGTCCACACAACACAGGCTTCAGAAATCATTGGAATCTCCTCTACAGAATGTTCCATTCATTCACTGCGAATGTGGAATTCAACTGACTCTCCACTCCATGCAGGTTTTCCTTACACCACTGATGAATGTCCAAGTAACCCAATGCTGGTTTTCAGCTGCATGTTCACACTCGCAGCCATGCTATACAGTTGGCTTTCCACTAAATCCTGATTAGTTCTTGATTTTCCTTCCACACGACCCAGCCTTCAGAAGTCATTGGAATCTCCACTAGAGAATGTTCCATTCATTCACTGCGAATCTGGAATTCCTCTGAACCTCCACTCCCGGCAGGTTTTCGTTACACCACTGTTGAATGTCCAAGTAACCCAATGTTTTAAGTGTTTTCTTCACAAGCGCAGTGGTGCTGTTCAATTGGCTATCCACTCAACCCTGGCCAGCTCTACATTTTCCTGTCCACACCACAGAGACTGGAGAAATCATTGTTATCTCCACTACAGAATGTTCCATTCATTCACAGCGAATCTGGAATTCATCTGAATCTCCACTCCCGGCAGGTTTTCGTGACACCACTGGTAAATATCCAAGTAAGCCAATGCTGGTTTTAAGTGGCCTGCTCATACTCTCAGCCGTGCTGTTCAATTTGCTATCCACTCAACCCTCTTCAGCTCCATTTTCCTGTCCACATAACCCAAACTTCAGAAACAATTGGTATCTCCTCCACAGAATGTTCCATTCATTGACTGCAAATCTGAAATTCATCTAATTCTCAACTCCCGTCAGGTTTTCGTTACACCACTTGTGAATGTCCAATTAAGCCAAAGCTGGTTTTCAGTGGCCTGTTCTTACTACGAGACGTGCTGTTCATTTGGCTATCCATTCCACCCTGTTCAGCTCTACATTTTCGTGTCCACAAAACCCAGCCTTCAGAAATCATTGGAATCACCACTAGAGAATGTTCCATTCATTCACTGCGAATCTGGAATTCATCTGAATCTCCACTCCCGGCAGGTTTTCATTGCACCACTGCTGAATGTTCAAGTAACGCAATGATGGTTTTCAGCGGTCTATTCACACTCGAACCCGTGCTGTTCACGGTCTAGCGACTCAACACTGG
The DNA here is from genome assembly GCF_029834395.1 of Sorex fumeus. Classification (NCBI taxonomy): domain Eukaryota; kingdom Metazoa; phylum Chordata; class Mammalia; order Eulipotyphla; family Soricidae; genus Sorex; species Sorex fumeus. The sequence continues at coordinate 2,481,908 of NW_026606173.1, forward strand.
TGAGTTCTTCTTTTTCCAGTTCAGACATTACAAACCTCAGAAACCATTGCACGCGAATCTTGAATTCATCTTGTTCTCCACTCCCAGCAGGTTTTCGTTTCACCACTGGTGAATGTCCAAGCAACCCAAGGCTGGTTTCAGCTGCGTGTTAACACTCGCAGCCGTGCTGTTCAATTGGCTATCCAGTGAACGCTGGTTAGCTCTTGATTTTCCTTCCACACACCGAGCCTTCAGAAATCATTCTTATCTCCACTTCAGAATGTTCCATTCGTTCCCTGCGAATCTGGAATTCCTCTGACTCTCCACACCAGGCAGATTTTCCTAACAACACTGGTGAATGACCAGGTAATCCAATGCTGGTTTTCAGCGGCTGTTCACACTCACAGCCTTGCTGTTCAATTGGCAATCCAGTCAAACCTAGTCAGCTCTTCATTTTCCTGTCCACACAACCCAGCTTTCAGAAATCATTGGAATCTCTACTACAGAAATTTCCATTCATTCACTGTGAATCTGGAAATAATCTGAATCTGCATTCCAGGAAGGCTTTCGTTACACCACTGATGAATGTCCAAGTAATGCAATGCTGCTTCTTAGTGGTCTGTTCACACTCGAAACCGTGCTGTTCACTGGCTATCCACTCAACATTGGTCAGCTCTTCAATATCCTGTCCAGACTATCCAGATTTCTAAATCTTGGCAATCTCCACTACAGAATGTTCCATTCAATCACGCGAATCTGGAATTCATCAGAGTCTCCACTCCCGGCAGGTTTTCGTGACACCACTGGTATATGTCCAAGGAAGCCAATGCTGGTTTTAAGCCGCCTGCTTATACTCTCAGCCGTGCTGTTCAATTTGCTATCCACCCAACCCTATTCAGCTCTACATTTTCCTGTCCTCATAACCCAACCTTCAGAAATAATTGGTATCTCCTCCACAGAATGTTCCGTTCATTCACTGCGAATCTTAAATTCATCTGACTCTCAACTCCCGGCGGGTTATCGTTACACCACTTGTGAATGTCCAAGTAAGCCAATGCTGGTTTTCAGTGGCCTGTTCATACTAAGAGACGTGCTGTTCATTTGGCTATCCACTCCACCCTGTTCAGCTCTACATTTTCGTGTCCACAAAACCCAGCCTTCAGAAATCATTGGAATCACCACTAGAGAATGTTCCATTCATTCACTGCGAATCTGGAATTCATCTGAACCTCCACTCCCGGCAGGTTTTCGTTACGCCACTGGTGAATGTCCAAGTAACTCAATACTGGTTTTCAGAGGCATGTTCAACTCGCAGAAGTGCTGTTCAATGGGCTATCCACTCAATATTGGTCAGCTCTTCATTTTCCTCTCCACACAAACCAGCCTTCAGAAATCATTGGGATCTCCACTACAGACTGTTCCATTCATTCACTGCGATTCTGCAATTCATCTGACTCTCCGCTCCAGGCAGGTTTTCATTACAGCACTGGTGAATGACCAAGTAATCCAATGCTGGTTTTCAGCCGCCTTTTCACACTCGCAGTGTGCTGTTCAATTGTCTATCCACTCAAACCTGGTCAGCCTTTCATTTTCTTTTCCACAATATCAGACTTCAGAAATCATTGGAATCGCCAGTACAGAATGTTCCATTCATTCACTGTCAATCTGGAATTCATCTGAATCTGCACTCCAGGTAGGCTTTCATTACACCACTTATGAATGTCCAAGTAACACAATGCTGGTTTTCAGCGGTCTGTTCACACTCTAAGCCCTGCTTTTTACTGGGTATCCACACAACTGTGGTCAGCTCTTCATTTTCATGTCCAAACAATCCAGACTTGAGAAATCATTGCAATCTCCAGTACAGAATGTTCCATTCATTCACTGCGAATCTGGAATTCAACTGAATCTCCACTACCTGCAGATTTATCTTACACCACTTGTGAATGTCCAAGTAAAACAATGCTGGTTTTCAGAGGCCTGTTCATGTTCGCAGTCGTGCTGTTCAATTGGCTATCCACTCAACCTGTTTTGCTCCTCATTTTCCTGTGCACACAACCCAGCCTTCAGAAATCATTGTAATCTCCACTACAGGATGTTCCATTCATTCACTGGGAATCTGGAATTCATCTGAATCTGCACTCCACGCAGGCTTTCGTTACACCACTGCTGAAAGTCGAAGTAATGCAATACTGGTTTTCAGTGGTCTGTTCACATTCGAAGCCGAGGCTTTTTACAGGCTATCCACTCAACACTGGTCAGCTCTTCATTTTCGTGTCCCCACAATCCAGATTTCAGAAATCATTGCAATCTCCACTACAGAATGTTCCATTCATTCACTGCGAGTCTGGAGTTTATCTGATTCTCCACTCCCGCCTGGTTAACATTACACCACTTGTGAATGTCCAAGTAAGCCAATGCTGGTTTTCAGAGGCCTGTTCATACTCGCAGCCGTGCTGTTTAATTGACAATTCACTCCACCCTGTTCAGCTCTTCATTGTCCCACCACACTACCAGCCTTCAGAAATCTTTGTTATCTCCACTACAGAATGTTCCATTCATTCACTGCGAATCTGGAATTCATCTGACTCTCAACTCCACGCAGGTTTTCATTACACCACTGTTGAATGTCCAAGTAACCCAATGCTGGTTTTCAGCGGCCTGTTCATATTCGCAGCCCTGCTGTTTACGTGGCTATCGATTCAAGCCTGGTCAGCTCTTCATTTTCCTGTCCACACAACACAGGCTTCAGAAATCATTGGAATCTCCTCTACAGAATGTTCCATTCATTCACTGCGAATGTGGAATTCAACTGACTCTCCACTCCATGCAGGTTTTCCTTACACCACTGATGAATGTCCAAGTAACCCAATGCTGGTTTTCAGCTGCATGTTCACACTCGCAGCCATGCTATACAATTGGCTTTCCACTAAATCCTGATTAGTTCTTGATTTTCCTTCCACACGACCCAGCCTTCAGAAATCATTGGAATCTCCACTAGAGAATGTTCCATTCATTCACTGCGAATCTGGAATTCCTCTGAACCTCCACTCCCGGCAGGTTTTCGTTACACCACTGTTGAATGTCCAAGTAACCCAATGTTTTAAGTGTTTTCTTCACAAGCGCAGTGGTGCTGTTCAATTGGCTATCCACTCAACCCTGGCCAGCTCTACATTTTCCTGTCCACACCACAGAGACTGGAGAAATCATTGTTATCTCCACTACAGAATGTTCCATTCATTCACAGCGAATCTGGAATTCATCTGAATCTCCACTCCCGGCAGGTTTTCGTGACACCAGTGGTAAATATCCAAGTAAGCCAATGCTGGTTTTAAGTGGCCTGCTCATACTCTCAGCCGTGCTGTTCAATTTGCTATCCACTCAACCCTCTTCAGCTCCATTTTCCTGTCCACATAACCCAAACTTCAGAAACAATTGGTATCTCCTCCACAGAATGTTCCATTCATTGACTGCAAATCTGAAATTCATCTAATTCTCAACTCCCGTCAGGTTTTCGTTACACCACTTGTGAATGTCCAATTAAGCCAAAGCTGGTTTTCAGTGGCCTGTTCTTACTACGAGACGTGCTGTTCATTTGGCTATCCATTCCACCCTGTTCAGCTCTACATTTTCGTGTCCACAAAACCCAGCCTTCAGAAATCATTGGAATCACCACTAGAGAATGTTCCATGCATTCACTGCGAATCTGGAATTCATCTGAATCTCCACTCCCGGCAGGTTTTCAGTGCACCACTGCTGAATGTTCAAGTAACGCAATGATGGTTTTCAGCGGTCTATTCACACTCGAACCCGTGCTGTTCACGGTCTAGCGACTCAACACTGGTGAGTTCTTCTTTTTCCAGTTCAAACAATACAAACCTCAGAAACCATTGCAATCTACACTACAGAATGTTTCATTCATTCACGCGAATCTTGAATTCATCTTGTTCTCCACTCCCAGCAGGTTTTCGTTTCACCACTGGTGAATGTCCAAGCAACCCAAGGCTGGTTTCAGCTGCGTGTTAACACTCGCAGCCGTGCTGTTCAATTGGCTATCCAGTGATCGCTGGTTAGCTCTTGATTTTCCTTCCACACACCGAGCCTTCAGAAATCATTCTTATTTCCACTTCAGAATGTTCCATTCGTTCCCTGCGAATCTGGAATTCCTCTGACTCTCCACACCAGGCAGATTTTCCTAACAACACTGGTGAATGACCAGGTAATCCAATGCTGGTTTTCAGCGGCTGTTCACACTCACAGCCTTGCTGTTCAATTGGCAATCCAGTCAAACCTAGTCAGCTCTTCATTTTCCTGTCCACACAACCCAGCGTTCAGAAATCATTGGAATCTCTACTACAGAAATTTCCATTCATTCACTGTGAATCTGGAAATAATCTGAATCTGCATTCCAGGAAGGCTTTCGTTACACCACTGATGAATGTCCAAGTAATGCAATGCTGCTTCTTACTGGTCTGTTCACACTCGAAACCGTGCTGTTCATTGGCTATCCACTCAATATCGGTCAGCTCTTCAATATCCTGTCCAGACTATCCAGATTTCTAAATGTTGGCAATCACCACTACAGAATGTTCCATTCAATCACGCGAATCTGGAATTCATCAGAGTCTCCACTCCTGGAAGGTTTTCGTGACACCACTGGTAAATGTCCAAGGAAGACAATGCTGGTTTTAAGCCGCCTGCTAACACACTCAGCCGTGCTGTTCAATTTGCTATCCACCCAACCCTATTCAGCTCTACATTTTCCTGTCCTCATAACCCAACCTTCAGAAATAATTGGTATCTCCTCCACAGAATGTTCCGTTCATTCACTGCGAATCTTAAATTCATCTGACTCTCAACTCCCGGCGGGTTATCGTTACACCACTTGTGAATGTCCAAGTAAGCCAATGCTGGTTTTCAGTGGCCTGTTCATACTAAGAGACGTGCTGTTCATTTGGCTATCCACTCCACCCTGTTCAGCTCTACATTTTCGTGTCCACAAAACCCAGCCTTCAGAAATCATTGGAATCACCACTAGAGAATGTTCCATTCATTCACTGCGAATCTGGAATTCATCTGAACCTCCACTCCCGGCAGGTTTTCGTTACGCCACTGGTGAATGTCCAAGTAACTCAATACTGGTTTTCAGAGGCATGTTCAACTCGCAGAAGTGCTGTTCAATGGGCTATCCACTCAATATTGGTCAGCTCTTCATTTTCCTCTCCACACAAACCAGCCTTCAGAAATCATTGGGATCTCCACGACAGACTGTTCCATTCATTCACTGCGATTCTGCAATTCATCTGACTCTCCGCTCCAGGCAGGTTTTCATTACAGCACTGGTGAATGACCAAGTAATCCAATGCTGGTTTTCAGCCGCCTTTTCACACTCGCAGTGTGCTGTTCAATTGTCTATCCACTCAAACCTGGTCAGCCTTTCATTTTCTTTTCCACAATATCAGACTTCAGAAATCATTGGAATCGCCAGTACAGAATGTTCCATTCATTCACTGCCAATCTGGAATTCATCTGAATCTGCACTCCAGGTAGGCTTTCATTACACCACTTATGAATGTCCAAGTAACACAATGCTGGTTTTCAGCGGTCTGTTCACACTCTAAGCCCTGCTTTTTACTGGGTATCCACACAACTGTGGTCAGCTCTTCATTTTCATGTCCAAACAATCCAGACTTGAGAAATCATTGCAATCTCCAGTACAGAATGTTCCATTCATTCACTGCGAATCTGGAATTCAACTGAATCTCCACTACCTGCAGATTTATCTTACACCACTTGTGAATGTCCAAGTAAAACAATGCTGGTTTTCAGAGGCCTGTTCATGTTCGCAGTCGTGCTGTTCAATTGGCTATCCACTCAACCTGTTTTGCTCCTCATTTTCCTGTGCACACAACCCAGCCTTCAGAAATCATTGTAATCTCCACTACAGGATGTTCCATTCATTCACTGGGAATCTGGAATTCATCTGAATCTGCACTCCACGCAGGCTTTCGTTACACCACTGCTGAAAGTCGAAGTAATGCAATACTGGTTTTCAGTGGTCTGTTCACATTCGAAGCCGAGGCTTTTTACAGGCTATCCACTCAACACTGGTCAGCTCTTCATTTTCGTGTCCCCACAATCCAGATTTCAGAAATCATTGCAATCTCCACTACAGAATGTTCCATTCATTCACTGCGAGTCTGGAGTTTATCTGATTCTCCACTCCCGCCTGGTTAACATTACACCACTTGTGAATGTCCAAGTAAGCCAATGCTGGTTTTCAGAGGCCTGTTCATACTCGCAGCCGTGCTGTTTAATTGACAATTCACTCCACCCTGTTCAGCTCTTCATTGTCCCACCACACTACCAGCCTTCAGAAATCTTTGTTATCTCCACTACAGAATGTTCCATTCATTCACTGCGAATCTGGAATTCATCTGACTCTCAACTCCACGCAGGTTTTCATTACACCACTGTTGAATGTCCAAGTAACCCAATGCTGGTTTTCAGCGGCCTGTTCATATTCGCAGCCCTGCTGTTTACTTGGCTATCGATTCAAGCCTGGTCAGCTCTTCATTTTCCTGTCCACACAACACAGGCTTCAGAAATCATTGGAATCTCCTCTACAGAATGTTCCATTCATTCACTGCGAATGTGGAATTCAACTGACTCTCCACTCCATGCAGGTTTTCCTTACACCACTGATGAATGTCCAAGTAACCCAATGCTGGTTTTCAGCTGCATGTTCACACTCGCAGCCATGCTATACAATTGGCTTTCCACTAAATCCTGATTAGTTCTTGATTTTCCTTCCACACGACCCAGCCTTCAGAAATCATTGGAATCTCCACTAGAGAATGTTCCATTCATTCACTGCGAATCTGGAATTCCTCTGAACCTCCACTCCCGGCAGGTTTTCGTTACACCACTGTTGAATGTCCAAGTAACCCAATGTTTTAAGTGTTTTCTTCACAAGCGCAGTGGTGCTGTTCAATTGGCTATCCACTCAACCCTGGCCAGCTCTACATTTTCCTGTCCACACCACAGAGACTGGAGAAATCATTGTTATCTCCACTACAGAATGTTCCATTCATTCACAGCGAATCTGGAATTCATCTGAATCTCCACTCCCGGCAGGTTTTCGTGACACCACTGGTAAATATCCAAGTAAGCCAATGCTGGTTTTAAGTGGCCTGCTCATACTCTCAGCCGTGCTGTTCAATTTGCTATCCACTCAACCCTCTTCAGCTCCATTTTCCTGTCCACATAACCCAAACTTCAGAAACAATTGGTATCTCCTCCACAGAATGTTCCATTCATTGACTGCAAACCTGAAATTCATCTAATTCTCAACTCCCGTCAGGTTTTCGTTACACCACTTGTGAATGTCCAATTAAGCCAAAGCTGGTTTTCAGTGGCCTGTTCTTACTACGAGACGTGCTGTTCATTTGGCTATCCATTCCACCCTGTTCAGCTCTACATTTTCGTGTCCACAAAACCCAGCCTTCAGAAATCATTGGAATCACCACTAGAGAATGTTCCATGCATTCACTGCGAATCTGGAATTCATCTGAATCTCCACTCCCGGCAGGTTTTCATTGCACCACTGCTGAATGTTCAAGTAACGCAATGATGGTTTTCAGCGGTCTATTCACACTCGAACCCGTGCTGTTCACGGTCTAGCGACTCAACACTGGTGAGTTCTTCTTTTTCCAGTTCAGACAATACAAACCTCAGAAACCATTGCAATCTACACTACAGAATGTTTCATTCATTCACGCGAATCTTGAATTCATCTTGTTCTCCACTCCCAGCAGGTTTTCGTTTCACCACTGGTAAATGTCCAAGCAACCCAAGGCTGGTTTCAGCTGCGTGTTAACACTCGCAGCCGTGCTGTTCAATTGGCTATCCAGTGAACGCTGGTTAGCTCTTGATTTTCCTTCCACACACCGAGCCTTCAGAAATCATTCTTATCTCCACTTCAGAATGTTCCATTCGTTCCCTGCAAATCTGGAATTCCTCTGACTCTCCACACCAGGCAGATTTTCCTAACAACACTGGTGAATGACCAGGTAATCCAATGCTGGTTTTCAGCGGCTGTTCACACTCACAGCCTTGCTGTTCAATTGGCAATCCAGACAAACCTAGTCAGCTCTTCATTTTCCTGTCCACACAACCCAGCGTTCAGAAATCATTGGAATCTCTACTACAGAAATTTCCATTCATTCACTGTGAATCTGGAAATAATCTGAATCTGCATTCCAGGAAGGCTTTCGTTACACCACTGATGAATGTCCAAGTAATGCAATGCTGCTTCTTAGTGGTCTGTTCACACTCGAAACCGTGCTGTTCATTGGCTATCCACTCAATATCGGTCAGCTCTTCAATATTCTGTCCAGACTATCCAGATTTCTAAATGTTGGCAATCACCACTACAGAATGTTACATTCAATCACGCGAATCTGGAATTCATCAGAGTCTCCACTCCTGGAAGGTTTTCGTGACACCACTGGTAAATGTCCAAGGAAGACAATGCTGGTTTTAAGCCGCCTGCTAACACACTCAGCCGTGCTGTTCATTTGGCTATCCACCCAACCCTATTCAGCTCTACATTTTCCTGTCCACAAAACCCAGCCTTCAGAAATCATTGGAATCACCACTAGAGAATGTTCCATTCATTCACTGCGAATCTGGAATTCATCTGAACCTCCACTCCTGGCAGGTTTTCGTTACGCCACTGGTGAATGTCCAAGTAAGCCAATGCTGGTTTTCAGTGGCCTGTTCAACTCGCAGAAGTGCTGTTCAATGGGCTATCCACTCTATATTGGTCAGCTCTTCATTTTCCTCTCCACACAAACCAGCCTTCAGAAATCATTGGGATCTCCACTACAGACTGTTCCATTCATTCACTGCGATTCTGCAATTCATCTGACTCTCCACTCCAGGCAGGTTTTCATTACAGCACTGGTGAATGACCAAGTAATCCAATGCTGGTTTTCAGCCGCCTTTTCACACTCGCAGTGTGCTGTTCAATTGTCTATCCACTCAAACCTGGTCAGCCTTTCATTTTCTTTTCCACAATATCAGACTTCAGAAATCATTGGAATCGCCAGTACAGAATGTTCCATTCATTCACTGCCAATCTGGAATTCATCTGAATCTGCACTCCAGGTAGGCTTTCATTACACCACTTATGAATGTCCAAGTAACACAATGCTGGTTTTCAGCGGTCTGTTCACACTCTAAGCCCTGCTTTTTACTGGGTATCCACACAACTGTGGTCAGCTCTTCATTTTCATGTCCAAACAATCCAGACTTGAGAAATCATTGCAATCTCCAGTACAGAATGTTCCATTCATTCACTGCGAATCTGGAATTCAACTGAATCTCCACTACCTGCAGATTTATCTTACACCACTTGTGAATGTCCAAGTAAAACAATGCTGGTTTTCAGAGGCCTGTTCATATTCGCAGACGTGCTGTTCAAATGGCTATCCACTTAACCTGTTTTGCTCCTCATTTTCCTGTGCACACAACCCAGCCTTCAGAAATCATTGTAATCTCCACTACAGGATGTTCCATTCATTCACTGGGAATCTGGAATTCATCTGAATCTGCACTCCACGCAGGCTTTCGTTACACCACTGCTGAAAGTCGAAGTAATGCAATACTGGTTTTCAGTGGTCTGTTCACATTCGAAGCCGAGGCTTTTTACAGGCTATCCACTCAACACTGGTCAGCTCTTCATTTTCGTGTCCCCACAATCCAGATTTCAGAAATCATTGCAATCTCCACTACAGAATGTTCCATTCATTCACTACGAGTCTGGAGTTTATCTGATTCTCCACTCCCGCCTGGTTAACATTACACCACTTGTGAATGTCCAAGTAAGCCAATGCTGGTTTTCAGAGGCCTGTTCATACTCGCAGCCGTGCTGTTTAATTGACAATTCACTCCACCCTGTTCAGCTCTTCATTGTCCCACCACACTACCAGCCTTCAGAAATCTTTGTTATCTCCACTACAGAATGTTCCATTCATTCACTGCGAATCTGGAATTCATCTGACTCTCAACTCCACGCAGGTTTTCATTACACCACTGTTGAATGTCCAAGTAACCCAATGCTGGTTTTCAGCGGCCTTTTCATATTCGCAGCCCTGCTGTTTACTTGGCTATCGATTCAAGCCTGGTCAGCTCTTCATTTTCCTGTCCACACAACACAGGCTTCAGAAATCATTGGAATCTCCTCTACAGAATGTTCCATTCATTCACTGCGAATGTGGAATTCAACTGACTCTCCACTCCATGCAGGTTTTCCTTACACCACTGATGAATGTCCAAGTAACCCAATGCTGGTTTTCAGCTGCATGTTCACACTCGCAGCCATGCTATACAATTGGCTTTCCACTAAATCCTGATTAGTTCTTGATTTTCCTTCCACACGACCCAGCCTTCAGAAATCATTGGAATCTCCACTAGAGAATGTTCCATTCATTCACTGCGAATCTGGAATTCCTCTGAACCTCCACTCCCGGCAGGTTTTCGTTACACCACTGTTGAATGTCCAAGTAACCCAATGTTTTAAGTGTTTTCTTCACAAGCGCAGTGGTGCTGTTCAATTGGCTATCCACTCAACCCTGGCCAGCTCTACATTTTCCTGTCCACACCACAGAGACTGGAGAAATCATTGTTATCTCCACTACAGAATGTTCCATTCATTCACAGCGAATCTGGAATTCATCTGAATCTCCACTCCCGGCAGGTTTTCGTGACACCACTGGTAAATATCCAAGTAAGCCAATGCTGGTTTTAAGTGGCCTGCTCATACTCTCAGCCGTGCTGTTCAATTTGCTATCCACTCAACCCTCTTCAGCTCCATTTTCCTGTCCACATAACCCAAACTTCAGAAACAATTGGTATCTCCTCCACAGAATGTTCCATTCATTGACTGCAAATCTGAAATTCTTCTAATTCTCAACTCCCGTCAGGTTTTCGTTACACCACTTGTGAATGTCCAATTAAGCCAAAGCTGGTTTTCAGTGGCCTGTTCTTACTACGAGACGTGCTGTTCATTTGGCTATCCATTCCACCCTGTTCAGCTCTACATTTTCGTGTCCACAAAACCCAGCCTTCAGAAATCATTGGAATCACCACTAGAGAATGTTCCATTCATTCACTGCGAATCTGGAATTCATCTGAATCTCCACTCCCGGCAGGTTTTCATTGCACCACTGCTGAATGTTCAAGTAACGCAATGATGGTTTTCAGCGGTCTATTCACACTCGAACCCGTGCTGTTCACGGTCTAGCGACTCAACACTGGTGAGTTCTTCTTTTTCCAGTTCAGACAATACAAACCTCAGAAACCATTGCAATCTACACTACAGAATGTTTCATTCATTCACGCGAATCTTGAATTCATCTTGTTCTCCACTCCCAGCAGGTTTTCGTTTCACCACTGGTGAATGTCCAAGCAACCCAAGGCTGGTTTCAGCTGCGTGTTAACACTCGCAGCCGTGCTGTTCAATTGGCTATCCAGTGAACGCTGGTTAGCTCTTGATTTTCCTTCCACACACCGAGCCTTCAGAAATCATTCTTATCTCCACTTCAGAATGTTCCATTCGTTCCCTGCGAATCTGGAATTCCTCTGACTCTCCACACCAGGCAGATTTTCCTAACAACACTGGTGAATGACCAGGTAATCCAATGCTGGTTTTCAGCGGCTGTTCACACTCACAGCCTTGCTGTTCAATTGGCAATCCAGTCAAACCTAGTCAGCTCTTCATTTTCCTGTCCACACAACCCAGCGTTCAGAAATCATTGGAATCTCTACTACAGAAATTTCCATTCATTCACTGTGAATCTGGAAATAATCTGAATCTGCATTCCAGGAAGGCTTTCGTTACACCACTGATGAATGTCCAAGTAATGCAATGCTGCTTCTTAGTGGTCTGTTCACACTCGAAACCGTGCTGTTCACTGGCTATCCACTCAACATTGGTCAGCTCTTCAATATCCTGTCCAGACTATCCAGATTTCTAAATCTTGGCAATCTCCACTACAGAATGTTCCATTCAATCACGCGAATCTGGAATTCATCAGAGTCTCCACTCCCGGCAGGTTTTCGTGACACCACTGGTATATGTCCAAGGAAGCCAATGCTGGTTTTAAGCCGCCTGCTTATACTCTCAGCCGTGCTGTTCAATTTGCTATCCACCCAACCCTATTCAGCTCTACATTTTCCTGTCCTCATAACCCAACCTTCAGAAATAATTGGTATCTCCTCCACAGAATGTTCCGTTCATTAACTGCGAATCTTAAATTCATCTGACTCTCAACTCCCGGCGGGTTATCGTTACACCACTTGTGAATGTCCAAGTAAGCCAATGCTGGTTTTCAGTGGCCTGTTCATACTAAGAGACGTGCTGTTCATTTGGCTATCCACTCCACCCTGTTCAGCTCTACATTTTCGTGTCCACAAAACCCAGCCTTCAGAAATCATTGGAATCACCACTAGAGAATGTTCCATTCATTCACTGCGAATCTGGAATTCATCTGAACCTCCACTCCCGGAAGGTTTTCGTTACGCCACTGGTGAATGTCCAAGTAACTCAATACTGGTTTTCAGAGGCATGTTCAACTCGCAGAAGTGCTGTTCAATGGGCTATCCACTCAATATTGGTCAGCTCTTCATTTTCCTCTCCACACAAACCAGCCTTCAGAAATCATTGGGATCTCCACTACAGACTGTTCCATTCATTCACTGCGATTCTGCAATTCATCTGACTCTCCACTCCAGTCAGGTTTTCATTACAGCACTGGTGAATGACCAAGTAATCCAATGCTGGTTTTCAGCCGCCTTTTCACACTCGCAGTGTGCTGTTCAATTGTCTAGCCACTCAAACCTGGTCAGCCTTTCATTTTCTTTTCCACAATATCAGACTTCAGAAATCATTGGAATCGCCAGTACAGAATGTTCCATTCATTCACTGCCAATCTGGAATTCATCTGAATCTGCACTCCAGGTAGGCTTTCATTACACCACTTATGAATGTCCAAGTAACACAATGCTGGTTTTCAGCGGTCTGTTCACACTCTAAGCCCTGCTTTTTACTGGGTATCCACACAACTGTGGTCAGCTCTTCATTTTCATGTCCAAACAATCCAGACTTGAGAAATCATTGCAATCTCCAGTACAGAATGTTCCATTCATTCACTGCGAATCTGGAATTCAACTGAATCTCCACTACCTGCAGATTTATCTTACACCACTTGTGAATGTCCAAGTAAAACAATGCTGGTTTTCAGAGGCCTGTTCATGTTCGCAGTCGTGCTGTTCAATTGGCTATCCACTCAACCTGTTTTGCTCCTCATTTTCCTGTGCACACAACCCAGCCTTCAGAAATCATTGTAATCTCCACTACAGGATGTTCCATTCATTCACTGGGAATCTGGAATTCATCTGAATCTGCACTCCACGCAGGCTTTCGTTACACCACTGCTGAAAGTCGAAGTAATGCAATACTGGTTTTCAGTGGTCTGTTCACATTCGAAGCCGAGGCTTTTTACAGGCTATCCACTCAACACTGGTCAGCTCTTCATTTTCGTGTCCCCACAATCCAGATTTCAGAAATCATTGCAATCTCCACTACAGAATGTTCCATTCATTCACTGCGAGTCTGGAGTTTATCTGATTCTCCACTCCCGCCTGGTTAACATTACACCACTTGTGAATGTCCAAGTAAGCCAATGCTGGTTTTCAGAGGCCTGTTCATACTCGCAGCCGTGCTGTTTAATTGACAATTCACTCCACCCTGTTCAGCTCTTCATTGTCCCACCACACTACCAGCCTTCAGAAATCTTTGTTATCTCCACTACAGAATGTTCCATTCATTCACTGCGAATCTGGAATTCATCTGACTCTCAACTCCACGCAGGTTTTCATTACACCACTGTTGAATGTCCAAGTAACCCAATGCTGGTTTTCAGCGGCCTGTTCATATTCGCAGCCCTGCTGTTTACTTGGCTATCGATTCAAGCCTGGTCAGCTCTTCATTTTCCTGTCCACACAACACAGGCTTCAGAAATCATTGGAATCTCCTCTACAGAATGTTCCATTCATTCACTGCGAATGTGGAATTCAACTGACTCTCCACTCCATGCAGGTTTTCCTTACACCACTGATGAATGTCCAAGTAACCCAATGCTGGTTTTCAGCTGCATGTTCACACTCGCAGCCATGCTATACAATTGGCTTTCCACTAAATCCTGATTAGTTCTTGATTTTCCTTCCACACGACCCAGCCTTCAGAAATCATTGGAATCTCCACTAGAGAATGTTCCATTCATTCACTGCGAATCTGGAATTCCTCTGAACCTCCACTCCCGGCAGGTTTTCGTTACACCACTGTTGAATGTCCAAGTAACCCAATGTTTTAAGTGTTTTCTTCACAAGCGCAGTGGTGCTGTTCAATTGGCTATCCACTCAACCCTGGCCAGCTCTACATTTTCCTGTCCACACCACAGAGACTGGAGAAATCATTGTTATCTCCACTACAGAATGTTCCATTCATTCACAGCGAATCTGGAATTCATCTGAATCTCCACTCCCGGCAGGTTTTCGTGACACCACTGGTAAATATCCAAGTAAGCCAATGCTGGTTTTAAGTGGCCTGCTCATACTCTCAGCCGTGCTGTTCAATTTGCTATCCACTCAACCCTCTTCAGCTCCATTTTCCTGTCCACATAACCCAAACTTCAGAAACAATTGGTATCTCCTCCACAGAATGTTCCATTCATTGACTGCAAATCTGAAATTCATCTAATTCTCAACTCCCGTCAGGTTTTCGTTACACCACTTGTGAATGTCCAATTAAGCCAAAGCTGGTTTTCAGTGGCCTGTTCTTACTACGAGACGTGCTGTTCATTTGGCTATCCATTCCACCCTGTTCAGCTCTACATTTTCGTGTCCACAAAACCCAGCCTTCAGAAATCATTGGAATCACCACTAGAGAATGTTCCATGCATTCACTGCGAATCTGGAATTCATCTGAATCTCCACTCCCGGCAGGTTTTCATTGCACCACTGCTGAATGTTCAAGTAACGCAATGATGGTTTTCAGCGGTCTATTCACACTCGAACCCGTGCTGTTCACGGTCTAGCGACTCAACACTGGTGAGTTCTTCTTTTTCCAGTTCAGACAATACAAACCCCAGAAACCATTGCAATCTACACTACAGAATGTTTCATTCATTCACGCGAATCTTGAATTCATCTTGTTCTCCACTCCCAGCAGGTTTTCGTTTCACCACTGGTGAATGTCCAAGCAACCCAAGGCTGGTTTCAGCTGCGTGTTAACACTCGCAGCCGTGCTGTTCAATTGGCTATCCAGTGAACGCTGGTTAGCTCTTGATTTTCCTTCCACACACCGAGCCTTCAGAAATCATTCTTATCTCCACTTCAGAATGTTCCATTCGTTCCCTGCGAATCTGGAATTCCTCTGACTCTCCACACCAGGCAGATTTTCCTAACAACACTGGTGAATGACCAGGTAATCCAATGCTGGTTTTCAGCGGCTGTTCACACTCACAGCCTTGCTGTTCAATTGGCAATCCAGTCAAACCTAGTCAGCTCTTCATTTTCCTGTCCACACAACCCAGCGTTCAGAAATCATTGGAATCTCTACTACAGAAATTTCCATTCATTCACTGTGAATCTGGAAATAATCTGAATCTGCATTCCAGGAAGGCTTTCGTTACACCACTGATGAATGTCCAAGTAATGCAATGCTGCTTCTTAGTGGTCTGTTCACACTCGAAACCGTGCTGTTCATTGGCTATCCACTCAATATCGGTCAGCTCTTCAATATCCTGTCCAGACTATCCAGATTTCTAAATGTTGGCAATCACCACTACAGAATGTTCCATTCAGTCACGCGAATCTGGAATTCATCAGAGTCTCCACTCCTGGAAGGTTTTCGTGACACCACTGGTAAATGTCCAAGGAAGACAATGCTGGTTTTAAGCCGCCTGCTAACACACTCAGCCGTGCTGTTCAATTTGCTATCCACCCAACCCTATTCAGCTCTACATTTTCCTGTCCTCATAACCCAACCTTCAGAAATAATTGGTATCTCCTCCACAGAATGTTCCGTTCATTCACTGCGAATCTTAAATTCATCTGATTCTCAACTCCCGGCGGGTTATCGTTACACCACTTGTGAATGTCCAAGTAAGCCAATGCTGGTTTTCAGTGGCCTGTTCATACTAAGAGACGTGCTGTTCATTTGGCTATCCACTCCACCCTGTTCAGCTCTACATTTTCGTGTCCACAAAACCCAGCCTTCAGAAATCATTGGAATCACCACTAGAGAATGTTCCATTCATTCACTGCGAATCTGGAATTCATCTGAACCTCCACTCCTGGCAGGTTTTCGTTACGCCACTGGTGAATGTCCAAGAAACTCAATACTGGTTTTCAGAGGCATGTTCAACTCGCAGAAGTGCTGTTCAATGGGCTATCCACTCAATATTGGTCAGCTCTTCATTTTCCTCTCCACACAAACCAGCCTTCAGAAATCATTGGGATCTCCACTACAGACTGTTCCATTCATTCACTGCGATTCTGCAATTCATCTGACTCTCCACTCCAGGCAGGTTTTCATTACAGCACTGGTGAATGACCAAGTAATCCAATGCTGGTTTTCAGCTGCCTTTTCTCACTCGCAGTGTGCTGTTCAATTGTCTATCCACTCAAACCTGGTCAGCCTTTCATTTTCTTTTCCACAATATCAGACTTCAGAAATCATTGGAATCGCCAGTACAGAATGTTCCATTCATTCACTGCCAATCTGGAATTCATCTGAATCTGCACTCCAGGTAGGCTTTCATTACACCACTTATGAATGTCCAAGTAACACAATGCTGGTTTTCAGCGGTCTGTTCACACTCTAAGCCCTGCTTTTTACTGGGTATCCACACAACTGTGGTCAGCTCTTCATTTTCATGTCCATACAATCCAGACTTGAGAAATCATTGCAATCTCCAGTACAGAATGTTCCATTCATTCACTGCGAATCTGGAATTCAACTGAATCTCCACTACCTGCAGATTTATCTTACACCACTTGTGAATGTCCAAGTAAAACAATGCTGGTTTTCAGAGGCCTGTTCATGTTCGCAGTCGTGTTGTTCAATTGGCTATCCACTCAACCTGTTTTGCTCCTCATTTTCCTGTGCACACAACCCAGCCTTCAGAAATCATTGTAATCTCCACTACAGGATGTTCCATTCATTCACTGGGAATCTGGAATTCATCTGAATCTGCACTCCACGCAGGCTTTCGTTACACCACTGCTGAAAGTCGAAGTAATGCAATACTGGTTTTCAGTGGTCTGTTCACATTCGAAGCCGAGGCTTTTTACAGGCTATCCACTCAACACTGGTCAGCTCTTCATTTTCGTGTCCCCACAATCCAGATTTCAGAAATCATTGCAATCTCCACTACAGAATGTTCCATTCATTCACTGCGAGTCTGGAGTTTATCTGATTCTCCACTCCCGCCTGGTTAACATTACACCACTTGTGAATGTCCAAGTAAGCCAATGCTGGTTTTCAGAGGCCTGTTCATACTCGCAGCCATGCTGTTTAATTGACAATTCACTCCACCCTGTTCAGCTCTTCATTGTCCCACCACACTACCAGCCTTCAGAAATCTTTGTTATCTCCACTACAGAATGTTCCATTCATTCACTGCGAATCTGGAATTCATCTGACTCTCAACTCCACGCAGGTTTTCATTACACCACTGTTGAATGTCCAAGTAACCCAATGCTGGTTTTCAGCGGCCTGTTCATATTCGCAGCCCTGCTGTTTACTTGGCTATCGATTCAAGCCTGGTCAGCTCTTCATTTTCCTGTCCACACAACACAGGCTTCAGAAATCATTGGAATCTCCTCTACAGAATGTTCCATTCATTCACTGTGAATGTGGAATTCAACTGACTCTCCACTCCATGCAGGTTTTCCTTACACCACTGATGAATGTCCAAGTAACCCAATGCTGGTTTTCAGCTGCATGTTCACACTCGCAGCCATGCTATACAATTGGCTTTCCACTAAATCCTGATTAGTTCTTGATTTTCCTTCCACACGACCCAGCCTTCAGAAATCATTGGAATCTCCACTAGAGAATGTTCCATTCATTCACTGCGAATCTGGAATTCCTCTGAACCTCCACTCCCGGCAGGTTTTCGTTACACCACTGTTGAATGTCCAAGTAACCCAATGTTTTAAGTGTTTTCTTCACAAGCGCAGTGGTGCTGTTCAATTGGCTATCCACTCAACCCTGGCCAGCTCTACATTTTCCTGTCCACACCACAGAGACTGGAGAAATCATTGTTATCTCCACTACAGAATGTTCCATTCATTCACAGCGAATCTGGAATTCATCTGAATCTCCACTCCCGGCAGGTTTTCGTGACACCACTGGTAAATATCCAAGTAAGCCAATGCTGGTTTTAAGTGGCCTGCTCATACTCTCAGCCGTGCTGTTCAATTTGCTATCCACTCAACCCTCTTCAGCTCCATTTTCCTGTCCACATAACCCAAACTTCAGAAACAATTGGTATCTCCTCCACAGAATGTTCCATTCATTGACTGCAAATCTGAAATTCATCTAATTCTCAACTCCCGTCAGGTTTTCGTTACACCACTTGTGAATGTCCAATTAAGCCAAAGCTGGTTTTCAGTGGCCTGTTCTTACTACGAGACGTGCTGTTCATTTGGCTATCCATTCCACCCTGTTCAGCTCTACATTTTCGTGTCCACAAAACCCAGCCTTCAGAAATCATTGGAATCACCACTAGAGAATGTTCCATGCATTCACTGCGAATCTGGAATTCATCTGAATCTCCACTCCCGGCAGGTTTTCATTGCACCACTGCTGAATGTTCAAGTAACGCAATGATGGTTTTCAGCGGTCTATTCACACTCGAACCCGTGCTGTTCACGGTCTAGCGACTCAACACTGGTGAGTTCTTCTTTTTCCAGTTCAAACAATACAAACCCCAGAAACCATTGCAATCTACACTACAGAATGTTTCATTCATTCACGCGAATCTTGAATTCATCTTGTTCTCCACTCCCAGCAGGTTTTCGTTTCACCACTGGTGAATGTCCAAGCAACCCAAGGCTGGTTTCAGCTGCGTGTTAACACTCGCAGCCGTGCTGTTCAATTGGCTATCCAGTGAACGCTGGTTAGCTCTTGATTTTCCTTCCACACACCGAGCCTTCAGAAATCATTCTTATCTCCACTTCAGAATGTTCCATTCGTTCCCTGCGAATCTGGAATTCCTCTGACTCTCCACACCAGGCAGATTTTCCTAACAACACTGGTGAATGACCAGGTAATCCAATGCTGGTTTTCAGCGGCTGTTCACACTCACAGCCTTGCTGTTCAATTGGCAATCCAGTCAAACCTAGTCAGCTCTTCATTTTCCTGTCCACACAACCCAGCGTTCAGAAATCATTGGAATCTCTACTACAGAAATTTCCATTCATTCACTGTGAATCTGGAAATAATCTGAATCTGCATTCCAGGAAGGCTTTCGTTACACCACTGATGAATGTCCAAGTAATGCAATGCTGCTTCTTACTGGTCTGTTCACACTCGAAACCGTGCTGTTCATTGGCTATCCACTCAATATCGGTCAGCTCTTCAATATCCTGTCCAGACTATCCAGATTTCTAAATGTTGGCAATCACCACTACAGAATGTTCCATTCAGTCACGCGAATCTGGAATTCATCAGAGTCTCCACTCCTGGAAGGTTTTCGTGACACCACTGGTAAATGTCCAAGGAAGACAATGCTGGTTTTAAGCCGCCTGCTAACACACTCAGCCGTGCTGTTCAATTTGCTATCCACCCAACCCTATTCAGCTCTACATTTTCCTGTCCTCATAACCCAACCTTCAGAAATAATTGGTATCTCCTCCACAGAATGTTCCGTTCATTCACTGCGAATCTTAAATTCATCTGACTCTCAACTCCCGGCGGGTTATCGTTACACCACTTGTGAATGTCCAAGTAAGCCAATGCTGGTTTTCAGTGGCCTGTTCATACTAAGAGACGTGCTGTTCATTTGGCTATCCACTCCACCCTGTTCAGCTCTACATTTTCGTGTCCACAAAACCCAGCCTTCAGAAATCATTGGAATCACCACTAGAGAATGTTCCATTCATTCACTGCGAATCTGGAATTCATCTGAACCTCCACTCCTGGCAGGTTTTCGTTACGCCACTGGTGAATGTCCAAGAAACTCAATACTGGTTTTCAGAGGCATGTTCAACTCGCAGAAGTGCTGTTCAATGGGCTATCCACTCAATATTGGTCAGCTCTTCATTTTCCTCTCCACACAAACCAGCCTTCAGAAATCATTGGGATCTCCACTACAGACTGTTCCATTCATTCACTGCGATTCTGCAATTCATCTGACTCTCCACTCCAGGCAGGTTTTCATTACAGCACTGGTGAATGACCAAGTAATCCAATGCTGGTTTTCAGCTGCCTTTTCTCACTCGCAGTGTGCTGTTCAATTGTCTATCCACTCAAACCTGGTCAGCCTTTCATTTTCTTTTCCACAATATCAGACTTCAGAAATCATTGGAATCGCCAGTACAGAATGTTCCATTCATTCACTGCCAATCTGGAATTCATCTGAATCTGCACTCCAGGTAGGCTTTCATTACACCACTTATGAATGTCCAAGTAACACAATGCTGGTTTTCAGCGGTCTGTTCACACTCTAAGCCCTGCTTTTTACTGGGTATCCACACAACTGTGGTCAGCTCTTCATTTTCATGTCCAAACAATCCAGACTTGAGAAATCATTGCAATCTCCAGTACAGAATGTTCCATTCATTCACTGCGAATCTGGAATTCAACTGAATCTACACTACCTGCAGATTTATCTTACACCACTTGTGAATGTCCAAGTAAAACAATGCTGGTTTTCAGAGGCCTGTTCATGTTCGCAGTCGTGTTGTTCAATTGGCTATCCACTCAACCTGTTTTGCTCCTCATTTTCCTGTGCACACAACCCAGCCTTCAGAAATCATTGTAATCTCCACTACAGGATGTTCCATTCATTCACTGGGAATCTGGAATTCATCTGAATCTGCACTCCACGCAGGCTTTCGTTACACCACTGCTGAAAGTCGAAGTAATGCAATACTGGTTTTCAGTGGTCTGTTCACATTCGAAGCCGAGGCTTTTTACAGGCTATCCACTCAACACTGGTCAGCTCTTCATTTTCGTGTCCCCACAATCCAGATTTCAGAAATCATTGCAATCTCCACTACAGAATGTTCCATTCATTCACTGCGAGTCTGGAGTTTATCTGATTCTCCACTCCCGCCTGGTTAACATTACACCACTTGTGAATGTCAAAGTAAGCCAATGCTGGTTTTCAGAGGCCTGTTCATACTCGCAGCCGTGCTGTTTAATTGACAATTCACTCCACCCTGTTCAGCTCTTCATTGTCCCACCACACTACCAGCCTTCAGAAATCTTTGTTATCTCCACTACAGAATGTTTCATTCATTCACTGCGAATCTGGAATTCATCTGACTCTCAACTCCACGCAGGTTTTCATTACACCACTGTTGAATGTCCAAGTAACCCAATGCTGGTTTTCAGCGGCCTGTTCATATTCGCAGCCCTGCTGTTTACTTGGCTATCGATTCAAGCCTGGTCAGCTCTTCATTTTCCTGTCCACACAACACAGGCTTCAGAAATCATTGGAATCTCCTCTACAGAATGTTCCATTCATTCACTGCGAATGTGGAATTCAACTGACTCTCCACTCCATGCAGGTTTTCCTTACACCACTGATGAATGTCCAAGTAACCCAATGCTGGTTTTCAGCTGCATGTTCACACTCGCAGCCATGCTATACAATTGGCTTTCCACTAAATCCTGATTAGTTCTTGATTTTCCTTCCACACGACCCAGCCTTCAGAAATCATTGGAATCTCCACTAGAGAATGTTCCATTCATTCACTGCGAATCTGGAATTCCTCTGAACCTCCACTCCCGGCAGGTTTTCGTTACACCACTGTTGAATGTCCAAGTAACCCAATGTTTTAAGTGTTTTCTTCACAAGCGCAGTGGTGCTGTTCAATTGGCTATCCACTCAACCCTGGCCAGCTCTACATTTTCCTGTCCACACCACAGAGACTGGTGAAATCATTGTTATCTCCACTACAGAATGTTCCATTCATTCACAGCGAATCTGGAATTCATCTGAATCTCCACTCCCGGCAGGTTTTCGTGACACCACTGGTAAATATCCAAGTAAGCCAATGCTGGTTTTAAGTGGCCTGCTCATACTCTCAGCCGTGCTGTTCAATTTGCTATCCACTCAACCCTCTTCAGCTCCATTTTCCTGTCCACATAACCCAAACTTCAGAAACAATTGGTATCTCCTCCACAGAATGTTCCATTCATTGACTGCAAATCTGAAATTCATCTAATTCTCAACTCCCGTCAGGTTTTCGTTACACCACTTGTGAATGTCCAATTAAGCCAAAGCTGGTTTTCAGTGGCCTGTTCTTACTACGAGACGTGCTGTTCATTTGGCTATCCATTCCACCCTGTTCAGCTCTACATTTTCGTGTCCACAAAACCCAGCCTTCAGAAATCATTGGAATCACCACTAGAGAATGTTCCATGCATTCACTGCGAATCTGGAATTCATCTGAATCTCCACTCCCGGCAGGTTTTCATTGCACCACTGCTGAATGTTCAAGTAACGCAATGATGGTTTTCAGCGGTCTATTCACACTCGAACCCGTGCTGTTCACGGTCTAGCGACTCAACACTGGTGAGTTCTTCTTTTTCCAGTTCAAACAATACAAACCCCAGAAACCATTGCAATCTACACTACAGAATGTTTCATTCATTCACGCGAATCTTGAATTCATCTTGTTCTCCACTCCCAGCAGGTTTTCGTTTCACCACTGGTGAATGTCCAAGCAACCCAAGGCTGGTTTCAGCTGCGTGTTAACACTCGCAGCCGTGCTGTTCAATTGGCTATCCAGTGAACGCTGGTTAGCTCTTGATTTTCCTTCCACACACCGAGCCTTCAGAAATCATTCTTATCTCCACTTCAGAATGTTCCATTCGTTCCCTGCGAATCTGGAATTCCTCTGACTCTCCACACCAGGCAGATTTTCCTAACAACACTGGTGAATGACCAGGTAATCCAATGCTGGTTTTCAGCGGCTGTTCACACTCACAGCCTTGCTGTTCAATTGGCAATCCAGTCAAACCTAGTCAGCTCTTCATTTTCCTGTCCACACAACCCAGCGTTCAGAAATCATTGGAATCTCTACTACAGAAATTTCCATTCATTCACTGTGAATCTGGAAATAATCTGAATCTGCATTCCAGGAAGGCTTTCGTTACACCACTGATGAATGTCCAAGTAATGCAATGCTGCTTCTTAGTGGTCTGTTCACACTCGAAACCGTGCTGTTCATTGGCTATCCACTCAATATCGGTCAGCTCTTCAATATCCTGTCCAGACTATCCAGATTTCTAAATGTTGGCAATCACCACTACAGAATGTTCCATTCAATCATGCGAATCTGGAATTCATCAGAGTCTCCACTCCTGGAAGGTTTTCGTGACACCACTGGTAAATGTCCAAGGAAGACAATGCTGGTTTTAAGCCGCCTGCTAACACACACAGCCGTGCTGTTCAATTTGCTATCCACCCAACCCTATTCAGCTCTACATTTTCCTGTCCTCATAACCCAACCTTCAGAAATAATTGGTATCTCCTCCACAGAATGTTCCGTTCATTCACTGCTAATCTTAAATTCATCTGACTCTCAACTCCCGGCGGGTTATCGTTACACCACTTGTGAATGTCCAAGTAAGCCAATGCTGGTTTTCAGTGGCCTGTTCATACTAAGAGACGTGCTGTTCATTTGGCTATCCACTCCACCCTGTTCAGCTCTACATTTTCGTGTCCACAAAACCCAGCCTTCAGAAATCATTGGAATCACCACTAGAGAATGTTCCATTCATTCACTGCGAATCTGGAATTCATCTGAACCTCCACTCCTGGCAGGTTTTCGTTACGCCACTGGTGAATGTCCAAGAAACTCAATACTGGTTTTCAGAGGCATGTTCAACTCGCAGAAGTGCTGTTCAATGGGCTATCCACTCAATATTGGTCAGCTCTTCATTTTCCTCTCCACACAAACCAGCCTTCAGAAATCATTGGGATCTCCACTACAGACTGTTCCATTCATTCACTGCGATTCTGCAATTCATCTGACTCTCCGCTCCAGGCAGGTTTACATTACAGCACTGGTGAATGACCAAGTAATCCAATGCTCGTTTTCAGCCGCCTTTTCACACTCGCAGTGTGCTGTTCAATTGTCTATCCACTCAAACCTGGTCAGCCTTTCATTTTCTTTTCCACAATATCAGACTTCAGAAATCATTGGAATCGCCAGTACAGAATGTTCCATTCATTCACTGCCAATCTGGAATTCATCTGAATCTGCACTCCAGGTAGGCTTTCATTACACCACTTATGAATGTCCAAGTAACACAATGCTGGTTTTCAGCGGTCTGTTCACACTCTAAGCCCTGCTTTTTACTGGGTATCCACACAACTGTGGTCAGCTCTTCATTTTCATGTCCAAACAATCCAGACTTGAGAAATCATTGCAATCTCCAGTACAGAATGTTCCATTCATTCACTGCGAATCTGGAATTCAACTGAATCTCCACTACCTGCAGATTTATCTTACACCACTTGTGAATGTCCAAGTAAAACAATGCTGGTTTTCAGAGGCCTGTTCATGTTCGCAGTCGTGCTGTTCAATTGGCTATCCACTCAACCTGTTTTGCTCCTCATTTTCCTGTGCACACAACCCAGCCTTCAGAAATCATTGTAATCTCCACTACAGGATGTTCCATTCATTCACTGGGAATCTGGAATTCATCTGAATCTGCACTCCACGCAGGCTTTCGTTACACCACTGCTGAAAGTCGAAGTAATGCAATACTGGTTTTCAGTGGTCTGTTCACATTCGAAGCCGAGGCTTTTTACAGGCTATCCACTCAACACTGGTCAGCTCTTCATTTTCGTG
Source organism: Sorex fumeus (assembly GCF_029834395.1). Lineage (NCBI taxonomy): Eukaryota > Metazoa > Chordata > Mammalia > Eulipotyphla > Soricidae > Sorex > Sorex fumeus. The sequence goes on from NW_026606173.1 coordinate 2,507,054, forward strand.
TCCCCACAATCCAGATTTCAGAAATCATTGCAATCTCCACTACAGAATGTTCCATTCATTCACTGCGAGTCTGGAGTTTATCTGATTCTCCACTCCCGCCTGGTTAACATTACACCACTTGTGAATGTCCAAGTAAGCCAATGCTGGTTTTCAGAGGCCTGTTCATACTCGCAGCCGTGCTGTTTAATTGACAATTCACTCCACCCTGTTCAGCTCTTCATTGTCCCACCACACTACCAGCCTTCAGAAATCTTTGTTATCTCCACTACAGAATGTTCCATTCATTCACTGCGAATCTGGAATTCATCTGACTCTCAACTCCACGCAGGTTTTCATTACACCACTGTTGAATGTCCAAGTAACCCAATGCTGGTTTTCAGCGGCCTGTTCATATTCGCAGCCCTGCTGTTTACTTGGCTATCGATTCAAGCCTGGTCAGCTCTTCATTTTCCTGTCCACACAACACAGGCTTCAGAAATCATTGGAATCTCCTCTACAGAATGTTCCATTCATTCACTGCGAATGTGGAATTCAACTGACTCTCCACTCCATGCAGGTTTTCCTTACACCACTGATGAATGTCCAAGTAACCCAATGCTGGTTTTCAGCTGCATGTTCACACTCGCAGCCATGCTATACAATTGGCTTTCCACTAAATCCTGATTAGTTCTTGATTTTCCTTCCACACGACCCAGCCTTCAGAAATCATTGGAATCTCCACTAGAGAATGTTCCATTCATTCACTGCGAATCTGGAATTCCTCTGAACCTCCACTCCCGGCAGGTTTTCGTTACACCACTGTTGAATGTCCAAGTAACCCAATGTTTTAAGTGTTTTCTTCACAAGCGCAGTGGTGCTGTTCAATTGGCTATCCACTCAACCCTGGCCAGCTCTACATTTTCCTGTCCACACCACAGAGACTGGTGAAATCATTGTTATCTCCACTACAGAATGTTCCATTCATTCACAGCGAATCTGGAATTCATCTGAATCTCCACTCCCGGCAGGTTTTCGTGACACCACTGGTAAATATCCAAGTAAGCCAATGCTGGTTTTAAGTGGCCTGCTCATACTCTCAGCCGTGCTGTTCAATTTGCTATCCACTCAACCCTCTTCAGCTCCATTTTCCTGTCCACATAACCCAAACTTCAGAAACAATTGGTATCTCCTCCACAGAATGTTCCATTCATTGACTGCAAATCTGAAATTCATCTAATTCTCAACTCCCGTCAGGTTTTCGTTACACCACTTGTGAATGTCCAATTAAGCCAAAGCTGGTTTTCAGTGGCCTGTTCTTACTACGAGACGTGCTGTTCATTTGGCTATCCATTCCACCCTGTTCAGCTCTACATTTTCGTGTCCACAAAACCCAGCCTTCAGAAATCATTGGAATCACCACTAGAGAATGTTCCATGCATTCACTGCGAATCTGGAATTCATCTGAATCTCCACTCCCGGCAGGTTTTCATTGCACCACTGCTGAATGTTCAAGTAACGCAATGATGGTTTTCAGCGGTCTATTCACACTCGAACCCGTGCTGTTCACGGTCTAGCGACTCAACACTGGTGAGTTCTTCTTTTTCCAGTTCAAACAATACAAACCCCAGAAACCATTGCAATCTACACTACAGAATGTTTCATTCATTCACGCGAATCTTGAATTCATCTTGTTCTCCACTCCCAGCAGGTTTTCGTTTCACCACTGGTGAATGTCCAAGCAACCCAAGGCTGGTTTCAGCTGCGTGTTAACACTCGCAGCCGTGCTGTTCAATTGGCTATCCAGTGAACGCTGGTTAGCTCTTGATTTTCCTTCCACACACCGAGCCTTCAGAAATCATTCTTATCTCCACTTCAGAATGTTCCATTCGTTCCCTGCGAATCTGGAATTCCTCTGACTCTCCACACCAGGCAGATTTTCCTAACAACACTGGTGAATGACCAGGTAATCCAATGCTGGTTTTCAGCGGCTGTTCACACTCACAGCCTTGCTGTTCAATTGGCAATCCAGTCAAACCTAGTCAGCTCTTCATTTTCCTGTCCACACAACCCAGCGTTCAGAAATCATTGGAATCTCTACTACAGAAATTTCCATTCATTCACTGTGAATCTGGAAATAATCTGAATCTGCATTCCAGGAAGGCTTTCGTTACACCACTGATGAATGTCCAAGTAATGCAATGCTGCTTCTTAGTGGTCTGTTCACACTCGAAACCGTGCTGTTCATTGGCTATCCACTCAATATCGGTCAGCTCTTCAATATCCTGTCCAGACTATCCAGATTTCTAAATGTTGGCAATCACCACTACAGAATGTTCCATTCAATCATGCGAATCTGGAATTCATCAGAGTCTCCACTCCTGGAAGGTTTTCGTGACACCACTGGTAAATGTCCAAGGAAGACAATGCTGGTTTTAAGCCGCCTGCTAACACACACAGCCGTGCTGTTCAATTTGCTATCCACCCAACCCTATTCAGCTCTACATTTTCCTGTCCTCATAACCCAACCTTCAGAAATAATTGGTATCTCCTCCACAGAATGTTCCGTTCATTCACTGCGAATCTTAAATTCATCTGACTCTCAACTCCCGGCGGGTTATCGTTACACCACTTGTGAATGTCCAAGTAAGCCAATGCTGGTTTTCAGTGGCCTGTTCATACTAAGAGACGTGCTGTTCATTTGGCTATCCACTCCACCCTGTTCAGCTCTACATTTTCGTGTCCACAAAACCCAGCCTTCAGAAATCATTGGAATCACCACTAGAGAATGTTCCATTCATTATCTGCGAATCTGGAATTCATCTGATCCTCCACTCCTGGCAGGTTTTCGTTACGCCACTGGTGAATGTCCAAGAAACTCAATACTGGTTTTCAGAGGCATGTTCAACTCGCAGAAGTGCTGTTCAATGGGCTATCCACTCAATATTGGTCAGCTCTTCATTTTCCTCTCCACACAAACCAGCCTTCAGAAATCATTGGGATCTCCACTACAGACTGTTCCATTCATTCACTGCGATTCTGCAATTCATCTGACTCTCCGCTCCAGGCAGGTTTTCATTACAGCACTGGTGAATGACCAAGTAATCCAATGCTCGTTTTCAGCCGCCTTTTCACACTCGCAGTGTGCTGTTCAATTGTCTATCCACTCAAACCTGGTCAGCCTTTCATTTTCTTTTCCACAATATCAGACTTCAGAAATCATTGGAATCGCCAGTACAGAATGTTCCATTCATTCACTGCCAATCTGGAATTCATCTGAATCTGCACTCCAGGTAGGCTTTCATTACACCACTTATGAATGTCCAAGTAACACAATGCTGGTTTTCAGCGGTCTGTTCACACTCTAAGCCCTGCTTTTTACTGGGTATCCACACAACTGTGGTCAGCTCTTCATTTTCATGTCCAAACAATCCAGACTTGAGAAATCATTGCAATCTCCAGTACAGAATGTTCCATTCATTCACTGCGAATCTGGAATTCAACTGAATCTCCACTACCTGCAGATTTATCTTACACCACCTGTGAATGTCCAAGTAAAACAATGCTGGTTTTCAGAGGCCTGTTCATGTTCGCAGTCGTGCTGTTCAATTGGCTATCCACTCAACCTGTTTTGCTCCTCATTTTCCTGTGCACACAACCCAGCCTTCAGAAATCATTGTAATCTCCACTACAGGATGTTCCATTCATTCACTGGGAATCTGGAATTCATCTGAATCTGCACTCCACGCAGGCTTTCGTTACACCACTGCTGAAAGTCGAAGTAATGCAATACTGGTTTTCAGTGGTCTGTTCACATTCGAAGCCGAGGCTTTTTACAGGCTATCCACTCAACACTGGTCAGCTCTTCATTTTCGTGTCCCCACAATCCAGATTTCAGAAATCATTGCAATCTCCACTACAGAATGTTCCATTCATTCACTGCGAGTCTGGAGTTTATCTGATTCTCCACTCCCGCCTGGTTAACATTACACCACTTGTGAATGTCCAAGTAAGCCAATGCTGGTTTTCAGAGGCCTGTTCATACTCGCAGCCGTGCTGTTTAATTGACAATTCACTCCACCCTGTTCAGCTCTTCATTGTCCCACCACACTACCAGCCTTCAGAAATCTTTGTTATCTCCACTACAGAATGTTCCATTCATTCACTGCGAATCTGGAATTCATCTGACTCTCAACTCCACGCAGGTTTTCATTACACCACTGTTGAATGTCCAAGTAACCCAATGCTGGTTTTCAGCGGCCTGTTCATATTCGCAGCCCTGCTGTTTACTTGGCTATCGATTCAAGCCTGGTCAGCTCTTCATTTTCCTGTCCACACAACACAGGCTTCAGAAATCATTGGAATCTCCTCTACAGAATGTTCCATTCATTCACTGCGAATGTGGAATTCAACTGACTCTCCACTCCATGCAGGTTTTCCTTACACCACTGATGAATGTCCAAGTAACCCAATGCTGGTTTTCAGCTGCATGTTCACACTCGCAGCCATGCTATACAATTGGCTTTCCACTAAATCCTGATTAGTTCTTGATTTTCCTTCCACACGACCCAGCCTTCAGAAATCATTGGAATCTCCACTAGAGAATGTTCCATTCATTCACTGCGAATCTGGAATTCCTCTGAACCTCCACTCCCGGCAGGTTTTCGTTACACCACTGTTGAATGTCCAAGTAACCCAATGTTTTAAGTGTTTTCTTCACAAGCGCAGTGGTGCTGTTCAATTGGCTATCCACTCAACCCTGGCCAGCTCTACATTTTCCTGTCCACACCACAGAGACTGGAGAAATCATTGTTATCTCCACTACAGAATGTTCCATTCATTCACAGCGAATCTGGAATTCATCTGAATCTCCACTCCCGGCAGGTTTTCGTGACACCACTGGTAAATATCCAAGTAAGCCAATGCTGGTTTTAAGTGGCCTGCTCATACTCTCAGCCGTGCTGTTCAATTTGCTATCCACTCAACCCTCTTCAGCTCCATTTTCCTGTCCACATAACCCAAACTTCAGAAACAATTGGTATCTCCTCCACAGAATGTTCCATTCATTGACTGCAAATCTGAAATTCATCCAATTCTCAACTCCCGTCAGGTTTTCGTTACACCACTTGTGAATGTCCAATTAAGCCAAAGCTGGTTTTCAGTGGCCTGTTCTTACTACGAGACGTGCTGTTCATTTGGCTATCCATTCCACCCTGTTCAGCTCTACATTTTCGTGTCCACAAAACCCAGCCTTCAGAAATCATTGGAATCACCACTAGAGAATGTTCCATGCATTCACTGCGAATCTGGAATTCATCTGAATCTCCACTCCCGGCAGGTTTTCATTGCACCACTGCTGAATGTTCAAGTAACGCAATGATGGTTTTCAGCGGTCTATTCACACTCGAACCCGTGCTGTTCACGGTCTAGCGACTCAACACTGGTGAGTTCTTCTTTTTCCAGTTCAGACAATACAAACCTCAGAAACCATTGCAATCTACACTACAGAATGTTTCATTCATTCACGCGAATCTTGAATTCATCTTGTTCTCCACTCCCAGCAGGTTTTCGTTTCACCACTGGTGAATGTCCAAGCAACCCAAGGCTGGTTTCAGCTGCGTGTTAACACTCGCAGCCGTGCTGTTCAATTGGCTATCCAGTGAACGCTGGTTAGCTCTTGATTTTCCTTCCACACACCGAGCCTTCAGAAATCATTCTTATCTCCACTTCAGAATGTTCCATTCGTTCCCTGCGAATCTGGAATTCCTCTGACTCTCCACACCAGGCAGATTTTCCTAACAACACTGGTGAATGACCAGGTAATCCAATGCTGGTTTTCAGCGGCTGTTCACACTCACAGCCTTGCTGTTCAATTGGCAATCCAGTCAAACCTAGTCAGCTCTTCATTTTCCTGTCCACACAACCCAGCGTTCAGAAATCATTGGAATCTCTACTACAGAAATTTCCATTCATTCACTGTGAATCTGGAAATAATCTGAATCTGCATTCCAGGAAGGCTTTCGTTACACCACTGATGAATGTCCAAGTAATGCAATGCTGCTTCTTAGTGGTCTGTTCACACTCGAAACCGTGCTGTTCATTGGCTATCCACTCAATATCGGTCAGCTCTTCAATATCCTGTCCAGACTATCCAGATTTCTAAATGTTGGCAATCACCACTACAGAATGTTCCATTCAGTCACGCGAATCTGGAATTCATCAGAGTCTCCACTCCTGGAAGGTTTTCGTGACACCACTGGTAAATGTCCAAGGAAGACAATGCTGGTTTTAAGCCGCCTGCTAACACACTCAGCCGTGCTGTTCAATTTGCTATCCACCCAACCCTATTCAGCTCTACATTTTCCTGTCCTCATAACCCAACCTTCAGAAATAATTGGTATCTCCTCCACAGAATGTTCCGTTCATTCACTGCGAATCTTAAATTCATCTGACTCTCAACTCCCGGCGGGTTATCGTTACACCACTTGTGAATGTCCAAGTAAGCCAATGCTGGTTTTCAGTGGCCTGTTCATACTAAGAGACGTGCTGTTCATTTGGCTATCCACTCCACCCTGTTCAGCTCTACATTTTCGTGTCCACAAAACCCAGCCTTCAGAAATCATTGGAATCACCACTAGAGAATGTTCCATTCATTCACTGCGAATCTGGAATTCATCTGAACCTCCACTCCTGGCAGGTTTTCGTTACGCCACTGGTGAATGTCCAAGAAACTCAATACTGGTTTTCAGAGGCATGTTCAACTCGCAGAAGTGCTGTTCAATGGGCTATCCACTCAATATTGGTCAGCTCTTCATTTTCCTCTCCACACAAACCAGCCTTCAGAAATCATTGGGATCTCCACTACAGACTGTTCCATTCATTCACTGCGATTCTGCAATTCATCTGACTCTCCGCTCCAGGCAGGTTTTCATTACAGCACTGGTGAATGACCAAGTAATCCAATGCTGGTTTTCAGCCGCCTTTTCACACTCGCAGTGTGCTGTTCAATTGTCTATCCACTCAAACCTGGTCAGCCTTTCATTTTCTTTTCCACAATATCAGACTTCAGAAATCATTGGAATCGCCAGTACAGAATGTTCCATTCATTCACTGCCAATCTGGAATTCATCTGAATCTGCACTCCAGGTAGGCTTTCATTACACCACTTATGAATGTCCAAGTAACACAATGCTGGTTTTCAGCGGTCTGTTCACACTCTAAGCCCTGCTTTTTACTGGGTATCCACACAACTGTGGTCAGCTCTTCATTTTCATGTCCAAACAATCCAGACTTGAGAAATCATTGCAATCTCCAGTACAGAATGTTCCATTCATTCACTGCGAATCTGGAATTCAACTGAATCTCCACTACCTGCAGATTTATCTTACACCACTTGTGAATGTCCAAGTAAAACAATGCTGGTTTTCAGAGGCCTGTTCATGTTCGCAGTCGTGCTGTTCAATTGGCTATCCACTCAACCTGTTTTGCTCCTCATTTTCCTGTGCACACAACCCAGCCTTCAGAAATCATTGTAATCTCCACTACAGGATGTTCCATTCATTCACTGGGAATCTGGAATTCATCTGAATCTGCACTCCACGCAGGCTTTCGTTACACCACTGCTGAAAGTCGAAGTAATGCAATACTGGTTTTCAGTGGTCTGTTCACATTCGAAGCCGAGGCTTTTTACAGGCTATCCACTCAACACTGGTCAGCTCTTCATTTTCGTGTCCCCACAATCCAGATTTCAGAAATCATTGCAATCTCCACTACAGAATGTTCCATTCATTCACTGCGAGTCTGGAGTTTATCTGATTCTCCACTCCCGCCTGGTTAACATTACACCACTTGTGAATGTCCAAGTAAGCCAATGCTGGTTTTCAGAGGCCTGTTCATACTCGCAGCCGTGCTGTTTAATTGACAATTCACTCCACCCTGTTCAGCTCTTCATTGTCCCACCACACTACCAGCCTTCAGAAATCTTTGTTATCTCCACTACAGAATGTTCCATTCATTCACTGCGAATCTGGAATTCATCTGACTCTCAACTCCACGCAGGTTTTCATTACACCACTGTTGAATGTCCAAGTAACCCAATGCTGGTTTTCAGCGGCCTGTTCATATTCGCAGCCCTGCTGTTTACTTGGCTATCGATTCAAGCCTGGTCAGCTCTTCATTTTCCTGTCCACACAACACAGGCTTCAGAAATCATTGGAATCTCCTCTACAGAATGTTCCATTCATTCACTGCGAATGTGGAATTCAACTGACTCTCCACTCCATGCAGGTTTTCCTTACACCACTGATGAATGTCCAAGTAACCCAATGCTGGTTTTCAGCTGCATGTTCACACTCGCAGCCATGCTATACAATTGGCTTTCCACTAAATCCTGATTAGTTCTTGATTTTCCTTCCACACGACCCAGCCTTCAGAAATCATTGGAATCTCCACTAGAGAATGTTCCATTCATTCACTGCGAATCTGGAATTCCTCTGAACCTCCACTCCCGGCAGGTTTTCGTTACACCACTGTTGAATGTCCAAGTAACCCAATGTTTTAAGTGTTTTCTTCACAAGCGCAGTGGTGCTGTTCAATTGGCTATCCACTCAACCCTGGCCAGCTCTACATTTTCCTGTCCACACCACAGAGACTGGAGAAATCATTGTTATCTCCACTACAGAATGTTCCATTCATTCACAGCGAATCTGGAATTCATCTGAATCTCCACTCCCGGCAGGTTTTCGTGACACCACTGGTAAATATCCAAGTAAGCCAATGCTGGTTTTAAGTGGCCTGCTCATACTCTCAGCCGTGCTGTTCAATTTGCTATCCACTCAACCCTCTTCAGCTCCATTTTCCTGTCCACATAACCCAAACTTCAGAAACAATTGGTATCTCCTCCACAGAATGTTCCATTCATTGACTGCAAATCTGAAATTCATCCAATTCTCAACTCCCGTCAGGTTTTCGTTACACCACTTGTGAATGTCCAATTAAGCCAAAGCTGGTTTTCAGTGGCCTGTTCTTACTACGAGACGTGCTGTTCATTTGGCTATCCATTCCACCCTGTTCAGCTCTACATTTTCGTGTCCACAAAACCCAGCCTTCAGAAATCATTGGAATCACCACTAGAGAATGTTCCATGCATTCACTGCGAATCTGGAATTCATCTGAATCTCCACTCCCGGCAGGTTTTCATTGCACCACTGCTGAATGTTCAAGTAACGCAATGATGGTTTTCAGCGGTCTATTCACACTCGAACCCGTGCTGTTCACGGTCTAGCGACTCAACACTGGTGAGTTCTTCTTTTTCCAGTTCAGACAATACAAACCTCAGAAACCATTGCAATCTACACTACAGAATGTTTCATTCATTCACGCGAATCTTGAATTCATCTTGTTCTCCACTCCCAGCAGGTTTTCGTTTCACCACTGGTGAATGTCCAAGCAACCCAAGGCTGGTTTCAGCTGCGTGTTAACACTCGCAGCCGTGCTGTTCAATTGGCTATCCAGTGAACGCTGGTTAGCTCTTGATTTTCCTTCCACACACCGAGCCTTCAGAAATCATTCTTATCTCCACTTCAGAATGTTCCATTCGTTCCCTGCGAATCTGGAATTCCTCTGACTCTCCACACCAGGCAGATTTTCCTAACAACACTGGTGAATGACCAGGTAATCCAATGCTGGTTTTCAGCGGCTGTTCACACTCACAGCCTTGCTGTTCAATTGGCAATCCAGTCAAACCTAGTCAGCTCTTCATTTTCCTGTCCACACAACCCAGCGTTCAGAAATCATTGGAATCTCTACTACAGAAATTTCCATTCATTCACTGTGAATCTGGAAATAATCTGAATCTGCATTCCAGGAAGGCTTTCGTTACACCACTGATGAATGTCCAAGTAATGCAATGCTGCTTCTTAGTGGTCTGTTCACACTCGAAACCGTGCTGTTCATTGGCTATCCACTCAATATCGGTCAGCTCTTCAATATCCTGTCCAGACTATCCAGATTTCTAAATGTTGGCAATCACCACTACAGAATGTTCCATTCAGTCACGCGAATCTGGAATTCATCAGAGTCTCCACTCCTGGAAGGTTTTCGTGACACCACTGGTAAATGTCCAAGGAAGACAATGCTGGTTTTAAGCCGCCTGCTAACACACTCAGCCGTGCTGTTCAATTTGCTATCCACCCAACCCTATTCAGCTCTACATTTTCCTGTCCTCATAACCCAACCTTCAGAAATAATTGGTATCTCCTCCACAGAATGTTCCGTTCATTCACTGCGAATCTTAAATTCATCTGACTCTCAACTCCCGGCGGGTTATCGTTACACCACTTGTGAATGTCCAAGTAAGCCAATGCTGGTTTTCAGTGGCCTGTTCATACTAAGAGACGTGCTGTTCATTTGGCTATCCACTCCACCCTGTTCAGCTCTACATTTTCGTGTCCACAAAACCCAGCCTTCAGAAATCATTGGAATCACCACTAGAGAATGTTCCATTCATTCACTGCGAATCTGGAATTCATCTGAACCTCCACTCCTGGCAGGTTTTCGTTACGCCACTGGTGAATGTCCAAGAAACTCAATACTGGTTTTCAGAGGCATGTTCAACTCGCAGAAGTGCTGTTCAATGGGCTATCCACTCAATATTGGTCAGCTCTTCATTTTCCTCTCCACACAAACCAGCCTTCAGAAATCATTGGGATCTCCACTACAGACTGTTCCATTCATTCACTGCGATTCTGCAATTCATCTGACTCTCCGCTCCAGGCAGGTTTTCATTACAGCACTGGTGAATGACCAAGTAATCCAATGCTGGTTTTCAGCCGCCTTTTCACACTCGCAGTGTGCTGTTCAATTGTCTATCCACTCAAACCTGGTCAGCCTTTCATTTTCTTTTCCACAATATCAGACTTCAGAAATCATTGGAATCGCCAGTACAGAATGTTCCATTCATTCACTGCCAATCTGGAATTCATCTGAATCTGCACTCCAGGTAGGCTTTCATTACACCACTTATGAATGTCCAAGTAACACAATGCTGGTTTTCAGCGGTCTGTTCACACTCTAAGCCCTGCTTTTTACTGGGTATCCACACAACTGTGGTCAGCTCTTCATTTTCATGTCCAAACAATCCAGACTTGAGAAATCATTGCAATCTCCAGTACAGAATGTTCCATTCATTCACTGCGAATCTGGAATTCAACTGAATCTCCACTACCTGCAGATTTATCTTACACCACTTGTGAATGTCCAAGTAAAACAATGCTGGTTTTCAGAGGCCTGTTCATGTTCGCAGTCGTGCTGTTCAATTGGCTATCCACTCAACCTGTTTTGCTCCTCATTTTCCTGTGCACACAACCCAGCCTTCAGAAATCATTGTAATCTCCACTACAGGATGTTCCATTCATTCACTGGGAATCTGGAATTCATCTGAATCTGCACTCCACGCAGGCTTTCGTTACACCACTGCTGAAAGTCGAAGTAATGCAATATTGGTTTTCAGTGGTCTGTTCACATTCGAAGCCGAGGCTTTTTACAGGCTATCCACTCAACACTGGTCAGCTCTTCATTTTCGTGTCCCCACAATCCAGATTTCAGAAATCATTGCAATCTCCACTACAGAATGTTCCATTCATTCACTGCGAGTCTGGAGTTTATCTGATTCTCCACTCCCGCCTGGTTAACATTACACCACTTGTGAATGTCCAAGTAAGCCAATGCTGGTTTTCAGTGGCCTGTTCATACTAAGAGACGTGCTGTTCATTTGGCTATCCATTCCACCCTGTTCAGCTCTACATTTTCGTGTCCACAAAACCCAGCCTTCAGAAATCATTGGAATCACCACTAGAGAATGTTCCATGCATTCACTGCGAATCTGGAATTCATCTGAATCTCCACTCCCGGCAGGTTTTCATTGCACCACTGCTGAATGTTCAAGTAACGCAATGATGGTTTTCAGCGGTCTATTCACACTCGAACCCGTGCTGTTCACGGTCTAGCGACTCAACACTGGTGAGTTCTTCTTTTTCCAGTTCAGACAATACAAACCTCAGAAACCATTGCAATCTACACTACAGAATGTTTCATTCATTCACGCGAATCTTGAATTCATCTTGTTCTCCACTCCCAGCAGGTTTTCGTTTCACCACTGGTGAATGTCCAAGCAACCCAAGGCTGGTTTCAGCTGCGTGTTAACACTCGCAGCCGTGCTGTTCAATTGGCTATCCAGTGAACGCTGGTTAGCTCTTGATTTTCCTTCCACACACCGAGCCTTCAGAAATCATTCTTATCTCCACTTCAGAATGTTCCATTCGTTCCCTGCGAATCTGGAATTCCTCTGACTCTCCACACCAGGCAGATTTTCCTAACAACACTGGTGAATGACCAGGTAATCCAATGCTGGTTTTCAGCGGCTGTTCACACTCACAGCCTTGCTGTTCAATTGGCAATCCAGTCAAACCTAGTCAGCTCTTCATTTTCCTGTCCACAAAACCCAGCGTTCAGAAATCATTGGAATCTCTACTACAGAAATTTCCATTCATTCACTGTGAATCTGGATATAATCTGAATCTGCATTGCAGGAAGGCTTTCGTTACACCACTGATGAATGTCCAAGTAATGCAATGCTGCTTCTTAGTGGTCTGTTCACACTCGAAACCGTGCTCTTCATTGGCTATCCACTCAATATCGGTCAGCTCTTCAATATCCTGTCCAGACTATCCAGATTTCTAAATGTTGGCAATCACCACTACAGAATGTTCCATTCAATCACGCGAATCTGGAATTCATCAGAGTCTCCACTCCTGGAAGGTTTTCGTGACACCACTGGTAAATGTCCAAGGAAGACAATGCTGGTTTTAAGCCGCCTGCTAACACACTCAGCCGTGCTGTTCATTTGGCTATCCACTCCACCCTGTTCAGCTCTACATTTTCGTGTCCACAAAACCCAGCCTTCGGAAATCATTGGAATCACCACTAGAGAATGTTCCATTCATTCACTGCGAATCTGGAATTCATCTGAACCTCCACTCCTGGCAGGTTTTCGTTACGCCACTGGTGAATTTCCAAGTAACTCAATACTGGTTTTCAGAGGCATGTTCAACTCGCAGAAGTGCTGTTCAATGGGCTATCCACTCAATATTGGTCAGCTCTTCATTTTCCTCTCCACACAAACCAGCCTTCAGAAATCATTGGGATCTCCACTACAGACTGTTCCATTCATTCACAGCGATTCTGCAATTCATCTGACTCTCCGCTCCAGGCAGGTTTTCATTACAGCACTGGTGAATGACCAAGTAATCCAATGCTGGTTTTCAGCTGCCTTTTCACACTCGCAGTGTGCTGTTCAATTGTCTAGCCACTCAAACCTGGTCAGCCTTTCATTTTCTTTTCCACAATATCAGACTTCAGAAATCATTGGAATCGCCAGTACAGAATGTTCCATTCATTCACTGCCAATCTGGAATTCATCTGAATCTGCACTCCAGGTAGGCTTTCATTACACCACTTATGAATGTCCAAGTAACACAATGCTGGTTTTCAGCGGTCTGTTCACACTCTAAGCCCTGCTTTTTACTGGGTATCCACACAACTGTGGTCAGCTCTTCATTTTCATGTCCAAACAATCCAGACTTGAGAAATCATTGCAATCTCCAGTACAGAATGTTCCATTCATTCACTGCGAATCTGGAATTCAACTGAATCTCCACTACCTGCAGATTTATCTTACACCACTTGTGAATGTCCAAGTAAAACAATGCTGGTTTTCAGAGGCCTGTTCATGTTCGCAGTCGTGCTGTTCAATTGGCTATCCACTCAACCTGTTTTGCTCCTCATTTTCCTGTGCACACAACCCAGCCTTCAGAAATCATTGTAATCTCCACTACAGGATGTTCCATTCATTCACTGGGAATCTGGAATTCATCTGAATCTGCACTCCACGCAGGCTTTCGTTACACCACTGCTGAAAGTCGAAGTAATGCAATACTGGTTTTCAGTGGTCTGTTCACATTCGAAGCCGAGGCTTTTTACAGGCTATCCACTCAACACTGGTCAGCTCTTCATTTTCGTGTCCCCACAATCCAGATTTCAGAAATCATTGCAATCTCCACTACAGAATGTTCCATTCATTCACTGCGAGTCTGGAGTTTATCTGATTCTCCACTCCCGCCTGGTTAACATTACACCACTTGTGAATGTCCAAGTAAGCCAATGCTGGTTTTCAGAGGCCTGTTCATACTCGCAGCCGTGCTGTTTAATTGACAATTCACTCCACCCTGTTCAGCTCTTCATTGTCCCACCACACTACCAGCCTTCAGAAATCTTTGTTATCTCCACTACAGAATGTTCCATTCATTCACTGCGAATCTGGAATTCATCTGACTCTCAACTCCACGCAGGTTTTCATTACACCACTGTTGAATGTCCAAGTAACCCAATGCTGGTTTTCAGCGGCCTGTTCATATTCGCAGCCCTGCTGTTTACTTGGCTATCGATTCAAGCCTGGTCAGCTCTTCATTTTCCTGTCCACACAACACAGGCTTCAGAAATCATTGGAATCTCCTCTACAGAATGTTCCATTCATTCACTGCGAATGTGGAATTCAACTGACTCTCCACTCCATGCAGGTTTTCCTTACACCACTGATGAATGTCCAAGTAACCCAATGCTGGTTTTCAGCTGCATGTTCACACTCGCAGCCATGCTATACAATTGGCTTTCCACTAAATCCTGATTAGTTCTTGATTTTCCTTCCACACGACCCAGCCTTCAGAAATCATTGGAATCTCCACTAGAGAATGTTCCATTCATTCACTGCGAATCTGGAATTCCTCTGAACCTCCACTCCCGGCAGGTTTTCGTTACACCACTGTTGAATGTCCAAGTAACCCAATGTTTTAAGTGTTTTCTTCACAAGCGCAGTGGTGCTGTTCAATTGGCTATCCACTCAACCCTGGCCAGCTCTACATTTTCCTGTCCACACCACAGAGACTGGAGAAATCATTGTTATCTCCACTACAGAATGTTCCATTCATTCACAGCGAATCTGGAATTCATCTGAATCTCCACTCCCGGCAGGTTTTCGTGACACCACTGGTAAATATCCAAGTAAGCCAATGCTGGTTTTAAGTGGCCTGCTCATACTCTCAGCCGTGCTGTTCAATTTGCTATCCACTCAACCCTCTTCAGCTCCATTTTCCTGTCCACATAACCCAAACTTCAGAAACAATTGGTATCTCCTCCAAAGAATGTTCCATTCATTGAATGCAAACCTGAAATTCATCTAATTCTCAACTCCCGTCAGGTTTTCGTTACACCACTTGTGAATGTCCAATTAAGCCAAAGCTGGTTTTCAGTGGCCTGTTCTTACTACGAGACGTGCTGTTCATTTGGCTATCCATTCCACCCTGTTCAGCTCTACATTTTCGTGTCCACAAAACCCAGCCTTCAGAAATCATTGGAATCACCACTAGAAAATGTTCCATGCATTCACTGCGAATCTGGAATTCATCTGAATCTCCACTCCCGGCAGGTTTTCATTGCACCACTGCTGAATGTTCAAGTAACGCAATGATGGTTTTCAGCGGACTATTCACACTCGAACCCGTGCTGTTCACGGTCTAGCGACTCAACACTGGTGAGTTCTTCTTTTTCCAGTTCAGACAATACAAACCCCAGAAACCATTGCAATCTACACTACAGAATGTTTCATTCATTCACGCGAATCTTGAATTCATCTTGTTCTCCACTCCCAGCAGGTTTTCGTTTCACCACTGGTGAATGTCCAAGCAACCCAAGGCTGGTTTCAGCTGCGTGTTAACACTCGCAGCCGTGCTGTTCAATTGGCTATCCAGTGAACGCTGGTTAGCTCTTGATTTTCCTTCCACACACCGAGCCTTCAGAAATCATTCTTATCTCCACTTCAGAATGTTCCATTCGTTCCCTGCGAATCTGGAATTCCTCTGACTCTCCACACCAGGCAGATTTTCCTAACAACACTGGTGAATGACCAGGTAATCCAATGCTGGTTTTCAGCGGCTGTTCACACTCACAGCCTTGCTGTTCAATTGGCAATCCAGTCAAACCTAGTCAGCTCTTCATTTTCCTGTCCACACAACCCAGCGTTCAGAAATCATTGGAATCTCTACTACAGAAATTTCCATTCATTCACTGTGAATCTGGAAATAATCTGAATCTGCATTCCAGGAAGGCTTTCGTTACACCACTGATGAATGTCCAAGTAATGCAATGCTGCTTCTTAGTGGTCTGTTCACACTCGAAACCGTGCTGTTCATTGGCTATCCACTCAATATCGGTCAGCTCTTCAATATCCTGTCCAGACTATCCAGATTTCTAAATGTTGGCAATCACCACTACAGAATGTTCCATTCAATCACGCGAATCTGGAATTCATCAGAGTCTCCACTCCTGGAAGGTTTTCGTGACACCACTGGTAAATGTCCAAGGAAGACAATGCTGGTTTTAAGCCGCCTGCTAACACACACAGCCGTGCTGTTCAATTTGCTATCCACCCAACCCTATTCAGCTCTACATTTTCCTGTCCTCATAACCCAACCTTCAGAAATAATTGGTATCTCCTCCACAGAATGTTCCGTTCATTCACTGCGAATCTTAAATTCATCTGACTCTCAACTCCCGGCGGGTTATCGTTACACCACTTGTGAATGTCCAAGTAAGCCAATGCTGGTTTTCAGTGGCCTGTTCATACTAAGAGACGTGCTGTTCATTTGGCTATCCACTCCACCCTGTTCAGCTCTACATTTTCGTGTCCACAAAACCCAGCCTTCAGAAATCATTGGAATCACCACTAGAGAATGTTCCATTCATTCACTGCGAATCTGGAATTCATCTGAACCTCCACTCCCGGCAGGTTTTCGTTACGCCACTGGTGAATGTCCAAGAAACTCAATACTGGTTTTCAGAGGCATGTTCAACTCGCAGAAGTGCTGTTCAATGGGCTATCCACTCAATATTGGTCAGCTCTTCATTTTCCTCTCCACACAAACCAGCCTTCAGAAATCATTGGGATCTCCACTACAGACTGTTCCATTCATTCAGTGCGATTCTGCAATTCATCTGACTCTCCGCTCCAGGCAGGTTTTCATTACAGCACTGGTGAATGACCAAGTAATCCAATGCTGGTTTTCAGCCGCCTTTTCACACTCGCAGTGTGCTGTTCAATTGTCTATCCACTCAAACCTGGTCAGCCTTTCATTTTCTTTTCCACAATATCAGACTTCAGAAATCATTGGAATCGCCAGTACAGAATGTTCCATTCATTCACTGCCAATCTGGAATTCATCTGAATCTGCACTCCAGGTAGGCTTTCATTACACCACTTATGAATGTCCAAGTAACACAATGCTGGTTTTCAGCGGTCTGTTCACACTCTAAGCCCTGCTTTTTACTGGGTATCCACACAACTGTGGTCAGCTCTTCATTTTCATGTCCAAACAATCCAGACTTGAGAAATCATTGCAATCTCCAGTACAGAATGTTCCATTCATTCACTGCGAATCTGGAATTCAACTGAATCTCCACTACCTGCAGATTTATCTTACACCACTTGTGAATGTCCAAGTAAAACAATGCTGGTTTTCAGAGGCCTGTTCATGTTCGCAGTCGTGCTGTTCAATTGGCTATCCACTCAACCTGTTTTGCTCCTCATTTTCCTGTGCACACAACCCAGCCTTCAGAAATCATTGTAATCTCCACTACAGGATGTTCCATTCATTCACTGGGAATCTGGAATTCATCTGAATCTGCACTCCACGCAGGCTTTCGTTACACCACTGCTGAAAGTCGAAGTAATGCAATACTGGTTTTCAGTGGTCTGTTCACATTCGAAGCCGAGGCTTTTTACAGGCTATCCACTCAACACTGGTCAGCTCTTCATTTTCGTGTCCCCACAATCCAGATTTCAGAAATCATTGCAATCTCCACTACAGAATGTTCCATTCATTCACTGCGAGTCTGGAGTTTATCTGATTCTCCACTCCCGCCTGGTTAACATTACACCACTTGTGAATGTCCAAGTAAGCCAATGCTGGTTTTCAGTGGCCTGTTCATACTAAGAGACGTGCTGTTCATTTGGCTATCCATTCCACCCTGTTCAGCTCTACATTTTCGTGTCCACAAAACCCAGCCTTCAGAAATCATTGGAATCACCACTAGAGAATGTTCCATGCATTCACTGCGAATCTGGAATTCATCTGAATCTCCACTCCCGGCAGGTTTTCATTGCACCACTGCTGAATGTTCAAGTAACGCAATGATGGTTTTCAGCGGTCTATTCACACTCGAACCCGTGCTGTTCACGGTCTAGCGACTCAACACTGGTGAGTTCTTCTTTTTCCAGTTCAGACAATACAAACCTCAGAAACCATTGCAATCTACACTACAGAATGTTTCATTCATTCACGCGAATCTTGAATTCATCTTGTTCTCCACTCCCAGCAGGTTTTCGTTTCACCACTGGTGAATGTCCAAGCAACCCAAGGCTGGTTTCAGCTGCGTGTTAACACTCGCAGCCGTGCTGTTCAATTGGCTATCCAGTGAACGCTGGTTAGCTCTTGATTTTCCTTCCACACACCGAGCCTTCAGAAATCATTCTTATCTCCACTTCAGAATGTTCCATTCGTTCCCTGCGAATCTGGAATTCCTCTGACTCTCCACACCAGGCAGATTTTCCTAACAACACTGGTGAATGACCAGGTAATCCAATGCTGGTTTTCAGCGGCTGTTCACACTCACAGCCTTGCTGTTCAATTGGCAATCCAGTCAAACCTAGTCAGCTCTTCATTTTCCTGTCCACAAAACCCAGCGTTCAGAAATCATTGGAATCTCTACTACAGAAATTTCCATTCATTCACTGTGAATCTGGATATAATCTGAATCTGCATTCCAGGAAGGCTTTCGTTACACCACTGATGAATGTCCAAGTAATGCAATGCTGCTTCTTAGTGGTCTGTTCACACTCGAAACCGTGCTGTTCATTGGCTATCCACTCAATATCGGTCAGCTCTTCAATATCCTGTCCAGACTATCCAGATTTCTAAATGTTGGCAATCACCACTACAGAATGTTCCATTCAATCACGCGAATCTGGAATTCATCAG
Organism: Sorex fumeus; assembly: GCF_029834395.1. Lineage (NCBI taxonomy): Eukaryota > Metazoa > Chordata > Mammalia > Eulipotyphla > Soricidae > Sorex > Sorex fumeus. The sequence goes on from NW_026606173.1 coordinate 2,526,175, forward strand.
AGTCTCCACTCCTGGAAGGTTTTCGTGACACCACTGGTAAATGTCCAAGGAAGACAATGCTGGTTTTAAGCCGCCTGCTAACACACTCAGCCGTGCTGTTCATTTGGCTATCCACCCAACCCTATTCAGCTCTACATTTTCCTGTCCACAAAACCCAGCCTTCAGAAATCATTGGAATCACCACTAGAGAATGTTCCATTCATTCACTGCGAATCTGGAATTCATCTGAACCTCCACTCCTGGCAGGTTTTCGTTACGCCACTGGTGAATGTCCAAGTAAGCCAATGCTGGTTTTCAGTGGCCTGTTCAACTCGCAGAAGTGCTGTTCAATGGGCTATCCACTCTATATTGGTCAGCTCTTCATTTTCCTCTCCACACAAACCAGCCTTCAGAAATCATTGGGATCTCCACTACAGACTGTTCCATTCATTCACTGCGATTCTGCAATTCATCTGACTCTCCGCTCCAGGCAGGTTTTCATTACAGCACTGGTGAATGACCAAGTAATCCAATGCTGGTTTTCAGCCGCCTTTTCACACTCGCAGTGTGCTGTTCAATTGTCTATCCACTCAAACCTGGTCAGCCTTTCATTTTCTTTTCCACAATATCAGACTTCAGAAATCATTGGAATCGCCAGTACAGAATGTTCCATTCATTCACTGCCAATCTGGAATTCATCTGAATCTGCACTCCAGGTAGGCTTTCATTACACCACTTATGAATGTCCAAGTAACACAATGCTGGTTTTCAGCGGTCTGTTCACACTCTAAGCCCTGCTTTTTACTGGGTATCCACACAACTGTGGTCAGCTCTTCATTTTCATGTCCAAACAATCCAGACTTGAGAAATCATTGCAATCTCCAGTACAGAATGTTCCATTCATTCACTGCGAATCTGGAATTCAACTGAATCTCCACTACCTGCAGATTTATCTTACACCACTTGTGAATGTCCAAGTAAAACAATGCTGGTTTTCAGAGGCCTGTTCATATTCGCAGTCGTGCTGTTCAAATGGCTATCCACTTAACCTGTTTTGCTCCTCATTTTCCTGTGCACACAACCCAGCCTTCAGAAATCATTGTAATCTCCACTACAGGATGTTCCATTCATTCACTGGGAATCTGGAATTCATCTGAATCTGCACTCCACGCAGGCTTTCGTTACACCACTGCTGAAAGTCGAAGTAATGCAATACTGGTTTTCAGTGGTCTGTTCACATTCGAAGCCGAGGCTTTTTACAGGCTATCCACTCAACACTGGTCAGCTCTTCATTTTCGTGTCCCCACAATCCAGATTTCAGAAATCATTGCAATCTCCACTACAGAATGTTCCATTCATTCACTACGAGTCTGGAGTTTATCTGATTCTCCACTCCCGCCTGGTTAACATTACACCACTTGTGAATGTCCAAGTAAGCCAATGCTGGTTTTCAGAGGCCTGTTCATACTCGCAGCCGTGCTGTTTAATTGACAATTCACTCCACCCTGTTCAGCTCTTCATTGTCCCACCACACTACCAGCCTTCAGAAATCTTTGTTATCTCCACTACAGAATGTTCCATTCATTCACTGCGAATCTGGAATTCATCTGACTCTCAACTCCACGCAGGTTTTCATTACACCACTGTTGAATGTCCAAGTAACCCAATGCTGGTTTTCAGCGGCCTGTTCATATTCGCAGCCCTGCTGTTTACTTGGCTATCGATTCAAGCCTGGTCAGCTCTTCATTTTCCTGTCCACACAACACAGGCTTCAGAAATCATTGGAATCTCCTCTACAGAATGTTCCATTCATTCACTGCGAATGTGGAATTCAACTGACTCTCCACTCCATGCAGGTTTTCCTTACACCACTGATGAATGTCCAAGTAACCCAATGCTGGTTTTCAGCTGCATGTTCACACTCGCAGCCATGCTATACAATTGGCTTTCCACTAAATCCTGATTAGTTCTTGATTTTCCTTCCACACGACCCAGCCTTCAGAAGTCATTGGAATCTCCACTAGAGAATGTTCCATTCATTCACTGCGAATCTGGAATTCCTCTGAACCTCCACTCCCGGCAGGTTTTCGTTACACCACTGTTGAATGTCCAAGTAACCCAATGTTTTAAGTGTTTTCTTCACAAGCGCAGTGGTGCTGTTCAATTGGCTATCCACTCAACCCTGGCCAGCTCTACATTTTCCTGTCCACACCACAGAGACTGGAGAAATCATTGTTATCTCCACTACAGAATGTTCCATTCATTCACAGCGAATCTGGAATTCATCTGAATCTCCACTCCCGGCAGGTTTTCGTGACACCACTGGTAAATATCCAAGTAAGCCAATGCTGGTTTTAAGTGGCCTGCTCATACTCTCAGCCGTGCTGTTCAATTTGCTATCCACTCAACCCTCTTCAGCTCCATTTTCCTGTCCACATAACCCAAACTTCAGAAACAATTGGTATCTCCTCCACAGAATGTTCCATTCATTGACTGCAAATCTGAAATTCATCTAATTCTCAACTCCCGTCAGGTTTTCGTTACACCACTTGTGAATGTCCAATTAAGCCAAAGCTGGTTTTCAGTGGCCTGTTCTTACTACGAGACGTGCTGTTCATTTGGCTATCCATTCCACCCTGTTCAGCTCTACATTTTCGTGTCCACAAAACCCAGCCTTCAGAAATCATTGGAATCACCACTAGAGAATGTTCCATTCATTCACTGCGAATCTGGAATTCATCTGAATCTCCACTCCCGGCAGGTTTTCATTGCACCACTGCTGAATGTTCAAGTAACGCAATGATGGTTTTCAGCGGTCTATTCACACTCGAACCCGTGCTGTTCACGGTCTAGCGACTCAACACTGGTGAGTTCTTCTTTTTCCAGTTCAGACAATACAAACCTCAGAAACCATTGCACGCGAATCTTGAATTCATCTTGTTCTCCACTCCCAGCAGGTTTTCGTTTCACCACTGGTGAATGTCCAAGCAACCCAAGGCTGGTTTCAGCTGCGTGTTAACACTCGCAGCCGTGCTGTTCAATTGGCTATCCAGTGAACGCTGGTTAGCTCTTGATTTTCCTTCCACACACCGAGCCTTCAGAAATCATTCTTATCTCCACTTCAGAATGTTCCATTCGTTCCCTGCGAATCTGGAATTCCTCTGACTCTCCACACCAGGCAGATTTTCCTAACAACACTGGTGAATGACCAGGTAATCCAATGCTGGTTTTCAGCGGCTGTTCACACTCACAGCCTTGCTGTTCAATTGGCAATCCAGTCAAACCTAGTCAGCTCTTCATTTTCCTGTCCACACAACCCAGCGTTCAGAAATCATTGGAATCTCTACTACAGAAATTTCCATTCATTCACTGTGAATCTGGAAATAATCTGAATCTGCATTCCAGGAAGGCTTTCGTTACACCACTGATGAATGTCCAAGTAATGCAATGCTGCTTCTTAGTGGTCTGTTCACACTCGAAACCGTGCTGTTCACTGGCTATCCACTCAACATTGGTCAGCTCTTCAATATCCTGTCCAGACTATCCAGATTTCTAAATCTTGGCAATCTCCACTACAGAATGTTCCATTCAATCACGCGAATCTGGAATTCATCAGAGTCTCCACTCCCGGCAGGTTTTCGTGACACCACTGGTATATGTCCAAGGAAGCCAATGCTGGTTTTAAGCCGCCTGCTTATACTCTCAGCCGTGCTGTTCAATTTGCTATCCACCCAACCCTATTCAGCTCTACATTTTCCTGTCCTCATAACCCAACCTTCAGAAATAATTGGTATCTCCTCCACAGAATGTTCCGTTCATTCACTGCGAATCTTAAATTCATCTGACTCTCAACTCCCGGCGGGTTATCGTTACACCACTTGTGAATGTCCAAGTAAGCCAATGCTGGTTTTCAGTGGCCTGTTCATACTAAGAGACGTGCTGTTCATTTGGCTATCCACTCCACCCTGTTCAGCTCTACATTTTCGTGTCCACAAAACCCAGCCTTCAGAAATCATTGGAATCACCACTAGAGAATGTTCCATTCATTCACTGCGAATCTGGAATTCATCTGAACCTCCACTCCCGGCAGGTTTTCGTTACGCCACTGGTGAATGTCCAAGTAACTCAATACTGGTTTTCAGAGGCATGTTCAACTCGCAGAAGTGCTGTTCAATGGGCTATCCACTCAATATTGGTCAGCTCTTCATTTTCCTCTCCACACAAACCAGCCTTCAGAAATCATTGGGATCTCCACTACAGACTGTTCCATTCATTCACTGCGATTCTGCAATTCATCTGACTCTCCGCTCCAGGCAGGTTTTCATTACAGCACTGGTGAATGACCAAGTAATCCAATGCTGGTTTTCAGCCGCCTTTTCACACTCGCAGTGTGCTGTTCAATTGTCTATCCACTCAAACCTGGTCAGCCTTTCATTTTCTTTTCCACAATATCAGACTTCAGAAATCATTGGAATCGCCAGTACAGAATGTTCCATTCATTCACTGCCAATCTGGAATTCATCTGAATCTGCACTCCAGGTAGGCTTTCATTACACCACTTATGAATGTCCAAGTAACACAATGCTGGTTTTCAGCGGTCTGTTCACACTCTAAGCCCTGCTTTTTACTGGGTATCCACACAACTGTGGTCAGCCCTTCATTTTCATGTCCAAACAATCCAGACTTGAGAAATCATTGCAATCTCCAGTACAGAATGTTCCATTCATTCACTGCGAATCTGGAATTCAACTGAATCTCCACTACCTGCAGATTTATCTTACACCACTTGTGAATGTCCAAGTAAAACAATGCTGGTTTTCAGAGGCCTGTTCATGTTCGCAGTCGTGCTGTTCAATTGGCTATCCACTCAACCTGTTTTGCTCCTCATTTTCCTGTGCACACAACCCAGCCTTCAGAAATCATTGTAATCTCCACTACAGGATGTTCCATTCATTCACTGGGAATCTGGAATTCATCTGAATCTGCACTCCACGCAGGCTTTCGTTACACCACTGCTGAAAGTCGAAGTAATGCAATACTGGTTTTCAGTGGTCTGTTCACATTCGAAGCCGAGGCTTTTTACAGGCTATCCACTCAACACTGGTCAGCTCTTCATTTTCGTGTCCCCACAATCCAGATTTCAGAAATCATTGCAATCTCCACTACAGAATGTTCCATTCATTCACTGCGAGTCTGGAGTTTATCTGATTCTCCACTCCCGCCTGGTTAACATTACACCACTTGTGAATGTCCAAGTAAGCCAATGCTGGTTTTCAGAGGCCTGTTCATACTCGCAGCCGTGCTGTTTAATTGACAATTCACTCCACCCTGTTCAGCTCTTCATTGTCCCACCACACTACCAGCCTTCAGAAATCTTTGTTATCTCCACTACAGAATGTTCCATTCATTCACTGCGAATCTGGAATTCATCTGACTCTCAACTCCACGCAGGTTTTCATTACACCACTGTTGAATGTCCAAGTAACCCAATGCTGGTTTTCAGCGGCCTGTTCATATTCGCAGCCCTGCTGTTTACTTGGCTATCGATTCAAGCCTGGTCAGCTCTTCATTTTCCTGTCCACACAACACAGGCTTCAGAAATCATTGGAATCTCCTCTACAGAATGTTCCATTCATTCACTGCGAATGTGGAATTCAACTGACTCTCCACTCCATGCAGGTTTTCCTTACACCACTGATGAATGTCCAAGTAACCCAATGCTGGTTTTCAGCTGCATGTTCACACTCGCAGCCATGCTATACAATTGGCTTTCCACTAAATCCTGATTAGTTCTTGATTTTCCTTCCACACGACCCAGCCTTCAGAAATCATTGGAATCTCCACTAGAGAATGTTCCATTCATTCACTGCGAATCTGGAATTCCTCTGAACCTCCACTCCCGGCAGGTTTTCGTTACACCACTGTTGAATGTCCAAGTAACCCAATGTTTTAAGTGTTTTCTTCACAAGCGCAGTGGTGCTGTTCAATTGGCTATCCACTCAACCCTGGCCAGCTCTACATTTTCCTGTCCACACCACAGAGACTGGAGAAATCATTGTTATCTCCACTACAGAATGTTCCATTCATTCACAGCGAATCTGGAATTCATCTGAATCTCCACTCCCGGCAGGTTTTCGTGACACCACTGGTAAATATCCAAGTAAGCCAATGCTGGTTTTAAGTGGCCTGCTCATACTCTCAGCCGTGCTGTTCAATTTGCTATCCACTCAACCCTCTTCAGCTCCATTTTCCTGTCCACATAACCCAAACTTCAGAAACAATTGGTATCTCCTCCAAAGAATGTTCCATTCATTGAATGCAAACCTGAAATTCATCTAATTCTCAACTCCCGTCAGGTTTTCGTTACACCACTTGTGAATGTCCAATTAAGCCAAAGCTGGTTTTCAGTGGCCTGTTCTTACTACGAGACGTGCTGTTCATTTGGCTATCCATTCCACCCTGTTCAGCTCTACATTTTCGTGTCCACAAAACCCAGCCTTCAGAAATCATTGGAATCACCACTAGAAAATGTTCCATGCATTCACTGCGAATCTGGAATTCATCTGAATCTCCACTCCCGGCAGGTTTTCATTGCACCACTGCTGAATGTTCAAGTAACGCAATGATGGTTTTCAGCGGACTATTCACACTCGAACCCGTGCTGTTCACGGTCTAGCGACTCAACACTGGTGAGTTCTTCTTTTTCCAGTTCAGACAATACAAACCCCAGAAACCATTGCAATCTACACTACAGAATGTTTCATTCATTCACGCGAATCTTGAATTCATCTTGTTCTCCACTCCCAGCAGGTTTTCGTTTCACCACTGGTGAATGTCCAAGCAACCCAAGGCTGGTTTCAGCTGCGTGTTAACACTCGCAGCCGTGCTGTTCAATTGGCTATCCAGTGAACGCTGGTTAGCTCTTGATTTTCCTTCCACACACCGAGCCTTCAGAAATCATTCTTATCTCCACTTCAGAATGTTCCATTCGTTCCCTGCGAATCTGGAATTCCTCTGACTCTCCACACCAGGCAGATTTTCCTAACAACACTGGTGAATGACCAGGTAATCCAATGCTGGTTTTCAGCGGCTGTTCACACTCACAGCCTTGCTGTTCAATTGGCAATCCAGTCAAACCTAGTCAGCTCTTCATTTTCCTGTCCACACAACCCAGCGTTCAGAAATCATTGGAATCTCTACTACAGAAATTTCCATTCATTCACTGTGAATCTGGAAATAATCTGAATCTGCATTCCAGGAAGGCTTTCGTTACACCACTGATGAATGTCCAAGTAATGCAATGCTGCTTCTTAGTGGTCTGTTCACACTCGAAACCGTGCTGTTCATTGGCTATCCACTCAATATCGGTCAGCTCTTCAATATCCTGTCCAGACTATCCAGATTTCTAAATGTTGGCAATCACCACTACAGAATGTTCCATTCAATCACGCGAATCTGGAATTCATCAGAGTCTCCACTCCTGGAAGGTTTTCGTGACACCACTGGTAAATGTCCAAGGAAGACAATGCTGGTTTTAAGCCGCCTGCTAACACACACAGCCGTGCTGTTCAATTTGCTATCCACCCAACCCTATTCAGCTCTACATTTTCCTGTCCTCATAACCCAACCTTCAGAAATAATTGGTATCTCCTCCACAGAATGTTCCGTTCATTCACTGCGAATCTTAAATTCATCTGACTCTCAACTCCCGGCGGGTTATCGTTACACCACTTGTGAATGTCCAAGTAAGCCAATGCTGGTTTTCAGTGGCCTGTTCATACTAAGAGACGTGCTGTTCATTTGGCTATCCACTCCACCCTGTTCAGCTCTACATTTTCGTGTCCACAAAACCCAGCCTTCAGAAATCATTGGAATCACCACTAGAGAATGTTCCATTCATTCACTGCGAATCTGGAATTCATCTGAACCTCCACTCCTGGCAGGTTTTCGTTACGCCACTGGTGAATGTCCAAGAAACTCAATACTGGTTTTCAGAGGCATGTTCAACTCGCAGAAGTGCTGTTCAATGGGCTATCCACTCAATATTGGTCAGCTCTTCATTTTCCTCTCCACACAAACCAGCCTTCAGAAATCATTGGGATCTCCACTACAGACTGTTCCATTCATTCAGTGCGATTCTGCAATTCATCTGACTCTCCGCTCCAGGCAGGTTTTCATTACAGCACTGGTGAATGACCAAGTAATCCAATGCTGGTTTTCAGCCGCCTTTTCACACTCGCAGTGTGCTGTTCAATTGTCTATCCACTCAAACCTGGTCAGCCTTTCATTTTCTTTTCCACAATATCAGACTTCAGAAATCATTGGAATCGCCAGTACAGAATGTTCCATTCATTCACTGCCAATCTGGAATTCATCTGAATCTGCACTCCAGGTAGGCTTTCATTACACCACTTATGAATGTCCAAGTAACACAATGCTGGTTTTCAGCGGTCTGTTCACACTCTAAGCCCTGCTTTTTACTGGGTATCCACACAACTGTGGTCAGCTCTTCATTTTCATGTCCAAACAATCCAGACTTGAGAAATCATTGCAATCTCCAGTACAGAATGTTCCATTCATTCACTGCGAATCTGGAATTCAACTGAATCTCCACTACCTGCAGATTTATCTTACACCACTTGTGAATGTCCAAGTAAAACAATGCTGGTTTTCAGAGGCCTGTTCATGTTCGCAGTCGTGCTGTTCAATTGGCTATCCACTCAACCTGTTTTGCTCCTCATTTTCCTGTGCACACAACCCAGCCTTCAGAAATCATTGTAATCTCCACTACAGGATGTTCCATTCATTCACTGGGAATCTGGAATTCATCTGAATCTGCACTCCACGCAGGCTTTCGTTACACCACTGCTGAAAGTCGAAGTAATGCAATACTGGTTTTCAGTGGTCTGTTCACATTCGAAGCCGAGGCTTTTTACAGGCTATCCACTCAACACTGGTCAGCTCTTCATTTTCGTGTCCCCACAATCCAGATTTCAGAAATCATTGCAATCTCCACTACAGAATGTTCCATTCATTCACTGCGAGTCTGGAGTTTATCTGATTCTCCACTCCCGCCTGGTTAACATTACACCACTTGTGAATGTCCAAGTAAGCCAATGCTGGTTTTCAGTGGCCTGTTCATACTAAGAGACGTGCTGTTCATTTGGCTATCCATTCCACCCTGTTCAGCTCTACATTTTCGTGTCCACAAAACCCAGCCTTCAGAAATCATTGGAATCACCACTAGAGAATGTTCCATGCATTCACTGCGAATCTGGAATTCATCTGAATCTCCACTCCCGGCAGGTTTTCATTGCACCACTGCTGAATGTTCAAGTAACGCAATGATGGTTTTCAGCGGTCTATTCACACTCGAACCCGTGCTGTTCACGGTCTAGCGACTCAACACTGGTGAGTTCTTCTTTTTCCAGTTCAGACAATACAAACCTCAGAAACCATTGCAATCTACACTACAGAATGTTTCATTCATTCACGCGAATCTTGAATTCATCTTGTTCTCCACTCCCAGCAGGTTTTCGTTTCACCACTGGTGAATGTCCAAGCAACCCAAGGCTGGTTT